>NC_092127.1:132702675-133316581 GCF_043159975.1 Macaca nemestrina | reverse complement strand
GCCCCAACTCAGAAATACTGATTAAGTAGCTCAGAGATGCAGCTGGAGACATTGCAGGTCGCATAAATTCCCCAGGTGCTACTGAGGCTGGGAATTGCAGGAGAGCCACTACTTTATAATCATAAATCTCCACTTCCATCTAGTGGTTGAGTTACAAAATACAATGAATATACAGTTTTAACATGCATTGTTTCATTGAATTCTCCTAACACTCCATGAAGTAAGTACTGTCTTCACTTTACAAATGGTAAAACTGAGCTGTGAGGGTGATGAAGTAACCTGCCTAATGTTTTTCAGGTATCTGGAGAACTGATGATTAGCTTCAAGGCTGTCAGACTCCAAAGCCAAAGCTCTCAGTCAGTATGTTATCCTGTCTAAACATCCTTCAAACCGTCTTTCCTCGGTAATTCC
Source organism: Macaca nemestrina (assembly GCF_043159975.1). Lineage (NCBI taxonomy): Eukaryota > Metazoa > Chordata > Mammalia > Primates > Cercopithecidae > Macaca > Macaca nemestrina. The sequence continues at coordinate 133,316,170 of NC_092127.1, read as the reverse complement.
ACTTCTGAGGAAATAACCAGAAATACGGACAAAGAGAGATCGAGATATCTATTATAATATGATTTATAATAGTGAAAATTCATAGGAAACTTTTAAGTCCATCATCAAGGGATTGGTAATATAGGGATACTTCAAAATATTTTACAGACAACTGAAGTGAAATATCATGTTTTTTAAAATTTATGGAAATTGATATACAATGGGAAGAGGAAAATGTAGGATTTTGCATAAAGGAGTGACTTTAAGAAAATTCCCGGCCGGGCGCGGTGGTTCATGCCTGTAATCCCAGCACTTTGGGAGGCCGAGGCGGGCGGATCACAAGGTCAGGAGATCGAGACCATCCTGGCTAACACAGTGAAACCCCATCTCTACTAAAAATACAAAAAATTAGCCAGGTGTGGTGGCGGGTGCCTGTAGTCCCAGCTACTCTGGAGGCTGAGGCAGAAGAATGGCCAGAACCTGGGAGGCGGAGCTTGCAGTGAGCCAAGATCTTGCCACTGCACTCCAGCCTGGGTGACAGAGCAAGATTCCCTCTCAAAAAAGAAAAAAAAAAAAAAGAAAATTCCCTACACATACATGGGAAAAGACTTGAGGGAAATAGGCCAAAATGTTATTTTTTTGTTTCCTTTTACATTTTAGTATAGAATGTTCCAAATATTCTACAAAGACTGTATATTTTATAATTAGAAAAGTGTTAATCATTATTAAACTTTTAATATTAATTAATACATTAATACTAATTTTGGTGAAATTCTATATTTTTATTCATTTGCATAAGATAAAGAGAGTGGTATTTACTTAGAATCTACTCTGTACTCAGCACAGTGCTATGAGGGCCACATAAGAAGAATAAGAACTAGGTCTCACTTTTTCAATTTTCCTATTTCTTCTATAGGCAAAACTAACACAGGAAAAAATTAGCACACAGTATAAGACACATTTGTGATTAAATATGAAAGATCGGCTGGGTGTGGTGGCTTACACCTGTAATCCCAGCACATGCGGAGGCTGAGGTGTGTGGATCACTTGAGGCCAGGAATTCGAGAACAACCTGGCCCACATGACAAAACCCCTGCTCTACTAAAAATACAAAAATTAGCTGGGTGTAGTGTCCCTTGTCTGTAATCCCAGCTACTCAGGAGGTTGAGGCATGAGAATCACTTGAACCCGGGAGGCGAAAGTTGCAGTGAGCTAAGATCGCATCACTGCACTCCAGCCTGGGCAACAGAGCACAACTGTCTCAAATAAATAAATAAATAAATAAATAAATATTAAAGATCATGTACTGTGAGCCTTCAGGGAAGCTGGGTTGTAAGGAACTCATATCTGGTATCCAGGCTTGCAAATGCATACCTGTGCTGATGACATCAAGAGTTTTCTGGGCTGAGCACAGTGGCTCATGCCTATAATCCCAGAACTTTGGGAGGCCAAGGTGGACGGATCACTTGAGGTCAGGGGTTTGAGACCAGCCTGACCAACATGGTGAAACCCTGTCTCTATTAAAAATACAAAACTTAGCCACGCCTGGTGGCACACATTTGTAATCTCAGCTACTCAGGAGGCTGAGGCACGAGAATTGTTTCAACTCGGGAGGCAGAGTTTGCAGTGAGCCGAGATCATGCCACTGCACTCCAGCCTGGGCAACAGAGCAAGACTCCATCTCACAAAAAAAAAAAAAAAAAGAAAAAGAAAAAAAAAGAAAACAGTTATTTTCTGGAGAGACATTTTCCCTTCTTTTTACAGTGTGTTTTCAAATTCAAAATTTGTTTTCTTTTGGTCACACTATACTTTTTTAGAAAAAAGATTTACCTATGCTCAAGACAGCTTGGAAGGGTCATACTATACTTTTTACATTTTACATTGCAGCGATCTCAGATGGCAGTTTAAGCAGCAGCGTCTCATAAATTCAGATATGTCAACATATCTGCCAAAACAATTATGTGAACCCATACATTTTGGTGAAATATGAAGTGAGTATCTTGTAATGAAAGTACTCATATTGAGATTTCAAAAAAATCATTTGGAAAAATAAACTAGTGAAACAATAACATTTTTATTTTGAAAGGATAATTCTTAAAAGACAGTTTTATACAGAATAAGTTAATGAATTTTTCAATGTGTGGTTAAAATATAAAACTGGCCAGGGGGAGGGGAATGTAAGCACTAGGGGATGGCCTGGATAATCTACCTCTAAGGTCCCTTCTTACACTGAAATTCTATGATGGAAATGTTGCTGAATATATAAAGCTACAGAGTGGTGGCTCATTCAGCATCCCAGATGGTCGCCTTTCAGGAAAAGCAGACTATGGTGTTTTCATGGGAGTTTTGAAAGTCATTAAAAAATCAATTGATATATATTTATTGGGTACCTTCTATGTTCAAGACACTGTGCTAGGTGCTTTAGAAGCTTCAAGGGCAAGATTCCTTTTCTCAGGAAGTTTTCAACATTGTATTTCCCCAAATGTTTGAGATCTTCTTATGAAGTCTGCCCCTGAACATTTATCCCAAGAAATCTCTTAAAGTTATAAGGTATGCTTTTAGGCAATTCTGAGAATGTTTCCTGCTCTAGGCAAGGGATATCCAGATAATAGGCCAACATGTTATTAATAAGAATAATAATCACTGATGTATTATAAGCAAGGTATATAGAAATATCCAGTTTTCAAAATAATTTACACAATTTATTCAAGATACCAAGAAAAAGTGTCTGTAAATAATTCTGCATGGACTTGAAGAATGTTTAGTAGTAGCACATACTGGTAGAATCACTTATGTTGAACTAGTAAAACAAAACAAAACAAAACAAAACAAAAAAAAACACAACTAAACATTGAGTTTTTATTTAAGAGAGTGTTTCCCAAAATGTCTTCTACAGATCCTGCGGATTATAACTTGGTGGTGTATGGCAAGTCCTAGTCCTTTTTCCTGGATGTGCAGTCTCAGAGCAGCAGTTTCTTCAGTTCCTCATTCTCCACCTTCCTAAGCCTTTTCCCTAGGCTGCTAGTCCTGGGTATCCCATCTTCCCTTCTCCTTAAATACGTCTCTCTAACTGAACTGTGTCTACTTGGTAGGGACCCTAAGATAACTAAAAAAAAGTAGCTATCAGTGTCTACCATTTCCAAAATAAATTCTATAATGATGGTTAAGCTGGGTCAATAAAAAATTAGGGTACGATTTAGAGAGTGGATACAAAAAGGAAGAGAGTGACATGCGGTCAAGATGAAAATGGTGTAGCAGGGAAAAAGATAAACTGAAGGGAAGAAAGGAGTCAGAGAGGAGAGGGATTAGTTGACAAATGGTACATTGGGAGACAAAACAGATAGGTGGGAAGAGAGGAAGACATAATGGAGGAGGTAGACATAAAGAAAAGACTAGTAATGGTTAAAATAGCGAGCTTAATATGTAAGAAGTGATACATAGAGAGAAAAAGATGAGGAATAGAAAGCTAAATACAGAAAGTTTGAGGGAGAGAGAAAAGAAGGAAGAAAGCTAAGAAAAGGAAATGATAAAGGTAAAGAGAGTGGCAGTGGAAGAAAAAAATGCTTGAAGAGAATATTGAGTAGGAAAAAACCTGACAAGATCAACACAAGAAAAAAATGTACAGTGCATTAGGACTATGCTGATTTGTGGATCTCCATGTGTAGAATGGAAAGTTAATCTGCCTTTCAGTCTTGAAAAACCAATTTTGCAAGAATGGAACTTTGAGAGCAAAAAGAGAAGTCATCAGGCAAAAGGAAACTAACTCAGACAAGTAACTTCCAAGTTTCAAGGCAGGAGTGGTCATGACCTTCTTGCTTTTTTAAGGTCTGCACTAATTTGTGAAAGTGCTAAATCTGGTGATCCCCAGAGGCCCAATCTCAGCTCCACCTGGGTTGCTACTCCTAGCTCCACCTGGATTGCTACTCCTATTGCTGAGAGGGGAGAAAACTTAAGGATCACCAAGACAGTCAGATACTTAATTAAGTCTTGGGGAAAAAATTTTGGGAACCATTGGTATAGAATGTCAGTGATTTCTCTTCCCCCCAAGAATGCTTGGTTGAGATAACCCTTAGGCCTGAAGTAGTAAGCAGTCTTGTACCTGGTCCTCTGCATTGGTCCCTCTTTGAAGGAATTCAAATGGACTGCGTTCACCTGCATCAAGTGGGTCTGCATTTGTACTCTTAAATTGTTCCCCAGTAGCTAACTCAACCAATGTGTTAGGATTTTCAGTAGGCATAATTGAATCCCCATCAAATGGGCTTTGCCTTCCATTGCTAGATGGAGTTCCAGTGCTGGAAGAGTGATGCTTTGCTAATTTGGAGCCAAAGCATGGCAAATGCAGGATGTTAGATGGTCTTTGTTGCTGTCTCTCACTCTCATTTTCTTGGACTTGACTTTGGATGCCTTCTGGATTGGAGCCTTCATCAGGTGTACCAATAACAAGCTGCTCAGGAGTAAGGTCAACAGTTCTTTCATTGAGCTGGTTGTCTTCAAAAATTTGTTCCAGAATGTTGTTCCCATCTCCTCCAAGATCATTTTTGAGACAAGGTGTATTCTTTGCTTGAAGGGAACCGACTTCAGGAAATGGCATAATTCCCTTTTGGCCCAGTTGATTATTTATAGAACATGGTGTGTTCCTCCTCAGAGTGGACACATCATCTCTAAAAGGGTTTTCATTTTCCATCTTCTCTGAGCTGTTTCTTTGGCCTGGTAGGGTGCTTGTTGGGGAGATGATATGTCTTGTGTGCTTGCTATGACTACCTTCTGTATACAGAGGACTGGTGTCTTGGTTCTCCCCAGGTGCAAGACCATAGGATGGAGTGTAGTCTTGTAGAGCTAGTGGATTGTCCTTGGGTCCTGTGGAGCTACCAGTACAGCAAGAGCCTCTCTGGCTTAGGTGAAATAAATGTGCCTCTTTTTGACCTGATGGGTAACTTTGTGGGATGAAGTCAGGGAAAGATGAATGTTCTCTCTCTGGAGAATTCATCCTAGTCATTTGCATGCCATAGTTCAAATCCTCACCTTCATGCCACATTGGATTTTTCTGAAGCCCAACTGGAGTGTTACTGGAATAGGGCTGGTTACCTTTCTGGTCTGGTGGCCTAGCTGGGGCTTTTTGTAAATGTGTTGCCTGATCCCAGATATTTCTGTTAAAATATGGCCTTCTTTCTTTCTGACCGTGGGCTTGTATCCTGTGGTCCCAGGAATTCCATGAAGGAAATAGATTGCTTTCTTCTGGTCTAACGGCATTATTAACATAGTAACCCCTGCTCTCTGTAGGTGGTGACATAGTAGGAGCTGTATTATATGATGGAAAATTCTCATCCGGGTTCCATGGGTAGAATTCACTATAATAAAAATCCTCCCTTGGTTTTGATGGATTGTCTAAAGAATAGGGAGGATATTCCTTTGGCTGATTTGAGGTATATTGTTCACCTTCATAGTGCCTAACTGTTGGGCCCCCTTTGAAGCTCAACTCTTCACCCCATCTATTTTGTCCAGGAAAGACTTCATCTCCAGTTGGATCAATTGGGTCTTCTTCATTATAAGGGACTGTCTCCTTGTGGTCTGGGGTATTTATGGGGTAGAGTGAACTTTCTTTTTGCCCCATAGTATTGGGAGAATCATCTCTCTCATCCCATGTATTGCTTCTACGGTATGGTGAGTTTTCCCTGGGATCATAGGGGTTATATTCAGGGTAGAAAACCCTTCCTCTAGAACCATGGGAAGGATGGGGTAAATGTTCTTCTTGCCTCCCAGGATGTTCCTTAAAAGGTGGAGAGATTTCTTGGTGGTCCCAAGTATTTCTTCCAGCAGGAAAATGTTCTTTTGCAGAAGGGATTTCCTCAGGGTGTACAGCAGGCTGATATGCACTGCGCTTTAATTCTGGCTGATTAGTTTCTGATTCATATGGGATCCTTCTTGGTGCTAAAACCATCCCTTTGGGCAAAATCTGGCTTTGGGTTTGTCCATCAGAATTTGGTACTTTTCTGGAATCTTCCCTTGGGTAATAGGAGTTTTCATGTTGATCAACAGAATTAAAATTTGGGACTGGTGTATAACCCTCAGAGTGAGGCAGTTTATAATTTGATTTATTAACTTCATACTGTTGAGAGTTTCTCCCGGGGCTGGTTGGATTCTTTGTAGGAACTATTATTTGTTCTTTTGGACCCAGGTGCTTCTCCCTTGGATTTTGGATTTTTTCATTGTGAACAACAGGGCCATGTTTGGGACCAACTGGGGCAACATTAGTTCCCATAGGGTGTTTATTTGGCCCCTGAGGCTTTCTTCTGAGATTTGCTGGATTTCCTGCATAATTGAGATAATTGCCTCTTGAAATAGAAGGGTAAACTTTGTGATAAACTGGATTTCCTGGACGAACTACTTGTTTACCTTCCCAAGCGAAGGAGTTCCACTGAGGACCCCTTTGAACTTGTCGATTTCTGTAAAAAGGCCCATTCTGTCTGTGCCCCATGGCAGTACCAGTGGGATACCACCGTCTTCCTGAAGGAAAATTTCTTATATTAGGATTTGGATGATTTTCACGAATATTTGGCTGACTTGGTCTCCATGGGATTTGACTTCCTGGCCCTCCCTGGCCTGAAGTGTTGACTGCAGGGAGTGGGACAATCCCATTTTGAGCTGGAGGGTTGTTCCCAGTGTTCGGTCCTGGGATACTGTTTCCTGTGGGGCTGGTGTCATTTCCACCCTGACTCCCTTTAGGATTTGATTGGGTAGAATTCGTCTCAGTAACTGTTGAATTAGCTGTGGGTTCTGTGCCTGGACTTTCTGCTTTAGGAGGATCTTCTTCTTTGGGTTTTTCAAAATCTTGTTCAAACATTTCTTCTGAATAATAAGGAGGGCGACCCCCAAAGCCATGATATCCAAAATATCCAAAGTAAGGATTCTGTAGGAAAGAAAATGGAAATCAGTATTACCCTTTGTTTTCCACCATGGTGTTGCTTGGAATTTTTTAGTATAACAGGGAAATCTTATCAGTCACATGTTTCTTTTAACATTCATTAGCTTTACTTTCTTTCTTGAAATTTGATTCCTCCTTGGTTTCCATGACCATACTTTTTCTGGTTCTCTCTTCTGGTATTTTTTTCTGACCACTGGTCAGCTTTCTCTTTTTAGGTCTTATATATCTGAGGGTTTTTGTTTTGTTTTTAATGATTTCATCTTCCATTTTCCTAATTTTTCTGTTTTCTTTTTACATATCTCTTTTAAGATTTCTATTGCTCCTGTAATGCCAGCACTTTGGAAGGCCGAGGCAGGCGGATCACGAGGTCAAGAGATTGAGACCATCCTGGCCAACATGGTGAACCCCATCTCTACTAAAAATACAAAAATTAGCTGGGTGTGGTGGTGTGCGTGCCTGAGGTCCCAGTTACTCAGGAGGGTGAGGCAGGATAATCGCCTGAACCCAGGAGGTGGAGGTTGCAATGAGCCCAGATAGTGCCACTGCATTCCAGCCTGGTGACAGAGCAAGACTCTGTCTCAAAAACAAACAAACAAAAAAAAAATAAAAGAAGAAGAATTCTATTGCATCAGCCCATGCTTTCAATAGGCATACATGCTAACAACTCCCAAAGGCATAATTCTAACCCACAACACTCCCACCCAAGGTTGAGGCAGCAAAACATCTCCACTAAAGATTTCATGAGTACCTCCAACTGAATGCACCCAGAACTGGGCTCATCTCCTGCCAAATCTCCTCCTCCAATGTTCTATATTTGAGCAACATTCACCACTATCTGTACAGTTTCTCAAGTTTCTGCTCTCTCTTAGTACTCCAGACTATTAATAACCAGGTCCTATAAAATCTAAGCTTTCATCCTTGTTCCCACTTCCTTAATCCACAGTACCCCTGAACTGTTAGAATAGTTTTCTTACTGGCTACTCTGGATGCAGTCTTACTTTCCTTTAATCTTGCTTCTGCATTGCCATCAGAGTAGTAGAGGCTGAGAGTGGGTATATGGAAATTTGGCCCCTTTCCTCTTTAAATTTGTATTTAAAGTTCTCCTTTACAAAATAAACTCTAAATCCCTTAGAATAACATACAAAGCAGTACAACATGCTGCTAAAGAGTGGGGCTCTAGGCAGATGTGCATTAAAATCCCCATTCCACCAGTATTAGTAGTATGATTGTGGGTTAACCTTGGTTTATTCATTTGTAATATGGGGATGATAATAAAATAACGTCTACCTCATAGGTTGTCATGAGGGTCAAATGGGACAAAATGAGTACAGCTCAGTGCCGGGTACTTAGTGCCTGATAAGTGTTATATATTATATAATAATATAATTTTTTAATAATAATCTGGGCTATAACTATTACTTTCAGCCTCATTTCCTCCCCTTTGCACTTTATGCAGTTGCAAATCGCAACTACTCTGAATTCTCTGGGTTCTCTATTCTTTTTATGTTTCAGTGCCTTTGCACACAGCTCATTCATATTGAAACTTCTTCCACCGACACATTTATTCCCCTGGCAAACTTGACTCGTCCTTCAGAGCTCAGTTTGATTTCTACCTTCTGTGTCTTGACTTCCATGGGCAGAATTAGGTCCTATTCCTAGGAGTCCACAGCAGTACAGGTTTCTGTCATCACAATCATCCCACTGAATTTCAGTTGCCTATTTTCCTGGGATTCTTCCATTTAATTCTCTCATGTGAAGATTTGGAATGAAAACATTATGTTTCTCATCCTTGTTTTCCAGTACCGAGGAGTGGAGAATGCTCTTAATAAATTTTCATTTAATGAATGATTTAATCATCACGAATTCTGTCATTCAGTATGTTTGTTAGACATTTGTGTGGCATTTAAATCGTTTGATTTTTCTTTTAAAACAAATGAAATATAAAGAAAAAGTATTTTAATCCCCATTTGTTGATGGAGATGAGACAGACAGGTGAGGAAGTAACAAGATCATGCAGGAAATCAGGTAGTACCCTCAAGCGGTAGAATACAGACATCTTAGTTTTTGAGACAGGGTTTCTCTTTGTCGCCCAGGCTGGATCGCAGTGGCAAGATCAGGGTTCACTGCAGCCTTGACTTCCCAGGCTAAAGTGATCCTCCCACTTCAGCCTCCTGAGTAGCTGGGACCACAGGTGCATGCCACCATATTTGCCTAACATTTATTTTAGTCTCCCTATGTTGCCCAGGCTGGTCTTGAAATCCTGGGCTTAAGTGATCCACCTGTCTCAACCTCCCAAAGTGTTGGGATTACGGTGTGAGCCATTGTTCCTATCTAAATTCAGATTTCTTTACTTTTTTGTTTTTTGAGACTGAGTCTTGCTCTGTCGCCCAGGCTGGAGTGCAACGCTGAGATCTTAGCTCATTGCAACCTCCCCGTCCTGGGTTCAAGCGATTCTTCTGCCTCAGGCTCCACAGTAGCTGGGATTACAGGCCAGCACCACCACACCCGGCTAATTTTTGTATTCTTAGTAGATTTCACCATGTTGGTCAGGCTGGTCTCAAACTCCTTACCTCAAGTGATCCACCCGCCTCAGCCTCCCAAAGTGCTGGGATTATAGGTGTGAGCCACCTGTGCCTGGCCTGAATACAGGCTTCTTAAAGCCTATGGTAACTGCCTGGATCTTTCGGCTTCCTTTCTTATCTTACGCATATGAAAATTTGAAGTGCCAGTTTCTAGGTTGCATACAATTATCTGAATCATTTTTATTTGGGGTTATTTCATGATACATTTGAGAGCGCCTTATACCATTACTGACACAGTCATCTTCAATGTTATTTTATGAACAAGCACCTTATACCATTACCGACACAGTCATCTTCAATGTTATTTTATGAACAAGCGCCTTATACCATTACTGACACAGTCATCTTCAATGTTATTTTAAGAATAATCTCTGCCAGGTGCGGTGGCTCATGCCTGTAATCCCAGCACTTTGGGAGGCTGAGGTGGCTGGATCACCTCAGATACCAGTCTGGTCAACATGGTGAAATCCCATCTTTACAAAAATACAAAAATTAGCCAGGTGTGATGGCACATACCTGTAATCTCAGCTACTCGGGAGGCTGAGGTATGAGAATTGAATTGCTTGAACCCAGAAGGTGGAGGTTGCAGTAAACTGAGATTGTGCCACTGCACTCCAGCCTGGGTGACAGAGCGAGACTCTGTCTTACAAAAAAAAAAAAAAAAAAAAAAAAAGAAAAGAAAAGAAAGAAAGACAAGAAAGTGGCAGTCATTGCAGGGACTGAGCAGAGGAGCGACAAGATTAGACTATTGTTTTCACAGGGTCACTCTGGCTGCTATGCTAACAATAGATTGTGAGAGATGAAAAGACTTACTTACAAAATGTATATATACATAATCTTAAAGCTGAAAGGGACCTCTTAGAGCAAGTAATGCCAACCTCTCTTTTGTTTGAGACAGTCTCGCTCTGTCACCCAGGCTGGAGTGCAGTGGTGCTATGACTCACTGCAACCTCCACCCCCCGGGCTCAAGTGATGTCCCACCTGTCTCAAAAAAAAAAAAAAAAAAAAAAAGAAAAGAACAGTCTGTCCCCCACCCCCCAGTAAAGCTATTAAGTTACCACAGTTCACTGAAGACATATCACATATACAGGGAAAAAACAGTAAGTTCCAGGGGGGTGGGGTGCTATGTCACAATCACTAAAATGATATAGTGCTGGAATATTAAGAGTATATCACTCTGTGATATACATTTGGTTCTTCTCCTAGTGTGGTAGAGTAAAAAGGCCATTGAACAGAGTGACAGAAGACTTGGGTGCGGGGTTCAGTTTATCCATAACTTAAAAGTGAAATTGAGTAGTAACTGATCTTTTCTTGGCTTCAATTTATTTGTATTAATATAATCAGGAAGTTAGATATCACTTAATTTCCTCTTGAGGATAACATTCTAAGAAACTCTTACTTTTTTTCTCTTTTTATCACTGTCTGGAGTCCAGCATCAATCTTTGGACCGCTAGCTTGATTTGTTTCACTTTTTTATTTTCTAAAAAATCACGGAAGCTTGAGCTACAGGTTCATGTGTTGGATTTTAACTTTTTTATTAGATGTGGATAAAAAAGCAGTGGTGAATAGACTGTAATTTCCAGTGGAGAATATAGTTTTACTTGTACTTACCCCGCCTTCTTCATTGCTGGCTGGTGGGCGTCCATAACCTGGTGGCGGTAACCTCTGAGAAGTGAAAAACACAGTGAACACAGGAGAAAACCACTTTCGATGCTGCCATTTGTAAGACTCAGGGTGTCTAAAAATAGCTCAAGTCAGTGATCGAGCTCAGTTAGTACTCTGAGCTTTTAGCCTTTGAATTATTAGCTCTCACAGTCCAGCTGCTAAGAATTATGATCTAACAGTGAACACTGGTAAATACAAAGGCTTCAGCTGGATCCCAGATTATCCTCCTTAAAATACTCTGTATGGCTGCATCTCCTGGCAATCCTCCTTACCACCTCTAACACTCAAAACATACCCTCCACAACCCCCAACAAACACACACCATGCACACACATACAGAGAGAGAGGGTGAGAGAGAGAAATTTGAGTGCTGTTAGAATCCAAGCATCCATATTAGAGCATCTAATAATAGAGATTAAGTAACAATGTTGTTTTTAGAATGTGGCTTCATGTTTAGGGAGACAAACTGCAAACTGACAATCCTTGGATTATTACTATGATATTTTTATTTGACTAAAGTTAATTCTTCTAATCAAACTTGGAGGCCGAGTTTCTGCCTCTCAAGTTTTATGTAGATGAGATTAATAGTTACTTCAGCATTAGAATCATGTTTATCTGTTTTTAAAATCTTTACCTTATACTGCCTTAATTTCCTTAGTTCAGCATAGGTAATAAAAGAAAGTCACTCTTTCAAGGAGGAAAAATGTAAGGAACTCTTACTCTTTAAAATGAATTGTTCCTCATTGATAAAAAGCCTTCCTGGTTATAGAGTTGTAGACAAGGAAAACCTATGTCATAGCTGAATGAACAGTCAACAAATATTTCCTGTTGTTTTGTTTGTTTAGCAGCAACTGGTCGTTAATATTTCTTTAGTTCAAAAAGTTTATTTTGCCATTCATATTTTTAACGCCTATGATGCAATTTCAGTATTATCTTTTATTTTAATGATTTTAAACATTTAAGATTCTTTGAGGCTTTTTGTAAATAATATTTTGCAAGATTTTTTTTTTTTTGAGACGGAGTCTCACTCTGTCACCTAGGCTGGAGTGCAATGGCACGATCTCAGCTCACTGAAACCTCTGCTTCCTGGGCTCAAGTGAGCCTCCTCCCTCAGCCTCCAAATATCTGGGATTACAGGTACCTGCCATCACACCCAGTTAATCTTTGTATTTTTAGTAGAGACGAGGTTTCACCTTGTTGGTCAGGCTGATCTTGAACTCCTGACCTCAGGTGATCCGCCTGCCTGGGCTTCCCAAAGTGCTGGGATTACAAGCATGCACCACCATGCCTGGCAAATTTTTGTATTTTTTGTAGAGACAGGGTTTCACCATGTTGGCCAGGCTGGTTTTGAACTCCTGACCTCAAGTGATCACCCACCTTGGCCTCCCAGAGTGCTGGGATTACAGGTGTGAGCCACCGTGACCAGCCCCAAGATTCTTTATAATGATATATCTGTGGCTAGAAACAGTAAGATAGGATGAAAATGTCTTAGTCTAATTATAGCTCACCCTATGGTTTTCAAACTCCATTTTGTCCTGTGTCCCAATTTCCCCATTACATTAAATGAAGATAATTTTTTTTTTTAAATTTCTTAAGGATGTGGGGAAATAGTAATGAAGTAGCACAACCTTTTAATGTTAATTTATTAGCTAAGTTATTTGTATCTGTTTGGGGATTTAGGTTGTATTTATGTCACTAATTTGTCTGAGTATGAAATTCAAAAAATTCTCTGTTCCTTTTCTGCATGATTACTGATGCGCTGGTTTTGTTTCATACCATCTACTGATTGGTATATGGTATTCCATTAGAATGTATGAATTTATATTAATTTAAACTATAACATACTAATATTATTTTTCACTTATAGTGTAAAGAAAAAAACAATTTATCACCTGTGGAATTTGCCATGGTGGTGGATAGAGGAATAGCCCATTTCCAAATGGTGGGAATGCCTAGAGAGAAAGAAAGAATCAGAGTGATGTGGTATTGAGAAGAATACATAAAAAAAATGAAGCAAACCAACTAAATACAATTGAAACTTGGCAGTCTACATTTCACTTTGCATTAAAGTGTGTGTTTTTTATAGGGCAAAGATGATAATGATAATAACAATTAGTATTATTGGACACACGTTCCAGGCTCTGTGCTGAGCATTTTATATTGTTAAACTCATTTCATTCTCATATAACCATAGAAGATATAAACTATTACTATTCCCATTTGACTTAAGAACATGAAGTTCAGAGAAGTTTGATCACTTGCCCAAAATCTCATAGTTCGTAAATGATTGAAGCCAGGATTCCAATCCAGGAGTGTCTTTTCATTCAATTTTGTGTTCCCTACATCTGTAATAGTGTCTGATAATAAGTGTTAACTGACCAAAAGCCAGTGTTTTCTTTTTAGTTTTTGAGACAGAGTCTTTCTCTGCTGCCCAGGCTGGAGTGCAGTGGCATGATCTTGCCTCACTGCAACCTCCGCCTCCTGGGTTCAAGCGATTCTCCTGCCTTAGCCTCCTGAATAGCTGGGATTACAGGTGTGTGCCACCAAGCCCAGCTACTTTTTGTATTTTTAGTAGAGACAGGGTTTCACTATGTTGGCCAGGCTGGTCTCGAACTCCTGACCTCAGGTGATCTGCCTACCTTGGCCTCCCAAAATGTTGGGATTACAGATCTGAGCCACTGTGCCTGGCCTAAAAGCCAGTATTTTTGAAGCTCCCCCCACACTGGATGAGCTCTTGAGAAACCATTTGCACATCTTCTTACCTTGTGTCATACTAGTACTGGAAGCAATGTTAATTTAAGAGCAATATTTTAGACCATCAAAGCATAGATCTGGATGAAACTTGGAAACCATTTAGTTTACTCATGGGGAAACTGAAACCTAGAAAGGTGAAGTAACTTGTTCAATATCATACGACTAATAAGGACCAGGTATAGGACTTGAATCTTTGATTCTCAACTGTTAGATTAGTGCTCATGTTATTACACCATGTTGTCTCTGTAATTTAAAAGGAGCTTTTAAAAGGCAACAGTATTTGGGTAATTTGAACCAAACAAGATTGGAGTTGACTTGCCATGCAGTTTTGGATGCATGTCAAAACAAAAGATGGTACTGCAACATAGCACCTGTATTGAAGTGTGTATATGGGGGTGGCATGGCCCTCCAAATCTCTCCGAGGCTATTTACAGATATGGAATTTTTCTGTGCAAGTCTCACCTGAGGTGGCTGAGCTTCCTCTTCGGGCTGGGCTGGAGTATGCGATGGCTGCTTCAAAGGCCGCTTTTGTGGTGGCTTTTTTGACTGAGTCTGGTTGGGTTTCTGGGTTTCTTGGGTCTGATCAGTCTTATTATGACGTTTTTGTGCTGAGGGTTTCTGTGGGTGCCATGGTGGTGGCTGAGGCCACATGGGCATCTGGTACTGTGGAAATTGCTGAGGGAGACCGTTTCCAAAGAAGGGCCCCAGGTGTGCCAACTGAAAGGGTAGCAAATAATAGTGAAATCGTAATAGAGTTGAGGTTCAGTCTCTCTCCATCCTCTAACGTCATCGTCCAAAACTCAGTCAAAGAGCTTAAAAGTCCTATGGAACTTGACTTAACTATGGAAGCTTTGAGATCTTTAGTTAGATTTTCCTTACACACAGTCTTACAGAATTAACTTCAGTCTTCTAGAAAGCCAAACAACCAAAACAAACTAAAAGGCAGAACTAGGTGAGAAATCTCAGCTTAAGAATTTGACTGATGATTTTCTAACTCTGAAACTCTAACTCAGGTCGGAAGTATACAAGTCAGGTTACAGAAAATTTAATGTTGTATTCAGAACCCATGTGATTTGTTATAAGGCTGGATAAAGAAGAGAAAAAACAAAAATAAGATAAAGTAAGTGAGATTGTAAAGCAAAAAATAAAAAACAAGAAAAATAGGAAAAGAGAGGATAAAAATTCAGTCTGTGTAAACACATTTATATGGTGTCTGCGTTTCTTGGTTACAGGTGGATCCTCATTAAATCCATTTTTGTTATCAAAATCGCCACAATTACAAGGTTGGGCAGGGAAGCAAAAGTAGTTATAATCTAAAAATGTTAATTTATAAATTTATGATAATTTATAAAAATGCTAATTTCTAAATTTATGATAATTTATGTATGGTCAGTCTTGCAACATCAGTTCTCATCAAAATATTTCCTCCCTGGTTTAACACCTGTCTCTATCCCCAGTCTTCATTAATTAGTTTCTTGCTATCTCTTGGATGATGTACCCATGCTTTGTGGATTGATGAAATTCAAAATTGCAAACAACTAAGTTGGTAAAAATTTCAAATCACAGGCAAAGTCACTAAAACTAAAAACAAGGGTATGAAAAAGTTGAGCCAATCAAAAGCTGAGGAAGAGGAAATTTACAATGATTATTTTAATCAAAGAACTTTAAAAGAGAATGACTTGAATAAAAAGGATTACAAAAAAATGGATGTAGTCCTTGATTTTCCCCTCAAAATGGCCCTCATGATCATTTCACGGAAATCAAAAGTGATGTGTAGTGTTATTGTGCTAACATAGAATTTTATCAGAAAAATTGTGCCAAAGAACCACCTGATACTTGATTTATCAGTTTGTTCTGATAATTAGCATACAGTGACAAGAATAACCTATATTTATTTAAAGAACATAAAACTTGCTTTGTAACTGTAGTGTTATCTTTCAAGATAATCCAAGTAAAATTTATCCCCCACCAGTACTTACTCTGTTATTTTTATTGTCATTATTTGTGACATCTTATGTGATATTTTCACAGAACTATTTTTTCTTGACTATACATTTGAGACTCAGTCTCAAATAAATAACATTTCTAATTAGTAATTATTTGGATTTACATGAAAGAACAATAGTAATGAATAAGAAGAAAATTTGGTGTGAGAGGATGGGGCAATACTTTTTCCATCTTGAAACTTTTGTAATGATTACATTATACTTAAAACATGTGGATTGGTGTCTCTATTGGCTAAGGCAAACTTTATAATGGAGTTATCTAGATAAACTAGAAATCACCAGAAATAACATAAAGAAAAACTTACATGTGGGAGGGTCATAAAGTTGAATTGATTATACCGCATCATCTGCAACCAAAGGAATCCATTAATATGATACAAAGTGAAACTTTTATTAAATCAATGCACAAATCATAAAAAAATAAGTAAAATTTCTTTTTCAACCTGAGAACTTCCCAGTGTAAAAATTTCCGATTTTAATGCACAACAGTCATATTATCTTTTACTACTTATGCTTGAATTTTAAGTAAGTGTACAATTAAATTTTAAGAAGCTTCTCAGGCACTTTAACTTTTAAGTCAGAATTTTATTTTGAGAAGAATCAATAAAGAATCACAGAAAATAAAAATCTGGTCTACTCTAAAGTTTTTGAATGTTCTGTTCTATACTTTGAGAGTTCAGGATTTGAGAACATGAGAATTATGTGACAAGATGATTCATCTTTCTGATATGTATTGAATTTGATTAATGATCTGGGCTATGAGTCATGTAAAAGATATTTATATTTTTAAGCATCTACCTTTTAATAACCCTTGATACTATTGGTCACTTTTGCTAGCTAAAAAACTTAGCAAATAAGGTAACATCAACTAGATTTTAACACAAATCCACATTTACTTTGAAAGGGAACATTGAAGTACATAGGTAGGCTGATGGCTGGGGAAATTACTACTTTGCCTCGATTTGAGAGTTTAAGACTTCCAACTCTCCCTCTTTTTACCTCTTTCATAAGAAATATTATATATCAGACAATTTTCCAATGTTCTCCTTTTTAATAAACTTGTGAGATAGGACTCTGGATAACGTCTCCCCTGAGACTGAACATACATACCTCCTCACTTTTACTGCTAAATCCAGGCATTCGGGGCATGTGCATCTGGAAGTAAGAGAATGCCAGTGACAAATGCAGAACATCAGCTGAAATAAGTTCAACAATGTTCCTAAGCTATACAATGATAGAACACAAAGAGAAGAGCTAACATTTAAAAAATACTCACTGGCATAGCAACAGAATTACCAAGAAGCCCCAGAAAGACCAGGAGAATCTTCATTTTTCCTTTTGGTACCTAGAATAAAAAACTGATTTTTATTTTTGGTCTGTGAAATAAGTATGCTTAGGGCACTCTGCACTTACCTAGCTACTAGCCTACTTGTCTGTCAAGGAGAGTATGGAAATAGATAAGGTCCCTGCTGCCATTTTTATTTTATGTCAAGAAACTATTAGATAGTTATCACCTGGTACTTTTCAAGCTGCCAAAAGAGTCAGATTAAAAGGAAATATAAAAGTGTGTGTGTGTGAGAGAGAGAGAGAGAGACAGAGAGACAGGGGAACAGAGAGAGAGAGAGAGAGAGAGAGAGAGAGAGAGAGAAAGAGAGAGATTTCATAGCACCAGAATGTGAAAATTAGAAATTAGGTTATCCCCAAAGTAGGAATATTAATGGGGTTGAGTTTCTAGTTACTAGTTGATTTGTAAAGGAATAGTGATGTCCAACTACATTCATCGTACCGAATAATCTTAGTTTCAAGGAGAGCACACTACAAAATCAAAACTTTGTGCTACTTTCTAAGACGTTGTAGAAAATATTCTGTTACATAGAGACTAAGTAAACTGGAATATTCAGAATTATTTTTTTCCTGGTTTCCTCTATTGTTCCTATTGTTATTATTATTATCATCATCATCACTTCCTTTAAAAATCACTTATGCGACCAGGTACGGTGGCTCACACCTTAATCCCAGTACTTTGGGAGGCTGAGGGGGGCGGATCACCTGAGGTCAGGAGCCCGAGACCAGCCCAGCCATCATGGTGAAAACTTGTCTCTACTAAAAATACAAAAATTAGTCAGGCATGGTGTCTCACACCTGCAATACCAGCCACACGGGAGGCTGAGGCAGGAGAATCACTTGAACCCAGGAGGCGGAGGTTGCAGTGAGCCGAGATTGTGTTGTTGCACTCCAGCCTGAGCAACAGAGCGAGACTCTGTCTCAAAAAAAAAAAAAAAAAAAAAAAAAATCACTTATGTTCTAAGGTGGTTAGGAAAATAGGGAGAAATAGGAAATAGGCAGAATAGTAAATTTATCTCTTTATTAGATACCTTGATTAAACATATAGACTTATGTATGAAGTTTGGAGATTGTTTTTAACGGGGTTCATTCATTTATCCCACTCTAGTTAATTATGAAAGACTTGTAAAATTAAGTCTTGTATTTACATCTTTGAACAAAGTTTATTCTGAAACACTTACTTGAGTAATTTCTTAAGAAAACTTTCTATTTGCATATACAATAGAGGAAAATAAAAGATTTTAATCAGAATGATTCATTTTCATTGTATATCAGATATAGCCCATTTCCTAGCATAGTAACCAACATGTAGACACCCAGTTGTTATTCATTCCTTTCGTTCTTTCTTTTCTGGACATAAAATGCATCTAGCATAATTGGACCGATGCCTACCCTTCTGTTTACTTCCTATAGGAGCAACATAAATGATGCTTTAGCATTTTTATAATGGACATTTTCCTAAATTGTGGGTGTAATGAGTTTTCTTTCATATATTAGAAAAAATGGTAGAATGTAATTAAACAAAGGAAGCAGTGGTATGTAAATACCTTTCCTACTGTTTAAAGATTTTCAGAGTTAGAATATCATAGAGAATGAAAAACAACAGCTGAAACTAGTGTGTTTAGTATAGGATACAACAATATGTGGAAACTAATAAAGAGAATACTGGTGAAAGTTTTCTTTGCTAAATGTTTCTAAGATTATGGCCCAAGATTTAAGGGTACTTTTGGATGGTTAATTTCTGCCTTGCTTAATCATTCATCTCATCTCTCTAGTAGCTGTCACAGTGATTCTTGATAATATATATAGCCTTTATATTTGCAAATAGAAAACTCATTTTCTCTTCTGTAAAATTAGTGTATTATGTTGGATGACTGAGATCCCTTCCATCTCTAACAGTTCATGATTAAAATCTATAATTAGTTATTTTTTGAGTTGAAAGTAACACTCATAATGATTGCCACAAAGTACAATGACTTTGTAAGTTCTTCTTCCATTCCATCTGTGAAAGCAGACGCTCTTTAATTCTTCTGATATATTTCAGTAGTGTTTGGCCCTCTCAAGTGTATTTCTGACAGTATCTAGTTTGAGAACCTGTATGTATTGGCAAAAATAAATGAAAGTACTCACCAAGTTGTCTAGTTTAGGAAAAGAGGTTCCATGCCTGCACCGAAGCACCAACATTTTTTTTCAGCAAAATTTTTATAAGCCTTTAAGAAAAATACAGCTTTAGCATGAGAAGAAACTAAATTATAGAAATGGAACAAATAAATGAAATGAATAGCAAAGCTTCAGTTCTAAGGCAGAACATGTCATGTTAATTATTTTATCCAGTCATACCTGTATTAGGGGGCCACAAAATCAAGTTTAATCTTCTGTTGCTTTAAAAGTAGGATGAAAGCTAAATCAGAGAGGAAATGACACAGGCACTGTATTTTGAGATACTTCTAGGGCAATGGTGACAAAACTAGACTTCACTATGGGGAAATGTACAAAGTCACAGTATTAAAGGAGGTCTAAGAAGGCTGGAAAAAACTTATAAGAAAAATAAATGCACCAAATAAACTGAGGAGTTTAAAGTTTTATCAGAAGATTAGTCTGCATACAATGACTACACAACCAACAACAATGAATGAAATAAGGAGAATTAACCAACATCTAGGAATTAAATTCATTATTTGGCACTATATGTAATTTATGTTGATAATCTCTAATACTTACCCAATGCCAATTAGAAGCTGTAATATATAAAAAATAATTTTTACTTGAACTTTGTTAGCTTGCCTTTGAAATATATTCTTAATGGTCTATAGTGGAAATGACTACAAATTGCTGAAGCCAGGGAGATCTCAAGAAGCAAGACACATTTATTTCTTAATGATAAAACAAAAATTCTTCAGTCAGATATCATGTGCAGCATCAAAAAGGCTCAAAATAAAAAGATTCCTCCTTGGCAGAAAGCTTGGCCCAGCAAGGTTCCATTTAAGCACTGTTGTAGACCTGCATAACCAATCAGCTTTGAGGAAAATGGTTTTGCCATCACAAGAGTTTAAAGTAAAAAACACACATCAAATTTAAAATTTAGAATGTGTTATTATAGGAGCTGTCAAGTCAAGTCTCTTATTATGTATAATAACAGTCCAGGAAAATGAGCTTACAGCAGTGAGATTTAGAAGATGCTTCCCTTGGTGAATTTGGGCTTTGAGGTATAGAAACTTTGTTTATAACAAAGATATTTTGGGAACAAAGGCGAATATTATCTGTATGCTATTTACATAAGTCAGTTGCCTTCATCAAAAGGCAGACTAATATATATATTTACTTAATATACATTTTTATGTAATTAAAATGAACTAGAATGTTATAACTATGGATGGCAACTCAGCGACTTGATTTAATTTGTATTACATAAAGCTAGCAGGACATAGTGTTCTTTTTGAAGTCAAATATAATCCAGTCACTGGGGATTCAGACTTTTAGATGAGTCGGGTACAATGGCAAATGAAATCTCGGCTATCATGATAATACAACCTAATGAAAACAGGACTTGAGAAATTCACTGAAGTAGTTATGTTATGGATTTTTTTCCTGAAATCTGACTTTCCATAATAAAGGTTTCACTTTCAAATAAATGTGCCAATTACACTTTTAATTGACAAGAGCAAGCTTTGCTATCTTTGCTTAACTTGGATTCTCCTGTTCTGTTATGGCTTTACAAGAGAAAACATTTGTTGTGGTGATGTTTGCTTATTTTAATGTTGGGATTTAAAAACCAAGAAAGATTGGATTTGATGGCGAAACCTGGTTCCTACCTGGTATGATTGTGTATGTATGTTAATCCAGTGGTTGCCCATGGTGCTGTTCTTCCAAGGACAGAGAAGTGCTGTGTCATTCGTTTTGGGCCAAATAACATTGTATTTCTTAGTGCCTCCCTGCTCCACGTATTTAGTGCCACAAATAATAAAAATGTACTAGAATATATGACTTTAAATGAAGCTAGGACTATCTTTTAACTCTACATGTATCCAGGACGTGCAAAGTTAAATGTGCTTCAAGTACCTGCTTGCCTTTGTCTGATTTTGTAGAAACTGAGTAGTATTTATCACGCTGTGTGCACATTGAGATGAATTTGCAAATGGTAGGACACTTATGGAACAGTGGCCTACAGTGTGTTCTTGGAAGTGAAATGGGAGTTCTGATGCTGGATGGCCTGGCCTATCCTGTGCCCATTCATGTAGAGGGTAATTTTTGATTTTGGCTTTACCCATATAGGTTATTGGGAGTTGCCACTAAACCTCACTTTTGATAACTTTCCTCTATTTACCTTTGTTCTCTTGGCCACAAGAGTGATTAGTTGTCATGAAATAATTTATGTTTCTAAAATCCAGCCAAGCTATTGAATGAGTGAATTCTTAGTAGTGTTGGATTGGATTGGAAGAATTACCAAATTTTCTTTTTTTTTTTTTTTTTTTTTTTTTTGAGACGGAGTCTCACGCTGTTGCCCAGGCTGGAGTGCAGTGGCGCGATCTCGGCTCACTGCAAGCTCTGCCTCCTGGGTTCACGCCATTCTCCTGCCTCAGCCTCCTGAGTAGCTAGGACTACAGGCGCCCGCCACCGCGCCTGGCTAATTTTTTGTATTTTTAGTAGAGACGGGGTTTCACTGTGGTCTCGATCTCCTGACCTTGTCATCCGCCCGCCTCGGCCTCCCAAAGTGCTGGGATTACAGGCTTGAGCCACCGCGCCCGGCCTCCAAATTTTCTTTCATGGAAAAAAAAAAAAAAAGAAGTGCTCAAACTATACATTTTTTTTTTTTTTTTTTTTTTTTTTTTTGAGACAGAGTCTGGCTCTGTCACCCAGGCTGGAGTGCAGTGGCGTGATCTTGGCTCACTGCAACCTCTGCCTCCTGGGTTCAAGCGATTCTCCTGCCTCAGCCTCTCATGTAACTGAGATTACAGACATGAGCCACCATGACCGACATATAAAATGTTTTGAAATCAGTCCTTTATGACTTTTTTCCCCTTCACTTTATCTCTATTTACTCTGTAAATTATTTTTCCCTTCAGACAATTATAACTGTTTGTGAAACATGTTTACGATTTGGCTTAAATTTTTAAAAAATGTATCTCTTTGATTTTTTCTCTACATTACCCTTCTCAGTCTTAAAACAAGATGTGTTAACCTGGGAGCTGAAACCTAAGAAATTGCATATAAGAATTTGTGCATTTGTGTGTAAATGTTCCTTTTTTTCTCCCCCTGAAAAAGAACCCGTATTCTCCAGGGGGCCTGTGAACTTCTTACTTCTCTTTGCCTCCACTTTTTAAGATCCTCTCATTGCTCTAGATTTTAAGCCAGCAGGAGCAGAAAAGTCTTTTAATTTCATACTCTAGATGTGAAGGAAAGAGGCTGGGTTTTGGAATTGCCAGATCTAAGTTTAAACCTTCCACAAATTATCCAGCTGTTCAATTTCCTGTTCAGTAAAATGAGGGTAATATTACCTTCCTCATAAGTTTCCTCTAAGAAATGAATGAAGTAATAAATATAGCTTGGGCAACAAAGTGGGACTCCATCTCTACAAAAAAAGATATTAACCAGGCACAGTGGTGTGTGCCTGTAGTCCCAGCTACTTGGGAGGCTGAGAGGGCTCCTCAAGGAGCCCAGGAGGTCAAGGTTGCAGTGAGCCATGATCGCACCGCTGCCCTCCAGCCTGGGTGAGACAGAGAGCACCTTGTCTCAAAAAAAAAAAAAAAAAAAAAAAAAAAAGTGAAATGCCTGGCTCCTAGTAGCTGACTATCAGTGACTGATCAATACACAAAGGTACTTTATTGTTCCACATTACACCTTATAATTATTTACTAAGGATTTAAGAACAATAAATGCAGCCATAGTTCTCATAGCTCTCAGAGCAAAGAGATCCTCTTCTAAGAACAACTATGAAGGTAAAGTTCTGTGGATTATTATTAGCAGAGCACTCCAACACTGCAGGATCACTGAATGAAGCACCTGAGATAAAGTAGTGTCTTAGGGATCCATTACTGGTGCCAAATAGTGTCTAAGCCTCCACAACCTTGAATTCTTTCTGAAACCATTCATTCCTATAACCTGTTCTCAGGCTGTAAATGTGAGAGACCCTTCTATCAAAAGAGAAGAGGAGGTGCAGTTTAATCCCTCACAAATTAAAGGGTTAATAATGCTTTATTCCACAAACATTTCCTGAGCTTTCTCTTCATGCAAAGCCCTGACTTGGGTGCCCACCCAGCCTGCATAGAGTATTAGGATAGCAAATTTTCTGAGTCAGAACTCAGTGGTGGGTTCAAATTCTGCCTCCTACAACTTACTCGTTTTAGAATCTTGGTCAAACGACTTAATCTCTTTAAACCTCAGTTCCTCATTTGTAAATGGGAGATAACATTCTCTTCATGGGTTTGTTAGGCAGATCATGAGGTCAGGAGATCCAGACTATCCTGGCCCACATGGTAAAACACTGTCTCTACTAAAAATATCAAAATTAGCTGGGCGTGGTGGTGGGTGCCTATAATCCCAGCTACTTGGGAGGCTGAGACAGGAGAATTGCTTGAACCAGGGAGTCAGAAGTTGCAGTGAGCCAAGATCATTGCACTCCAGCCTGGGCAACAGAGCAAGATTCTGTCTCAAAAAAAAAAAAAAAAAAAAAAAGGGAATTTAGTGGGATAACTTATTTAAAGTTCTTAATATATACTTCAACTAAACATTATAAATAAATTGATAAATGTTAGCTATTATTATCATTAGAGCTTTCTCAATAGTTGTTTTATCTGCCCACAGTCACATTTCCTAAAGATTTCTGAAGAATGTTTCTCATCATTGTACTTACTTATTCATTAAAAAAAGACAGCAAACAAAAAGCCTCCCAAAGAAAAACTGAGCATCTCCACAGAGTATAGAAAAAAGGAAACTAGGTTGGGCATGGTGGCTCACACCTGTAATCCCAGCACTTTGGGAGGCCGAGGCGGGTGGATTACCTGAAGTCAGAAGTTCGAGACCAGCCTGGCCAACATGGTGAAACCCCGTCTCTACTAAAAATACAAAAAAATTAGTCAGGCGTGGTGGCGGGCGCCTGTAATCCCAGCTACTCTGGAGGCTGAGGCAGGAGAATCGCTTGAACCTGGGAGGTGGAGGTTGCAGTGAGCTGAGGTTGCCTGGGCATCAAGAGCAAAACTCTGTCTCAAAAAAAAAGAAAAAGGAAAAGAAAAAAGCAAACTAGATCACAGTGTTTATCAGATTTTATTTAATTTAAATTCTACTTTTTGTCTACTAATAAGAAAGTTGCTCAGTGAAGTCAGTGAGTAACTATTGTTGGGTGGTGATTATTAATATTTGGATCACCCTCAGAGGTGGTGTTTATTTCCTGGGCTTCTAGCAATAAGAACTCTCTTATATGTACTCAAGATCAGCTTCTTTCTCTCTTCACCTTGAGGAGAAAATAAAACCCTATGGTTAAGAAAACAGGCGTTGGGGTTGGAAATACTCAATAATATATACACTGTGCTTACAACAGTGCCTGACCCAGTAAGTGTTTCAGATGGGTTAGGTGTCATCTCATCATGGAAATAATACATTATATCTCATTACATTTCTTACAACAATTTTATGGTTTATTTCTTCCTTTGCCATAAAAAGAAGTATGTGACATTCTGTGTTCTCCTGTCACTCTGGTTACTAGGAAACTCAGAGCTAAATTTGATGCCTAATTAACAGTGGATCCAGGTTATATGAGCCAAAGCTAATTAGATTTTAAGGGATCTCTTTAAGAAAATGAACACAAAATTAGGTACAAGTGTAAATATTTGTTTTGATGAACTATAGAAATGATCCCTGAAAGTACAGTCTTAATATTTGTTTTCATATGACAGTAACAAATTTCAGATTTTAAAAAGGTGACAAATAGTACAAATATCACAAAATCCAGAAAAGCAGCTTAATATTTTTTCTAACTGTCTGATGCACCTCTATAATAACATCTGATTCTATACATTTCAAGTCTTAATTTCCCTCTACCTCACATGTTTCTAGTGCCAGCTACAACGGACACATTCATAGGGAAATATGAGCCCTGATCCTGCACCTTCGGGATGCATGTTGAATGAGTAGGCATTGAAAGTTAGGCATGGGAGGTAGAAATATTTCTGGAAGCCGTTCCTAGATGAGGAGGTCCAGCAATATTTTAACTATATACAGAAGTTGACTGTGAATCGCATAAATATATCCCACTAAACCCAAACTAAATGTCTCCCCATCTCAACTTCCTATTATTATTAAGTTATGTTAATAATATAACTTACATTATGTACATGCATATATGTATATACATGTATAATATAATTTAATTAATAAAACAAAGCAGTGACAATAAACCCTTCCTAATTACTATTGTCCTATAGAAAAGCACCTTGGAACGCATAACAAGAGTAACTTCATTCACTATGTGGTAGGCACTGTGCTAAGTGCCTAGAAGACTCCTTTAAAATTCACAGAAACCCTGTGGGATAGTTACTGTGATCCCCCACCAACATTTTGCCATTGAAAAAATAGAATCTTAATGAAGTTAAATAACTTGTTCAAGGCTAAGAGGTAGAATGGGAATTTGAACTCAGATCCGCATACGCATTTTTCACTATCAATAGTGTAGACATATACAATATCTATGTTTTTCCAGGTGTCAGGACACCAGGACCAATATTCTGTAAAGTTCTTTTTTTGTAAAAATCAAGTGTGGTATGAACTTAAATGAAATGGGTTTGAGAAATTTCAGTTCTGAAGACTGACATAAATTATGATTTTTTTTGAAAGTCCAATTGCATGGAAAGTAGAAAAAAAAAGCCTTGCTTGTCTTGAAGTCAAGAAAGTACTCTCTTGGTATTGGTAATGAAGTGCATGCTGGGCCGGATGAATCAACTTTTAAATAAATAGTTACAGCAGACTAGATAATTGAGTAAGTTGAAGCTTGTTGAGTTAATTGCATCATCTCTTACCAGACATCATCTAATCATTTTTTCCAGAACTGTTAGCACCTATACTGACACATCTACATTCAAACAATGCACACATTTCAAGCCCCTCTTCTTAAATAGGCCCATTTATAGTGGGAGCAGCCCTCAGTTTATGGCTTTTGCCTCGTGTGGGTCCTTTCGCCACTGTATTATTCCATTTTCACGCTGCTGATAAAGACATACCTAAGACTGGGCAATTTACAAAAGAAAGAGGTTTAATTGGACTTAGAGTTCCATGAGGCTGGGGAAGCCTCACAATCATGGCGGAAGGCAAGGAGGAGCAAGTCTCGGCTTTCATGGATGGCAAGAGGCAAATAGAGAATAAGGAAGACGCAAAAGCAAAAACCTCTGGTAAAACCATCAGACATGGTGAGACTTATTCACTACCACCAGAAAAGTATGGGGGAAATTACCCCCATGATTCAGTTATCTCCCACCAGGTCCCTCTCACAACACCTGGGAATTATGGGAGTACAATTCAAGATGAGATTTGGGTGGGGACACAGCCAAACCATATTACTCCGCCCCTGGCCCCTGCCAAATCTCATGTCCTCACATTTCAAAACCAATTATGCCTTCCCAACAATCCCCCAAAGTCTTAACTAATTTCATCATTAACTAAAAAATCCAGAGTTCAAAGTCTCATCTGAGATCATCTCAGCCCGGACCTTATTGTCCATATTACTATCAGCATTTTGCACAAAGCCATTCAACAAGTCTTTAGGAAGTTCCAAACTTTCCCACATTTTCCTGTCTTCTTCTGAGCCCTCCAAACAGTTCCAACCTCTGCCTGTTACCCAGTTCCAAACTCGCTACCACATTTTTGGGTATCTTTTCAGCAATGTCCCAGTCTACTGGTATTAATTTACTGTATTATTCCACTTTCACACTGCTGATAAAGACATACCCAAGACTGGGCAATTTACAAAAGAAAGTGGTTTAATTGGACTTACAGTTCCATGAGGCTGGGGAAGCCTCACAATCATGGCGGAAGGCAAGGAGGAGCAAGTCTCATCTTTTATGGATGGCCGCAGGCCAAAAGAGAACGAGGAAGACGCAAAAGCGGAAACCCCTGATAAGTCAAAATCATTACATCTGGTGAGACTTATTCACTAACACGAGAACAGTATGGGGGGGAAACCGCCCCCATAATTCAATTATCTCCCACCAGGTCCCTTCCACAATACATGGGAATTGTAGGAGTACAATTCAAGATGAGAATTGGGTGGGGACACAGAGCCAAACTACATGAGCCACTAGTAATCACCTCAGTTAATCCATTCACGGGGAGTGGACCTCATAAGGTCCCTCTCAGGATGTTAGGTGAATGTGTCCTTAGACTCCAAGGTTTCATACTTCAGATATGTTGTCTTTTTCCTCATAATAGATATTTAACACGTGTGGAAACTGAGGCTCAGGGTGATGATGTAACAAACGTGAGCTTAGGATCCATGGAGCATGGGTTTGTACCAAAATCTGTCTATCTCTACTTTCCACTTGTTATACAATAGCTTCAGCACAGGGCTAGGCAAGCACCAGCACAAGGATCACTGCTTGACCATAGAGTGCTGCAGCCGGCTGACAGTTTCCCTGTTTCTGGGCTTGGGCCCCTCTCAGTTCATCTGCCTTCTCTGGTGATGGGACCATTCTGAGCTCACCAAAAATTCGATAACTGCCTTATCCACAAGAAATGTGGGAATGGAACACAATTTAGTATTCAAAAGATAAGTAACTGGAAAAGATTAGGTTTTTAAACAAATGCACATTTTTTTCAGTGGTTTTTATTAAGGTTTTTGTCATAGATTTTTCCCGTATTGTAAAGCTATCTGAGGAGAGAAAAATATTTAAAAGAGGTAACATATACTTTTAGTTTTTTTTCTTTTATCTCAACTCCCTGCAATCTCTACCTCCCAGGTTCAAGCAATTCCCCCACCTCAGTCTACTAAGTAGCTGGGATTACAGGCACACAACACCAAGCCTGGCTAATTTTTGTATTTTTAGTAGAGACAGGGTTTCACCATGTTGCGCAGACTGGTCTTGAACTCTTGACCTCAAGTGATCCACCTGTCTCAGCCTCCCAAAGTACTGGGATTACAGGCGTGAGCCACTGAGCCCAGCTACATTTCGTTTTTTAAGAACTAGTATCTAAATGAGTGGAAGATTCCACCAAAAAGAAAGAGAAAAAGCTTCTCCAAATTGTAGAATCTCAGAGTCAGAAGAAAATGTAAGGGTCATCTAAAGAGCCGTGTTTGTCCTTTCAGTTCCACAGACTTCAAACCTCGAGGCCATCCTTGACTTCTTTCTTCTGTCATTCCTGGGCAATCCTGTTAGCTCTGCCTTCAAGATCAGCTTGCTTTGCGCATCTCCATGCATTGTAGTTCAATCTCACCACCTTCCTGGTTCCTCTGCTTCTTGCCTCTCTTCAGTTTATTCTCAAATCCCCAGCCAGTGATATTCTAAAAACGTAAGTCAGATCATGACTCTTCTCTGGTGGCTCCTTATCTTAGCCTGTGTTAGAGCCAGTCCTTACAGTACCCACAAGACCCTGTGGAATCTGATCTCACCTCTCTGATGTCCAGCTCCTACTACTCTCCATCCCTCCTCTGCTACAGCCACATGGGCCTTGTTACTTTGGATCATACCAGGCATGAAACTGCTTCAAGATGCTTGCACTGGCTGCGCCCTTTGTCTGGAACACTTTTTCTCAAAATCTGTATGGCTCATTACCTTGCCTCCTCCATGTCTTCACTCAAATTTACCTTTTCAGCGAGGGCTTACCTCATGAAAATTATAGCTTCATCGTCTTTTTAAATCTCTTTTCCTACTTTATTTTTCTCCCTTGCACTCACCATCAATTAACACATATTTTTCTAGCTTAAATTTTGTTGTCTGTCTTTTTCCACTGCAACATAAGCTCCATAAAGGCAGGGAGTTTTGTCTATTTTGTTCACTACAGTAACCCTAGCACTTAGAGCACAGTAGGTGCTCAGTAAATATTTGTGGAATTAAATAAAACCTGGTAACTCAGCCCTTTTATTGTGTAGATAAGGAAGTGAAGGCCTAGAGAGATTAATTTCTCTAGGGTATGCACCACTGATTAGGGTTAGTGGGGATGTTGACTTTCAATTTATTGTTCATTTCACCACATGATATCTTGTTTTGAGAAATTCCTAAGACATATCACATTCTATGTTTGAGACTCAGTACACCAGGTGATAATAGAGGGAGAAGCAGAGAGAGAGAGAGAGAGAAGGAGAGTGAGATAGAGAGTGAGAATAAAAGTGTGATACACACACACACACACACACACACACAGAGTCAGGGAGATAGAGAAGACAGAGACAAGAACAAAGACACAGAGGATAGAGACAGCCCTAACTGGATTCATAACTCTAGCTGTGGCTCATCCAAGTACACCCTCCAGTCCTCCATGTACCATCAGGATTAATTTTCCCCAAACCAGTAGTAATCCTGTAACACCCTTGATGGTTCCCTGGGAGCTATAGAACAAAATGCAACCTTCTTAGCTTGGCATGCAGGTCACCATTAGCTTCCTCCTATTTTCCTCAAAATAACACCACATATTTTTCCCTGATATGATGATACTCTTGTCATAGTGTTCTGTTTCCCTCTCCAAATTCTCTGAATCTTTCCACATATTTGTCCTTCGGCATTTGTGGTTTATTGAGCCTAGAATTCCCTCTTTACTTCTTCCACTTGGAATACTCCCCTATATTTTTTATGAGCCAGCTCAAAAATCCACTCCTCTTGTGAAACTTCCCCCTTCTTTCCCAGCAGAGTCAGCTTTTCTGTCCTCTGCATGCCCTTTTTCTGGTGGTAACATTTACCACAGTGTCTAGGTTTCCTCATCATCATGGTATCACTTTGTCTCTAGCGGCTAGTACAGTGCCATACAGTGCCAGGGCCTAGTGGGTACCCAAAATGTGTTAGCTGAATGAATGAAGATCAATCACAACAACTTAACTAACTTTGGTTCTTATGATAAGTGATTATGGACAATGAGTAGTAGGAGAGCATATACACACAGCTGGTTATACAAAGTAAAGTTAGGCTACTGCTTACGTAAAGCCCTCTCTTATGACAACAAGCACTAAATTCTAGATTAAAGCCTCATTAAGTCAGTGCGCGTTGGAGGTTTTTATAGGCAACATTTTCATCATCTTTGCTTTCTTTTCCATGATTATGGAAATTAACCATTTTTAGTTCATTAACTCATTTAGTAAATATTTATTAGCTCATATTCTGTGTCAGGCACTGTTCTGGGGTCTAGAGATACTGAAGTAAGAAAAATGTCATCCCTGCCATCACAGAGCTTATAGGCTAGCAGGGAGGCAGATTTTAAACAAATATTACACAAATAATTAATTTTTTAGTAATTATAATGACAGCTGATGTTATATACATCAGTAGCCTAAAAAGCACAACAATGCCTAGTGTTTACTGAGCTCTTAAAATGTGTGAGTCACTGTTGTAAGTTTTACATGTTGAATTTTATTACTTCTCTTAACCCCGAGTGCTGGGGTTATTATTTTTTTTTTGTCTTGTTGTTTTCAGATAAAGAAGCTGTGGCACAGAGAGATTAAGTAACAGGGTCACAAGCAAGAAAGGGCAGAATTGGGATTTAAACTGCCATGCTATATT
This sequence comes from Macaca nemestrina, assembly GCF_043159975.1. NCBI lineage: Eukaryota > Metazoa > Chordata > Mammalia > Primates > Cercopithecidae > Macaca > Macaca nemestrina. The sequence goes on along the minus strand of NC_092127.1, from coordinate 133,285,230 downwards.
GCTGTTTGGCACTTGTATAAGAAGTAATGTTTTCAAGTTCTAAAGAAACCAGGCACGGAGTGCAGGTTAATTTACATTAATTTACATGTTTCCCCCACCCACCTGTTTAATTAATTAATTAATTTTGGTTTATTTTTATTTCTTTGACACTGGCTCTGAACCGACACCCCCACCTGTTTAACACCATGACTAGGAAGGTGCTTCAGAATGTGGCAGAAAGCAGTCCGGAGTACTGGACTGGAAATGTTTCAGTCAGGGAGGCATCAGGTTCTCTTCTAATTGTGGGTTGCATATTCCCCTCTGGGCAAATGAGTAAGTTATTTAGCTTATTCAGCACGCAGTTTTTTTTTTTTTTTTTTTTTAATGTGTGTGTGTGGCAGTTCTCAACTTCTCAGTTTTGAAATCTTTGCATTCAAATGGCGCTTCCCCAGAGCGCTTTCCTTGACCCTCGCAACATCCCTTCTCCCTCTCTTCATTCACTTTAGTTTCTTTATAGGGCTTATTATGACCTGACATAGAACACTAGATCTGATGTTTTTTTACTGTTTTCCTAACGCCTGGAACAGTGCGTGGTACGTGTGTTCACTTCAATTGTTACTGAACAAATGTATCCTCTGGGAAACTGCCATAGGTAACAACTCTTAGAACCAGGATGGGATCTATCACAACAATATATACACTTGGCACTGACAATTCCTAAACTGCCAAACGGAAGCAAAAACTATGTCTTCTGGAATCTGCTGTTAAAAGGGAAAGTTACATTTCATAAACTTGGCTTGAAAGTAGCTGACTTGGCATAGTTGGGCATTGGGTGGATATGAAAGAAAGCCCTAGAGATCCAAGACAGTGAGATAGTCTCTACCAGGATTTCTTTCTTTCATTTTTCCTGAGGAGGAGGTTTCCTGAGGAGTAGGAATAACAGCAGCCACCCATGGAAGTGCTGAAGCTTCTGTCTTCTGGGAAACTGTCCTCCTTGCTTCTTGGAGGGAGCACAGCCCTAGACAGTCACATTGAAATGATATCCAAAGTGTGCTAGACATATAACTTCAGGGTTGATCTTTTCTGTGTCAGTTTTTCCAAAACACATCTTTAAATAACACCCATACGTTTCTAGTTTGTGAATAAATTAGAATGCAAATCCACATCCACTCCCAAAAACCCACAGTCATTTCCTTCCCTGTGCTCGCTAGAGCTTATCTTTAAGTAATTATCAAACCGGTTGTTAGGCGGGTCTCCGGGTGGAAAGCTGCTGAACCCAGGGGAAAGATGAAAGATGAAAGGGAGACAGCTGAAGGCATCAGCAAAAGTTATTATGACAAACAGCTTTATAATAATCATTCCTCAAAGCTGGGAATGTGTGTTTCTAATGTCTGGCTTCTGTGAAGTGTGGTTGCTGCTGTTTCTACTTTACCCCCAGTCTCTAATGTTTATGGAAGAAAGAAATCATCTAAACTTCTGGTTTGGTCTTTCTCTTTGTGAAATGCAGCAGTCTGCTGTTGATGTCACTTGACTAGTAGCCACATACTGTCTACAGAAGTCAACTTTTTTAGTACTGAGCAGTTTTGGAAGGAAGAGAAACACACTTAGAAGCTCGAAGCTTTTATGTGTTTGAGACTCATTTGCCCAAAGGCAAGGTTATTGAGTTCTAGAAAAATTCAGACACAGCCTGGGTCACTTTAAATATTTGCTTCATTTTGTAAAACACTCCACGCTGGTGGGTACTTAAATGATTAGATGGAGGGTTGTTAACGTTAGGTCCGTGAATGAACTTTAGGCCGTCTGAGTAACCACTGACATTGTAGGCAGAATTTTACGTGTTGTTTCCATTTACGTTTTTGGGAATAATAACTCACAGCTTTCATTAGGTTCTCAAAAGAATACTTCAGTGCCGTGGAGGATCTGTGTGGATGAGTGACAAATGGGAAATCCAGAGACTTGGGTTCTTCTGCCTCCAACAGCAGCCAAAACTTCAAAAAAGACGTTACTCTCTGGACTTTTAGTCTCCTCACCCATAAATGAGGAGGTTAAATTAAATCAATCAATGTTTTCCCAAAGTTCATTCATGTACATAGTCATTTATGGACTGTCGTTATGATTATTGCCATATCCAATCACAACCTGTTCTATTTACTTAATATTTTTTCTTACATCTCATCACTTAAAAATCTATTTGAAAAGAAATCTGTTTTGTGCATCTATAAATGGAAAATCAGCATCACATGATGTAAATTTTAAAAAGGTTATTAATTTACTACATAAAGATTATTGTCTTTACACCAGCGGTAGGTGTGCCACACCTGACACATTGGCATAATAGATGTACAGTCATACCTTGGCATCTGTGGGGGATTGGTTCCAGGACCCCTCTGAGGATACCAAAATCTGAGGATGCTCAAGTCCTTTATATAAAATGAAATTGTATTTGCATATATCCCATGTACGTACTCCCAAATACTTAGTCAACTCTAGATTTCTTGTAATACTTAATACAATGTAAATGCTCTGTGAATAGTTGTAGCACTGTATTGTTTAGAGAATAATGACAAGAAAAACAGTCTGTATATGTTCATTGTAGGTCCACTGACATTTTTCATTTGCAGTTGGTTGAATCCATAGATGAAACCCCCCCGGATATGGAGGGCTGACTGTATTACACTTAACCCTCTAGATTCACTCTTCACCTTTTTCTACTCAGAAGAGCCCAGACAACACTTTCTTCACTAAGGCATTAAGAAATGAAGATTGTAGTTTTTCTCTGTGGGCCAGATATGACAATGAGGGATGCTGCTTCTGAATTTCCATGGGAAAAATAGGAGCCTGAAATAGTAGACAGAGGCCAGAGGGTGGTGCTTATCTTTCAGAGACAAGGATGCAATGACCAATAAGCCACAGGATGGAATGCTAAGCAGCATGTTTTGACCAATAGGGTTCTGTATGATGGCTACTTGATCACAGGTCTATAGGAAAAAATAGATGGACATCCTATCCTACATTGATTGTCCACTTTCCGCTTGACATAAAGGTGCTGCTTGACACAAAAAGACAAAAAAAAATTCTATGTTCACTGAGCCTAACTCAAATCGCTGTGGTGGGATTTATAGTTTCTTACCTGGTTTCCAGACTTAAAGCTCCTCAACTGAGGGGACATCAGGTTCCTATGAGGAAGTAACCTGAAACGTGGCCAAATTTTATACCATGACAGTTTCCCTAAGCCACTGCCAGAGGGATCTGAAGCAATTAAGTAGGGAGAATGTGTAAGGTGGGGTGGGGGAAGGGAAATACCCAGACTTTCTGGGGGGTTATTAGGAAGTGATTCTGAACCTTAAAAGCCTTCATAGTTTACTCGTTAAAGCTTATAGAAGTAAGATGAGAGAGAGATTTCTTTTTTTTTTGAGATGGAGTCTCGCTTTGTCACCCAGGCTGGAGTGCAGTGATGCGATCTCGGCTCACTGCAACCTCCACTTCCTGGGTTCAGGCAATTCTCTTGCCTCAGCCTCCTGAGTAGCTCGGATTACAAGCACGTGCCACAAAACCCAACTAATTTTTGTATTTTTAGTAGAGATGGGTTTCACTATGTTGGTCAAGCTGGTCTCAAACTCCTCACCTCAAGTGATCCACCCGCCTTGGTCTCCCCAAGTGCTGGGATTACAGGTGTAAGCCACTGCACCTGACCTTTTTTTTTTTTTATTGAGACAGGTCTCACTCTGTCACCTAAGCTGGAGTGCAATGGCATGATCCCAGCTCACTGCAACCTCCACATCCTGGGCTCAAATTATCCTCCTGCCTCAGCCTCCCAAGTAGCTGAGACCACAGATAGGCACCACCATGCCTGGCTAATTTTTGTATTTTGTTGCAGAGAAAGGGTTTCACCATGTTGCCCAGGCTGGTCTCTAACTCCTGGGCTTAAGCAACCTGCCTGCCTCAGCCTCTCAAACTGCTGGGATTACAGGTGTGAGCCACCACATCCAGCCCAGGAATAGATACATATGTAACAATCCTACAATGATTCTTATACCAATGGAATGAAAGCTATAGTAGGAAGAGCCAAGTGTAAGGAAGCCCCTGGAACTGTACACCTTCTTCTTCACTCCCAACAAGATGGCAAGTCTTATAGGGAGAATTGCAGAGATTAGCATTACCATAGAAAAATTGGAAGATATAGAAAAGGTGTCCTACCACCTCCCCATTTAACTCACCTGTCTGACTGGTGGAAAAGCTAAATAGGTCATGAAGAATTACAGTGGATTGTTGCAAACTTAATCAGGTGATGATGCAAATGTATTTCCAGACGTGATAACGCAGATGTATTTCCAGACGTGATAACTTTATTGGAGCAAATCAGCATAGCCCATGGCACCTAGTATATAGCTATTGATCTGGTAGCTGTTTCTTTCTGTTCTAATCAGTAAGAAACATCAGAAGTAATTTGCTTTTAAAAAACAGGAACAATGTAAATTTATACTCTCTTGCCCTAGGACTATGTCAACTCTCTTACAATCTATCCTAACAGTCCTGAGAGTCCTGGATCATATTTATATTCCATAGAACACCATGCTCATCCAGTACATTGAAGACACAATGCAACAGGATTTGATTAACATGAGGTACCAAGCCAGAGAGTAGAAGATAAACACCAAAGCATTCATGGTGCTAACAACATTTCTAGAGGTCTAGTAGCATAAGGCATATTGGGATAGCTAAAGTTGTTTGCAAGTTATTGCATCTTGCACCACCTTACAAAAAGAAAGAAGTACAATTCTTGTTGGTCTTCTTTGTGTTTTGAAGGTAAAGTATGCCACATATTGTATAACTCAGAAGGCTGAACATTTTGAGTAGACAGAGCATGAAAGGGGTCCATCCTTGTCACTTGGGCATTATGACCCGGAAGACTCAAATGTGTTGGAAGTATCTGCAGCTGTATGAGACTCGTGGCAATCCCTGATAGGAGAATAACAGCACAGAAACTTAGGGATTTCTTTGTGAAAAGTAGTTTTTGCCTTGCTACTGGATTCCAGTAGACACATGTGCCTGACTATGGGATGCCAAACGATTATGTTATTTGAGTTGCCCATCTTGAACTTTGTGATATATGATCAACTGAACCGTAAAATGAAACATAACAATGTTTTATTTTAGATGGAAATATATATGATATCGGGCTCCTGTAGGTCTGGAGGGCTTAGTTAGATTGTACTAGTAAGTGGTTTTGACTTCCATGTACTTCCTCTTGATGAGTATATGCCTGGCCCATGGATTTCTGTATGGTATTCTGGCATTGGCAGAAAGTAGACAATCAATGTACTACAACCCCACTCAATGAGGAGAACTTTAAGTGGAATTTCTGGTTGTCTATTTTGTGTGAAGGAGATGATGGCCTGTGATACAGATCTACACTGACTCAGGGTTGGTACCAGATGGGTCACCTGGTCAGGGACTTGGAAATAATAAAACTGAAAGATTGGTGATAAGGAGGGTCTAGAAGACAGGTTATCTGTATAGTCTTCTCAGAATGGGACATAGTATGAAGACTTTTTTTTTCTCATGTAAATGCCTGGTAGAAGAAAACCAAAGTAGAGGAAATTCTCAATAATCAATATGGCTTCTTCTGAGAGTGACATTTAGCCTCTTTCCCTGGCCACCTTGGGGTTTACCCAATGGTCCAGTATTTGAAGTGACAATGGTGGCAGGGATAGATGTTATTCAAGGACTCAACAACATGTTGTCTCCACTGCAAAGTTGACCTGGCTATTGCCATTATTATTATTATTTTTTGAGATGGAGTTTTGCTCTTGTTGCCCAGGCTGGAGTGCAATGGCACGATCTTGGCTCACTGCAACCTCTGCCTCCTGGGTTCAAGCGATACTCCTGTCTCAATCTCCCGAGTAGCTGGGATTATAGGCGCATGCCACCACTCCTGGCTAATTTTTGTATTTTTAGTAGAGCCGGGGTTTCATCATGTTGGTCAGGCTGGCCTCAAATTCCTGACCTCAGGTGATCCGCCCACCTTGGCCTCCCAAAGTGTGGGATTGCAGGCGTGAGCCACCATGCCCAGCTGCTATTACCATTGTTAAGTGTCCAGATGGTCAGTAAGAGAGACTAACTTCGAGCCCCTGCTACAGCAAGACTCATCGGGGAAACCGGCATGTGTGTCTCACAAAAGCATGCTCCGAATTACAAAGAAGGACAAGCAGGGCGATGGTTGGAGTGTTAATGGAAAAACACAAACTCATCAGATAATGGGAACAATTCCATTCTTCCACTGTTGCTGCTGCTATTTTGCTTAATTCTCTTTACCAAAAGGATCAGTTGGAAAAGAAGGAAACTGTTATGATTCAGCAATTTCATCTGTGAGCTTTATCTCATTTCATTCTCATAACAACTCTCCATGCTAGGTCATAGCCCCATTACAGAAATGAAGACACAGGCGCAGAGAGATTAAGTTTCACATCGAAAGTCTCATGGATAATAAGATGTGATACCGAAGTTTGAACGCAGATCTGTTTATATGTATTGTACCATACTGCTTTTTAGGAAACTGTCTGCGATGCTAAGATAGATCTCAGTGGGTATCTGCTGGCTACTGTGGAGGTCATTCTACCCTCGCACCTTTGCCAGGGACACTTGGGGAAGCAAACTGAAATTTTTCTTCTGTATCTGTCTTTCAGCTGCAGTCAATGGGGTGAGGATGAGCAGAACCCTGCTTGAAGAGAGGGAGGCAATAGGTGGCAGCTACATGCTCCTGGTAAGGCTCCTGAAGTACCCCAGGTTGGGAGGCATCTCAGGGCTCTTTTTCCTGGGTTGCATCTACAGAATCTCCATCAATGGATGGAGAGAAGTCTGAGTGTCATTGAGTCGAAGACCTGGGTCGAGCCACTTAGGAGAAGGTGAAGAGAAGGGGGTAGGAGCTACTTTGTAGGAGTGACCAAATCTGGGCTGGGAGCCCTTTAATTTAGGTGTATAGCTCTGCTCGATACACACCTAGCCCTGGTGACAAGCAAGGGTCATTTTCTGCATCCCCCTTTCCCACATTATATTTCACAGGAATAAGCTAATTCTCACATGACACCCACATGGCTCTTTTTCTGTTTCTTCCTCTTGGAGAGTGAGACCTCTCACTCTTGAAATCGTTTCTAGAAACTGTTCTGAGACAACTTGTCTGATTCCTCCTAGACCCTCCGATGCCCCTCAGGCTGGGTTAGGTACCTCTTCTCTGTGGCTCCAGGGGCACCCTGTGCTTGGCCTTTTCATAGCACTTTTCACGTGTGCTGTGGGTTGAGTGTATCTATTTTACATTATTGTTGTGGGATAATACATGTAAAGTAATTGAGCTTGGTCTAGGGTTTTGTCATGGTGATTGTCTACTTGTCAGTCATGTTCATCGTAAGCTTTGAAGGAAGGGACTATATCTCTGATACCTTGCACTGCACCCAGGACATGAATATTCAGTAAAGTTCTGATGAAAGAATGAATGAATTGAATACAATGAGTTAAAGAGTAGCAAAGGTAGAGGATGAGTATGCTTTTCTTGAACCATTTAAATATATATAAATAATAAGCATACAATTCCTGAAAATTTCAGTGAGAAAAATTCTTTATTTAAAATAGGCTAGATTTTTTATACTAGATTAAATAAAATACTCTATAAATGAGACTTTTAAATTCAATTATACCAAACCCAGTAATACCAGTCAGGAGTTTTCCACCAATCCCCATTTAATAAAGTTTAAATGAATTAGCTTAGAATTATGAGGATATTTGCCTTTGCTTAGAGAAAAAAGCAGTGCCACATTTCCTGAATATAATAGTGTCATGCTAGTAAGAGAAATTCTGTAATGCTTAAGACAGCTAAGAAAAAGTGATGATTAAATGCTGAGACCCTTAGACCCTTGCTCTGATGTTATTAATAGTGTTTCTAAATCACAGAGACAATTGACAGATTTTATTTCAACAAGATATTGAAAGCAAGAAGGGGACCTACACTATTTCTAGCCACTTGTATTTATTAATATATGCTTAGCGCTTTTAATGCCTTTGCTGCAGAAGGGTAATAAGTGTTTTAGCAAAAAGGTACACTGTGGGGACAAAGCTGGGAAGCTTGTGCATACAGAAAGTAGCTAATATCTTAGAGCTGTCAGGGCTCTTGGAAATGCCACGCATCATACATCATCTCGGGCTCCTGGGCTCTGTTTCCTGGCATGGATGTTTGCAGAGAGTTTGGGGCCATTGTGGTATCCATGGTTACTTCATCCTGGAAATCCACGGATGTGGTCATGTCAGCATCGTAGGTCCTATAAACATCAGCTAATTCAGGGGTCATCAGTGGGTCAGCACCTGCTGGGGTGACGCTAGGGAGTCCCTTCATCTTCCCTGAAGGGCTCCTTGGCAGGCTGGGAACATCATCCTTAGGGAGAGCAAGGAGTCCTGCATGGGCAACAGGTTCTAGCTCTGTAAGGAAAGCTGGGTTTTCTGGATCGTCTGGGTTGGCCTCCGGCATAGGGGAGCCTTGTGCACCTCCTTCTCCCTTCTCAGGGCCTTTGGTCGCAGCCACTGGGGAGTCAAATTCCAGAGTGAAGTCACCGCCCATAGCTGGCTTGTGGGGCATTCCCCCCAAGCTGGACCTCATGCCTCCAAATCCTGGAAATATGGCTTCATAGGCCATTGGGTCTCCTCTCCCGCCCTGGAAAAAAGACATTCGTTAAAGATGCCATTATCACATGCTATTAACTATACCATGCAACTCTACCTGGTCACATTCACCAAGGATCTCTAAAAAACTGGTAGAGAATAGGAAGTTGGCTGATAGCTTTGTGTAAGCTCATTTCTCACTAAACTGGCTTTGAAACATAATGAAGAGGATTCTGCACTTATCTGGGTGGATCTTGGCGTGATCTCCACAAGAGGGAGATAACAGGGCAGAAGCAAGACTTGAGGCAAAGTGAGTTTGAATTTAATTTTAAGAAAACGAGTAGTTGAAGTGAGTACTACCATCACAAAACAAATAAGAACTGAAACTCATAACTGCATTTGTTGAGGGAGAATCTTGTCAATGGCATTTTTCAGTGTACCCCAAATGAAGTTCCATGTACGTTTTTTTTTTTTTTTTTCTTTTAGGGGTCTCATTGTATGGCCCAGGCTACTGGTCCAGAACTCCTAGGCTCAAGTGATCTTCCTGCCTCAGCCTCCCTAGTAGCTGGGATTACAGGGGCGAGACACTGCACCCAGCTAAGACTTAAATTTTTTTAAAGCACAAAGTTTAAGAAAAAAATTTGGCTTCCATGGAGTAACTAAAATATTTTCTTCCTGTGGACAAACAGAATTCCAGAACTGACCATGTTTCTTTTTCTACCTTTGCTGCCAGAAATATGGGGTCCAAAATCTTAGGCTGTTTGTAGCAATTGAGCAGGACTGTGTGACTTGCATATCTGTATTCTGATTTTCTTGAAATTATGACTCATTTTAAATCCTACCTTCAACTTTTTGGTTATATTTATTGTGTGTTTTTCACAAGCTCTGCAAAATCTTTTGGGAATGAGGCAGAATAGAAATAATTAATATTATATGATGGCAATTAACACTTACTTGAATTTTGAACTTCCAGTGACTTGTATTGGTGTTATATAGATACAATACTCTTTCCTTCTCCTTTCTCCTGACTCTTCATTCTTTCTCAGCTTTCACATCATCTCCAGGGATGATACTGTGAAAGCCTGGACTGGGCTAACTGCCCTTCCTCTCTGACTCTTTCTCTGTAATAAAACTGTTATTGCTTTTATCCCACGATTTTGACATTAGATATCTGCCCTTGTACCTATCTTTTCCATTCAGTAGACTGTAAGTTCCTTGAAAACAAGATTTTTTTTTTTTTTAAATTTATTATTATTATTTTTTTAGCAGGGTCTTGCTCTGTTGCCTAGGCTGGAGTGCAGCGGCGTGATCTCAGCTCATTGAAACCTCTGCCTCCCAGGTTCAAGTGACTCTCCTGCCTCAGCCTCCTGAGTAGCTGCAACTACAGGCTTGAGCCCCTAAACCCGGCTGATTTTTCTATTTTTAGTGGAGACGGGGTTTTACCATGTTGGCCAGGCTAGTCTCAAACTCCTGATCTCAGGTGATCCACCTGCCTTGACCTCCCAAAGTGCTGGGATTATAGGCGTGGCCACTGCGCCCAGCCAAAAACAAGAATCTTACCTTGTTTTGTTTATAGTATTTTGCTATGTGTGTGGCACATGGAAGGCACACAAAAATACTGATATGTAATTTTTCTTTCACAGATAATATGTGTGTTTGTTAACTCGAAAGAATCTGTAGTTGACAATGATTTGTTAATTCAATATAGCTTTTGTTTGTCTTGCCTTGTGCTCTAACAAATGTAACAGATAAAAAATTTCTTAGGAAAAGAGTTGTACGACTTTATTGATCTCAAATCCTAAACTTGCATGGATAATGATAACATAATACTAGTATATGCTCATTGACAATGCACGTTGACATTTAAAATAATCACATTTTAAACTTGGTTTTCTTTTGCTTTTTGATCTTTCAATTCTGAGATCTGAAGTACTTGTAATGCTGTTGAATTTGATGTTTTGAGGGACCAAATGGTCCGAGAAAGAACAAGAACTCTGTATGAACCACATGTATCTTTTTGGTTTGAAGTGTTTATAGTTCAACGACGGCCTTTCAAGTGGAGGTTTCTCCTCTGTTCATCTACAAGCAATGGGCAAAACTCTATGCTCAAGAATAGTTATCACCCAGAAATGAAAGACTACATAGGAAACATGATGAAATCTTTGGATACTGCTTCAGACTTAAGCTTAGTTTTTGGAGTGGAAAAATCTGAGTCCCATGCTCATTTGGTGACATTCATGGCAGACGTCTCTTGCAGCCAGTCATAAGTGACTGTTCTTCCCTGGCCACTATTTTAAGAAGAGTTAGAAGACATTACTCACTGCCATTTCTTCAGAACTCATGATGCCAAGTCTGGCAGGGGCATTCTGTTCAAAAAGAAATATTGCATCAAAGTACGAACCAGCTACCTTCTTATCTACTTAAGACAAAGTTAAAAGTTATTTAGTTTTCACTTAAGCCTTAATATTAATGCTGTGTACAGAGGTAAAGTGGAGAGGTGAGTCATTATGGAATAAATGTAGTCAACTTGGATAATTCAGAGCTAAAATTTATTTTTTCTTTAATACCCTTGTGTGTGCGCGCGCGCGTGTGTGTGTGTGTGTGTGTGTGTAGCCAAGATTATCCAAATAGGAAACTTGCCTCCTTAATATTTCAGTTACTAATGTAGGCGTTCAGAGAATGTTTATTTGGAATCTCTTGTGTGAGACCTAGATTTTATAATTGTAGCTCTTAAGATAAAATTTAATTAAAAACAATACTTTTTATAGAATATGGACTTACCAGTTGATTTGCTCCAAAAGGCATGTAAAACATTCCTGGATAAAGCTAAATAAAATACAATCATTATCACAAAATGCATTTTCCAATGGAAAAACTTTTAAGTAAATTGCAAACAGAGATGTGGTATTAAAAAAAAACTTACTGGAGATTGTTTATTTTGTGGCATTGGTCCCCGAGAAATCAAACGCGCTATTTGGAAAATCTTTAAATGGTGGAAAACAGAATAAGTAATTCACATAGGCAAATCCCCATTATAGTAATTTTTGAGTCACATGAAACACATTTTCAGATGGATTAGTATAGAAATAAGTATTTAATATTTAAGAAAACAAAGGAATCCATTATACTTCATATTCATGGATTAATGGGACAATGAAAAAATTCACTCTTCTTTTTTGAAATATAGAGACAGTTTTTACGACAAAGTGTCTCATTGAGATCTGTACTTACTGATGGACCTTGTGGATCAGGAAAATCCAATCCTGGGAGCTATGTTACAGATAAATATTAAAATTATCAGTCAAAAAATGAACAAAATAGATAAAAGCAAATAAAAGATAGACAAAGTGAACAAATAAAATAAAAACAAAAAATAGAAGTGTCTCATTGAGATCTGTACTTACTGATGGACCTTGTGGATCAGGAAAATCCATTCTTGGGAGCTATATCATAGGTAAATATTAAAATTATCATAAAAATGAATAAAATAGATAAATACAAATACAAATTAAAAATAGACAAAGTGAACAAATAAAAAAAGTAAAATACAGAAAGTGTCTCATTGAGATCTGTACTTACTGATGGACCTTGTGGATCAGCAAAATCTATTCTTGGGAGCTATATCATAGGTAAATATTAAAATTATCATAAAAATGAATAAAATAGATAAATACAAATACAAATTAAAAATAGACAAAGTGAACAAATAAAAAAAGTAAAATACAGAAAGTGTCTCATTGAGATCTGTACTTACTGGTGGACCTTGTGGATCAGCAACATCTGCTCCTGGGAGCTATATCACAGATAAATATTAAAATTATCAGTCAAAAAATTAACAAAATAGACAACAAGAAAATAAAAAAATAGACAAAGTGACATTAAAAATGAAAAAATTGACGAAGTGAACTGATCACATGATTATCTTGTTTGCAATTACAGTAAAACAAAATGAGTTTCATTATTTTACTTTCTTTCAGTGTTTTGGGAGGTATGACCCGAGAGTTTGCAATGGTCTTTTACTAACATTACTCAAATGTACCAGCAGGGGAATGAGGTACATCTATCATGGCTTTGCTATCTCTTGCAGATTAGAAAGTAATGAATTTTGGAACGGGAACATACCTGGTTGGTTTGAACCCTGGCTCTGCCACTTAGTTTTTGTGTACTCCTGGGCCAATTTTGTAACTTCTCAAAGTCTGTCTTCCTTTCTTTAAAAAGACTGATAATATGTATTTTTATAGGATGGTAGGCAGGATGGTATGGGGGAATGACACATGCCCACAACATACTGGTTACATGGTACCTTCCTTTTCTTTTACCCATTACACTTTTCTCTACATTATTACAAGACACTTTTTGCATAGTTGTCACCTTTCTGTCAGACAGATAATAATGGAAAATCCTACTTGTTATGCTGAGGGATCAATCACTTTTCTCAGTCTTTCCAACACCAAAAAAAGAACAGTGATAGGAAACCTGGACTTCTCTGGGGTTTTATTCTATTTCCTATGGAAGTTTTCATCTTTTGCAACTAAGAAACCCAGTTTTATAGGCACAGGATCTTTTAGAATCCATGCCCTGTCTCTGATGGCAAAAGATAGGAATGGATATTTATGTTTTACTCAAAAAATAAATCTCAGATATGGAAGACTGATTAAGAATATATTTATATCATGTATTATGCCTGAAGGCTACGATTATTTAAAAGTGCCCTGCAAATTAGTTTTCTTCTATTAGGTTAGCTGGTGACTCTGATCTGACTTCGAGAGAAAGGAAGTACCTCAGGCTTTGGTGGCTTATCTGATGGTGCCACCTGCTGCTGAACCAGAGGCAGTTCTCCTTCCTGCAAGAGCAGCTGTCCCAGGTGAATTGGAGGCTGAAGTGCTTCTTTCTGTGCTGTGGCCTCGTCGGCGGTTGCAGCAGCGGCCTGGAGGAAAGGTTTCAGTCCTGGCTGTTGAGGCTTCAAGGATGGCTGTGATGGGAGAGGTGGGGGATGCACAGGCAAAGAATATTCATACTGCAGAGAAATTTGAAAAGAGTGTCAGGAAGGGATGGCTCATTAAACAACGGTGCCTAGAATTTCTAAACAAAGGGGCTTGGGGCACTTTCTATCTGGAAGGGAGGCTAGGGGACTTGTCTTGAAGTTGAGTTTACATAGGAAGCACCAGTTAGTGTTAATGTTGTTTGGGGAGGTCTTGCGTGTGCCTCCCCTACCTGCTTTGGGACCAACATTGCTCATGAAGGTGAAGCTACATGAACCTCCTGGTAGGATGAGACATGTCCTTCTCTAAGTTCTCATAGCTGTCTGTATGTATCTGTATCTTTATTTTACCACTTTCTCATTGGATGGTAATTATTTGTTATAAATCTTTGTCCCCCAGTCAATGGAGAGAGAATGATATGTCTTGTTTCTCTTTATAGCCCCTGTACATAACATAGCTCCTAACAAGTGCCTGGCCCATGGTGAGTACCTAGTATATTTTTCAAATTAATGAAAGCATAAAGCATAATTAATTAAAATGCCAATCAAATTCTTGCAACATGGAAATTCACTTTGGAAACAAGTGAAGAAACAGTCACCATTAACATAATTTATTGTCCTACTAAATGGGACCTCGTGGTAATGCTCCTGCTGTGGAAGACCACCTGGAACTAAAATTCCCTGTTAATCTTGGTTCTGAGTCCATATATTAAATGAAAAAATTCCCTGTTAAAATCACCATGTTTTGTTGCTTCTTCTAGAAATTACTTGTGGCGAATGGCTCCCTATTGTTTGTAGAATGATTGCAAACTCCTCAGACCAGCAAGGAAGTCTCACAACAATTCGGGGCTCTGCTTTGCCTCTCCAGTCCTCACCCCTCTCTGAGCTCACATCTCACAATTCAGCACTTTGAAATATGTTGTCTTGTCCTATCTGAAATTTCACAATCCTTGGAGCCATTTGTAAATGTCTTCACTTTTACTACCAAATCACAATTTGGTTTATGTATTTATTAGGCACCTAATCAATAATGGTTAACAGATTGATATATTTATTGACTTCTGTAGGGTTCATGATGTTGTATTTTTTTAAATTTCTTAATTTTTTTTTGAGACAGAGTCTCACTCTATTGCCCAGGTTGGAGTGCAGTGGCACAATCTCGGCTCACTGCAGCCTCTGCCTCCTGGGTTCAAGCGATTCTCCTGCCTCAGCCTCCTGAGAGTAGCTGAGATTACAGGTGCCTGCCGCCATGCCCGGCTAATTTTTGTATTTTTAGTAGAGACGGGGTTTCACCATGTTGGCCAGGCTGGTCTTGAACTCCTCACCTCAAGTGATCCATCCACCTTGGCCTCCCAAAGTGCTGGGATTACAGGCATGAGCCATCGCACCTGGCTATGGTGTTTTAACCAGGATTATTGTCATCATTTGAAATTAGCCTTTGAGTAATTATTTAGGAAATCTTGATTCAAATGAAAATTGTCCAGGGTGTAGCCTGCTTCGATTTTTGAGGATTGTTTGCTGATATCTTTAACATAGGTCTCATATTTTGGAGGCTGTATCTTCCTATTTTAAATAAATATGCAAATAGTTTCAAATTTAAAAATATTTCTTAAACACTAAAAGCAGTTATAGGCTTTGATTTATTTGGCACGAGAATAATTTTTTGTTAATGCTAGGACTTGGCTATTGCTAATTTATCACAACTCAAGGAAGGCAAGTAAGAAGAGGTTTTAAAGCCTGAGGTTTCAAACATATTGATGCTATTCACTCACCTGTTGAGTTTCATGTTCCCTTGGCCTCATCCATGGAGGAGAGGAATGTGGTGGGAGGAGACCGTGCATCCACAAAGAATTAAGTGATTTCCCAAAGCCAAATCTAGAATACTAAAGACATGGATAAAAAAAGGCATGCTTATATTTAAATGTTAAATATAACATTGGTTATATTTGGTTTTCTTTTCTTTTCTTTTCTTTTTTTTTTTTTTTGAGATGGAAACTCGCTCTGTCACCAGGCTGGAGTGCAGTGGGCGATCTTGGCTCACAGCATCCGCCTCCTGGGTTCAAGCAATTCTCCTGCCTCAGCCTCCTGTGTAGCTGGGACTACAGGCACGCACCATCACGCCCAGCTAATTTTTGTATTTTTAGTAGAGACGGGGTTTCACCATGCTGGCCAGGATGGTCTTGGTCTCTTGACCTCATGATCCGCCCGCCTCGGCCTCCCAAAGTGCTGGAATTACAGGCGTGAGCCACTGCGCCCAGCCAGGTTTTCATTTTCTAAAAAATCAACAGATAGTGTAAATATAGCAAAAGCAAAAGTGGTGTTGCTTAATTTAAAATGGATAGGTATGGTTGGACATGGTGGCTCATGCCTCTAATCCCAGCACTTTGGGAGGCTGAGGTGGGTGGATCACCTGAGGTCATGAGTTCGAGATCAGCCTAGCAACATGGTGAAATCCCGTCTCTACTAAAAAATACAAAAATTAGCCTGGAATGGTGGCAGATGCCTGTGATCCCAGCTACTTGGGAGGCTGAGACAGGAGAATAGCTTGAACCCAGGAGGCGGAGGTTGCAGTGAGCTGAGATCGCACCACTGCACTTCAGCCTGGGCCACAGAGCGATACTCTGTCTAAATAAATAAATAATAAATAAAAATAAATCAAATGGATAGGTAAACTCTTCCTTTCAATGAACTTAAATTTCATTTTGAGCTAGTCTGCAATATTTCCATAAACTTGTTTGAGATTTAGATTTTTTAAGCACTTATGTTTTGTGCCATATAATAAAATTAATACTGCACAAAAATATTCTTTTTTTAACTAAATAAAATTCAATACTATTTTTATTTTTCCCTGTCACTCTATCTTATTTTGTTTTAGGCTCTCATTCACTTCTTGGTTCTTCCAATATTTAGTATATTGTCTATTCATAAATAAATTTAATGAATTATAATGCTGCTGCTAATATTAACACTAGCACCACCATGAATACTTGCAATAAGAAATATGATTACCTGAGAAAGTGTGTTTAATCCTTGCAGACTTCCCAACTGTCTCATTGTCTATCAAGAAAAAAGTGGGTTACTGTTTATCACATATGCTGTGTTTGACACAACTGATTTCTCGTGATATTTGACATTATCAACACAAAGTTTGATGTGGATCAGTTTAACAAAATGAAAGTAGACACAAATCATCATCGAAAGGTGGAAATATTAAATTTGGTTCTGCCATTGTTATTATTACTGCTATTAAAATAATGCAGTTGCTTTTATCATTAATTAAAGGAGAAAAAGTATTATTTAAGTGGAGGTTACATTGAAACATGGGAAAATAGCTCATTCCACTGAAATATAAATGTAATTGTGAGGAATTTGCTTCATTGACTCTTTTCTCCCCATTTATTTTACTTTGCCCCTTACAAGTTCAGCCAGAAGAGGAATTTGAAACAAACAAATAAATAAAACTTTTACCTCTTTCTCAAACAATAAATCTTTCAAAATATTAAATATAGAGACTATTGAAAGAAATGTTAAGTATCTGGATAGATTATCGAGAATTCCACCATTTCAACAGAAAGTCAATTTCACTTTTTTCATGGGAAGAGATTCAGAATGCTTTGGATTGAGTTTAAGCTAAAAAAGAAAAAAATCCCTCAGTGTAATTAGCTTCCATGTGAAGTAAGCGTCTAGCTCAAATAGGTATTGATTGCCCCCAGCTTACCATGACACACGGGAATTTCACAAGACCTTGTGAAAAATTTTTAATCTTATAAATATCTTTCTATATATAACTGTCAATATTTTTCATTGACATGACCAAAATTTCTGTTTTGCTGGGGTTTTCTAAACAGAATATATATTATATGAGAACTGCAATAAGACAAATACACTGTACAACTTATACAGGAAGTATCATAGTACAATGTTAATGCTATTTTCCAGACTTATAAAAAATTAAATTTTGTACAGGTACATTTATTTCATGAGAACTTTGTCATGTAAGATAGTATAAGGAGCAGGACTAAAAGTAAACTGTGAGTAAAGAGCAATGTATTTTAATTAATGTAGTAATTTTATTAATATGTATATTCTATATAAGGCATTAAGTATTAATATTGCTTTTGTTTGCATAGAAATAATGTTCTAAAAAGTAAAACACCTGAGAGTTTAAAATTGCAGTAGAATTATAAGACAAAACTCTAGTAAATGTCATAATTTTTCTAGCACTCCTCAGGATAACAGCCACAAACTTCTGGCTAGGAAAACTGAGAAACACACCACCATATTTCTCCTGTATCACAAATATACCAATGTAAAGTTAATATGTAAAAAACTCTGGCAATACATACCTCAAGGCTCAAACTAGCCATACCCGGTGTTCCAGTTTGCTGAGGAAAGAACTGAATGAAAATAAGAATAATTTTGAGTCTCATTGGTACAAAACTTCCTTCAATGCCCATTGGGCATAGGATATTGCTCCAGTACATAAGGGCTACCTGAGGGGCCACCATTTTGGTTTATTATGCAAATAACTTGAGTGCTTGGGCAGAATGAAGAAGAGCATAAGTTATTTGGGAGAATCAACACAGTATTTGAAAATTTTGCTCCCACCTGCATCATCTATCCTTTGTCTGCATCTTAATGCTTCGTTGCTTTAAAAGCAAAATATGATTTAAAGTTACACACAAGGAGAAGTAGAATAAAGCAACAAAATAGAAAACTACTAGTACTTTATA
Source organism: Macaca nemestrina (assembly GCF_043159975.1). Taxonomy (NCBI): domain Eukaryota; kingdom Metazoa; phylum Chordata; class Mammalia; order Primates; family Cercopithecidae; genus Macaca; species Macaca nemestrina. The sequence continues at coordinate 133,266,891 of NC_092127.1, read as the reverse complement.
TTCTTAAAAAATTACCACAGAAAAAAGTAAAGGGGACAAACTCAAGCTGAATTTTCATGTGCTTTTGACAAATCTACATGATTTTGGTTTACCAGATGTGGCATGGGATCATGACATTCAGAAAAATCATATGCAAAATCTAACTTGATTCCTATTCAAAGGACTTCAGCAAATTCTCTACGATTTTTAGTGAAAGATTATTTTATGTATAAACCTACTATATTTTGGGATCATATCAAAGATTTTTTTTCCTTTAATAAAAAGCATTCTAGCACAAAATACTACTATACTTAACGTGTTCACTTAAAAGTTGTTCAAAAATATACCTATCTATACAATTAATTTTTTAAAATGTAAGATATTTTCCTTTCCTTTTTTTTTTTTCCCCAAGACTAAGTTTCACTCTGTCACCCAGGCTGGAGTGCAGTAGCGTGATCTCGGCTCACTGCAACCTCTGCCTGCCGGGTCCAAGCAATTCTCCTCCCATGTAGCTGGGATTACAGGTGTGCGCCACCAAGTCTGGCTAATTTTTGTATTTTTAGTAGAGATAGAGTTTCACCATGTTAGCCAGGCTGGTCTTGAACTCCTGAGCTCAAGTGATCCACCCACCTCGGCCTCCCAAAGTGCTGGGATTACAGACATGAGCCACTGCACCTGGCTTCCTTTTTTTAAAAAATAGAGATGGGGGTCTCACTATGTTGCCCAGGCTTGTCTTGAACTCCTGAGCTCAAGTAATCCTCCTGCCTTAGCCTCCCAAAGTGCTGGGATGATAGGCATGAGTCACCATGACCAGCCTTTTCCTTTTTTTTTTTTGTTGTTGTTAAAGATATTTTTCTTTCGAAACCAAGCCTTATTACTTTACACAAATACCAGTAGAAAACATGGAGAATGGAAGAGTAGGAATTAGAGTAAATTGGATTTTGAGAGTCTCTGGTTCTTCGGATACTCTCACTTTCTAAGACCAAGGGGTTGTAATGCCATCTTTCCTTCAGTTATACCACAAGGATTTATGGAATGTTTACTAAACATATTGGTATTATTTTTCCTTTATGAGTAAGAAGTTAAAGAATTACACCCCCTACTTTTTCACCCCCAACCTTTTTCATATAAGTAAAATCCCACCTTCTGGGTCATGGTGAGAATTTCCTTAAATAATTCAGTTTTGGACAAGAATGGAGGGAAAGGGCCAGGCACGGAGGCTCACGCCTGTAATCCCAGCACTTTGGGAGGCCGAGGTGGGCAGATCATGAGGTCAGGAATTTGAGAACAGCCTGGCCAACATGGCGAAACCCTGTCTCTGCTAAACATACAAAAATTAGCTGGGTGTGGTGGTGGGCACCTGTAATGCCAGCTACTTGGGAGGCTGAGGCAGGAGAATCGCTTGAACCCAGGAGGAGGAGGTGGCAGTGAGCTGAGATCTCAGCATTGAACTCCAGCCTGGGCAACAAAGCCAGATTTAAAAAAAAAAAAAAAAAAAAAAGAAAAGAAAAAGAAAAAGAATAGAGGGAAAGGCATTATAAATGTGTAGCAAATACTCTGGGTAGGAAAATACTCTGGGTAGGTAGCTGTATAGACAGGAAGGGTGATTGTGCATGTACGTGTGTATGTGGTGGGTAGCTTGTTGAGAATTTGGGGGAATCGTGAGAGCGGGACTTTCCTCCCCACTATTTGCCAGTGCATAAATAACACATCTTGGATTGAACCACAGAACAAAGTGTACTTTGCTTTCCATCTGCTCTAAGTCATGAATTAAAGAATATTTACACGAATGTATACAGATAGGGGATACATTTCTCATGCAGAATTAACAGGAGAAGAACATCTGATCTGACAAGCAATTGGTTGGCAATAATAAGCAATTGTTCTGTTCCTCAGAGCGGACCCAGTTGATTCAGGTGTGGATCATTACAGGTTCAAAGAACACCAATGTGTTAGACCGATGGTGAATGACTGAGGCTGATCTCAACGTCAGTATCATACAAAGGTAAGCTAGGGTGGCACCCTCAAGTTTTCTTTCATTTAAAATTCACCTTGTGTGATGAAACAGGGACTCTATTTTTATTTGTGGAATTAAGGTTTTCATCATTAGAATCAGGTTTCATCCTTTTTCTCCATTTCCATTCTCTTTCACTAAAACACTTTAAGAAAACCAAATAGCTAACCTTTTCTTTCAGGGCATTAAAATATTCTAAAGTTCATTTGAGGCCAACTATGAGCTCCTGGAGGTAAGAGATCATGTCTTATTTACTTTAATTTTTCCAATGCCCAGCACATTGCTGGATGCATGGCGGCTGCTCAGTATATATTTGCTAAATGCATATAGCAGCCAAATAAAGTTTTTGTGATAACAGAATTGCATGCTGATGGCTGGAGTAGTTCAGTGTTCAAAAGATTGTGTTTGTATGAGATCATTTCAATATATACTAGAATGCATCAGGTGTGGGACTGTAATACACAGTTAGCCCCATCACTATGATATGTTTTGATTTATGAAACTTCAGCTCTCAGTCACACAATTTTTGCTTACAAGGTAAATTTGCTAGTTAATTACTAGCTTCAAATAGAATTATCTAGCTGAGTTTTGTAACCATAGAAATTTGGAGATGGTTCTTTTTGAAATGAAGAAAATGTACTTTTCTTTTTCAGAGAAATTTCCTCTTTCCATTTCAACTTTATACTGATAGCAAGAAGTTGATAATAAAATTTCGCCATGCATTGTACAGACTAAGTCTTTTAACTTTGAATGAGTGGAATAAGATCTAGAAATTGTTTTGGGACTATTTTAAATAACTTTTCAGTAGAAATATCATAAGCCTCACTTACTGCTTTTTTTTTTTTTTTTTTTTGAGATGGAGTCTCACTGTGTCGCCCAGGCTGGAGTGCAGTGATGCAATCTTGGCTTACTGCAACCTCCACCTCCCGGGTTCAAGCAATGCTCCTGCCTCAGCCTCCCAAGTAGCTGGGATTACAGGTGCACACCACTATGCCCGGCTAACTTTTGTATTTTTAGTAGAGACAGGGTTTCGCATGTTGGCTAGGCTGATCTTGAGCTCCTCACCTCAGGTGATCCGCCTGCCTCAGCCTCCCAAAGTACTGGGATTACAGGGGTGAGCCACCAAGTCCAGCTATCACTTACCGCTTTTGGATTGCAAGACTGACATCTGAGCGACTATGGCTTTTGACTCAATGGGACTACACCACTGGATTACATCAAGTGAGTCTATGCGTGGACTCTCAGTCCAAATCCCTTCAGCGTTGTCTGGAGTCCAACAATCAAGAACCTCTTCTGGGACACACTCTAAAGACTGACTTACCGGCACTGCAAAACTCATTTCCAGGAGGCATAGGATCAGTATCAGGTCCTTCATTTTGAAAAGTGGAATCTAAAACATAATTAAGTTGGAGAATTAAATCAGATTAATTTTTATTCAGAATGGTTAAAAGGCAATTTTTGAAAATGAGCCTGAGTCTCTGCTCTTCCAAAAACAACCAGGATAAAGGTTAGAAGAACAAAATAAAAAACTAACTTGTATGTAGTAGTTTCTGAAATAAATGGACAAGCAATTAAAAAATATCTAAGCACTTTTTAAATGGATCTACAGCCTGAATAAATATGTAGGAACAACCTCCATCGATATCCTATAAGTGCTATGTTTCATTCATAAAATGAATTATGAATTTAAAATCCTTCCCACTAAGTAAAATATTGGTCTACCAGGTATTATTCACAGAAGTTTATACTTTGCTTACCCTTTGGGATACATTTTGAAATGCATGTGAAATGTAATGCACCTAACAGTCATTTTATAACAAACCTTTATTTGCAGGAATAGAGGGTATATCATTGCATGTTTAGTTTAGGTAATGTACGTAACCATTCCAAAACTTATCTTTTCAAATGAGAGTAAATTGGCTATCTTAATTTCCTTTGATGTTAGTGGAAAATATGTTTCAAATTTAGCTTTCCTCTTCCTAAAATGAATTATCTTTTAAAATTTATTCTATAAATTCAAAAAGCTCTTTATTCTGACATGAATAGAGATCTGAATAGCCAAGAAATTTACTCATCTTCTAATATTACAAAAAATTAGGCAGTATAATAAAAAATAGTTAAAAAAATACAGTCTATAGATAAAAGTCTTTTTTTTTTCTTAGTTGAATGGGTGTTAGGCATGTCATCTCTTAACATGTTAATGGATTACAACAAGCAATAATTCAGCTACGGGTGACAAATGAAGATAAATCCTCTTTGTAAAAGCTGTCTGGAGATAGGAAAAAAAGAATTTACAGGAAACACATGGAAATCATAAAATCCCATTTTACCTTAGATGCTGACATGCACTGTGCTCTCAGGGCCTGATGATGCCAACCAAGATAGTTCTAAGAAAAGAAGATTAAAATTTTTTTCAGGACTGTGCGTGGGACTTGCTCTGTACCTCTCATTCAGGGAAGATTAGAAACCTTTATTTAAAGTGCCAATCCACCAATCAAAGTGAAGCAAAATGGCTGGGGGGCGGGGGCGGGGAGGTTGGCGGGGCGGGAATCTCTGCTCCTGCAATTAGTCCACAACCTTTTATTGCATGCAGGGACATTGGCCCAGTAGGGTCTCATTATTTTTAATTGTACTGCAGCCCCTGTACTTATTCAGAGAACTTGATAGCAGGGAAGGCAGTAAAGGAATAATGGACATAGGCTCTGAAGACAATTATTTTGGTGAGCTGGGGGAAATATATGTAAAATAGATGCAAAACAAACCATTATCTGTTTTGTGCTGGTTTTATCTGCAGATAAAGCTAGTGACCCAATGCTAGCATTATTCAGATTTTCACCCTCCTGTTTGTTGCAGTAAAAGTAACTACCCTCCTTCCCCCTCAGCACACACAGAGTCTGAAAGAAAACATTAAAATGTTAGATGGATAATGAATGTGTGTGATTTCTTTCTTGAATTTCCTAGATATTTTCATATCTGGAGATAATTGATTAGAGACAGCCAAGCTTTTGTAAGAAACTACAATTGGACCCTCTGCAAGAATCAGGTTTACTTCAGGTAAAACTTTGGTGCATTTAAAAAAAAATTTGTGGGGACAGGGACATAAATCAGAACATTCTCTATGAACTAAATCAATCGGCACAAGTGTCAGTTCACACTTTCCAGGCATTAGTATCAAGCCAGGTTAATAAGACATATTTCGATCATTTAAAAGGTTAACATCAACACAGACTGGTTTTTCTCCATGAACAGATAACATCTTGAATGTGGATTGTATATCAGCTGCTTTTGTTACTTCTCTGCCCATCCTTGTCTTTCCAAAGTTGTGATTTCAGATATGGTAGGGATAAGCATTTAAGATTAGTTTCTGAAGAAGGGATGAGTCAGTACACTCTTTAGAGAAGTAGGGATCTTGTCAATTACAGGGAACATTGAGGAAGCTGGTATTTTGAGAAAGGTGTATCCATACCCAAATGTAGGCCTAACAGCTTCAAATAATGTTATCTTAGAAGCTGCTCCTGAAAACCTCTGTGTTCCACTGATACCAGAATTATCTTTAGAATAAAAAGAAATGAAGAATGTGAATGTGTTTTGCAAACAGCAAAATGTTATTGTTAATGAAAAGTATTATTTTTGCATGCTCTCTACGGTGCTTGATGCAGTCCCTTAATCTCTTTCTTTTTTTTTTTTTTTTTTTTTTTGAGACGGAGTCTCGCTCTGTCGCCGGGGCTGGAGCGCAGTGGCCGGATCTCAGCTCACTGCAAGCTCCGCCTCCTGGGTTCACGCCATTCTCCTGCCTCAGCCTCCCGAGTAGCTGGGACCACAGGCACCCGCCACTTCGCCCGGCTAGTTTTTTGTATTTTCTAGTAGAGACGGGGTTTCACCGTATTAGCCAGGATGGTCTCTATCTCCTGACCTCGTGATCCGCCCGTCTCGGCCTCCCAAAGTGCTGGGATTACAGGCTTGAGCCACCGCGCCCGGCCAATCTCTTTCTTTCGAGCCCCAGTTTCTTCTTCTGTTATGTAAGGATAATAATTAATGACCAGAAGCTTGTCTTTTTTTTTTGAGATGGAGTCTTGCTCTGTTGCCCAGGCTGGAGTGCAGTGGCGTGATCTCAGCTCACTACAACCTCTGCCTCCTGGGTTCAAGCGACTCTACTGCCTCAGCCTCCTGTGCAGCTACGATTACAGGCCCGCGCCACCATGCCCAGCTAATTTGTTTTGTATTTTTACTAGAGACAGGGTTTCCCCATGTTGGCCAGGCTGGTCTGAAACTACTGACCTCAGGTGATCCACCTGCCTCGGCCTCCCAAAGTGCTGGGACTACAGGCGTGAGCCACCACGCCCAGCCTGAGCTTGTCCTAAAGATTGGTGAGATGGTGAAGATGCAGCAGCTGCCGTTTATTGGGTGCTGAATGAATGAGTTGATAGTCCTTTTGGTAGGAGAAACTACATGAAATATGAGACCGCAAGAACAGTGTGTGTGTGTGTGTGTGTGTGTGTGTGTGTGTGCATGTGTTGGAGGAGGAGGAGTGCTGGCAGCTAGGTTCATAAGCTCCAATGAGGTAGAGAAGGGACCTGATGGAGGACATTTTCTCTGCGTGGAAGTCGATGCTGAATCCATAGGAACGAGCTTCTTCGTTGGCTACAACACTGGGAAACAGTGTGTATATGTCTTCTAAAGTTTATAAACATGATCATGACACACTAATAACGATGTTTTGGTAGGATTCTTATGTTCTGCTTTGCTTTTAAGTCAAATATCCAGTATATCATACACACTGTTGCTTCTTCCTTTGTTAAATGTCACACTCCATTCTGGCTTATTGACTTCCAGGTGTTTATCTGGTAGTTTATTTCTCCTCCAATATCCTGCACACCAACACTAGACTTATCTTCCTAAAATACCGGTTTTGGCATTTCACTGCCCCACTCAAAAACTATGTAAGGATCTCCAAGGCTATCAGATAAAGTTCACGCTCTGTAACTAGACAGTCAATTTAACATTTCAGTTCATCTTTCCAATCTTGTTTCCCACTTTGCATGAGACAGTGTGCATTCATATTGTAATAATGATTGTAATCAGTTGGAGTTGGTTTCATTTCTTCAGCTAATAAACAGTTTTTTTTTGTCTGATTTTATGGGATGTATGTTATTGGGAAAGTTGGTAGATATAGTACTAATTTATCAGATGAAAAATTTTTCTATTCCAAGGAAATCTGGAAATTAGTATGAATGTATGAATGACTTTTTGACAGTGATTATAGGTATTAAGGAAATTACCATAGCTGATGGAAACCATGTTATGTTGGCCAAGACCATACCTGTATGAAGAACAATCAGAGAGTCAGTCTTAAGAAAATGCTTGTGTCTGGAGTACAGCAAAATAAAAAAAAAACTCGAGGTGACAAAAGATGTGAGACACATGAAGAGACATAGGCTGTAGAAAAAGTTACAATGAAAAATTTAGAGCAACAAGATTTGGCAGAATATGTTAGTAAAGTGGTTGAGAGCACAGCTGTTTAAATCCCCTCTGTAATACTCACTGGTCATATGACATTGAATGAGCCACTATATAATCTTCATGTAGTTTTTTTTTTTTTTTTTTAATTTTTTTGAGACAGAGTCTCACTCTGTCATCCAGGCTGGAATGCAGTGGCACGATCTTGGCTCACTGCAACCTCCGCTTCCCAGGTTCCTGCGATTCTCATGCTTTAGCCTCTTGAGTAGCTGGGACTATGGGCACGTGTCGCCACACCCAGCTAATTTTTGTATTTTTAGTAGAGGTGGGGTTTCACCATGTTGGGCAGGCTGGTATGGAACTCCTAGCGTCAAGTGATCTGCCCACCTTGGCCTCCCAAAGTGTTGGGATTACAGGCATTAGCCACTGTGCCTGGCCTCCTTTTCTCCATGTGTATATATATATATGGAGAGAGAGAGAGAGAGAGAGAGAGAGAGAATGAGAGAGAGAGAGAGTTTCTCTCTTGTTGCCCAAGCTGGAGTGCAATGGCGCGATCTTGGATCACTGCAACCTTCGCCTCCTGGGTTCAAGTGAGTTTCCTGTCTCAGGCTCTTGAGTAGCTGAGATTACAGGCGTCCACCACCATGCCCAGCTAATTTTTTGTATTTTTAGTAGAGATGAGGTTCCACCATGTTGGCCTGGCTGGTCACGAACTCCTGACCTCAGGTGATCCACCCACCTCGGCCTCTCAAAGTGCTGGGATTACAGGTGTGAGCCACTGCACCCAGCCTCATATAATATTTTTATTTGTGAAACGTGGTCTACCATAGGTCAGCATTAATTTAATTTAAATACAAAATATAAAGTGCTTAGCACACTAGCTGGTAGCCAAGAAATGTTCAGTGATCATGAGTTATTATCATTCTTGTGGAAATGAAATATGAAGGCTAAAAATCTGCTTCATGTTAAAATTTTTTCCCAGCTTTATTGAGGTATAATTGATATACAATAATTGCACATATTTAATGTTTACATCTTGATGAGTTTAAACATATGCATATACCCTTGATACCAACATTACAACTAAGATAATAGACATATCCATTACCTCCAAAAATTTCCTTGTGTTCTTTTGTGTGTGTGTGCTTTTTTATTAAGTAGTAAGAACATTGAACAAGAAATCTATCCTCCTAACAGATTTTTAAGTGCACAATATAGTATTGTTAACTATGGGCATATTGTTGTCCAGCAAATCTCTAGAACTTACTCATCTTGCATAACAGAAATTTTATACTCATTGAAGAACAATTCTCCATTTCTACCTTCCCCCAGCCTCTGGCAACCACTATTCTTTGCTTCTGTGAGTCTGACTATTTTAGATCCCTCATATAAGTGGAATCATGCAGTATCTGTCTTTTTGTGACTGGCTTATTTCATCTGGCATAATGTCTTCTAGGTTCATCCACGTTGTCACAAATGGCAGGACTTTCTTCTTTTTAAGGCTGAATAATATTCCATTGTATATATATTTTCCATTTTCTTTATCCATTCATCTGTCGGTGGTCATTTGAGTCATTTCCATATCTTGGCTTTTGTAAATAACGCTGCAATGAACAGAGGGTTTTGTCTAGACTTTTTTCTTGCCTCTTTACAACTTGTTTTGCAAAGTCATAGTCAAATTTGACCTCTTCTGTGACTCCTTCCCCCACTTTCCACTCCACTGTGATTTTTCCCTTCTCTGAATTCCAACTATGTGTCATTCATACACTACATTGTGACACCTTGCTCATTGAAGATCTTTAACATTTACTCTGTATGTGGTCTTCTAACTTTTTGGATATGGCTTTCATGTCTAACATTCCTGTGAGGTAGAAACCACCCAGTCTTCTAATTTGCTTCATTTGATGTTCTATGTGCATCATAATATTAATAGCTGATACATGGGTAGCACTTACTGTGGACAGGTGATAATTTGACTGTTTTACATATATTAATTTATTTAATCCTCACAAGAACTTCAGGAAACAGTGACTCTTCCACTTTCTATCCACAATACAACAAAACTATAGAGAGGTCAAGTAAATTGCCTGAAGTGACACAGTCAGTAAGTGCTAGAAGTAGCATTTAGACTCAAGTATCTGGCTTTGAGTCTTTGCTTTTATGCACTATGTCAACATGAATTAGTTACCCACTGGCAAATGACATGGACCAATCAATCACTGACAGATGCAAAGGAGAGTACCACATACACCTTGTCTATAGAGAATTTATCAGAACTGCAGATAATGTTAGAAGACATTGTTTTTAATTAGTTTCCATTTATTTTGTAATAAAGATCAAGAACCAGAAAAACAACATAGTGATGATGATACAAATATAAAAGAAGACAAATTAGACAGAATTTTACTACCTCATCAACCTAAAAAATTATTTTTTCTTACAGTACTTACTCATGTTAAATTCATGTTTAACATAGTTATGATTATAGTGTAAATATGATTTTGTATTGGTCTTTATGTGCTTACCATTACGTCATAAATATTGACATGTTGCTGCAGAGATAAATATTATATTTTTAATTGTCTGGATAATATATCTTCAAGTCGATGCTTAGGACTGCTGTTTTTTTTTATTATTACTATTATACTTTAAGTTCTAGGGTACATGTGCACAACGTGCAGGTTTGTTACATATGTATACATGTGCCATGTTGGTGTGCTGCACCCATTAACTCGTCATTTACATTAGGTATATCTCCTAATGCTATGCCTCCCCCCTCCCCCCACCCCATGACAGGTCCCGGTGTGTGATGTTCCCCATCCTGTGGCTTAGGACCTTTGTTTTTCAACCTTTGGTTGTTTCTAATTTTTTACAATGATTATTTTAATTAGTAAAGATTCAAAACATTTTTTACGTTTTTGAATTATTTTCTTGGTATAATTTACCATGAATATGATTTCTAGTTAATATGTGTATTTTTATGACTTTTGATAAGTATTGCTGAATTATCTAAGTTTATAGCCTACTAATAATTCATCTATACCAGTTTTACCACAACTTTGCCAGAATTTGCTCATTTAATTAATTTTTCCCCTCATAAATTAATTGGTATTATGCACTATTTCATTGGTGTTTTAATTTATATTTCTTTGATCATCACCAAGGTTAAATATTTTCTTTACATATTTATTTACTAACTATATTCAATTTTTTTGTAAACTGTTAATGTTTTTGTTTATTAGTCACAAGAGAATTTGTATGTGTTTTCTGTATCATTGAGCATATATTATACAACATTTTATGTAACATATGAATGGATCTTTTATCATGTTTGATGTAAATTTTTTGATAGACATTAAAATAAAAATTTAAGTTAAAATACCTTTCTTGGAAGGCTTCCTAGTTCACAGTAACTTCTCAGGTAGTATACTTCATAAATACTTCTTGGAGTCAGGCTGATGTCATTTTTTGCCCCTGCTGCCTTCTTTCATGGTAGATTCCAAAGTCACATACCTGGAAACTCTGACACTGAACAAATCTGGCATTGGTCCTTTACAAACAGAGGAGTTTTTAGCAGAAATATATGCCATTGATACAGTAGCTCTTGGCAGCTTGTCAAGTAAAACACCCACTTGCTTTGTGTGTTAAAATGATGATTCATTTGTTTCTGTCCTGGATTATTATCTGCTGTTTGTACCTGTAGTAAGCCCATGTAGCAGGACTTTCGGAAGAAAAGAGTTAACCACAAGCCAACACAAAATGACTTCAGCTTTTCACACATGGACCCTTCATGATTACAACAGAATCAGTTTTATAGCAGAAGTGGTATTTGGGTTTGCTCGGCCCAAAAGTTTTTGGTGTAAATAACTGAAAAGCAAGTCAGGCACATGTCCTGTGCTGTCACTTAACTGCTGAGTTTGTTAAAGAAGCATTTACTAAAAGCTATGAAGAGACGATTATATTAAGTTTAATGGAGGTAAAAAGAGAAATTCAGACTCATTAACAAAAAAATGTTATAGTCTAGTTGGAGAAACAATACATGACATTGCCACATGAGCTGTCATGAGACTTATTACGGAAAAAACGTGTAAAAGAAGATAGGGTATGAATTGCTTAATTGCTAAGAGCATGAGTTTTGGGGATCAGACTGCTTAGTTGAGATAGAGTGTCATGATTCTCTAGCTGTGTGTCCTGGACAAGTTATTTTATCATGTGGTACCTCAGTTTCCTCATCTGTAAAAGAGTGTTAATAAAGGAGCCTACATAGGAATAAATGAAATAATGCACTAAAGTGCTTAGAACAGTTCCTGATACATTAGAAGCATACAATTAATGCAAATGATTATTGATTTAGTATAAATATTGGAAGGGTGTCAAATAAGGAGGTTACTAGAATGAAATAGGCTTAATTATAGAAGTATTCTTGTAGAAGGTGTTTTAATACAGGATTGCCAGGGATGAAAAGTATATACTGATATGTATAAGGTAAAAGACTCTTCCATATTGAAGGAATGATCCATGAAAAGAAATGAACTGGATCCATAATGGTGACAGAAAAGCAAATTGGCTGAGTTTAAGTGCTAATAGGAATTTAGTGAAAAATGTATCTAATTGGTAGGACATGATACGATCACAATGTCAAACATGCTGAAACCTCAGTTTTTCCTTTTGGAAGATGGATATGGTAATAACTGCCTAGGAGAACATGAAGTAAAGAAGAGTATCTTTACCTTTTTTTTTTTGCATGTAAGCTACATGTAGACAAATAATAGTACCATGAAAATTAAAAGTTTTATTCTAACGTGTGGATTTTTTTGTTTCCATAATGTAAAAATCTGATATTTGGATATCTATATATGTGTGTATAACGTATGTAATTTATATGAAAAACAATAGATTGTATTTATCGAGTCTTTTCTATGTTCTAGGACCTGGGCATTTATTTCGCCTAATCCTTACAACAATCCCATAAGGCAAGTAATATCGTTAAATCATACAGCCAGTAAGCAGTCTGGATTCAGCCCAGATCTGTCTGATGATGGAACCAAATTGTACCAAATGGTTCAAAATTTCTCTATGGGAAAAAGCTAAATGTATAAAAGGAATTAATTGGATGTTTGAATTTCAGTACAACTTAAATGAGAAGTAGAAGATCAGTAATGGAGGCTAGTGTGGTGGGAGAGGACTGAATGGGAAAAAGCCATAGGAGATGGAATTGTATAGAATCTCAGAGGCCACAGTAATGGCTTTGGCTTTTACTCTGAGTGAGGTAGGAAGCCATTGGAGGGTCGTGAGCAGAGGAGGAACATGATTTATCTGACCTAACATTTTATTTACTTACATTTATTTATTTATTTTGAGATGGAGTCTTGCTCTGTTGCCCAGGCTGGAGTGGAGTAGTGTGATCTTGGCTCACTGCAACCTCCACCTCCTGGTTCAAGTGATTCTCCTGCGTCAGCCTCCTGAGTAGCTAGGTTTACAGGCACTGCACCACCACACCCAGCTAATTTTTTTTTTTTTTTTGTATTTCTGGTAGAGACAGGGTTTCACCACATTAGCCAGGCTGGTCTCCAACTCCTGACCTCAGGCAATCCTCCTACCTTGGCCTCCCAAAGTGCTGGGCTCACAGGTGTGAGCCTCTGCGCCCCACTGGACCTAACATTTTAGAAGGACCATTCTGGCTGCATTTGATAGACTGAAGGAGATCAAAGGAGGAAGCACAGAGATGGGTTAGGAGGGATTGCAGTGATTCAGCTGAAAGATGATGATGGTTTGGGCTAGAGTGGTAGCAGTGGGAGCACTGAAATATGATTGATTGCATTCTGGATATTTTTTTCTAGAATTTATTGATGGAGTATATGTAGGGTGTGAGGGAAAGACAGAACCCAAGGGTGGCATAGTATTTATCAAGTGCGCTTATACATCACTAGTATGGATGTCATTTATCTTTAAATGCAGCTATCTGGAACATATTCAACTTAGAAATAAGTCTCTTAGAAATAAGCAAAACAAGTCTCTTCAAAGCCAGCAAAACAGAGCGCACATTGCACTAACATCATGTACTCATAAAAGACTTGGTTCCTCTTCATTCATATCTGAGTTACAGTTCAAATTAATGTCATCATTTTATCTTTTCTTATAAGATATTAGAAACAGTAAATCAGAAGGGAAAGAGAAGTGTTTCCAGATCTAGAAAAACTTCTAGTCACCAGAAATAATAGCTGATGCCAAGAATAAAGACAAAAACAACTAAAACAAAATAAAAACATAAAAAGCAGAGAGCCCGAGGATACTCTGTACAGGACCTAATGTTTCTCGCCACCCTAGAAGCCTCTGTTAAAATAGGAATGGGTGTTTGTAATGGTCATTGTGCCATTAAAATCAGGGTAGATTATATTATGAATTTTTTGGTCAAAGAGGCAGGGAGGTAACATTGTATATGTTTTGCCTTTAAAATAATGAAATGTGTTGGAGTTCCTTCTCCTCATCAATTTCTAGGGCAAGCACAGTCAATATTCTGCTAGATGTACAGAGGTCTGATTCTGAATTATGATCTCCTTCTCCACCCTAGAGAGCTGGCTTACAAACCAGAAGAAAGTATAGAGGGCCTTTCCACTTCATTTTCTCTTAAAATTGGAACATAGCTCAAGCCCCATCAATGAATTCTGTTTTCTTTTTTTCTGGAGTCTTTCTTAACACATTCCAAAGGCCTACAGATGCCCCCAAAGCTCTCAATAAGCTTCAAAGACCCCTAAGACCGAATTCCTTCAAATCTTTGTTTTAAGTCAATACTGCAGACTAAAAAGCCATACATTTTATTTTTTTAGTCAGATATTTCAATACCATTTATTAAATAATCTATCATTTTTCCAGTGACTTTTTTTTCATCCAAATATTTATTATTTTTTTTAACTTTTAAGTTCAGGGGTACAAGTGCAGGTTTGTTACATAGGTAAATTTGTGCCATAGGGGTTTGTTGTACAGATTATTTTATCACTCAGCTATTAAGCCTAGTACCCATTGGTTATTTTTCCTGATCCTCTCCCTCCTCTCACCCTCCACCCTCTGAAAGGCCCCAGTGAGTGTTGTTCCTCCCTATGTATCCAAGTGTTCTCATCACTTAACTCCCACTTATAAGTGAGAACATGCAGTATTTAGCTTTCTGTTCCTGTGTTAGTTTGCTAAGAATAATGGCCTCCAACTCCATCCATGCCCCTGCTAAGGACATGATCTTGTTCTCTTTTATGGCTGCATATTATTCCATGGTGTATATGTACCACATTTTCTTTATCCTGTCTATCTTTTATTTTTGAGTCTCACTCTGTCTCCCAGGCTGGAGTGCAGTGGTGCGGTCTTGGCTCACTAAAACTTCCACCTCCCAGGTTCAAGCAATTCTCATGCCTCAGCCTCCCAAGTAGCTGGGACTACAGGTGTGTGCCACCACACATGGCTAATTTTTGTATTTTTAGTAGAGACAGGGTTTCACCATGTTGTCCAGGCTGCTCTCGAACTCCTAACCTCAAGTGATCCACCTGCCTCAGCCTCCCAAAGTGCTGGGATTATAGATGTGAGCCACCAGGCCAGGCCTTTATTTAGTCTACCATTGATGGGCATTTAGGTTGATTCCATGTCTTTGCTATTGTGAATAGTGCTGCAGTGAACATATGTGTGCATATGTCTTTTAATAGAATGATTTATTTTCCTTTGAGTTTATACCTAGTAGTGGGATTGCTGGGTTGAATGGTATTTCTGTCTCTAGGTCTTTGAGGAATCGCCACAACGACTTACACAATGGTTGAACTAATTTATACTGCCACCAACAGTGAATAAGTGTTCCAGTTCCTCCAAAACCTTGCCAGCATCTCTTATTTTTTTGACTTTTGAGTAATAGCCATTCTGACTGGTGTGAGATGGTATATCATTGTGGCTTTGATTTACATTTCTCTAATGATCAGTGTTGTTGGGCTTTTTTTTCATATGTTTGTTGGCCGCATAAATGTCTTCTTTTGAAAAGTGCCTGTTCATGTCCTTTGCCTTCTTTTTTATGTTTTTTTTTTTTTTTTCTTGTAAGTTTGTTTAAGTTCTTTATAGATGCTGAATATTAGGCCTTTGTTGGATGCATAGTTTGCAAAAATTTTCTCTCATTCTGAAGGTTGTCTGTTTACCCTGTTGATAGTTTCTTTTGCTAGGTAGACGCTCTTTAGTTTAATTAGATCTTATTTGTCAAGTTTTGCTTTTGTTGCAATTGCTTCTGGTGTCTTTGTCATGAAATCTTTGCCTGTGCTATGTCCTGGATAGTATTGCCTAGGCTTTCTTCCAGAGTTTTTATAGTTTTGGGTTTTACATTTAAGTCTTTGATCCATTTTGAGTTAATTTTTGTATATGGTGTAAGGAAGGGGTTCAGCTTCAGTCTTCTGCATATAGCTAGCCAGTTATCCCAACACCATTTATTGAATAGGGAATCCTTTCTTCATTGCTTGCTTTTGTCAGATTTGTCAAAGATAAGGTAGTTGCAGGGGTATGATCTTATTTCTGGGTTCTCTATTCTGTTCCATATGTGTCTGTTTTTGCACCAGTACCATGCTGTTTTGGTTACAGTAGCCCTATAGTATAGTTTGAAGTCAGGTGATGCCTCCAGGTTTGTTTTTTTTGTTTAGAATTGCCTTAGCTACTTGGGCTCTTTTTTGGTTCTATATGAATTTTAAAAGAGTTTTCTCTAGTTCTGAGAAGAATGTCAATGGTAGTTTGATAGGAATAGCATTCATTCCATAAATTGCTTTGGGCAGTAAGGCCATTTTAATGATATTGATTCTTCCTATCCATGAGCATGAAATATTTTTCCATTTGTTTGTGTTAACTGTGATTTCTTTGAGCAGTGTTTAGGAGTTCTCCTTGTAGAGATCTTTTACCTCCCTAGTTAGCTGTATTCCTAGGTAATTTATTCTTATTTTCTCATTCAAGAAACCTCTAATTTAAAATCTTTTGTCTCTAAACCTCTCTAGCTGCCTGTTTCTGGTTCCATCTCTCCTACCAGTGACTATACCCCATACCCCACTGTCTTTTTTTTTTTTTCTTTTCTCAGAGCCTTGCTCTCTTGCAGTGTAGTGGTGCGATCTTGGCTCACTGCAACCTGTGCCTCCCAAGTTCAAGCGATTCTCCCACTTTGGCCTCCTGAGTAGCTGGGATTACAGGTGCACATCACCATGCCCAGCTAATTTTTTTGTATTTTTAGTAAAATCAGGGTTTTTGCATGTAGGCCAGGCTGGTCTTGAATGTCTGGCCTCAAGAAGTGATCCACCTGCTTTGGACCTCCCAAATTGCTAGGATCACAGGCATGAGCCACCACACTCAACACCCCAACCTCCCACCCCCTCTCACTCTGAATCGCTAATCAGGCTGTCTACCTTGCTCTGGATTCTGCATGTGGACTTTGTCCTTTCTCCAAATCCTCTTCATTTTTTTCTCTGCTTTCTAATGCTTCTTTCTAAGCAAGGTGAGATAAACGGAGTAGGAAGTAGGGCAACTATAACCTTCATTATCTAGAAAATTCACTTAGGTGGAATAGCTCATTTTCTGACAAGGTAAATAAGTGGAGTATTATTGGTTATAGATAATTTATGAAGACAGGTTTCACCTGATTATTTCTTTCAGATTTAGTTTTATCAGCAAAAATAAATTTCACCTATTTTTAGACAAACATGGACTACAGTCGTGACCAGGGAATCTGTATTGTGATTCTCAGATGCTTCATTTCACAGGGTGTTTGAAATGTTGAGTTAAATATCATCTTTTGTTTTTCTTAAAGAATTTCCTGACCATGAGAGTCCTGGGGATGAAGAGATTAGATGATTTTACTGAATTTTAGATAAAGTAAGGTAATGTTTGGTTGATGTTGTAAAAATGTAAGACTCTAAAATCAGCTGAAAGCTGCACGTGGTGGTTCACACCTGTAATCCCAGCATTTTGGGAGGCCAAAGCGGGTGGATCACTTGAGGTTAGGAGTTCAAGATTGGCCTGGTCAATACGGTTAAACCCTGTCTACTAAAAATACAAAAATTAGCTGGGTGTGGTGGTGGGTGCCTGTAATCCCAGCTACTCAGGAGGTTGAGGCAGGAGGTTTACTTGAACCCGGGAGGCAGAGGTTGCAGTGAGCCAAGATCGTACCACTGCACTCCAGCCTGGTGACACACACACACACACACACACACACACACACACACACACACACACATAAAAATAAGTAAGTAAATTGATCTGCCAGTGTAAGAACTTTTCTCAAAAGACAACCAGGAGATTTCTCATTAAGGTAAGGTGAAGACCTTGTCGTTTTCCTTCTGCTGTCTCAGCATTTCTGGCTGGAAGACAGAAGTGCAAAGAGGTACAAAACTCTTGAGGTACAAGCAAAATAATATAGGAAGCACGGATGATGAAGCACATGCATCTGCTCTTTAAACCAGCAGGATGTATTTATCTCTGACTCATTGCACTGTGCTTCCCAGGATATAATAAAATGTAGCATAGAATAAGGGGGCAAAGGGAATAGAAGGGGCTATCTATTAGGTTCTACTTTTCCTCTATGCCTGACACTTTCCCTATGTTATTATATTTATTCCTCACAAGAACCCCAGAAAGAAGATGTTATTATGATCCCCATTGTTTAGGCAGTGAAACAAGCTCTTAGGATCAAAGAGCTTTTACAACTTGCTCCAGGCCATGCAGATGAGCTGCAGAATCAAATTTCCAGTCCAGTCTGGGTTCAAAGCTTATGGCTCTCCCACTACTCCAGTATGCAGGGCTGAAATAGCACTGCACAGCCTTATCCGTTATCCGTGAGACTGCTGGCTTCCCCCCAGCCTCCCCTGAAGGCTTACAGGAACAGCTGTGTGGGAGAACGCTCACAGCTATACTACAGGTCTGCTCTTCCCAAAGCATGACCTGAGCAACACTGCTAGCCTCTTGAGATGTTCCTTGATAAAAAGCTTCTGTGATCAAATACAAACACTGCATTCTATGTCTCCAAGCCCATTACTGGTTCCAAAAAACCTCATAGTAAAGAAACTTTAAACACTTTCCCCCAAACTTAGTTTTCTTCTAACACTTTTTTTTTTTTTTTTTTTTTTGAGGCGGAGTCTCGCTCTGTCGCCCAGGCTGGAGTGCAGTGGCGCGATCTCAGCTCACTGCAAGCTCCGCCTCCCGGGTTCCTGCCATTCTCCTGCCTCAGCCTCCCGAGTAGCTGGGACTACAGGCGCAGCCACCACGCCCGGCTAATTTTTTTGTATTTTTAGTGGAGGCGGGGTTTCATTGTGTTAGCCAGGATGGTCTCGATCTTCTAACACTTTTAACATGTGGAATTGGTGTTCTGTGGAGCATACCTTAGGAAATGCTATTTAGGATGAGTCTGTTACAACTTGGGATGTCAGCTCCCTGAGGGCATGGTGTCATCTACTTTCAGTATCTACAGTGCCTGTCACAGAATAGGGGTCAATGTTTGTTAAATAAATAACTTTGTGATGTAAACTAATTACATCGCTCACTCCACCTACTCCAGACAGATCTACCTGAGGTGAAGGAACAGCCCATACCTGAGCTTACTTAAGGCCTAAGGGGGAAGATCGTTCATCCTTCAATATACATTGTGTTTAAGATTATGCAAACCATTTCTACGTGAGGCATATGGGAAACTCATCAATCCTCACATCGTGCTTGGAGAGGGAATGGAAACGAGAAAGCCATTTGTTAAATGTCTACTAAATGCCTTCTACTAAAAGGGAAGGCACCTTTTCTGTGGTATTTTATTTAATCTTCCTCACAGCCTTAACATGTAAGTCTAGTTGTCCCATCTTTAGAGATGATAACACACGCTCAGAGAAATCAAGGAACTAGCCAAGATACATATCCGACCAGCATGTCAGAATTTGAATCCAGGTCAGTCTGACTTCAAAATCCATGTGTGCTCTGCCCTATCATATCCTGCCCCTAGGTAGGAAACTGGATTTGAATGGATTACACATTTTTTATTTTGAGACTTTGATGTGCCTTAAATATATTGTGGATATTAATTTGTAATAATTGTTAGAAGGAAGCCCACAGGCATGACTCAATTACTTTCATTTTGGTTGTGGGTGCTCTACTTTTTTTTTTTTTTTTTAAACAAAACAAGATAAATTTGTTTCTACCATTCTAAAGCCTGGAGTTGTAAGTTATGTGGAAGTGCTCTGCAGGTGTGTATGTTGTGTTACCATGCTGCTTTTTCAGACACAATCTCCTTGTTCTTTTCTTAGTTGAACTTCATTACCTGTACCAGTCCTGTAAAACAACAAAACTTACTGATTTGGTTTAGAAGGGCTGGTCAGAAATGGTAGTCTCTGATTAAAGACCTAAACCAACTTGGAGAAAATTATACTGTATTCAATGTACAGTTTTGCTTGACAGGCAATGTCTGAAGGTGTGTATGGGGTAATTACCCACAGAAAAGATAGGCTGGAAAAACACGAAAATGAGTTTCTCCAAACCAGAGAAATGAATCATTAGCAGAAAGCAAACCAGATGAGTCAGCATACCTTAAATTTTAAGGTCTTCATGAATCAATTAAGACATCAATTAGAACTAGAGAAGCATTTTAAAGAGCATGATCAAAAAATATTTTTGAGATAAAAATATGTAAAAGAATTAGGAAATGTAAATTTGTCAAGTAGTATCATTTGTCCAGATAATTCCTGTAGATATATACAACTGCTAATGATGACTGTAAATGAATATAAAACTAATAATAATTAATATTAATGAGCTGTTAGAATGTGCTGAGCATACAATAATCACTTGACATGCATTATCTCATTTAAAACTTGGAAGTTCTGTAAAACAATGCAAATATTCTTCTGAATGGCAATTATAACCAAAGCTGGGGAGGAATTTCTCCAGTTATCAGGGCAAGTATCTTCCTTGTTGATCTCACACCTGGCTGGCTTCACCAGGTATATGTTACCTGCCTTGCCTGGGTAGGCATTTTGGTTTCTTTTACACCTGACCTAAATCTTAAGTGCTTTTATTTCACTATAACATGCAGGATAAATATGACTAAATTGTCTTCAACTCACAGAGCAGTATGTGGTTTAGACCATTATAAGCTATAAGAACAAAATATGCTCTTAATTAATTAAAGCAAAATAGATGCATTTTCAGGCCTCATGGAGATGGAATGTGATCCAAGACCTTGTGATAGCTCTGGTATCTGCCAGCAGCTTCAGTGACTTAACAGGCACTGTAGCTTTCTTTAGTGACAGCCCCCCTTATGGAGACACAGTTATTCTCTGTCACTGCTTTAAGTGATCCTGCTGTTAGTAACTACCTCTTCCTGAGTCTGATTGTTCTGTTTAGGAAGCCCATATTTGGCAGAGTTTTTGAGTCAGCGCATCTCATGGACTGTTGGCCAGGAAAAGTATCCATCTCTAGTCCAATCAGTTGTGGCAGGAAGGCAGGATGGAATGGTATAAAGCATGATTTAAAAACCTTCTAAAAGCGACGTGGGCCTGGAAGGCATTTTGCAACTCCCAGAAATAGGTTTCCACTGTTAGACACCTGTCCAGAATAAGCTTCCTGACACAATGGTTGTATTAAAAAACAAAGTTAAAACTAGATGACTATTTTATTAATTTATAATAAGCAGAGTTCTCTCTCTAGTCAGACTATTCATAATCACTTTAGTATCTCCCTATAGAAAGATCAACATCAATATCAAAATCATAATCATATAATTTTGTGTGAACACAGGTGTTAGATGGCAAAAAAACAAAACAAAACAAAACAAAACAAACCCAAACTTAACACATGGCTCATGACAGGGACATATCCTATAGCTCATGATAGGGCTGGATATGCCACTGGTCCTGGAATATGTGGAGTTCCTTGGCTACAATCTCCTGCATCTTTCTCACATTTGAGATGGCCTTACAAATGGTTTGGTTCACTGAAAACAGCTCCTTTAGTGGGTGATGTTTGGCTAGACACTACTAGTGATGGTCTCCATGATTTTTTTTTCCCCCAAGAATAGTGTTTTTTTTAATTTTTAATTTTATTTTATATATATTTTTTGAGATGGAGTCTCTCTTTTTCACCCATGCTGGAGTGCAGTGGTGCAATCTTGGCTCACTGCAACCTCCGCTTCCCAGGTTCAAGTGATTCTCCTGCCACAGCCTCCTGAATAGCTAGGATTACAGGTGCCCGGCACCATACCCAGCTAACTTTTGTATTTTTTAGTAGAGATGGGGCTTCCCCATGTTGGCCAGACTGATATTGAACTCCTGACCTCAGGTGATCTGCCCGCCTCAGCCTCCCAAAGTGCTGGGATTACAGGCGTGAGCCACTGTGCCCGGCCTAAGAATGGTGTATTAATCAGGGTTTTCCAGAGAAACCGATAAAGGTATAGTTATATATAGAAAGACATTGAATACATATAGAAAGGAATTGGCTCACTTCATGATGGAGGCTGACAAATTCCAAGTTCTGCAGTTTGCAATCTGGAGACCCAGGAATGCCCATGGTGTAGTCCTAGTCTCCAAGCTGGGCAGGCTTGAGACCCAGGGGAGCTGATGTCTCAGTTGAAGTCTAAAGGCAGGAAAAATCCAATGTCCAGCTAGAAAATAGGCAGGAGGAGTTCTCCTTTCTTCTCAGATGTCAGCCTTTTTGTCCTCGTCAGGCCTTCAATTGATTGGATGAGGCCCACTCACATTGGAGAGGGCAATTTGCTTTACTCAATCAACTGATCTGAATGTTAATCTTATCCAGAAACACCCTCACAGACACACCCAGAATCATGTCTGACCCTGGTGTCCAGTCAAGTTGACATGCAAAATTAACCATCACACATGGTGTTTAATGTTTTAATTTATAGCTAAATAAATGTTAATTTTTTTCAAAATAAAAATATCTTTTTTTATTATAAAAGTAACATATGGCCTTCTTTGGTACTTCCAGTCACAAGCCTTTGCCCAGCCCAGCCCAGCTGAGTCTCTGGTTGTTTATAGTGCCATCGTGGTTGTGGGACCTGAGGTATAGTGCATGTGCAAATTTTTGTCCCCTAGGACTGTGACACAACCACAGCCAAGGCCAGCATTCCAGGGTCTACCCAGGATGGCAGGACCAATATGGAGCTCTTAAAGTGTATGAAGCAGAATCCAGAATCTGCATTTGAAGAAAAGGTCTATTAAGATTTTCTCATCTACATGCCGTCCTGTGGGGTGGTGGTTCTCAAAGTGTGGTCTATGAACTCGCGGAGGTCCCTGAGACTCTTTTGTGGGTCCTGAGGTCAAAATTGCTTTTATAATGATACAGTTGATCTTTGAGCAACATGGGTTTGAACAGTGTGGGTCCACTTATTAGTGAATTCTTTTCAATAAAGATACTGAAAATATTTTTTTAGGGGAGGTGACCAAGATGGCTGACTAGAAGCAGCTAGTGTGTGTGGCTCCATGGAGAGGAGTGGAAGCGGCGAGTAAATATAGCACCTTCAACTGAACCATCCAGGTACTCACATTGGGACTAATGGAAGAAACAACTTGACCCACAGAGAATGGAAAAAATCAAGGCAGGACGACGGCCCACCCAGGAGCAACATGGAACCAAGGGAACCTCCCCTCACTCAGGGAAGTGGTGGGTGAATATGCCACCCTGAGAACCCACAATTTTCCCATGGATCTTTGCAACCCTCAGGTCAGAATATCCCCTCATGAACACACTTCACCAGGCCCTTCAGAGCTACGTGAAGTTTTGGCATAGCAGCTGCTCAGGCACTTGTGGAGACCTGTGAGCCTTAGATACTTGGTCTCTCCAGGCTTCCTAGCAAAAAAACCCTGCAACATTGGCAAACTGGGAGGTTAGACCCCCGTAAAACCCCTAGGAAAGAGGCCGAATCCAGGGAGCTAAGCAGCAACAGTCTGTAGGCCCCACTTCCACAGCACCTCACAGGCTAAGACCCACTAGCTTGGAATTCCAGTTAGCCACTGGTAGCAGGGTTGCACCTCCCTGGGACGGAGCTCCCAGGGGGAAGGGTGGGCCATCGTCATCTTTGTTGTTTGGGCAACTTAGCCATTCCAGCCTTCTGGCTTTGGAGAATCCAAGCTGACCAGGGGTGGAAGGGATGCCCCAGCACAGCACGGATGCTCTGTGAAAACATGGCCAGACTGCTTTTTAAAGCGCGTCTCTGATTCTATTCCTCCTTACTGGGCAAGACCTCTCTACCATGGTTGCCAGCATCCCCTGCCAGTGCTTTCTGGCCAACAGAAATTTGAAACCTCCCTGGGATGGAGCTCCCAGAGAAAAGGGTGGACTGCTATCTTTGCTGCTTGGGTGACTTAACTATTCTGGCCTTCAGGCTTTGGAGTGTCTGAGGTGACCAGGGGCTGAAGGGTACCCCTAGCACAGCATAGCTGCTCTACAAAAATGTGGCCAGACTGCTTTTTAAAGCAGGTCCTTGATCCCATTCCTATTCTGTGGGTGGGACCACACAACTGGAGTCTCCATCCACCTCCTACTGGTGTGCTCAGGCTGACAACAGGTCTGTACCTGGGATAGAGCTGCCAGAGGGAGAGGCACACTGCCATTTTGCTGTTTCACAGCCTTCAATGGTGATAACTCCAGGTACTGGAAAATCCGAGGTGACTAGGGACTGGAGAGAGCCCCCAGTGTGCTGCAGCAGCCCTGTGGAAAAGTGGTCAGGCTGTTAGATGGGTCCCTGTTCCCATATCTCTTCACCAGGCAGGTCTTCCAGGCCTGAACCTCCAGCCACCCCTCACCAGAGCTGCTGAGCCAGTATCAACTCAGTAACTCCCTGAACAGAGCCTCTGGGGAAACTGAAAGCCTCTTTGCCACTGCCTCTGCAATGAAACGGCCCTTGATACCCTGGGACTCGTGAAGAAGCAAAGACCCTAAGTGCCATATCCATACCTCCAACAAGATGCAGTTGACTCAAGGAGAGGAGGTCAGTTCATCTCCCATGGGTTCCACACCCCCCACTGCTTGTCACCAGAAAGGGAACGCCTGGCTTAGGCCTACAGTACAGACCTTTCATCCTGGGTTGGTTGCACTGAGTGATTATTGACCTGCATCTCTGTAGTATGGAGCCCCCAGGAGACAAGAAAAAGATGCTTGGCCACAACCACTACTAAGGTCCCTTCCTCTGCTGCCTCCAAGTTGGGGAAGGAATATAAACACTGAGATTGCTCCAGAGCTGTAGTGGGTAGCCAGGAGTGCCAAACCATGATCTACAGCTAGCGCTCAAGGGAGAGAGGAACTCACACTTTCAGAGCATCGAGAGGGAACACAGCTGCAGCTGTGAGGAAACATAGGGGAACCACACAACAGAGCTAGAGTCTACCAACTGACCAATAATCCTATATGCCACCTACTGGATCACACCCCAAAGCTTCAACACTAAAAATACCTTGCTAACATATCCGCCTCTGAAACCAGAGACAAGAAGTCAGTTTCATATAAAGACCCTGTACAAAGCCTTAGCCTGGTGAAAACATCTAGGAAATAAGTCTATTGACTGTACTCAATTTACACTGCAGTTAAAGGAACTCCCATATGCAGAGATGAGAAAGAACAAATGCAAGAACTCTGGTAACTCAAATGACTAGAGTGTCTTGTGTCCTCCAAATGACTGCACCAGTTCTCCAACAAGAGTTCTTAACCAGGCTGAACTGGTTGGAATGACAGAAGTAGAATTTGAAATACAGATAGGAACAGATTCAGTAGGATGGCAAAACCCAATCCAAGGAAAACAGGCATCACAATAAAGCAATACAGGAACTGAAGGACAAAATAGCTGGTATAAAAAATAACCTAACAGGTCTGACAGAGCTGAATAACACAATACAAGAATTTCACAGTGCAATCACAAGTATTAACAGCAGAATAAACCAAGCTGAGAGAAGAATCCCAGAACTTGAAGACTGGTTTCCTGAAATAAGATAGTCATAAAATGGAATGAAGGAAAACTTTGAGAAGTATGGGATTATGCAAGGAGGACAAATCTATGAACCATTGGCATCCATGAAAGGGAAGGGGGAAAGAAAACAAATTGGAATACATATTTTGGGATATCATCCATCATGAAAACTTCCCCAACTTTGCTAGAGACACCAACAGTCAAATTCAGGAAGTACAGGATTCTACACAAGAAGAACATTCCCAAGACACCTAATCATCAGATTTTTCAAGGTTGACATGAAAGAATGTTAAAGATGGGTAGAGAGAAAGGGCGGGTCACCTACAAAGGGAACACTATCAGGCTAACAGTGGACATCTCAGCTGAAATCCTACAATCCAGAAGAGATTGGGGGCCTATAATCAACATTCTTAAACAAAAAAAATCTTCAACCTAGAATTTCATATCCAGCCAAACTAAGCTTCCTAAGCAAAGCAGAAATAAGATCCTTTACAGATAAGCAAATGTTGGGGGAGTTTGTTACCATCAGAACTGCCTTACAAGAGATCTTGAAAGGAGCACTAAATATAGAAAGGAAAGACTGCTACCAGCAAATACAAAAACACACTTAGTCACACAGACCATTGTCACTAGAGAGCAACCACACAAATAAGCCAACATAATAACCACCTTACAACACAATGACAGGATCAAATCCACACATATCAATACTAACCTTGAATGTAAATGGGCTAAATGCCCCACTTAAAAGGCACAAAGTGGCAAGCTGAATAAAAAAGCAAGACCCAAAGGTATGCTGTCTTCAGGAGATCCATTTCACATGAAATGACACCCGTAGTCTCATAATAAAGGGATTCAGGAAAGTCTACAAAACAAATGGAAAACAGAAAAAAGCAGGGAATGCAATCTTAATTTCAGACAAAAAAGATGTCAAACCAACAAAGATAAAAAAAGACAAAGAAGGGCATTACATAACAGTAAAGGGGTTAATTCAACAAGAAGACCTAACTATCCTAAATATATATGCACCCAACACAGGAGCACCCAGATTTATAAAGCAAGTTCTTAGAGACCTACAAAGACACTTAGATTCCCACACAGTAATAGTGGGAGACTTCAACATTCCACCGACAGTGTTAGACAGTTCATCGAGGCAGAAAATTTAACAAAGATACACAGGACCTGAACTCAACCTTGGACCAAATTGATTTGATAGACCTTTACAGAAGTTTCCACCCAAAAACAACATAATATACATTTTTCTCATTGTTAAATGGCACATACTCTAAAATTGACCACATAATTGGGTACAAAACAATCCTCAGCAAATGTAAAAGAACTGAAAGCATACCAAATCCACTCTCAGACCACAGTGCAATAAAAATAGATGTCAAGACCAAGAAAATTGCTCAAAATCATGCAATTACATGGAAATTAAACAACATGCTCCTGAATGGCTTCTGGGTAATTAATAAAATTATGGCAGAAATAAAGAAGTTCTTTGAAACTAATGAGAACAAAGATACAATGCAGCAGAATCTCTGGGGGCACAACTAAGGCAGTGTTAAGAGGGAACTTCATAGCACTAAATGGCCACATCCCAAAGTTAGAAATATCTCAAATTAACAACCTAACATCACAATGGAAAGAATTGGAGAAGCAAGAGCAAACCCACCACAAAGCTGGCAGAAGATAAGAACTAACCAAAATCAGAGTTGAAATGAAGGAAATCAAGACACAAAAAATCATTCAAAATATAAACAAATCTGGCCGGGCGCAGTGGCTCACGCCTGTAATCCTAGCACTTTGGGAGGCCGAGGTGGGTGGATCATGAGGTCAGGAGATTGAGACCATCCTAGCTAACATGGTGAAATCTCGTCTCTACTAAAAATACAAAAAAAATTAGCCAGGCATGGTGGCGGGTGCCTATAGTCCCAGCTACTTGGGAGGCTGAGGTAGAAGAATGGTGTGAACCTGGGAGGTGGAGCTTGCAGTGAGCCGATATCGCACCACTGCACTCACTCCAGCCTGGGTGACTAAGCAAGACTCTGTCTCAAAAAAAAAAAAAAAAATTATATATATACACACACACACACACACACACACACACAAATCCAGGAGTTGGTTTTGTTAAAAAATTAACAAGATACATAGGCTGCTAACTAGACTAGTGAAAAAGAAAAGAGGGAACATCCAAATAAAGGCAATTATAAATTACAAAGGGAATGTTACCACTGACCCCACAGAAATAAAAATAGCCATCAGAAACTACTACAAACACCTCTATGCACACAAACTAGGAAACATAGAAGAGATGGATAAATTCTGGGACACCTACACACTCCCAAGACTGAACCGGGAAGAAACTGATTACCTGACCAATAACGAGCTCCAAAATTGAATCAGTAATAAATAATCTACCAGCCAAAAAGAAAAAAAAAAGAGAAAAGCCCAGGACCTGGTAGATTCACAGCTAAATTCTACCAGATGTACAAAGAAGAGCTGGCACCATTCCCATAGAAACTCTTCCAAAAAGTTGAGGAGGGGGACTCCTCCCCAACTCATTCTATGAGGCCAGCATCATCCTGATACCAACACTTGGCAGAGACACAGCAAGAAAAGAAAACTGTGGGCCAATATTCTTGATGAACATTGATGCAAAAATCTTCAACAAAATACTTTCAAACTGAATCTGGCAGCATATCAAAAAGTGAATCCACCACAATCAAGTAGGTTTCATCCTGGGGATGCAAGGTTGGTTCAACATATGCAAATCAATAAATGTAATTCATCACATAAACAGAGCTAAAGACAAAAAGCAAATGATTATCTCAATAGGTGCAAAAAACGCTTTCAATAAAATTCAACACCCCTTCATGTTAAACACTATTAATAAACTAGGTATTGAAGGACATACCTCAAAACAATAAGAGCCATCTATGACAAATCACAGCCAACACTATACTGAATGGGCAAAAGCTGGAAGCATTCCCCTTGACAACCAGTACAAGATGCCCTTTCTCACCACTTCTATTCAATATAGTATTGGAATTCCTGGCCAAAGCAGTGAGGCAAGAGAAAGAAATAAAGGGCATTGAAATAAGAAGAGAGGAAGTCAAACTATCTCTGTTTGCAGATGACATGATCCTATATCTAGAAAACCCCATAGTCTTGGCCCATAAGCTCCTTCAGCTGATAACTTCAGCAAACTTTCAGAATACAGAATCAATGTACAAAAATCAATAGCATTCTTATATATCAGCAATAGCCAAGCTGAGAGCCAAATCAGAAAGGGAATTCCATTCACAATTGCCACAAAAAGAATAAAATGCCTATGAATACAGTTAACAAGGAAGGTGAAAGATCTCTGCAATGAGAATTGCAAAACACTGCTCAAAGAAATCAGAGAAGACACAAACAAATGGAAAAACATCCCATGCTCATGGATAGAAAGAATCAATATAATTGAAATGGCTATTCTGCCCAAAGCAATTTACAGATTTAATGCTATTTCTGTCAAACTATCATTGACATTCTTCACAGAACTAGAAAAAACTATTTCAAAATTCATACGGAACCAAAAAGGAGCCCAAATAGCCAAGGCAATCCTAAGTAAAAAGAACGAAGCTGGAGGCATCATGCTACCTGACTTCAAGTTACAGGCTACAGTAACCAAAACAGCATGGTACTTGTACAGAAACAGACACATAGACCAATGGAACAGAATAGAGAGCCTAGAAATAAGGCTGCACACTTATGACTCCCTGATCCTTGAAAAGGCTAACAAGAAGCAATGGGAAAAAGACTCCCTATTCAATAAATGGTGCTGTGATAACTGGCTAGCAATATGCAGAAGACTGAAGCTGGACCCTTTCTTTTCCCCAATACAAAAATTAACTCAAGGTAGATTAAAGACTTAAATGTAAACTCCAAAACTGTAAAAACCCTGGAAGACAACCTAGGCAATACCATCCTGGACACATGAATAAGCAAGAATTTCATGATGAAGATACTAAAAGCAATTGCAACAATAGCAAAAATTGACAAGTGGGATCTGGTTAAACTTAAGAGCTTCTGCACAGCACAAGAAACTATCAACAGAGTAAACAGACAACCAATAAAATGAGAGAATATATTTGCAAATTATGCATCTGACAAAGGTCTAATATCCAGTATATATAAGGAACTTAAACAAATTTACAAGAGAAAAACAAACCCCATAAAAAAGTGGGCAAAGGACATGAACAGACACTTATCAAAAGAAGACATATATATGGCCAACAAGCATATGAAGAAACCCTCAATATCACTGATCATTAGAGAAATACACAATGAGATACTATGTCACACCAGTCAGAATGGCTATTACTAAAAAGTCAAAAAATAACAGATGCTGGTGAGATTGTGGAGAAAAGGGAACACTTATAAAAGGTTGGTGGGAGGGTACATTAATTCAACCACTGTGGAAAGCGTATGGTGATTCCTCAAAGAACTAAAAGGAGAACTATCATTTGACCCAAGAATCTCATTACTGGCTATATATCCAGAGGAATATAAATCATTCTACCATAAAGACACATACATGCAAATGTCCCTTGCAGCACTGTTCATGATAGAAAAGACAAGGAATCAACCTAAATGCCCATCAATGACAGATGTATAAAGAAAATGTGGTATATACACCATAGAATACTATGCAGCCATAAAAAAGAATGAGATCATGTTTTTTGCAGGAACATGGAAGGAGCCGGAGGCTATCCTCAGCAAACTAATGCAGAGACAGAAAATACTGCAAACACTGCACATTCTTACTTATAAGTAGGAGCTAAATGATGAGAACTTATGAACACAAAGAAGGAAACAACAGACACTGGGGTCTACTTGACGGTGGGGGATGTGAGGAGGGAGAGGAGCAAAAATGATAACTGTTGGGTACTGGGCTTAATTCCTGGATGATAAAATAATCTGTACAACAAATCCCCATGACATGAGTTTACCTATGGAAAAAAACTTCAAAACTTCAAAACTTCACATGTACCCCTCAACCTAAAATAAAAATAAATTTTTTTTGAGATTTGTGATATTTTGAAAAAGTTTACAGATGAATCATGTAGCCTAGACATATTAAAAAATTAAGAAAAGTTAGGTGTGTCATGAATGCACAAAATATATGTAGATACTACTCTATTTATGTGTTACTTGATTAATTATGTTATTGATAAGGCTTCCAGTCAACAGTAGGGTATTAGTAGTTAAGTTTTTGGGCATTTAAAAATTACACATGAAGTTTTGACTATTCAGGGTTGGCACCCTGCATTGTATAAGGATCAATTGTACTAAGAAGTTATTTGCTCTTTTTATTCTTATTCTATCACGATTGCATAGCGGTTTTCCAGAGGCTACATGATGTGTGACACAGCAAGAGAATGAGTGCAGAAGCAGATATGAGAATCTACCTATCTTCTAGGTAGTCAGACAGTAAAGAGAGTTACAAATACGTAAAAACAGTGCTACAATTCTTACTAAAATTTTTGTGTTTTTTTGTAAAGTAATTTTGTTTTGTTTTGAAAATATGTAATTTTTCATGTAAATAGTTTATTTATGTTAACATGTATTTGATTTATTGTTATTTTTAAGAAGTTAATTAAAATGTTAAAAAATTTGGCCAGGTGCCATGGTTCATGACTGTAATCCCAGCACTTTGGGAGGCCAAGGCAGGCGGATTACCTGAGGTCAGGAGTTTAAGACCAGCCTGGCCAACGTGGTGAAACCCCATCTCTACTAAAAATACAAAAACTAGCCAGGCATAGTGGTGCGTGCCTGTAGTCCCAGCTACTCGGGTGGCTGAGGCAGGAGAATTGCTTGAACCCAGCAGGCGGCGGAGGTTGCAGTGAGCAGAGATACTCCAGCCTGGGCAACAGGGTGAGACTGTCTCAAAAAAAAAAAAAAAATAAATAAATAAAATAAAATAAAATAAAATAAAATAAAAATTTTAAAAAATTGCTTTAATCCAAGCCTGAGGTATTGCTCTTCACACGAGGGCATTAGCTGCGGGGATCTACCCACAGACTTTGACCTAAACGACGAATGACAAAAACCTACACTGACACACAGATATTCTGCTTTTCCAGTCCTGCTGAGCATCCAACTGCCTGCACACCAAAAGAGGTTTGTCACTGCAGCTGACCTTGAGCATCTCGCACTTCAGGCATTTATTTAGTATACAATTAACAACAGAAACTTTGAGTAAAAACACTTGTGGATAATTAACATCGTTAAGAGAGTAGTTCTAGGAATGATTAAAGCTCAGGTACTGCGGTCTAAAGTAAATACTATTAGGGGGCAATATCTTTGGTCAATCTCTGACCTACCTGCTACCCAGGGCCATCTGGCTCAAAGGCTAGTTAATGGAGGTAGGGTAAACAGATTTAACTGGGGGAGCCTCTATTGTCTTTAATATTTACCTTATGATAATGCTCTAAGGTAAGAACTGGCTGCCTGCAGCCTGTTCAATTATTACGAGCTATGTAACCTTTTGGCCTTCTAAAAGGTTTGTGAGTATTCTTTATAACTTCCCTTAATATTTCCTTTTAATATTTCTGCCACCATCCTGAGTGAATCACAACAAAAGCCCTTTGGGCTCCTTGGTCATTTTTAAGAGTGTAAAAGCGTCCTGAGACAAGAACATTTGAGAACCTATGTAATATAATTTTGTTTTAACCAGTGATATAATGCAACATTGGAGAAAACACCTGGTTATGTTATGTGATTCTAATTCTGTAAAATCATAGATATACAGATGCATAGAGAAGAGACTGAAAAGAAATATATAAAAACAGTAATCATCTTTGTGAGAATTATGGATGATAAATTTTGACTACATTTCTTTTTAGCATTTCTACAATGGATGTGAATTCTTTTATTATTAAGATGAAATAGGCTGCTCTGCCTATGGAGCAGCTATTCTTTCATTCCCTTACTTTCTTAATAAATTTGCTTTCACTTAAAAAAAGATGAAATAATATATTAGATGTCATTTAAAATATAGCACATGCTGATTCTGTGGTAATGCGTATGTGGTAAAATAGATTAGAATGAATTATTTTAGATATTTGAGATTATTTTCAACTCTATGCAATTTAGTCCTTGAAAATAATTTCTCCCATTTCAAAGAAGGATAAAAATCTGTCTAACCTCAGGATGAGCTTACCTCTATTTTCTCAGAACTCTTTCAAATGATTCCCTTGTAGAGAAAATTTCTGCAGAGAAGAGGACTGAAAATTAGACATGAGGTCAGAACAAAATGATAATGCAAATCTGAAGATACAATTCTGGGAACCTCGGTTTTGGGATTTCTCATGTTGCAACTCATGTAATTGCATTCATTCCTGTTAGGTTGTTGCCATGTCATTGATAGTTACATTGGAATGCACAAATTTAATTAATAAATCCTTTTAGTCATTTCTAAACACATACTGGATGATTTTTGTTAGTATGCTCAGATGCTGAGATTACAAAGGTGAATAATCATGACCTCTTTCCTCAAGGAACTTACAGTTTGTGAGAGAATCAGACATATAAAGAACCAGTTAAGGTTTGGTCTGACAAGTGTTATAGTAGAGAGATGTGTCAAGAACTATACTATTATATAAAGTTTATAAGTTAGTTTATTTACACAACCAGAATTTATTAAGTTCTAACTTTGTGCAGAGTATAGTGGTAGAGGGTATAAGATCATGGCAAATAATTTTGCCTCCTAGAAGTTTACACTCCAGTTGAGGAGACATTTATGCACACACACACACACCACCCCCTCAAATCCACAGTGGTAGTTCAAGGCTAAGGGCTAATTACTTATAGTAAATAGAGCCATAGGATTTTATGGAAGAGAACTTTAGGGGCAGGAACAGTTGCAAAGCCTAATTGCAAATGACCTTGAATGAACCTTGAAGAGGAGATAGAACTGCAGGTCAGAGAAGAGGGAGACAATGTCCGAGGCTGGGCGGGACGGAGTGGGGGGTGGTGGGGCGGGGCAGTAAAATAATATACACCTTTTGTTCTCTTCAGACTTGAAGCCCCTTTCTAAATAACAAATATTTCCTTTTCTGAAGTTAAATTTATGGCAAAACCCATCTGCACATATAATTTAAATAATACATTACATTAAATAAAAATATGTTCTTATTATAACTTAAAGGAGAAAGAAAAATGTAATAGAATGTACATTTTAATATATAATGCTTGAGCATGACTACAGAAGTAGCCAAAATGAAATAGATGTTTGCACCTACTTGTAATGACCAAGGCAGAACTTAGAAGCAGCTAAATTAAAAGCCATGCTGAATACAAAGTAGAAGAAAATGAAAGAGCAGAGGTACAGAGGATACTAGAATAAAAACTATTGCTAGGATAAGTAATGACAGTCTAGACCTGTCTATATATATGAGAAAGAGATAAATAACCTTACCTGCAGGAGGATAACATGTCAAGACAAACTACAGATTGTTGAAGTGAGAAAATGAGGAAGTATAATATTCTTGCAAATGACCTGGACCTTATTTATGAGTGTGTGTTAAAATGATTCCCTGTGTTGCATGGGATGGAGACAAGACAGAATATTTCAGAAAACAAATGCTATCTTGAAGCCACATGAGGAGGTATACATTCCGTCTTGAGTATCTCAAAAGACCACAGAGCTCATGTGCTTTGATAGTCAACAGGAACTTAGCTATTGAAAAAAGGAATAGCAGTACAGGGGACAATAGAGAAGTTTCGTGGCAGATCTCTGAGACTGGACGATTGAAAAGATAGGAAAAGACTGAAGAACAACAGGCAATTTCAAATAATAATTTTTATGACGTAGATTTCTTATCATTATGCCACAAAATTAAAATAACAGATGTTAATAAAACGCGACGAGATCATTACATTTCATGTCTATCAATTACTATTTTTTTTTTTTTTAGCTGGAGTTTCAGTCTTGTTGCCCAGGCTTGAGTGCAATGGTGCGATCTCGGCTCACTGCAACCTCCACTTTCCAGGTTCAAGCAGGCCTCCTGCTTCAGCCTCAAGACTAGCTGGGATTACGGGCATGTGTCACCATGCCCAGCTAATTTTGTATTTTTAGTAGAGACAGGGTTTCACCATGTTCGCCAGGCTGTTCTCAAACTGCTGACTGCCTATCAATTATTATTAATGGTGTCAATTTTTTACTGAGAAGTATTTGCATCAGCTACAAATGCCAGTGATGTAAGTGTGTGCTATTGGCTCAAATGCCATGAGTGGTGCTGCCTGTAGGGACATTTCCACAATGTGAAGAACTCTTGGAAAAGTTTGAACAAAAACAAAGTACGACATATGCAAATCGATAAATGTTATTCATCTTCCCATGATTAAGATGAGGAGATGAACTTAAAATATTTTGCTTGTGTTAACACTGAGCAAGGAATATATATTGTGTTATAGATAAAAAAGAATTAGATTCTAGGCTCGGATAAACACATTGTTTTATTTACCTGCATGAAAATCTGGTGGGGCATTTGAAAGTCATGCCGAGTATGAACCAAATATTCCTAGTCTGGCTCTTCTCTATGCATTATGAGACATCTAGCAGCACACATCAATAGCACCTCAAATCATTGGCACAGACAAACATGCTCATAAAAGCTGCCAAAATTCCTCCCAGGAGTGTCCAATCTTTATTATGAGGTCCTACACGGCAGTGAAAAAGACTTGGGTTAAGTGAAGTTACACTGTTAAACTAATTCATTATAGTGGATTTGAAAGAAGTGATGTGTTCTTTTTTTGGGTAGAGTCAACTGGTGGAGACAAATGCCAATGTAGATTTTGTTCAAAAAGTATTGAGAAGCAGTTGGAAGGTTCTAATGTCTTATTGTAAAATTCACACCTTTGTAGTTTCTCATGTTTCTGTAATTTTTATACTATCACAACTCAAAAGGATCAAACTTCTTGGATACAAAAACAGTGAGTCCTGCTGCATTCACTGCAAAGCAAAAGAAAAAAAGTTACAAAACAAAAAACAATGAGCTTGCAAGTTGTACTGACCCACTAGTAGATGTTTAAGCAGCTCTCAAATCCCAGCTGTCTGCCATACATTTCTGGTTAAAGTATCAATTGTAGGCAATGTTTATTTTAGGGATGTTATTCCTGGAATATCATGTTTGCTCACCACATCAAGTAGATAACTACTAGTTGTGTAATAATGGGGGTAGAAATGAAGTGTCTGCTAGAATTTTGTTTTCTGAAATTTTGTAGTTTGCAATGATGTGAATATTTAAATCATGTCTACGTTAGGAAAGAATCAAGAATGTACCTGACTTTTCTGAAGACAACTGACCACATTTGTACTTAAGTTTTTGGGTCTTTTTTCTCCTTTAGTGTCAGCTCTCTTACTGTATATTGTATACTGATTGTAGCGTATTACAGAAATTTGAAGTTTAAATGTTCAGTATCTTCCAAAGGACATTGTATCCTTTCATTAAGGATAGATGTTATTTTCCTGTTTTTTAATGGAGAAAGAAGTTATTTTCATAGTCCAACATGAATACATACCAATCATCCTTTCTTGCAAGAGTTGGTGCTTTTTCTTGAGTTCAGGCCCAAGAAATGTTCTGAGACTTGGTAATTTCCTGGAAAAAAGTATAGAGTGATTTCAAGGACACAGATTACATCTTATATCTTTTGTATTTCCAGCTATAGTGTCTAGCACATAATAGGCACACAGTGAGTGTCTTTTGAGTGAAAGAATCAGGGAGAAATACATGTGTAGAGACAGTGGTCACTGCGCTGTGATTTTTCTTGGTTTATTTTCACTAAGTCTTTTTCTGCTGATGTTGTCTGGCCAGCAGAGGGCATTCAAGGTCCACCTTATAATCAGGGAACGCCTTGGGGAAAGGAGAACATGTCTAGCTACAGAAATTCAACTGTCAGAAAAGGAAACTGATGAATTTGAAATGTCAAGAGGGCTTAATTTAAGTCTTCCAGTATAAGATTACTTTTATAGTGCTAACTAATCTTGACACCATGTGAATAATACATTAGAGGAAAGTGTTTATTTTTATTTGATTTTGAAATGTGGAAATACCAGAAAGTTTAAAGGAGAAAATAAAAATTGCCCAGAACTAACTTTGGCTCACATTTGGCTGTATATCTATTTTTATTTTTAGATACATAATATATAGAATGTAAGTTCCACAAGGAATGGGATTTTTGTATTTACTGCATTATTCCAAGTGCGGTTTGAAGTGTATGGAAACTCACCGTGCTATCTTTCCAATGCTTTTATAAGTCTAAAATTATTCCCACATAAAAGGTTAAAACATAAAAAACTGTTTATGTTGCAAAACAAAAAGTTTAACTATGCCTTTCATCTTGATTCAGTTCTTAGCATATGACTGCAACCCTAACCATCTTCATGAAAAAGAAGAAATAAAAAATATAAATGGAAATCAGATTTTCTTTTGTTAAGAATAATTTTATTACAGAATGCAGAAGCAGCCTTGGCGATCTACTGTGAAACCTTAACTGTCACAAGTTCTGTAAAGCATTGTTCCTGTGAGGTGAAAACTATATTTTCTGCCTTTTTTTTTTTTTTTTTTTTTGCGATGGAGTCTTGCTCTGTCACCCAGGCTGGAGTGCAATGGCGTGATCTCGTCTCACTGCAACCTCCACCTCCCGAGTTCAAGTGAGTCTCCTGCCTCAGCCTCCCGAGTAGCTGGGACTACAGGCACCCACCACCACGCCCGGCTAATTTTTTTGTATTTTTAGTAGAGACAGGGTTTCATCATGTTGGTCAGGCTGGTCTCAAACTCCTGACCTCAGGTGATCCACCCACCTCGGCCTCCCAAAGTGCTGGGATTACAGGTGTGAGTCACTGCACCTGGCCTGAAACTTTTTTGACATACGCATTTCTGAAACTTTTTCTTGGATTCAGTGGAGGTTTTTGTTTGTTTATTTTTTATTTATGTATTTTTTTGAGATGGAGTTTGGCTCTGACGCCCAGACTGGAGTGCAGTGGTGCCATCTCGGCTCACTGCAAGCTCCGCCTCCCGGGTTCACGCCATTCTCCTGCCTCAGCTTCCCGAGTAGCCGGGACTACAGGCACCCACCACCACGCCCGGCTAATTTTTTTGCATTTTTAGTAGAGACAGGGTTTCTCCATGTTAGCCAGGATGGTCTGGATCTCCTGACCTCGTGATCCACCCGCCTCGGCCTCCGGGAGTGCTGGGATTACAGGTGTGAGCCACCGGGCCCGGCCTGCATTTTCAAGTATGTCATGTGTGTAGTGTCAAGTCTGCAGTATGCCCACTATTTGACTTCTTTAAAGCATCTAGAATAATTTCAAAATTTTAATGTGCTTACCATTGTAATGGTTTAAAGACAGATTTGATCAGATCTGAGAACGTAAGCTCATAACTTTCAGCAGTCATGTAGTAGTCACTTGTTTGGCATGGTATAAAAGCTTCCCTAAGCATGTTTCTGAAGACTGCATTGGTGTAACCAGCTTCAGTTAGTCTGGTGAGACATTTCTTTGAAAAGCAAATCAGATTACAATTACACTGTGTAGGGCAGACAGAACGTGGAGGTGAGTGAATGATTGGTAATTAACTAGAAGAAACTTGCTGACACAACGTCTGATTTTTAGCAGTGATATAGATGCATGTTGGTGCTTATAGACGTGAATTTTCCTTTTCTGTTACCCCACAACTACATCTTTCCGAGTGGTAGAGTTTGGGAAGAAATAGGACATAATTAAGCAATCTTACACTAGCTGATCAATCACACAAATAGTGCCCACAAAAACATACAACACAGTCCTGGTCAGAGTCATATCTTGCAACTCATATAGATCCCTCAGGGGCATGGGTGCAATTGGTCATCCTCACTGGCTACTCACAGATAAGAGTTCTTCCATCTCTCATAGAAATTACAGTGTAAGTTTATATATTACTCTATACAGCACAGGGGAACAAAGAAACCTTCCCTTTGGATTCATGCATTTTCCATGGCTGCTAGATTATTTTAGTTTAGGCCCCACACTTTATTTGTCCTAGGCTTCCAAAGCAAGTAGTCATTTCTATCCGATTACCCATTGGATAGGGCTGATGGAGGGGTCTCATTCCATGGATGGAGTGCATATGAGGTGGTCAGATCTTTCATACTGCTAAGACGGAGCACCTCTTAGCTTGTCTTCCATTTGATATTATTCTAACAACTCTCTCTTCCCTTCTTTTTCTTCTCTTACCAAATGCCCCCTCTGTCATCCTTGGGAAATATCATGTTGCTGCAACACAGAGTGACAAAGAGGAAAAAACAAATTATCTGAATGATTCCAGTTTACAGGAAGGGATAAAGAGTAAACAATTCACAATGATAGGAAATTCCAACTTAATTTTTTATATGGTTAGATCAACAGAGACAAAACGTTTTTTGCTACAAAAATGTCTTTTTTCTTCAGACACATTATGGTTTATTACTATCATGTAATATTTGGCAACTATCTTTCTTTTTAAAATTTTTTAAATTATACTTTAAGTTCTGGGATACAAGTGCAGAAGGTTCAGGTTTGTTACATAGGTATTCATGTGCCATGGTGGTTTGCTGCACCCATCAACCTGTTATCTACATCAGGTATTTCTCCTAATTCTATCCCTGCCCTAGTTCCCCACCCCCCGATAAGCCCTGATGTGTGATGTTCCCCTCCCTGTGTCCATATGTTCTTATTGTTCAACTCCCACTTATGAGTGAGAACATGCGGTGTTTGGTTTTCTGTTCCTGTGTTAGTTTGCTGAGAATGATGGTTTCCAGCTGCATCCATATCCCTGCAAAGAATATGAATTAATCTTTTTTTATGGCTGCATAGTATTCCATGGTATATATGTGCCACATTTTCTTTATCCTGTCTATCATTGATGGGCATTTGGGTTGGTTCCAAATCTTTGCTATTGTGAAGAGTGCTGCAATAAACATACGTGTGCACGTGTCTTTATAATAGAATGATTTATAATCTTTTGGGTATGTACCCAGTAATGTGATTGCTGGGTCAAATGGTATTTCTGGTTCTAGATCCTTGAGGAATCACCACACAGTCTTCCACAATGGTTCAACTAATTTATACTTCCACCAATAGTGTAAAAGTGTTCCTATTTCTCCACATCCTGTCCAGCATCTGTTGTTTCCTGACTTTTTGATGATCGCCATTCTAACTGGCATGAGATGGTATCTCATTGTGGTTTGATTTGCGTTTCTCTAATGACCAGTGATGATGAGCTTTTTTTCATACGTAGGTTGGCCACATAAAAGTCTTCTTTTGAGAAGTGTCTGTTGATATCCTTTGCCCACTTTTTGATGGGGTTGTTTCTTTCTTGTAAATTTGTTCAAATTCTTTGTAGATTCTGGATATTAACACTGTCAGATGGATAGGTTGCAAAAATTTTCTCCCATTCTGTAGGTTACCTGTTCACTCTGATGGTAGTTTATTTTGCTATGCAGAAGCTCTTTAGTTTAATTAGATCCCATTTGCCAATTTTGGCTTTTGTTGCCATTGCTTTTGGTATTTTAGTCATGAAGTCCTTGCCCATGCCTATGTCCTGAATGGTATTGCCTAGGTTTTCTTCTAGGGATTTATGGTTTTAGGTCTAACATTTAAGTCTTTAATCCATCTTGAATTAATTTTTATATAAGGTGTTAAGGAAGGGATCCAGTTTCGGCTTTCTACATATAGCTAGCCAGTTTTCCCAGCACCATTTATTAAATAGGGAATCCTTTCCCCATTGCTTGTTTTTGTCAGGTTTGTCAAAGATCAGATGGTTGTAGATGTGCGGTGTTATTTCCGAGGGCTCTGTTCTGTTCCATTGGTCTGTATCTCTGTTTTGGTACCAGTACCATGCTGTTTTGGTTACTGTAGCCTTGTAGTATAGTTTGAAGCCAGGTAGCATGATGCTCTAGTTTTGTTCTTTTTGCTTAGGATTGTCTTGGCTATGCAGGCTCTTTTTTGGTTCTATATGACATGTCAGTAGCTTTTTTTCTAATTCTGTGAAGAAAGTCAATGGTAGCTTGGTGGGGATAGCATTGAATCTATAAATTACTTTGGACAGTATGGCCATTTTAATGATATTGATCTTTCCTATCCATGAACATGGAATGTTTTATCATTTGTTTGTGTCCTCTCTTATTTCCTTGAACAGTGGTTTGTAGTTCTCCTTGAAGAGAACTACACATCCCTTTTAGATTGTATTATTAGGTATTTTATTCTCTTTGTAGCAATTGTGAATGGGAGTTCACTCATGATTTGTGTATCTGTTTGTCTATTATTAGTGAATAGGAATGTTTGTGATTTTTGCACATTGATTTTGTATTCTGAGACTTTGCTGAAGTTGCTTATCAGCTTAAGGAGATTTGGGGCTGAGACAATGGGGGCTTTCTAAATATACAATCATGTCATCTGCAAACAGAGACAGTTTGACTTCCTCTCTTCCTATTTGAATAACCTTTATATCTTTCTCTTGCCTGATTGCCCTGGCCAGAACTTCCAATACTATGTTGAATACGAGTGGTGAGAGAGGGCATCCTTGTCTTGTGCCAGTTTTCAAAGGGAATGCTTCCAGCTTTTGCCCATTCAGTATGATATGGACTGTGGGTTTGTCATTAGTAGCTCTTATTATTTGGAGATACATTCCACCAATACATAGTTTATTGAGA
The DNA here is from genome assembly GCF_043159975.1 of Macaca nemestrina. Taxonomy (NCBI): domain Eukaryota; kingdom Metazoa; phylum Chordata; class Mammalia; order Primates; family Cercopithecidae; genus Macaca; species Macaca nemestrina. The sequence continues at coordinate 133,225,774 of NC_092127.1, read as the reverse complement.
GTTTTTTTTTTAGTATGAAGGGGTGTTGAATTTTATGGAAGACCTTTTCTGCATCTATTGAGATAATCATGTGGTTTTTGTCATTGGTTCTGTTTATGTGATGGATTATGTTTATTGATTTGCGTATGTTGAACCAGCCTTGCATCCCAGGGTGAAGCTGGCTTGATCTTGATGGATAAGCTTTTTGATGTGCTGTTGGATTTGGTTTGCCAGTATTCTATTGAGGATTTTTGCATCAATGTTCATCAGGGGTATTGGCCTGAAATGTTCTTTTCTTGTTGTGTCTCTACCAGGTTTTGGTATCAGGATGATGCTGGCCTCATAAAATGAGTTAGGGAGGATTCCCTCTTTTTCTATTGTTTGGAATAGTTTCAGAAGGAATGGTACCAGCTCCTCTTTGTAGTTCTGGTAGAATTCAGCTGTGCATCTGCCTAGTCATGGCCTTTTTTTGGTTGGTAGGCTATTAATTACTGCCTCAATTTCAGAACTTGTTATTGGTCTATTCAGGGATTTTATTTCTTCCTGGTTTAGCCTTGGGAGGGTGCATGTGTCCAGTAATTTATCCATTTCTTCCAGATTTTCTAGTTTATTTGTGTAGAGGTGTTTATAGTATTCTCTGATGGTAGTTTGTATTTCTGTGGGATCAGTGGTGATATCCCCTTTATCATTTTTTATTGTGTCTATTTGATTATTCTCTCTTTTCTTCATTATTAATCTGGCTAGCGGTCTATTTTGTTAACCTTTTCACAAAACCAGCTCCTGGATTCTTTGATTTTTTGAAGGGCTTTTCATGTCTCTATCTCCTTCAGTTCTGCTCTGATCTTAGTTCTTTCTTGTCTTTTGCTAGCTTTTGAATTTATTTGCTCTTATTTCTCTAGTTTTGTTGATGTCTATTAGGTCCACTTGGTCCAGAGCTTAATTCAAGTCCTGGATATTCTGGTTAATTTTCTGTGTCATTGATCTAATATTGACAGTGTGGTGTTAAAGTCTCCCACTATTATTGTGTGGGAGTCTAAGTCTCTTTGTAGGTCTCTAAGAACTTGCTTTATTAATCTGGATGGTCCTCCGTCTCTTTATTTTGAGCCTAAGTGTGTCTTTGCACTTGAGATGGATTGTAAACGTGCACTGGCACCTGTGAGATGTGCAGAGGACTTGAGAGGTTTTCTCAGAGCTTGTCAAGATGTGGGATCTGAGCTTCATTGCTCTGCAGTATTGACTTAGGCAATGGCTAATTTGGTAGCTGACAGATCTAAAAGAAGCCAAGGGTCAAGCCCTAAAGTGGAAAAGTTTTATAAGTGTAGAAAAATTGGGCATTTCAAAAGAGACCACCACCAGATCTCTGGGAAAAAGAGGTCTTGTAACACAGTTCCCATCTTAACAACAACAACAAAACACCAGGACTTTGCCCTTGTTACAATAAAGGAAATCACTGGGCTAATCAATGCCACTCAAAATTTCATCAAAACAGCAGCCCCTGTCAGGAAGTGAGAAGGCAGCCTGGACCCGGGCACCTCAAACTATGAGGGCATACCCTGTCCAGGCCACATCTCCGTTTCCGGGGTGGGTTTCCCGAGGCACATTGATTCTCCCCAGGAACTCCTGGAAGTGCAGGATTAGATCTCCCAGTTAGAGAACAGGTTACGTTAATTGGAAGAAACAAACTCACTAAGATTCACACTTGTATTTGGAGATCTTTGCCAACAGGATATGTGGGATTAATTTTGGGTAAAAGTCATCTTAACTTACAGGACATTGTAGTACCAGGAGTTGTTGATTCGGATTCTGAAGGAGAAATTCAGGTGGTGGTAATATCACAAGATCTTTGGGTTTTTGAACCGAGAGAATATATTGCTCAACTGTTGCTTATTCCCTGTAAATTGCAGCCTTCTCTATGTGAGAAGTGAAGAGGTCAGGGATTTAGAAGGGCAACTAGGAGAGAGATTTATCTATCACAACCCATAGCATCTCATAGACCCACTTGTGCAGTGTAGATTGAAGAAAAGAAGTTTTGTGGGCTTATGGGTACGGGACAAGAGACTGGTCTCTCATGGTAATAGATCTTGAGGATTGTTTATGAGAGGGATGAGCCTTGATTTGCTTTCTCTGTCTTCTGTTAATCAGAAAGAGCCTGTCTCTCATTATCAGTGAAAAGTTTTATCCGGGGGGCAATTAACCAAAGAGGGAGAGGCTGAGTTACAGCTTGTAGAACAAATGCTCAGCAATGGCATGCCTCCCGGCTATAGCCACAAGAGCCTTTGCTTTTATTTCAGTAGATTTATTAATGTGGGGACGAGGATATGCTTGTGTCTTTACAGAAGATGAACAAACCTTGGGGGTGCCCTCAAGATGTGTGCGACCATGGAGACTGGAGGGACCCATGGATTCCAACTACAGTCCTGGTTCCCCCAGTACGAGCCATGAGCCAGTTGAATCTGAATGCGAAGACGGAATGAGGACTGAGCGGAGTCACGCTGGCATCAACCTTCATAGCATGGGGACAGATCACGAAGACTAAACAGGAAGCTGAGAAACTGTGGAGCGCCAGTGTTTCACCTTTTGCTGGAACTCAGAGGTACAATAGATGTTTAATGGATCAATACTTTCTGACTGAGCTCCTCTCTGAATACAAGACACCCTAATAGTTAGGCAGGAATATTATCGCCCCTATTCTGCATGAAGAAGTTGCAGAAGACGGACCTTCATCCTTCTGCAACCCTTAGGATTAAAGGTCCTCTTGTAAAAGGGAAGGGGGGGTTATGTAAGAAGCAATTCAAACCAGAGCGGCTCCATTTTGAATAAGGGCTAAAAAAATGAAGCTGGATTACCAATCGGCAATTAAGGGCTGCACAGCCTGCAATTGTCTTGCTCAATTAATTTAAAAACAAAAAGGAGGAGATGTTGGAGGCCACACAAGTGTTTCCTATGATCGGGCATGATTGAAGCCTGTTAGTAACAATATGAACCTGTGATCAATTGAGCAGCTGATCAATCGTTACCTCCTCCTCCTCCCTGCTTTTGTTACCCAATAAATACAGGGGGTGGCCTTTGCTCACTAGAAGCAGGGAGTTCTCTTCTTTTTCCCCATGCTAACTTTTCCTTAAAACAGTTTCTTTTTTCCTGGGTTTTCATTTCTATGTTCGTGCCTTCATTCGACTGTAATGATGGTCTCAAGCAGTAACAGTAGTAACTGCTATAGTGATGGTCTCAAGTAGTAACCATAGCAGTCAGCCACAAAGAGGTCCTTTACATCCCTTGTAAGTTGTATTCCTAGGTATTTTATTCTCCTTGCAGCAATTTTGAATGGGAGTTCACTCATGATTTGGCTCTCTGTTTGTCTGTTGTTGGTGTATAGGAATGCTAGTGATTTTTGCACATTGATTTTATATACTGAGACTTTGCTGAAGTTGCTTATCAGCTTAAGGAAACTTTGGGCTGAGATGATGGGATTTCTAAGTATACAATCATGTCATCTGCAAACAGAGACAATTTGACTTTCTCTCTTCCTATTTGAATGCACTTTATTTCTTTTTCTTGCCTGATTGCCTTGGCCAAAACTTCCAATACTATGTTGAATAGGAGTGGTGAGAGGGCATCCTTGTCTTGTGCCGGTTTTCAAAGGGAATGCTTCCAGTTTTTTCCCATTCAGTATAATATTGGCTGTGGGTTTGTCATTAGTAGCTCTTATTATTTTGAGATACGTTCCATCAATACTTAGCTTATTGAGAGTTTTTTAGCATGAAGTGGTGTTGAAGGCCTTTTCCTCCTTTTTATGGAAGGCCTTTTCTGCATCTATTGAGATCATCATGTGGTTTTTGTCATTGGTTCTGTTAATGTGATGGATTATGTTCATTGATTTGCATATTTTGACCTGGCCTTGCATCCCAGGGATGAAGCCAACTTGATAGTTTTCAAAAAACCAGCTACTGGATTCATTGATTTTTTTTTTTTTTTTGAAGGATTTTCATTTGTTCTACAAGCTGTAACTCAGCCTCTCCCTCTTTGGTTAATTGCCCCCAGGTAAAACTTTTCATTGATAATGAGAGACAGGCTCTTTCTGATTAACAGAAGACAGAGAAAGCAAATCAAGGTTTATTTTTTGAAGGATTTTTCAGAACTGAAGGAGATATCCTTCAGTTCTGCTTTGATCTTAGTTATTTCTTGTCTTATGCTAGCTTTTGAATCTGTTTGCTCTTTCTTCTCTAGTTCTTTTAATTGTGATGTTAGGGTGTCTATTTTAGATCTTTCCCACTCTCTCCCGTGGGCATTTAGTGCTATAAATTTCCCTTTAAACACTGCTTTGGCTGTGTCCTAGAGATTCTGGTAAGTTGTATCTTTGTTCTTATTGGCTTCAAAGAACTTATTTCTGCCTTAATTTCATTATTTACCCAGTAGTCATTCAGCAGCAGGTTGTTCAGTTTCCATGTAGTTGTGAGGTTTTGAGGGAGTTTCTCAATCCTGAAGTGTAATTTGATTGCACTGTGATCTGAGAGATTGTTTGTTATGATTTCTCTTCTTTTGCATTTGCTGAGGAGTGTTTTATTTCCAATTATATGGTCAATTTTAGAATAAGTGTGATGTGGTGCTGAAAAGAATGTGTATTCTGCTGACTTGGGGTGGAGAGTTCTGCAGATGTCTATTAGGTCTGCTTGGTTCAGAGCTGAGTTCAAGGCCTGAATATCCTTGCTAATCTTCTGTCTCATTGATCTGTCTAATATTGACAGTGTGGTGTTAAAATCTCCCACTATTATTGTGTGGTAGTCTAAGTCTCTTTGTAGATCTCTAAGAACTTGCTTTATGAATGTGGGTGCTCCTGTATCGGATGCATATATATTTAGGATAGTTAGCTCTTCTTGTTGCATTGATCTCTTTACCATTATGTAATGCCCTTCTTAGTCTTTTTTATCTTTGTTGGTTTAAAGTCTGTTTTATCAGACTAGGAATGCAACCCATGCTTTTTCTGGCTTTCTGTTTGCTTGGTAAATCTTCCTCTGTCCCTTTATTTTGAGCCTATGTGTGTCTTTATACGTGAGATGGGTCTTGAATCTTTATCCAATTTGCAGGTCTGTGTCTTTTAATTGGGGCATTTAGCCCATTTACATTTAAGATTAATATTGTTAGGTGTCAATCTGATACTGTCATTATGATGGTAGCTGGTTATTTTGCCTGTTAGTTGATTCAGTTTCTTCATAGTGTCGATGGTCTTTACAATTTGGTATGTTTTTACAGTGGCTGGTACCGGTTTTTTCTTTCCATATTTAGTGCTTCTTTCAGGAGCTCTTGTTTGGCAGGCCTGTTGGTGACAAAATCTCAGCATTTGCTTGTCTATAAAGAATTTTATTTCTCTTTCCCTTATGAAGCTTAGTTTGGCTGGATATGAAATTCTGGGTTGAAAATTCTTTTAAGAATGTTGAATAATGGTCCCCACTCTCTTTGGCTTGTGGGGTTTCTGCAGAGAGATCGGCTGTTAGTCTGATGGACTTCTCTTCGTGGGTAACCAGACCTTTCTCTCTGGCTTCCCTTAACATATTTTCCTTCATTTTAACCTTGGTGAATCTGACAATTATGTGTCTTAGGGTTGTTCGTCTCGAGTAGTATCTTTGTGGTGTTCTCTGTATTTCCTGAATTTGAATACTGGCCTGTCTTGCTAGGTTGGGGAAGTTCTCCTGGGTAATATCTTGAAGAGTGTTTTCCAACTTGGTTCCATTCTCCCCATCACTTTCAGGTATGCCAATCAAATGTAGATTTGATCTTTTCATATAGTCCCATATTTCTTGGAGGATTTGTTTATTCTTTTTCTTTCTTTTTTCTATAATTTTGTCTTTATGCTTTATTTCATTAAGTTGATCTTCAATCTCTGATATCCTTTCTTTCTGCCTGATTGATTCAGCTATTGATACTTGAATATGCTTCATGAAGTTCTCGTGCTGTGTTTTTCAGCTCCATCAGGTCATTTATGTTCTTCTCCAAATTGTATTCTAGTTAGCAATTCCTCTAGCCTTTTTTCAAGGTTCTTAGCTTCCTTGCACTGGGTTAGAACATGCTACTTTAGCTCAGAGGAGTTTGTTATTACCCACTTTCTGATGCTTACTTTTGTCAATTTGTCAAACTCATTCTCTGTCTAGTTCTGTTCCCTAGCTGGCCAGGAGTTGTGATCCTTTGAAGGAGAAGAGGCATTCTGGTTTTTGGAATTTTCAACCTTTTTGCGCTGGTTTTTCCTCATCTTTGTGGATTTATCTACTTTTGGTCTTTGATGTTGGTGACTTTAATGTAGGGTTTCTGTGTGGACATTCTTCTTGTTGATGTTGATGCTATTCCTTTCTGTTTGTTAGTTTTCCTTCTGATAGGCCTCTCTGCCCCAGGTCTGCTGGAGTTTGCTGGAGGTCTACTCCAGACCCTGTTTGCCTCAGTATTACCAGTGGAGGCTGCAAAAAAGCAAGGATTGTTGGCTGTTCTTTCCTGTGGAAGCTTTATCCCAGAGGGGCACCTGCCATATGCCAACCAGAGCTCTTCTGTATGAGGTGTCTGAGGGTCACCTCACACAAGAGGGGCACCCTTGCTGTGAGGTGTTTCCCAGTCAGGGGCCATGGGGGTCAGGGACCCACTTGAGGAGGCAGTCTGTCCCTTAGCAGAGCTTGATTGCTTTGCTGGGAGAGCCACTGCTCCTTCAGAGCCAGGAGGCAGGGGAACATTTTAGTCTGCTAAAGCTATTCCCACAGCTGCCTCTTCCCCCAGGTGCTGTGTCCCAGGGAGATGGGAGTTTTATCTATAAGCCCCTGACTGGGGCTGCTGCCTTTCTTTCAGATGCCCTGCCCTGTTGGGGGAAGTCAGGGACCCCAAATGGAAGGACTGGCTGGAGCCATGGCAGAGGAAAATTGTGAAGATTTCATGGCCATTTATCAGTTCCCAAATAATACTTTTATAATTTCTTATGCCTGTCTTTACTTTAATGTCTTAATCCTGTTATCTTTGTAAGCTGAGGATGTATGTCACCTCAGGACCACTGTGATAATTATGTTAACTGTACAGATTGATTGTAAAACGTGTGTTTGAACAATATGAAATCAGTGCACCTTAAAGAAGAACAGAATAACAGCGATTTTTAGGGAACAAGGGAAGACTACCATAAGGTCTGACTGCCTGCAAGGTCAGGCAAAAAGAGCCATATTTTTCTTCTTGCAGAGAGCCTATAAATGGCTGTGCAAGTAGGAGAGATATCGCTAAATTCTTTTCCTAGCAAGAAATATTAATATTAATACCCTGGGAAAGGAATGCATTCCTGGGTGGTGGTCTATAAACAGCTGCTCTGGGAATGTCTGTCTTGTGCAGTTGAGATAAGACTGAGATATGCCCTGGTCTCCTGGAGTACCGTCAGGCTTACTAGGGTTGGGAAAACTCAGTCCTGGTAAATTTGTGGTCAGACTGGTTCTCTGTTCTCGAACCCTGTTTTCTGTTGTTTAAGATGTTTATCAAGACAATACGTGCACCACTGAGCATAGACCCTTATCAGTAGTTCTGGTTTTTCCCTTTGACCTGTTCCCTCAGAAGCATGTGATCTTTTTAAGACCCTTATTAGTAGTTCTGCTTTTTGCCCTTTGAAGCATGTGATCTTTGTACCTACTCCCTGTTCTTACACCCCCTCCCCTTTTGAAACCCTTAATAAAAACTTGCTGGTCTGAGACTCAGAGGGGCATCATGGTCCTACCAATATGTGATGTCACCCCTGGTGGTCCAGCTGTAAAATTCCTCTCTTTGTACTGTCTCTATTTCTCAGCTGGCCGACACTTATGGAAAATAGAAAGAACCTAAGTCGAGATATTGGGGGTGGGTTTCCCCAATACTGCCCAGAGAGGAGTAATCTAGAGAGGCAGTCTGGCTACAGTAGCTTTGCTGAGCTGCAGTGGGCTCTGTGCAGTTTGAACTTCCCAGCAGCTTTGTTTATACTGTGAGGGGAAAACTGCCTGCTTAAGCCTCAGCAATGACAGACGCCCCTCCCCCCACCAAGCTCGAGTATCCCAGGTCAACTTCAGACTGCGCTGCTGGCAGTGAGAATTTCAAGCCAGTGGATCTTAGCTTGCTGGGCTCCATGGGAGTGGGATCCACTTAGCTAGACCACTTAGCTCCCTAGCTTCAACCCCCTTTCCAGGGGAGTGAACGGTTCTGGTCTTGCTGGTGTTCCAGGTGTCACTGGGGTATGGAAAAAAAATCTCCTGCAGCTAGCTGGGTGTCTGCCCAAACGGCCTCCCAGTTTTGTGCTTGAAACCCAGGGCCCTGGTGATGTAGGCATTTGAGGGAGTCTCCTGGTCTGCGGGTTGTGAAAACCATGGGAAAAGCGCAGTATCTGGGACAGGTTGCACCATCCCTCACAGCACAGTTCCTCATGGCTTCACTTGGCTAGGGGAGGGAATTCCCCAACCCCTTGTGCTTCCCGGGTGAGGCGATGCCCCACCCTGTTTTGTCTTGCCCTCCGTGGGCTGTATCCGCTGTCTAATGAGTCCCAATGAGATGAGCAGGGTACCTCAGTTGGAAATGCAGAAATCACTCGCCTTCTGCATTGATCTGGCTGGGAGCTGCAGCCTGGAGCTGTTCCTATTCGGCCATCTTGCCAGCTACCTCCAAAATTTCTTTAAGAATGTTAGGGAATTGGTGCATAATTATGGTTTACCAATAAAGAAGATGCAATTTAGTCATTAAAATCATTTTTAAGCAGAATAATGACATAAGAAAATATGTGAATAGTAGCGTGATGGCCTCTGTGACATCCCTTCTGTTGTCTCCAGCATCAGCCGCTATCCTTTCCTTTACCCCCAGGGTGCCTCTCCAGTCTGCGGTCATGACCAGTGCAGTTTCCCCTGCAGAGCTCACCCCCAAACAGGTCACAATCAAGCCTGTGGCTACTGCTTTCCTCCCAGTGTCTGTTGTGAAGATGGCAGGATCCCAAGTCATTGATTTGAAGCTCGCTAACAGCACCAGGGTGAAAACCATGGTCATATCTGCTGCCTCTGTTCAGAGTGCCAGCAGCACCATCATTAAAGCTGCCAACGCCATCCAGCAGCAAACTGTCATGCCAGCATCCAGCCTGGATGATGCCAAACTCGTGCCAAAGACAGTGCACCTTGCCAACCTTAACCTTCTGCCTTAGGGTGCCCAGGCCACTCTGAACTCTGCCAAATGCTAACCAAACCTCAGCAACAGATAAAGCAGGCAATAATCAATGCAGCAGCCTCACAACCCCCCAGAAAGGTGTCTCGAGTCCAGGTGGTATTATCCTTGCAGAGTTCTGTGGTGGAAGCTTTCAACAAGGTGCTGAGCAGTGTCAAGCCAGTCCCTGTTTACATCCCAAACCTCAGTCCTTCTGCCAATGCAGGGATCATGTTACCAATGCATGGGTACAAGTACTTGGAGTATGGGGACTTCTTCGCACTTGAAAAGAGTCTGACCCCAGCACTGCGACAGATGGAGTGTGTGCATCAAAGTAACATGCAACCTTTGTACAAAGAACCTCTTTTTTTTTTTTTTTTTTTTTTTACAACAAATGTAGCCTCCTTTCCCATGCCCATGGGCATAAGGAGAAAGGGGTGGTAATGCAATGCTCTCACTTAATTTTAAAGCTAGTCCCAGCAGATCAAACGAGTTTCTCTGTCAAGTAATACTTCCACTTCAACTTCCACTCTTCAGAGCCTTGTGGGAGCTGACACACACACTGTCACAAAAATTCAGTCTGGCATAACTGGAACAGTCTTATCGGTTCCTTCAAGTACTCCCATCACCCCAGCCATGCCCCAAGAGGAAGACCCCTCCAAACTGTGTAGACATAGTCTGAAAGGTTTGGAGTGTAATGAAGTCTTCCAGGATGAGATGTCACTGGCTACATATTTCCAGCAGGCTGCAGATACGAGTGGACAAAAGACTCACTAGCTGCCAGATGCTGCTTCCTAACCGGTGCAGTTATGCATCACACCAGAGAATCCATGAGCACAAATCTCCCTACACCTGCCCTGAGTGCGGGGCCATCTGCAGGTCGGTGCACTTTCAGACCCACGTCACCAAGAACTGTCTGAACTACAAGAGGAGAGTTGGTTTTTGATGTGTGCATTGCAATGTTGTGTACTCTGATGTGGCTGTTCTGAAGTCTCACATTCAAGGTTCTCATTGTGAAATCTTCTACAAGTGTCCTATTTGTCCAATGGCATTTAAGTCTGCCCCAAACACGCATTCCCACGCCTATACACAGCATCCCGGCATCAAGATAGGAGAACCAAAAATAATAAGTAAGTGTTCCACGTGCGACACTACATTCACCCTGCAAACCTTGCTGTATCGCCACTTTGACCAACACATTGAAAAACAGAAAGTATCTGTTTTCAAGTGTCAAGACTGTTCTCTTTTATATGCACAGAAGCAACTTATGATGGACCATATCAAGTCTATGCATGGAACATTGAAAAGTGTTGAAGGGCCTCCAAACTTGGGTATAAACTTGCCTTTGAGCATTAAGCCTGTAACTCAAAATTCAGCAAATCAAAACAAAGAGGACACCAAATCCATGAATAGGAAAGAGAAATTGGAAAAAAACCCTCCATCTCCTGTGAAAAAATGGAAACCAAGAAAGTGGCCAGTCCTGGGTGGATGTGTTGGGAGTGTGACCACCTGTTCATGCAGAGAGATGTGTACACATCCCACGTGAGGAAGGAGCACGGGAAGCAAATGAAGAAACACCCCCGCCGCCAGTGTGACAAGTCTTTCAGCTCCTCTCACAGTCTGTGCCAGCACCACCGGATCAAGCACAAAGGCATCAGGAAAGTGTATGCCTGCTCGCACTGCCCATACTCCAGATGTACCTTTACCAAACGGTTGATGCCGGAGAAGCACGTCCAGCTGATGCACGGCATCAAGGTCCCTGACCTGAAAGAAATGACGGATGCCACCAAAGAGGAGGAAACAGAAATAAAAGAAGACACCAAGGTCCCCAGTCCCAAGTGGAAGTTAGAAGAACCAGTTCTGGAGTTCAGGCCTCCCTGAGGAGCAATCACTCAACCACTGAAAAAGCTGAAAATCAATGTTTTTAAGGTTCACAAGTGTACCCTGTGTGGCATCACCACCGAAAACCTGCTGCCGTTCCACGAACATGTCTGTCAGCACAAATAGGATGGTTCTTCCTACCAGTGCCAGGAGTGTGGCCTCTGCTACACGTCTCACGTCTCTCTGTCCAGGCACCTCTTCATTGTAAACAAGTTAAAGGAACCTCAGCCAGCGCCCAAACAAAATGGGGCTGGGTAAGATAAGGAATAAGAGAACAAACCCAGCCATGAGAATGAATCCCCTGATGGTGCCATGTCAGACAGAAAGTGCAAAGTATGAGCAAAAACTTTCGCAACTGAAGCTGCCTTAAATACTCACATGTGGACACACGGCATGGCCTTCATCAAATCCAAAAGGATGAGCTCAGCTGAGAAATAGCCACAGATGGTCCATGAGGAAAATCCCTGTCCACATTAGAATAAAAAAGACATTTTTGTTACAAAATGTGAATAGTAGGATATATAGATAGTAGTATATATGGCAGTATATACTACTGCAGTATAAACCCAACTTTGTGAAAACATACATATAATATACATAGAAAAAAGTTAATGGAAAATATTCATCAAAATGTTAATGGTAGGATGATAGGAATACATGAGTGGTAGGAGTTGAGTGACCACTTTTTTTTTTTTTTTTTTTTTTTTTAGACAGAATCTTGCTCTGTTGCCCAGGCTGGAGTGTGATCTCAGTTCACTGCAACCTCTGCCTCCCAGGTTCAAGTGATTCTCACTTGATTCTCCAGCCTCAGCCTCCCAAGTAGCTGGGATTACAGGTATGAGCCACCACACCTGGCTAATTTTTTATATTTTTGGTAGAGATGGCATTTCACCTTGTTGGCCAGGCTGGTCTTGAACTCCTGACTTCAAGTGATCCACCCGGCTTGGCCTCCCAAAGTGCTAGGAATACAGGCATGAGCCACCATGCCTGGCCTGAGGGACTAATTTTTTAAATAATTTTCTGTATGTAGAAAAATTTGTATCTGCTTCTGTTTTAAAAAACGAAGTCAAAGTAATCAGTTGGTGACCGTAAGTCTCATTATTTGATATGCTATACCAGCTTGACAAAATACCACGGCCAAGGGGGAAGGTTGGGTAAATGTTGGTCAAAGGGTACAAAATTTCAGAGAGAAGGAATACATTCAAGAGATCCATTGTACAACGTGGTGATTATAGTCATTAACAATATATTATTTTCTCAAATTGCTAAAAAGAGTAGATTTTAGGTGTACTCATCACAAAAAAATATGTGAGGTAATGTATGTGTTAATGACCTCAATTTACCCATTTCACAATGTACACATATTTCAAAACATTATGTTGTAAATGATAAATATATATAATTTTTATCAACTAAAATAAGTAAATTAATTTTAAAAAATAGTACATATTTTACAGTACTGGTATAATTGTTTTACTTTTTAAATGAAAATATTTATACATATTCAAAGTAAACACAAAGATGACTAGAGTAATATTCTGGAGTCCACTATGCATATACACAAACACACTCATATGCCTTCCTTATAGAGTTCTTGTTAATGTTTTCTTCATTCAGGAAGGAGAGAACTGTTAATGTTAATTTTTGAGAATCGTAGATGTACTGTATTTTAAAATAATCACTTATTTGATATAGGGTGGTGTGAGACACCATGTGAAGTTGTTCCTACTTCATCAGAAGTAGTGACTAAACCTCAAATGGGAACAACAGGGACTGAGTCTCCACATTCTTTGTTTCAGGAAATCATCAGGTGTTAGGACCAGTAACCTTCTTATGGACTCTGCACCTATTGATTGGTAATAGATCTTCTTGCCAAAATACTGTGGAAAGGGGTTAGGATCAATGATCAGGAATGGACTTCTAGTTTTAATAATGCTAGATTGAGTCATTTGGATGAATTAGGTGTGTTCAATATAATTAAAAAGCTGAATGGTGTGTTAAAAAAACTGAAAACTATCGTAGAGTTAATAAGATAGTGAGAAATTACTAGGTCATGATCGGGGGGAGTATGGAAGTCTAGAAAGGAGAGCCCAGCATAGGAAGAATCAATATTGTGAAAATGGCCATACTGCCCGAGGTAATTTATAGATTCAATGCCATCACCATCAAGCTACCAATGACTTTCTTCACAGAATTGGAAAAAACTACTTTAAAGTTCATATGGAACCAAAAAAGAGCCCGCATTGCCAAGACAATCCTAAGCCAAAAGAACAAAGCTGGAGGCATCATGCTGCCTGACTTCAAACTATACTACAAGGCTACAGTAACCAAAACAGCATGGTACTGGTACCAAAACAGAGATATAGACCAACAGAACAGAATAGAGCCCTCAGAAATAACACCACACATCTACAACTATCTGATCTTTGACAAACCTGACAAAAACAAGCAATGGGGAAAGGATTCCCTATTTAATAAATGGTGCTGGGAAAACTGGCTAGCCATATGTAGAAAGGTGAAACTGGATCCCTTCCTTAATACCTTATATAAAAATTAATTCAAGATAGATTAGAGACTTAAATGTTAGACCTAAAACCATAAATCCCTAGAAGAAAACCTAGGCAATACCATTCAGGGCATAGGCATGGGCAGGGACTTCATGATTAAAACACCAAAAGCAATAGAAACAAAAGCCAAAATTGGCAAATGGGATCTAATTAAACTGAAGAGCTTCTGCACAGCAAAAGAAACTACCATCAGAGTGAACAGGTGACCTACAGAATGGGAGAAAATTTTTACAATCTACCCATCTGACAAAGGGCTAATATCCAGAACCTACAAAGAACTCAAACAAATTTACAAGAAAAAACCCCATCAAAAAGTGGGCAAGGGATATGAACAGATACTTCTCAAAAGAAAACATTTATACAACCAACAGACACATGAAAAAATGCTCATCATCACTGGCCATCAGAGAAATGCAAATCAAAACCACAATGAGATACCATCTCACACCAGTTAGAATGGCGATCATTAAAAAGTCAGGAAACAACAGGTGCTGGAGAGGATGTGGAGAAATAGGAATGCTTTTACACTGTTGGTGGGACTGTAAACTAGTTAAACCATTGTAGAAGACTGTGTGTTGATTCCTCAAGGATCTAGAACTAGAAATACCATTTGACCCAGTTATCCCATTACTGGGTATATAACTAAAGGATTATAAATCATGCTGCTATAAAGACACATGCACATGTATGTTTATTGTGGCACTATTCACAATAGCAAAGACTTGGAATCAATCCAAATGTCCATCAATGATAGACCAGATTAAGAAAATGTGGCACATATACACCATGGGATACTATGCAGCCATAAAAAGGATGAATTCATGTCCTTTGTAGGGACATGGATGAAGCTGGAAACCATCATTCTGAGCAAACTATCGCAAGGACAGAAAACCAAACACCGAATGTTCTCACTCATAGATGGGAATTGAACAATGAGAACACTTGGACACAGGGTGGGGAACATCATACACCGGGGTCTGTTGTGGGGTGGGGGGAAGGGGGAGGGGTAGCATTAGGAGATATACCTAATGTAAATGTCGAGTTAATGGGTGCATCACACCAACATGGCACGTGTATACACATGTAGCAAACCCGCACATTGTGCACATGTACCCTAGAACTTAAAGTATAATAAAAAAACATAAAAAATAAAAGAAAGGAGAGCCCAGCATTTGGGACCATTTTTGTCCTAGAGCTGGTTGCTGATCTGGAAGTGGTTAAACTGTATACTTGATAGGCTAGTTGGGCTAGAAGGTCTAACGTCAGAGTTCAGAGCTCACCAAGGTGAGAGCCCTGAAAAACTATGACTTGCAATAGACTAGGGAACTCTAGGGGTGAACCAGAAGTCAGTTAGCCTTCACAAGGACTGCAACCTAACTTTCTGTTGTTTGTGTGGCCCAGAAAAATCTCAAACTGCAAAACTGGATTAAGATGATTCAGATTGTTGTTCACCGTGGCTTCTAGCAGAAACAAAAATATTATCTGGTACTCATTGTTTCTATAAAAATGTTTTAGAAACTACTTTGAATATGCTATCAAAGACAACCTGAATCAGTAGGAAGCAAGATCCTGTGAGGAAGAATGAAAAGAAAGACAGACAATAGGAAAAGACCCATGTGGAATCAAGATAATTAGAATTATGTTTTTTTCTTTTTCTTTTTTTCTTTTTTCTTTTTAAACTGAGACTATATTCAAGGAGAGAAAAGCAAAGTTTGATTTTTTTTTTCTTTTTTTCTGAGATGGAATGTCTCTGTTGTCCAGGCTGGAGTACAGTGGCGCCATCTCAGCTCTCTGCAGCCTCCGCCTCCCAGGTTCAAGTGATTCTCCTGCCTCAACTTCCCCAGTAGCTGGGATTACAGGCACACGATACCACACCTGGCTAATTTTTGTCTTTTTAGTAGAGACAGAGTTTCACAATACTGGCCAGGCTGGTCTCAAACTCCTGACCTCAGGTGATCCGCTGACCTCAGTCTCCCAAAGTGCTGGGATTACAGGAGTGAGCCACTGTGCCTGGCTGAAAAATTTGACAAGGAACTGGAAACTATAAAATATGGTATAGCAGATTTCAAAAAGAGCCAAATAAAAATTCTAGAAGTGAAAATGCCAGTAAACAAAATTAATAGAAAAATAGATGGGTTAGATGGGTTTAACAACAGATCACACACTGCTGAGGAAAGAACTACTGAATGAAATATAGATCAGAAGTTTAGAATGCAGGATGATAATAAAAGTCCTTGGCTCTCTCTATATATAGATAGATAGATGTAGATGTAGATATAGATATATATATATAGATATACTCTCTCTATATGTGTATATATTTATACATGTACACGCACACATACACACACACATATATATAAGGTTGCACTCACAGTATTAAGGATGCAATTTGCAGCATGAATGAGTCTACCAAAACCAGTGGGGGTATCTACCTAGAAAGGCAGTGAGGCGATGTTGTAAATATTTGTAAAGAAAGTGATTTTATATGTGTTAACTTTCTTTGACTTCTCATATGATTCTCAGTTACACAGGAACACTTAAATAGTAGATGATTTAATATACAGATACTTCAATAAGATATGAATAGTGGACTCTTAAAAAAATGTTTAGTAGATTCCAGAAGGGATATAAGTACATGACTTTTTGAGATGTTCTTATATGTAACTTCCTCTTGTGATTGTAAGTGTAAAGTAAGTTGAATTCAAATTGTTATTTTTAATTTGACTCTGAAGTGAATAATTGTTGCAATTATTGTTCTATTTGTTGATCTAAAATCTATTATATACTGACTTCATACTGGGTATATAGTAACCAATTTTAGTTTTGCAAATTTAAAGTTTTAATTATATTAACAATTAAAGTTCAACTTATTTTTAATTAGCACTATTGAGTTTTCTGAACATGGCTTCTTAAATCTTAGATTAGATTTCTACTGGTCAAATCTGCAAACATTTAATTTGGAGGATTAGACTGCATTTTATGACCCTTTTTGTGTGACTTCTTTCTCTGGTCTGTGGGAGATCTATCTAAGGGATGCTTAGTTACAGAATTGGTTTCCTTTTTTCTGAGTCACTCCTATGGTGTTACGGGGATCACCTATTCATTTACTTTGCTCAGACACTGTCTGGTTTTCCCAAAGTGTCATTCTTAACCACCCTCCTGCCTGACTACTTGAGTCCTTACTTGGGTTTACAGACTGCAATCTGACTTGAGACAATTTGTTTCTAGCAGTACCTTGCTGTCTTTTTCCCTGGCTACATAGCCAGTTCACTACTCTTTTAGTTTTTCTGTCTCAGCACCACTAGGGGGAGATCATTTTAAGCAAACCACACCAATTTGCAAACACTGTGGGCTAATATTTTAAAAAACTAACCAGTGGGTTTTTTTTTTTGGTATATTTTAGCAAAATTAATAGACTTATAAAAGTAGTTTTATGTTTACAGAAAAATTGAGGAAGAAGTACAGGGAGTTCCCACTTACATTCCCTCTTCCTTTCCCCTACAGTTAATTCTATTAACATCTTGCGTTAATGTGGCACATTTGTTACAATTGGTGCTACAATTGTACATTAAGATACATTAAATATATGATCCAATAAAATACATTCTTAACTAAAGTCTATAGTTTACATTAGCGTTCACTCTTTGCATTGTGTATTTTATGGATTTTGATAAATGCATAATGGCATGTATCCACTATTATGGTGTCATATGGAATAGTTTCATTACCCTAAAAAAATCTTCTGTCTTCCACCTATTCATCCTCCCTTCCCCCTTAACCTCTGGCAACTACTGATCATTTTGTTATCCCCATATTTTTGTCTTTTCCAAAAAGATAATGTAACTGGAACCATACAGTGTAGAGACAGGGTTTCACCATACTGGGCAGGTTGGTCTTTTTTGAGACAGGGCCTCACCCTGTCACTCAGGCTGGAGTGGTGCAGTGGTGTGATCATGGCTCAACCTCCTAGGCTCAAGTGATTCTCCCACCTCACCCTCCTGAGTAGCTAAGACTACAGACACCACCATGCCGGCTAATTTTTATTTTTATTTTTGTAGTAATGAGGTCTCCCTATTTTGCCCAGGGTAGTCTCGAACTCCTGTGCTCAAGCAATCCTCCTGCCTTGGCCTCTCAAAGTGTTGATATTATGGTAATGAGCCACCACACCCAGCCAGTATGTAGCTTTTTAAGATTGGCTTCTTTCAGTTATCAATAATGCTTTTAAGGGTCCTTCATAGCTTGTTGTGGTTTGACAGTTTATTTTTATCACTGAATAATATTTCATTCTCTGGATATATCACAGTTTTTTCGTTCATTAAGCTGTTGAAGGACTTCTTGATTGCTTCTAAGTTTTGGCAATTATGAATTATAGATTTTGAATTATGTAGATTCTTGTGTGAACATAAATTTTGAACTATTGGGGTAAATTCCAAGGATTGTATGGTTAAGAGTTTGTTAGGTTTTGTAAGAAACTGCCAAATTGTCTTCCGAGGCAGCTGTATCATTTTGCATTCCCATTAGCAATGAATGAGAATTCATGTTGTTTCACATCTTTGACAGCTTTGGTATTATAAAGTATTACGGGGTTTAGCTGTTTTAATAGATGTGTAATGATATCTCAGTGTTTTTGAATTTGTAATTTCATGTTGATATTTGATATTGAGCATTTTTCATATGTTTATTTAAGAGTTGTGTAGTTTCTTTGGTGAGATGTCTTCAGATCTTTGCCAATTTTTAAATTGGGCTGTTTTAGCCTGCATCTCCAAGACAATCCTTAGCCAAAAGAACAAAGCTGGAGGCATCACGCTACGTGACTTCAAACTATACTACAAGGCTACAGTAACCAAAACAGCATGGTACTGGTACCAAAACAGAGATATAGACCAATGGAACAGAACAGAGTCCTCAGAAATAATACCACACATCTACGGCCATCTGATCTTTGACAAACCTGAGAGAAACAAGAAATGGGGAAAGGATTCCCTATTTAATAAATGGTGCTGGGAAAATTGGCTAGCCATAAGTAGAAAGCTGAAACTGGATCCTTTCCTTACTCCTTATACGAAAATTAATTCAAGATGGATTAGAGACTTAAATGTTAGACCTAATACCATAAAAACCCTAGAGGAAAACCTAGGTAGTACCATTCAGGACATAGGTATGGGCAAAGACTTCATGTCTAAAACACCAAAAGCAACGGCAGCAAAAGCCAAAATTGACAAATGGGATCTCATTAAACTAAAGAGCTTCTGCACAGCAAAGGAAACTACCATCAGAGTGAACAGGCAACCTACAGAATGGGAGGAAATTTTTGCAATCTACTCATCTGACAAAGGGCTAATATCCAGAACCTACAAAGAACTCAAACAAATTTACAAGAAAAAAACAAACAACCCCATCAAGAAGTGGGCAAAGAATATGAACAGACATTTCTCAAAAGAAGACAATCATACAGCCAACAGACACATGAAAAAATGCTCATCATCACTGGCCATCAGAGAAATGCAAATCAAAACCACAATGAGATACCATCTCACACCAGTTAGAATGGCAATCATTAAAAAGTCAGGAAACAACAGGTGCTGGAGAGGATGTGGAGAAATGGGAACACTTTTACACTGTTGGTGGGACTGTAAACTAGTTCAACAATTGGGGAAGTCAGTGTGGCGATTCCTCAAGGATCTAGAACTAGAAATACCATTTGACCCAGTCATCCCATTACTGGGTATATACTCAAAGCATTATAAATCATGCTGCTATAAAGACACAAGCACACGTATGTTTATTGTGGCACTATTCACAATAGCAAAGACTTGGAACCAACCCAAATGTCCATCAATGATAGACTGGATTAAGAAAATGTGGCACATATACACCATGGAATACTGTGCAACCATAAAAAAGGATGAGTTCATGGGGACATGGATGAAGCTGGAAACCATCATTCTGAGCAAACTGTCACAAGGACAAAAAACCCAAACACTACATGTTCTCACTCACCGGTGGGAATTGAACAATGAGGACACTTGGACACAGGGTGGGGAACATCACACATCAGGGCCTGTTGTGGGGTGGGGGGAGAGGGGAGGGATAGCATTAGGAGATATACCTGATGTAAATGACGAGTTAATGGGTGTAGCACACCAACGTGGCACATGTATACATATGTAACAAAACTGCACGTTGTATACATGTACCCTAGAACTTAAAGTATATATATATATAAAAGAAATATGGCTAGCTCAAAGTGAGATGTAAATGATAATATATATTGGATTTCAAAGATTTAGTAACAAAAACGAAGTAAAATAGATCATTAATTTAAAAATATTGAGTACATGTTAGAATGAATATTTTGGATTTATTATATTAATATATTATTAAAGTTAATTTTGTCTACTTCTGCCCAGGCATGGTGACTCACACCTGTAATCCCTGCACTTTGGGAGGCTGAGGTGGGTGGATCATCTGAAGTCAGGAGTTTGAGACCAGCCCGACCAACATGGTGAGACCCCAACTCTACTAAAAATACAAAAATTAGCTGGGTGTGGTGGCACACGCCTGTAATCCCAGCAACTTGGGAGGCTGAGGCATGAGAGAGTCACTTGAACTTGGGAGGCGGAGGTCACAGTGAGCCAGATTGCGCCATTGTACTCCAGCCCGAGTGACAGAGTGAGACTCTGTCTCAAAAAAAATAAATAAAAATATTTTTTCTACTTCTTTTTATCTATTTCACGTGGCAACTAGAAAATTTACAGACACATATGTGGTTCACATTATATTTCTTTTGGATAGCACTTCTCTAGACTTTGGTATCCATTACCTTGTCAAAGTTTTTCTGGCCAAAAGAGAGTAAATTAGAATTTAATTTTCCTAAAATATATTGTGTGTCCCTTGTAAAATGCCCTCAGTATATACTACATGAGGTAGATACTTTATGGTCTAAGCAGAATTTGTCACCCAGAACAAGGCAGGTATTATTACAAACTTGGTGTCTTCTCATAAAGACATAAATAGGATTATTGAAAAAAACAAAACAAAACAAAACAAACCCCAAAATGCAGAGGAAAGAAGGGCAAGTAGAATGTTTAAAATTGGGTAAAGGTGGGGGAGGCAGAGATGTGTTTATTATGAAGCTAGTGAAGTTTAAGTTTAAACTTCAGGGACCTTCACTTATACTGGTCTCTTCCAAGATCCTAAGATGATACTAGCATGGGTTCCCAGGATCCTATGTTTTGTAGCTTTTGAAAAAGTAACATATTTTAACCACAACAAGTTATGACTTCTCCTTCTACTCTGACTTTCCTTTTATCATACTTCATCTTGTGTCAAATGGCATTGGTGTAGTTACAGGTATTTTTGTGATCCACCTATGAAAGGTTAAATTGAGAACACATTTAGTTTGGGTTTAGTGGGGTATATTTATGTAGCTTGTAAATAGTTGTTTCTGGTCATTTTATTTTAAAAATAGCTTCCAGAAATACTCCTATTTCACTCATCCCCCAAAGTTCCAATGTGCCGAGTACAGGTATGGGGACACAGAGTGGAAGGCCAGAGTTGGTATCATAATGTGTCTTGTGATGTTTGGTGGCAGAAGTATGTGGTTATGTGGTGAATGGAAGAGAAAAAGTCTATAATGTTTGAAGCCCAGAAACTAGTCTGTGGGAAATTCTCCTAGTTACCAGACAGTAAAATTGGAAGCAGAATTTTCATCTTTCATTGATGCCTTATGTAACAGGAAGTTCTCTTCTGTCAGGAATATATTTGATGTTAAAGCACATAGAATTATACATTTACTATAAATTTTTTTGTTAAGAATGGAATGAAACTGGTTTTATGCGAATTACTGTGTTTGTGAGGGTATATACCTGTAGATGTACAACAAGCAATGAGAGTATGTGTGAGTTACATACACACATGAAACCATGTGGTTTTCAGTATATGTAACTACAAAGAGGATAAAAATAAATGTGTGTAATATTGTTCAAAGGTTTTTTCAAAGTTTGATCTGAAGATCCTTGAAAGTCTCTGAGATCCTTTTGATGGTCATCAAGGTAAAGTACTTTTATAATATCAAGATTTTATTTTCCTGTTTCATTCTTATTCTCTCGAATTACAGTATAAATTTTCAGCACAACATATATGATATTGTGACAGATACAGTGAATGGAGAAGCAGGCACAAAAATCTTTATCTTTTATTAAATCAGACATGAAAGACATTTTAAGAATAAACCCACTATTCTCACAAAATCTTGTTCATTAAACTAAGTATCTCACCTTCTCATCAAAGTAAAAAAGGAGTTATTTTTCATCAAAAGTATGTTATTTGTATTAATACATAATTTATGTATTTTGATATTTTAAAATGATTCATAACTAAATATTTTAAATTTCTACCACCAAAATGATTTTTAGTGATTAGTCACCTGATGATTCCGTTAGGTCCTTATTTAATCCTATTAATATTTGAAACTACCTGAACTACCTGAGTTGTAAAAGGCCATTTTCATTTTTAACAACAGTATCAATATTTCAGATTCTTAATTTGTTTTGTGTTCTGGAGGTTTTTAAGACAGAAAAATTTTCCACAGTGAGATCAGTGATAGATAAGAAATGTGAGGGGGCTTCAAAAATGAATGGAAAATGTGTATTATGAAAAATTATGCATGGATTAAAAAATATTTTAATATCAAAAGAAACTTGTACTAACTTCTCTGAACAGGATCTAGTTTGATGCACTAAGAAGCATAAAACATCAGTTTGAAAAGAACCCCTATCAGAGCAACATGAATTTTGCTAAAATTGAAGTAAGAACAAACTTCAAATTGATGGTGAAGTTTGGGTGGGAGACTTGGGAAGTCATCAGTGCTTTACCAAAGTTTATGGAGACAACACCTCAAAAATCAGCAATTTATAAATGGATAACGCATTTTAAGAAGGGACAAGATGATGCTGAAGATGCAGTAGACTGTCCACATCAATTTGTGAGGAAAAAAATTCATCATGTTTGTGCCCTAATTGAGGAGCACTGATGATTATAGCAGAAACAATAGCCAACACCACAGACATTTCAGTTGGTTCAGCTTACACAATTCTGACTGAAAAAGTAAAGTTGAGCCAACTTTCCAGTCGATGGGTGTCAAAACTGTGGGGCCCAGATCAGTGCAGTCAAGAGCAGAGCTTTTGATGGAAATTATAAACAAGTGGGAGTAGGATCCTGAAGCATTTCTTTGAAGCATTGGAACAGAAGATGGACATGGCTTTACCAGCATGATCCTAAAGACAAAGCACAATCAATGCAATAACTACCAGGAGGTGGAAGTGGTCCAGTCAAAGCAAAAGTGGGCCAGTCAAGAGCAAAGGTAATGGCAACAGTTTTTTTGAGATGCTCAAAGCATTTTGCTTGTTGGCTTTCTGGAAGGCAGAGGATGAGAACGTCTGCTTATTATGAGAATGTGTTGAGAAAGTTAAGTTGGCTACAGCTTTAGCAGAAAAATGCTTCTCACTGGAGAGGAGAGTCCTTCTCCACCACGGCAATGCTCCTGCTCATTCCTCTCATCAAACATGGGCCATTTTGTGAGTTTTGATAGGAAATCATTAGGCATCCACCTTATAGTCTTGATTTGGCTCCTTCTGCCTTATTTTTGTTTCCTAATCTTAAAACATCTTTAAGATCACCTATTTTTCTTCAGTTACTAATGTAAAAAATACTTCATTGACATGATTAAATTTCCAGGACCCTCAGTTCTTTGAGGATGGACTAAATGGCTGGTATCATTGCTTACCAAAGTGTCTTTTTTTTTGAGACTGAGTCTCATTCTGTCACCCAGGCTGCCTGGAGGGCACAGGCACGGTCGTGGCTCACTGCAACCTTCACCTCCTGGGCTCAAATGATCCTGTCACCTCAGCCTCCTGAAGAGCTGGGATTACAGGCTTGTGCTACCACGCCTGGCCAATTTTTGTATTTTTAGTAGAGACAGGGTTTCACCATGTTGGCCAGACTGATCTCGAACTCCTGACTTTAAGTAATCCACCCAACGTGGCCTCCCAAAGTGCTGGGATTACAGGCATGAGACACTGTGCCTGCCAGAAGTGTCCTGTTTTTTTTTTTTTTAAAGTTAATTTTAATTTTATTTTTAAAAGTTGACAGACAGTAATAGTGCATGTTCATGGGTTACATAGTGGTGTTTTGATACATATAATGTATAAAGATCAGATCGGGATAACTAGCATATCCATCATCTCAAATGTTTATCATTTCTTTATGTTGGGAATGTTCAATACTTTAGTTACTTGAAACTATATATTATTGTTAACTACACTCATTCTACAGTGGTATAGAACACTAGTACTTATTCCCCCTAGCTAGTTGTAATTTTCAGTGTCTTGAACTTGATGGAGCTTATGGTGAGCAATGAAGCTTATATTTTTAATAATATATTTCTTTTTACTTTATAAATTTTATTCTATAAACCATTTATTTATTTTTGAAACAGAGTCTCACTCTAGAGTGCAGTGGTGCCATCTCAGCTCACTGCAACCTCTGCCTCCTGGTTTCAAGTGATTCTCATGCCTCAGCCTCTGGAGTAGCTGGGATTACAGGCATGCACCACCATGTCTGGCTAATTTTTGTGTTTTTAGTAGAGACGGGGTTTCACCATGTTGGCCAGGCTGGTTTTGAACTCCTGGCCTTGGCCTTCCAATGTGCTGGGATTACAGGTGTGAGTCACTGCAGCCAGCCGATAATCTACTTCTTTTAATTTCATTTTCCCATGAACTTTTTGAAGTTCCCTCATAGATCTGTCTTTTGAAGGTGGGAAAAGAGTGACTATGAAAGGGGAGGAGGAAAAGAACATGTTCTCAGGCAGATATGTCTCAAGAGAGTACATAGGTGAGAGTTGAGGATGGAAATTAAACCCTTAAGACAACCTATGTGCATGTAGCCCTTAGAAAGTCTTCAGGTTCCCCCAGCAGTAGCATATCCCAGTTGGAAGACACCCTGGCTTTGATGGTTTAGATGGTAATCTCACACCTCGTATATTAATGCAATCATGTCAATATGTATGCAGGAGTTTAGGGAGGAAGGTATGGTGCTGGAATAACTGATAGCCTCGACTGGTTTGAAGAACACTGAAAGTAAACAAAATTGATTTCTATAGTGGAATTTGTAAAGCACCTTGTGTATTTGCTTTGATTACCATATTAACTTTGTGGGACATCTATGACAGGGATTTTTTTTTTTTTTTTCTGAGAGAGGGTGTCACTCTGTCACCCATGATGGAGTGCGGTGGCATAATCTCAGCTCATTGAAGCCTTAACCTCCTGGGCTCAAATGATCCACCCACCTCAGCCTCCTGAATAGTTGGGACTCTAGGTGCATGTCACCATGCCCAGTTAATTTTTGTATTTATTTATTTTTGTAGAGACAGGGTTTCACCATGCTTCCCAGGCTGGTCTCAAACTCCTGGGTTCAAGCGATCCACCTGCCTTGGCAACCCAAAGTGTTAGGATTACAGTGGTGAGTCACTGTGCCTGGACATGACCGGGATTTTTGCCTCCATTTTACAGATTAAAAAAAAGAGGCTCAAAAAATTAAAAAATTAATCAATTAGTTATTTTAAAGACAGAGTCTTGCTCTGTTGCCCAGGCTGGAGTGTAGTGGTGTGATCATAGCTCTTTGCTGCCTTGAACTCATGGGCTCAAATGATCCTCTTGCCTCAGGCTCTCAAGTAGCTGGGACTACAGGTGCATACCAGAGAACTTCTCAAACTTTTTTAGACATATGGTCTTCCTATTGTGTCCAAGCTAGTTTTAAACTCCTGGCCTCAAGAGATCTTCCTGCTTTAGCCTCCTGAGTAACTGAAAGAATATTTTTTTGATAGATGGTTATCCAGGAAGTCCTTTAATAGCACTTTTAATTATTATCACAAGTGGCAAAATATTTTTGGAAGTTTGAATACTAATTTACTCTTATTTGGTCATGGACCTTGACAGTCTATAAGTAAGTTATTCAGCTTCTGCATATCTGAAATAAGGTGGCTAATAAATCATTAACCACTAGCAAATCTATAACCACCGGACACACTAAACATGGAATATCTTGCATGGTGCATATTTACATTTGTTGCGTACTGATGGAGTTGAGCTGTATATAGCGAGAAATGTTATTAACCCTATCCATACCTTTCTTTTTTGGGGGCTCTACTGCAGTTTGTATTAATCTCAATCACTATAGATGAACTGCAATGATCTGTTATAAGTTTAAATCAGGTTAATTTCTACCTTTTAGGTGAATGGAGCAAGAGTATCACCTTGGTTTGTTTTAGTGATTATGATTACTTTTTTCAGTGTTTTTTCGCACTCAGGCATACCGAAATTAAACATTAAGTGCCATTATCATGAGTTCTGAATATAAGCACTTGAGGATAGGCAGAATTCTATGATTTATAAGTCTTTTTTTGTACTGTATGTTTTAGATGTTGAAAAGTACTCTGCTTATTAAAAATTAAATTTGTGACTTTTATAAGAAAGCGAATGATGAGGTAGCTGTGAAGAGACCAGAATTTGTCTTCACATTGCTGGGTGTCCTCTTCTTGACTGCTGTGCTTCCTACTTCCAAAGAAAGTTCTAGACCTGGAGTATCATGTTAGTGTCCTGAGGAAATGTAGTTTCTGTAAGGGCCAACTTTCTTTCATCTCCGAAGAAGAAAAAGAGTCAGTTTTCCAAATATGTTTTAATATGCATATCATCCAGGCAGCATAATGTTATATTTCGAAGACAAATTTATCCATTTAATTATTGTTTTAAAAAGTTGGGATTCTCTACATAGAATATATTTTCTGAAATTTCAAGAATATTTTCAGGTAAATTAAGAATTAATTTCTTCTAAGACTACTCAGTGTGTCTCAATCTATTCCATAATATAATCAATGATAAAGATTCACATGTGTCACCAAATTCAAGGCAGCTTAGTTGAAAAAATTTGAAACAGCTTACTGAATTCCTGGAAGAAAATAAAACACCTTTTAAATGTAGGTAAAAAGTATACTGAACTTAAATATTTTTTACTTGAGATCAAAGTTTCTTTTCCAGAATTAGGAGCATCCATATCAAATCATTCTTTAGTTATCTCTAAGGATATTTGGTTCTAGACATTTTCACATGTTGAACAATTAACTTTGCTTGTTGGTGCAAGAAAAGCTTATTTTTGTTACATTTCTTAAGTTCCATCTAAGAACGGCAGATGGGTTTATGGGTTTATCTGCTCTGGTAGCTATCACTAGTGGCTGCTTGCAGTATTACAGTAGGAAGGTTCTGAGGCTCCGTCAGTGAGTGGAGACAGGGTCATGATGAACTGAAGTGTGTCTGCGATAGGCCTCTATGCGTGTGTGTGTGTATTGGGGCGAAGAACACAGTCTGCTTCCAAATATTTTCAGTTCTGACCCCAAATGGAACATGTGTTATGCCAACAATTAAAAATCTTTCAGGCCAGGCATGGTGGCTCATGCCTGCAATCCCAGCACTTTGGGAGGCCGAGGTGGGCAGATTGCTTGAGGCCAGGAGTTCTAGACCAGCCTGGGCAACATGGCAAAACCCCGTTTTTACAAATAATACAAAAATTAGCCAGTATGGTCAGGCACGGTGGCTCACGCCTATAATCCCAGCACTTTGGGTGGCCGAGGCGAGTGGGTCACTTGAGGTGAGGAGTTCGAGACCAGCCTGGCCAACATGGTGAAACCCTGTCTCTGCTAAAAATACAAAAATTAGCCAGGTGTGGTGGTGTGCACCTGTAATCCTAGCTGCTTGGAGGCTGAGGCATGAGAATCGCTTGAACCTGGGAGACGGGGGTTGCAGTGAGCCAAGATCACACCACTGCACTCCAGCCTGGGCAACAGAGCAGCACCCTGTCTCAAAACAACCGAAAACACTCACACACATTCTTCCTTCAGTGTTAATACCAGAGGATTGGTGGCTGAGTAAAAATACTCCCTCGTTGCTGGAGTCAACTGTGAGTGAGTAAAGGGGCTTCCTAATCTTACTAAGACCTGCATTTGTCAAGGTAAGACAAAGAACTCCTCTTTTCCATTCTGCAGATGACTTTTATAGCCAAGAAGTATGTTCCAAGCTAGGAGAATTTACCATTTGGTTATTCTGTGGTGGTTTCCTCGGTGGCATGTGTGCTCCTTTGGATGCCTGCAGGAGTGGTCACTGCAAAATCATCGTCTGTGCCACTGGGAGTTGGGAGGCGGCCGGCTGGGGTTCCCTGGATGGCAGGATTTACACCTGCTTGTCCTGCTGGAAGGCTTCCATCCTGGACATCTGGATTAGCCCCTGCCTGACTGGTGGGCAGGATGCCTCCCGGGAACAAGGAATGGATGATGAGGCTCGTGAAGATTTGTGGCTGGAATGAGGGAGGCAAACAGAAAACAAAGTTAAAAGCAACACATGTTAAAGCCTTTTCTTTTTTAAGGGGAGCAAGTTTGGGTAGCAATGGAAAGATGGAGAGAGTAAAGTCAGAGAAGACAGCAAAGACCTGGCATTCCTCAGGGCAAATACTCCCTCGCTCCAGTCTAGTCTGATTCAATACCGGGACTCTTTGCTATGCTCCATTTCCCTCAGAAACGGAAAGCCAGAATCAAGCCAGTCCTGGGAAAAGGAACAACAATTTTTTTATTATCAGCTGAATCTGGAGGTAGAATTAAGGCAGAAAAATCCATACAATTATGATGGGCTTTATCTCTGTAATTAAACCTAACATGTAATCTTTCTTTTGCTCGTAACATTTTTTTTCCAAAAAAAAATGAGATTAAAAATTAATGGAAAAATCGATTCAAGTAGATTAATCCTGATGACTTTCATCCCTTCAAGTTTTTTTTGATGTATTTTTCAAAGGCATTGGAATATTCAGTCAGAAACATTTATTCTGGCAGTTCAGCTATTGTGTATTCCTTGAGGATAGATAGATAATTCCTGTCTATTGGAGTTTTTTATTTTTAGAGAGATCCTGATCGAGCAGGTTTGGAGCAGGACCTAGCAATCTGCCTTTTTAACCAGTTTTTGATGCCATCCTGATTCGCTGGGCAAGGAATGAAGTTTGGGAAACACTGTGTTACATTTAAGAGATATTGAAACCAGAATTAGACTTACGCTAGATGACAGATAGGAGCAGAGTATAGACGTTTTCAAACTGAGGGTTGTGATATCCACAGTTTTGAAGTGAAAAAGGTGAGTGGCAGTCATCATTAAATAATAAAACAGGCAGTAGACTAGTAGTGCATTCTATATAGTAAAGGTGAATGCTGTTTCATTAACGTGTGTGTGTGTGTGTGTGTGTGTGTGTGTGTGAAGCTGCATGAAAAATGTAGTTGCTATTGTGATTTGTATTAAAAATGTTTGAAAAACCATTAGTGTAGTAGATTAAAAAATGGCATTGGATCTGGATCCACTCTTTTCTTGTCATTGTTGCCTTTGAGGCGTAAATTACTTAAACTTTTAACCTCAGTTTCTTTATCTGTAAAGCTGGGTCAAAAATATCTGCTTTGTGCTTTGGGGAAGGTTGAAGGCAACATATGTAAAGGATCTGCTAAAGTCCTGGTTATAGAAGAACCTCAGTAGCTGGATATGGATGTTCATGTATCAGTGTTGGCAAAACAGACACTAGCCCCATTACTTGATGAGTATTTAGGGACAATATAGAAAATATCTACATTTTCCATAATAGAAAAGCTGTTGAATAACTGTTTCCAAATATTGCCTCAATTCTGTACCGTTGTCATGTTTAGATATCATGTTAATTCAAGTTGTTTTCTCTAGAAAAGAACCTATGGAGGAATGCATTGAAGTGTCTAGCAGTGGCGATATTAACTTTATTTAGGTACAGCCCTCCAATTATTTATGTGTGTAGAAAGAGTTCATCACCATCTGATGCTGGAAAAAGATATATTGTTCCATAAAAATTAAAAATCCAAGTCAAGGAATTTAATCTTTCCTGTAAAAAGTTAATATTTATAGTATTCTACATTTGTATACATTTCAATAGTTCATAATCCTAGATTGCAATCCTTATGAAGTTAAAAAAGGTGCATTGCCTTTCTGGATAGAACTGAATCTGATAGCAATAAATTGAAATGAAAGCTAAGTCAAATTAATAGAAAAATAGCTGGAGAAGTATGATAAAATCCCCAAACAAAGAGAGGATAATCTAATGTAAGGAACTATAAAAATGTTCAATTCGTTGTAGTACACACCATATTCAGGATTTATGGTCAAGAGAGACTATATGAGGACAGAAAACATTGTGATAGAAGTGAAAATAATTTGAAATAGTATTAAATTTTTTTTTTTTACCAACTCCTCTGAGCTTAGGATAGTGCCCTAAAAGCAAAAAGATAAACACAAACTGTTAGACACATTTTAATATATTTGTAGTAATATATGTACAACATGACTGGGAAACTTAAAATACTTTCAAAGGTTATAGAGATTTTGCATTTCCAATAAAATGTTAAACTGCCTTATGATCTATATTACAAAACTCAAGTCAGTATATGATGGGAGACTGCTAACATTCACTCTTTGAGTAATACGACATCATCTCCATTCAAAAATTATATATTTTTCTATCATTAAGTGGATGTTCATTGAAGAAAACTTATGCAGAAAGCAAGCTCTTGTGATTATCAGTGTCCATACAGTGCAAAGTACATTGAAAACCTCACAACTATCTAGTGAATTGAGGTAAGAATAAACATTTCACACCAAGGTGATTTAAAATCAAGACAATATTAAGCATAATTTTACCTGGGCTCCAAGTTGTGTGACAAAAATTGGTAACATCTGAAAAAATTAGAGAAAAATTCATTCAAAAGTTCTGGAACATGGTATAAATATTGATACTTTTTTTTTTTTTTTTTTTTTTAGATAGAGTCTCACTCTATTGCCCAGGCTGGAGTGCAGTGGTATGGTCTCGGCTCACTGCAACCTCCGCATCCTGGGTTCAAGCGATACCTCAGCCTCCTGAGTAGCTGGGATTACAGGTGCCTGCCACCATGCCTGGCTAATTTTTTGTATTTTTACTAAAGACCGCATTTCACCATGTTGGCCAGGCTGGTCTTGAACTCCTGACCTCATGATCCGCCTGCCTCAGCCTCCCAAAGCTCTGGGATTACAGGTGTGAGCCACTGGGCCCAGCCATTGATAACTTCTTAAAAGGATACAGTATCTGTTAAACAGATATTTGTTACTAATGTATTATCTATAATCATAGATATAAATTCATAGATCTGGATGGGAGTTTGGAACTTTTCCAATTTGTAAAAAGAAGATCAGTCCCAGAGAGATTTAGAAACCAGTTCAAGGTAGCACATTGAGAAGATAGAAGTTAGTAAACTGGATGAACGAAAAAAACAATTGGTCTCAAGATATCTCCAAACTGAAAATTATTTCAAGTAACAATAATATTAAAATTTACAGATTTCATTCATATGGCATCTCGGAAGACACATTAAAACATGTGATGGGTATTTTCAAATGTGAGATTTCTTGAGGCATAGATATTTAGTCTTGCAATAGTTGCTTGGACATTTTGCTGTTAAAATAAGGCAATTATAGGGAATATTGCTCAGTAACCCCTGACATTGGCATAGCTCTTAGAACTAGGCAAGAAATAATTCAAGGGTCACTGATAACTAAATATTATAAATTTAGTTATAAAAAGATGAAAAAGATTTGAGTGAGGTGTTGGCATGCTCCAGTACTCTCTGCTACTCTGAGAACTGGCCTGAAGTTTGTCAAAGAAAGCTAAGGTTTTAAAAATTTATTCTTATTTCTATAGAAAATTCAAAGTGTCAGGAAAGTCATCAAAATGGGACTCTTAATTTCATAATTACCAAACCAGAAGATTTGAAAGTCTTATGAAATAGACTCTTAACTATTGTTTCCCAAGACAGTTGGTGCAGGAATTATGGAACTATGGAATGTCAATAAGGAAAAATTACATACATTTATGAAAAAGGCTTACTCACAATCAGGTGCTTGTCTACTGACAAAAAAGGGGCAACAGAACAGGAACAAAAAACCCAGCTAGCCTTCACGTTGGCAGTGGGAAAGTGGTTGGTACATTTTGGATTTAAGAGAAGATGAAATGGAATTTCTTCTTTAATGGGAAGTTGGAATGGAAAGAACAAAAAGATAAAAAGAGGAAAGCATAGATGTCTACGTAAAAACTGTAATGAAAGGTAATCTAATTGTTTACCAATATTATGATAAAGGAGACTTTTTTCTTAGTTGTCGGTAGAGAAATTATTTGAAATTGTAATAGCTAACACATCGCATATTTACTATGCGGTAGGCATTGTTTTGAGTGTTTTCCATATATTTACTACTTGATCTTTGCAATAGCTGTAGAGGAAGGTTCTATTGTAATGCCCATTTTAAATTTTGAGCAAATTGAGCCACAGAGTGGTTAAGTAACTTGGCCAACATCATGTAAGTAGTAAGTGTAGAGCTGACATTTAACCAGAAATCGTGTGGTTCTAGAGTTCACCAACATGGTTCAACTTTCTTTGATAAATGCGAGCCACCAGTAGGTGTCCGGGTTGTGGCAGAGATAATAAGCCACTCTGCACAGGGAAAGGCAGGGTAGGAGGGACTAGAGCTGCCCAGGGGAAGGTCAGGTATGGGAACCCTTGGTGGTAGCATGGCCTAGAGACATTGAAGAATTCCCACAGCAAATGGGGATTGATTTATAATATTGCATAGAGAGTGTACAACGTGAAACTCTCTATACTGAAACTTTTGTAGCATCTCCAGGCTCCACTAATGCCTTGACTTAGGAGGATACTCTCTGGGGAATATGAAGATGTATTAAGTCTACCTTCAAGGTAGGCAATCGGTATGTAGATTATACTATGATCATCTGTTACAGAGAGTCTCTTTTTGTTTGCATCTTAAATCTTTTTCAGAGGGTCACTTTTATGATCCAAATTTTTATTATCAAGATACTTTTTGTGTCTTTGGCCCCAGAAATTCTATTCCTAAGAGTTGGTCCAAGGAAATAGTCACTGGAATACTCATAGACTTAGTCACAAGGATGCTTACTGTAGCATTGTTTATAGAAGCAAAGACTTTGGAAAAATCCCCAAATTTTCATAATAAGTAATTTAGTATATCATGGAATACTAAGAGGTCATTAAAAACAACATTGTAAGTGAATATTTTAAAACATGAAAGCTGTTCAAAATATATTTGTGGAAAAAAGCATGTTACAAAACATTAAATATAGCAAAAACATTGTCTTTAAAAATATACGTATAGAAAAAAGACTGGAAGGACA
This sequence comes from Macaca nemestrina, assembly GCF_043159975.1. NCBI lineage: Eukaryota > Metazoa > Chordata > Mammalia > Primates > Cercopithecidae > Macaca > Macaca nemestrina. The sequence continues at coordinate 133,192,850 of NC_092127.1, read as the reverse complement.
TACTCTAGAATGTTGACGGTGTTTGATTATGGCTAATGAGATTCCAAGTGTATTTTATTTTAGTTTTTGCTTATATGTAAATTTTAGAAAATTTGCATTTTCTAAATTCTTTATAATTAACATATATTGCTTACACAATAATAAATGCTTCTTCAAAAAATTAGACCATTATGTTGAATAGTGGGGACTGAGGTCACATGTTGGGGAGAATAAGTTATCTACAAACAACTTAGTCTTGCTGTGAAAGGATTAATGTATTTTCCTCCAGAGGCATTCTTTTCTTTTTCTTTTTTTTTTTGAGACAGAATTCCCCTCCATCACCCAGGATGGAGTGCAGTGACACAGTCGTTGCTCACTGCAACCTTGACCGCCTTTGCTCAAGCAATCCTCCCACCTCAGCCTCCCGAGTAACTGGGACTATAGATGTGCCCCACCACGCCCAGCTATTTATTTTATTTTATTTTTTGTAGAGATAAGTCTCACTATGTTGTTCTGGCTGGTCTCAAATGCCTGGGTTCAAGTGATCCTACTGCCTTGGCCTTCCAAAGTGCTGGGATTACAGCATGGGCCACTGCACCCAGCCCCTCTGGAGCCTATTACGCTATTTAGAAAAGTTTCAAGAAGGTAAAAATTTGGAATTTGTTCAATGTTAAAATGCAAGCACTTCAAAAACAGGTGATGCCTTAAGTTTATATCTTAGTGTAAGAGGATTTTCAGGGTTTTTTTTTTTTGAAAGCAAGTGATAGTGGGAGGTGGTAAATGGTAAATACTGAAAAGTCCTTGGGGACTTTCAAGGGGGAATTAAAAAAAGGACACAAAAGTGGGACGATTAGATTTGCTGAAGATAAACTTTATCCACCTCTTAATTTTTCTTTGAGATGATCTTGGTCACCCAGAAAGTCTTCAAGAGAAAACAATATGCTAGAAAAAATCCTAGGATCTCTCAACTTCCCCCCATATATTTTTCACTTTTCAATCTTCCCCAACTTTTCAAGGTTTCCTGTTTTCCATTAAAATTATATTCTAGAGAGGTTGTGGTGTAGCATGGTCAGTTCTCTGGGTAAGTTTTCATGAATTTTCATTAAGAACCAGATTGTCAAATACTGTTCTATATTCAGTAGAACATTCGTCAGCTAATAATCTGGGCAAAATTTTCAAGAAGCTTTAAAAAATTCTGTTTCTGGCCGGGCGCGGTGGCTCAAGCCTGTAATCCCAGCACTTTGGGAGGCCGAGACGGGCGGATCACGAGGTCAGGAGATCGAGACCATCCTGGCTAACACGGTGAAACCCCGTCTCTACTAAAAAAAAAACAAAACAAAACAAAAAAAACCTAGCCGGGCGAGGTGGCGGGCGCCTGTAGTCCCAGCTACTCGGGAGGCTGAGGCAGGAGAATGGTCTAAACCCGGGAGGCGGAGCTTGCAGTGAGCTGAGATCCGGCCACTGCACCCCAGCCTGGGCGACAGAGCAAGACTCTGTCTCAAAAAAAAAAAAAAAAAAAAAAAAAAAAAATTATGTTTCTACTGTAGGCTTTCACCTGAGAGAAAATGCTCTTTAATGTTGAAACTAAAGTCCAGCTGTTCAACTTACATGTGGTTGCAGTTGCTGTGGTAAATTCAACACTCCCAGGGTCAATGGGTGGGCCTGGGTACCAGGTGTCATTCCTGCAGCAGGATTTAACTGTAGGGCAAGGAAGAAGACTTTCATTGTATTTTTTTTTTTTCCAGTTTGGATATTTAGGAAACTAAAATGTTTTTACTAAACGTAAAATATATTTAAAGGAAGGATTTGCTATATAAATACATAGTATTCTATTGCATGTATACTTAGACACAAAGATGAAATTTAAAGACTTATTTAGTCTGCTAGTACAACCACAGGGGCTATTGCTAATTTTTCCCCTGTTAAGTTTTCCTTTGGCATTTAACCTCTTCTGTTTGAGAATTACTTAGTTGATTTATTTGTATCCTTGCTTTCCCTTTTTGGCTACAAGAGTAATTGTTCCTGAAAATTTTCTGATAGCTGTTTTACAATTAAGAAATTAACTCCTCTAGGTTATGCGTGAAAATTATGAGGTTCAGAATACATATTTTGTCTGGAACATGAACTATATTTAAATTTGACCACTAAAAAGTCCACTTTAAGTCAGGAAAGAAACTTATTTTTCTTCCCAAACAGATTATACAGATATTCTGTGAGAAGACTGAAGATCTGTACAGATACTCTATAAGAAGACACTGAAGATTTTTCTATCTCTTTCAGTTTGCTCCTGTCATTGGGGGTGATAATAGCAGTGATAGTGTTTATGTGGATGTGGGGATGCTGTAGGGGCATTAAGGAAGGTATGGTGGAGGAATTGAGAGAGGAGGAGAAGAGGATAGAGAAACTGGGGAAGGAAAGAATTAGATCCATTTGTTTAGAGACTCTCTTGCTAAGAAAAACTTAATGATGTCCAACTCTCTTGGACTCTTCTCTCCTCTCTTTCAACTTATCTAGGTGGATATGTATGTGTGTGTTTTCATTTGTGGATATACACATCCATATCCATGCTCCCCCCACCATAACATTAGGCATTATATTTATTTCACAATGGGTATTAAAATGATATAAAAGATCACTTACCAGATGCAGATCTGGCCCCAGTGTGAGCATCTGTGTTAATGGTATCAGACTTAAAGAAGGAAAGACCTGCAGGGGATTAAAAGTGATGTGTGAGACAAGAGGTTGCCTGCTTCCCTTACTCTGTCAGTGATGGATAACCTCATGTAATTGACACTCCTGTCAGAAGTGGATTTATCATGAAAGTAAATAAAGATGAAGCCTCGGGGCCTTTTAGTAGCATTGCCCTGTTTGTGGCCCTGGGAGGTCCCCTAGCTATGTTTCAAGCTTACGGTACTTATCAGCTTCAGAAAATTTGTGATTTACTCTTATTTCTTATCCAATTATAAATATTTATTTCAGTACTTAATTTTACATATCTAATTTTGTATTCTTTTTCTGAAAGAGGGTTCCCACATTGTATAAGATTCAGTCTCCTTAAGAGGGGGGAATGGTTCTTGACTTGAGTGTTCTGTTGACTAAGGAGAAGACTTTAGACTCTAGTGTTATCTGATTGTACTACTTCACAAAATGTAGAAGTAGGTAAGCCACGGTGCTTCATGGTAGAGGAAGAGTTGAAGTGGGAGGGAGCGTAGTTGCCGAAAGATATTGCAGTTTTCAAAAGTATTTACGCTTTGAAGAAACAGATTAAATAGCAACACATCAACACATCAACAACAATGAAACTTTACAAAACCAGGAGGAAGTCTGCAGTTATTTTTTATAGATCACCTCTGATTCCCTGCTATTGCTAGCAAATACTGCATATGATAATGCCATGGTACCTCAAGGCCATAGATGACCAAGCTTTGCAAATAGACGTAGTTATTCCTTTTCAAAGTTGACTAGATTTCACTGCTAAACCAAATTATTATTTAGATAAAAGGAAAAAGAATTACAGTGCTTTACTTTTCCTGTGCAAATTTTTCAGAAAATTATATCAGTTCTTTTCCCCACTCCCAAATGAAAAGCCCCTCTCTCTTGTTCAGTCTTGTACAGTCTTCATGTAAATCTTGATTTGAAACCTACCAGTCTTAATGTGTTTTCTTTACTGGTTTGTACACGTTCCCTATTGTAGGACTCTTACCTGATTTGACTGCTGTTGGTTTGGTAGAGTTCCCTGATCCGGAGCCAGTTTTGTGGGAGGGAGTCCCAAAGCAGGTTTGAGCTGCTTTTGTGAAAACAAATACATATTTGATGAGGCAGGAATGTGTTTAAGATTTTGTATCCATTTATATCCAGGTTGCCCCCAGTGCAAAAATGTCTATATTAAGGCTTTGAGTATTTTAGAGGAGTTTAATTCCCTGAAACATTATGTGCATGGTAATTGTAGAGTGGAAAAATGTAATTGTAGAGTGGAAAAATGCCAGCTCAGGAGGGGTGGGATGGTGTGGGGGCACAGGGGCTGGGATGCACCTGAGCACTTGGGATATCTTGTGGTGGTTCCTGGCTCCCATTTCTTTTTTTGTACCTGCCTTTATCTTTTGCCAGGACATGAATATATAATCTGTACATTAGCTCTGTGCACATTTGCTTTTTCTCAGGGCTTGAGGTAAGCTGCCGTCATTCTTATTACCTTTTCATGAAGCTTCCCACTTTTGCCATGCCTGCCACATCACTCTTGTAACAGAAATTCAGTTTTCTTTCTGGCCTGGATATTTTATTAGTGTATTAAAAATCACTGAATTTTAGATATGAAAATATTCCTCCTACACATTTGGTCTAGTTACATTATTTTGTCTAATAGATGAGGCAACTGATGCTTACGGTAAACTGCCCAAGGTGACATAGTGAGCAGCAGAGCCAGTGGTAGATCCCTGTAAGTGCTCTTAGTCTCCAAATAAAAATGCTTCTCTTTTGGCAGGTTGACCAAATCTGCTTTTGCTCCTGGAGGCATCCTGGAAGGCACAGGGGTGGGGTCCTCTGGCTCTGCAGCAGACCTTGAGTCATCTAAGGTTACTCTGGAGCAGTTCTGGTTTCACATTGGAGTTTCCCCTTAGTGATGAGGCGAGGTTGGGGCTGGGCACCGTGGCTTACACCTGTAATCCCAGCACTTTGGAAGGCCAAGGCAGGAAGATCACTTGAGATTAGGAGTTTAGGACCAGCCTGGCTAACATGGTGAAACCCTGTCTTTACTAAAAATACAAAAAGCTGCTTGGGAGGTTGAGGCAGGAGAATCGCTTGAACCCAGGAGCAGGAGGTTACAGAGCGAGACTATGTCTCAAAAAAAAAAAAAAAAAAAAAAAAAAAAAAAAAAAAAAAAAAAAAAGGAGAGGTTGGTATTACCTGTTCTAGGAGGTCCCTTTCAGCTTTAAGATTATGTATATATTTCATAAGTAAGTCTTTTCATCTCCCACAATCTATTGTTAGCATAGCAGCCAGAGTGACCCTGTGAAAATGATAGTCTAATCTTGTTGTTCCTCTGCTCAGTCCCTGCAATGACTACCATTTTTTTTTTCTTTTCTTTCTTTGCTTTTTTTTTTTTTTTTTTTTTTTTTTGAGATGGAGTCTTGTTCTGTCATCCAGGCTGGAGTGCAGTGGCGTGATCTCAGCTCACTGTAACCTCCACCTCCTGGGTTCAAATGATTCTCCTGCCTCAGCCTCCTGAGTAGCTGGGATTACCAGTGCACACCACCACATCCAGCTCATTTTTGTATTTTTCGTAGAGATGGGGTTTCACCATATTGGTCAGGCTGGTCTTGAACTTCTGACCTCAAGTTATTTGCCCACCTTGGCCTCCCAAAGTGTTGGGATTACAGGCGTGAGCCACCGTGCCTGGCCAACGACTGTCAATTTCACTCAGAGTAAAAGCCAGAGACCCCACAGTGGTCTACAGGGTCTTCATGATCCGGGCCCCCAGTAGCTCTCTGATCTTTCCCACCTCATTTCCTTTCCCTCACTCTGCTCTGGCCATCCAGCCTTTTTGCTGTTTCTGGGACAGGTAAAGTCCATTCCTGCTTCAGAATTTCGCCTCCACCTGTTCCCTCTGTCTGGAATGTTCTTTCCCTAGACATTAGCTTCACTCTCTCACCTGCTTCTTTATTGAGGCCAAACCTGACTGCTGTCCTGAATATGCAGCCTGCCCCTTCTCCACTGTGCACCACCAGCCTGCTCCATCTCACCCTGCTCTGGGGTCTTTTTTCTGTAGTGCCCACCACCTCCTATCCTGTCATGTGACCTACTGATTTAGACTGCTCACCATTTATCATTTGTTTCCTTGCTAAAATATAGACTTCACAAGGGTGGCAACACTGTGGTTTATTCAGTGATCTATCTCAAGAAGATAAATCCATGTCTGGTATATAGTAAGCACTCAACAAGTATTTGTTGGAGGAATAAAATCTTGTTTTCTTCTAGGGCCTTCACTTTCTGTGACTTTGATTTGTCTTATATTTGTTTTTTCTAACATTATATTTTCCATCTGATACTTTCCCTCAAACTTTTGATCTACTGAAAATAATTGCTAGGCTGTTGTATGTGTCCACATTTGCAAATGGATTCACTCTTTATAACTTTATGCTAACTCAGTAAATTCATTTACAAATAGTAAAAAATACCTTGTCTATGTGTCCTGATGTTTCATTTGGTATTGTTTCTATACCAAAGAGATGTTTCAGTGTCGCCTCCCTGCTGCCCTGCCCCACTGACTCTCTAGCTGCTCTCATTGTCTATTAGCAATTTGCCGTAGCCTACACAGCAGGCCTGCTCCACCCCAGCCCACTTCACATGAGAGTTGCGCTCCTGGAAAGTTTTGCTTATTTTGAGTTTTCACCAATTATGTGGTAATTTAAATATACTAAAGAAACTGTATTTTGAAGAATCTTTTGGTAACTGTATTTGGCGAAGTGAAAGAACCATTTGTTCTATAAAAAATTAACTTCATACTTTACCTTGTTTAGGAAATTAAACTTTTACAGACAACTTCTGTCAACGGGGACACACACACACACACACGCACACACACATGTATATATTTGGGATAAAGTAAGAAGGAGGTTGGCTACTGTATCTTGTTTCATCCTTCCCCCATGTAATCCTACCCTGTTCATTTCCTTCACATAACTCATCACAGTTATTATTTATAATTTAACATTTCTTTAAAAATCATTTGAGTAAAAAATAAAAAATTGGCAAGAGATACTGGTAAAAATAAAAAAGTTAAAAAAATAAAAAAATTGATTAATGTCTACAATCCTTGTGAACACCATGAAGGATCATGCCTTTTTTTTCCTTCTCACTATTGTTTCTTCAGCGCCTAGCACAATGTCTGGCATATATAAAGTTTTTAATAAATATTTCTTGATTGTATGAATGGATGCCGAAGTTTTGAGTAAGCTTGAGGCCCAACTAAGTATGCTTTCTTTTATTCTGTTATTTTATAGCAAGTATATTGTAATTTTTTTCTTAATGGTCTTGAACCATCTTGAACAGTCAAAGAGAAGTCCACCTAGAGATCCAAACCATTCTTCTCTATGTGTACAAAATAATGGAGCAAATGTTGGAGTTCTAGTGCTTTTTTATTTTTTCCTGTTATATGTGAATACTATTTATGATGAAATGTTCTAAGTCAAAAATTTTGATCATTTTAATCATATGCCTTTGGTATCATATGTTTTCGTGGTCTTTTTTTAGAATTTATACTCATGAGCAAATAACTAGTTGCCAAGAAAAAACTTCTTTTTGGAAAATAAAATAATCATCCACTGAAGGCATTCATTTGTCTCCTAATTTCTAGCCTATTGCTCTGCCAAAATAATTGACCTTTTACCACGATGGAGTGGATGCATTTAAAAAATACAAGTACATTGAAATATGTACCAACAACTTATTAGCTTGTCATTTTCTGCCTTGCAAAATAAACACTGGACACTGTCAGGGAATGAGTCACAAAACAGAGCAGTTTTGATGGAGGGCAGGAGAGAGGTAGGTCTGCAACTAGAGATGCTGTTGAAGCTGGTTGGCATATAAAACAAACATAACATACTTACTGGTAATGACTGAGTTGATCCTAGAAGGCAAAACAGTAGAATCATAGTCTTCATGTTTCAAATTGCTGCCTACAATAATAAAACAGTGTTACTCTTCCACTGTATTTTTTTCCTTTTAAGAGAAAATGATACTTTAAAAACGAATGTTCTACTTGAAACATGGTCAATTAATGTTACCTTTGTGTCCAGGAAGCAAAATGTATAATACTTAAGGTCCAGTTGATTTCTCAAGTTTACTCTGGTGAAAAATTTTACCCTTCAGTGATGTATGTGTTTGTAGAAGAAATTTAAACTCAGTTCCAGGAGACTGGAAACTGAGAGACCAATCAGGATTTAGCTGTCTGTTAAATCATTTGGTTTTCTTCATTTCCCAACACTTCATTAGGTGGGTTATTAGCTGCAGACATGATATTACCCAATGTCTACCATTTGAATAGAAGGTGTTTCAGGGAGACATACCTTATGTAATTAAAAAAAGATGCAGACAATAAAATAATTTAAATGCTTCTTCACCTCCCTCTTCTTCCCAAATGATTTCTCAGATGTACGTGTTTTATCATGTAAGTATGAACACATAAATCAAACATCAAAATATAGGGTTCTGTGCATAGTTAAAAAATGAAGTCTATTATGTAGATTGCTCTGGAACTTATGTTTCCTTAACAAATAATGGACAACTTTGTGTGTTAGTACATACAGGCTTATTTTATTTAATGGGTACACAACATTATATCATATCACATTTCTTTTTGATGGACATTTAATCCATTTCCATTTTATTTTGTAATTACAAAGGTGTCACAAGCACCATTCTTATAGAACCTTTTTTCCACACATGTGGGAGTGTTTTTGTAGGTGTTATTCTTAGAAGTAATGTATCAAAGGATATGTACATTTTACGTTTCTATAAATACAGCCAAATGGTGAATGGCTTGCTTTATATTAAACAGGGAAAATGATACTATTACCTAAACAAAACACAGGGAACCAACTGAGATTTCTTTTACAAGAAGAACAGTTAAGTGCTACTTAACATTTTACCATGAAGCCTTGGGCTTCACCTGGAATTTTTGAGATATGCCACAGAGGGAGGCGGGAGTCTGTTTATCAATTTCTGAGACCATATCAATGATGAGCCTGTGTTGCACCAGGATTTGGGATTTGATCTTTAAAAAACAAAAAAGTAAACCTATAGAGTGTCTATTAATGGAAAATTAACTGAGATGATACTTTTTTTCGAAGCTTCTCTCTGTTTGATTTATCTATATAATCAATGTTTGTTACTCTGATACTCTGCTAGGAATGGGGAACACTACGTAGGAGGAGAAACACAAGATCAACAAGTACGTGCAAATATAGGAGTATTCACAGGTGTGAGAAAGAGTGTGGTGAATTTTGTTGGGGACAAAGGACAGGAAAAGCTTAAAAGAGGAGATCATCCTTGAGTTGGGATTTGAAGAAAAAAAAATTATTAAGAACACAAGGAGAGCACCCAGGTCGATCAAAGGTCTAGATTTGAAGTAGTGACATTGTTTTCTGTCACTGGAACAAGATGGGGTGAGGATAGCAGTGGAAGACAGGGTTGGAGATGACATCTAATTTTAACTATCTATAGCTTTTTTTGTTTGTTTCTATCACTGATTTTGGCACTTGGTCAGATATTACTTTATATGGCTCTTTTATTATTTCCTGACTTTTTGTTTCTCTTGAACTAGATGGAGATTTCCTAGGGCCCCATCTTATATTTCTTCAGTCTTTCGTGTTTATAATATTTTAAAGCATCACATGGTCATTCAGTGTTGATGAATAAGTGGTAAAGGCATATAATATGGGGAAACAGAGTAAGATTGAGTTAAGGGAAAATTTTAGAGAAGAGATTGGGCTTTAGGTGGATTTGGAGAATAAGTATAATCCATGAGACAGACTAGCATGTGAAAGCGATTGATAATGAGAGGAGCAATGAAACACGGTGCTGAAGGATGTGGAAGGAAAGCAAATTAATGTTCTCATGGGCTTTCACAGGCAAATTCATTGTTTCTTTTATTCAATCAATTCATTTTTCCAGCCCTCATTTAACATAGATTCACTCTTTGTTCACCAACATTGTGTCAGTCTCTGGGATAAAATAATTAATGGAAGGGACAAAAACTCTGCCCTCAAAGAGCTTAGGTTTTGTTGGGGGAAACATTAAATATTCAAGCAGGTCATTGCAAGAGAGGGACTCCGTGACACTGGGCATCTGCTTTCTTTGGGCATTATTTTCAGTGAATGTAGAGGGTTGGGAGCGTCCTATATCTATATGTTTTTTGGGTGGAGGTAGAGTTGAATTTTATGTCACTGTTGTTCTTGGCTTAGGTGAGGAGACCTGTGTTATAGTGCTAGTCTAGAGTATGGCTCTACTCAATAGCTCATTTGAACTGAATAATTCTTTGTGACTGGGCATCAGGTGATTTAGGAACCTCACAATGAGTCAACTGCTTGTTGCAGACATGACTCCAACCCTCAGCTGGAATCAGACATGCCCTAGCCAGGAAACTGAGCAGTCAGTGGGATTAGATCAAAATAAACAAGCAAAATTAAGAAGACTGAGTAATTTCTTAGACAAGAAATTTTAAGTCTGAAAGCAGATAACTTGCAATAATGTAATTACGGAGTTGAGAGTCCAGAAATACATATTGTAAAAGGAAAAATATTCTTAAATCATTCCAAGGCAAGGAGACATCAGCAAAAAGAGTGAGATAATTTATGTTTCCAAAATGACATAGAACATCAGAATTCATTCAAGTGTTTTATGAACTATAGGACACATCTCTTAGCCCTTTAGGTCTAGGCATTCCTTAATCTTATTAGCTTTAGTCGTAAGTTTCTTTGGGTTATGGACCCTTTTGAGAAGCTGAATGCACATATCATCTCCTCAGAAAAATGCATATGTGCTCATGAATGTAATGATTATGAAATAACCTCAGGGATTTCATGGATCTCCTGAGAGCCCAACTATAAAGAAACAGGTTAAAAATCTCTGGGTTAGGGGAGTCTTGGTGGAATTCCTCAGTGATTTGTATCATCCCTGAGCTTTCTAGGATTTCTCAAGGCAAGAAACATACCCCCTTTCCAACTCCATCACACTCAATGGATGTAGGAAGATCTAGGATTACCCAGACCTGAGACACTCTTTATGAATCTCAGTCTAAGAGCATCTTTTTGGCAGTGAAAGGATAAAACAGACTGAACATTTTCTATATTTCCTTACACCACTTGGTAACTCACCACAACGTCAAAAGGATTCAGCACACAAGATTATTATTAATTATAGTAATAGCTTGATTGAACAGAAGCCTCCACTGTACTGGACAAGGTATTGTACAAGGTGCTAGGGTACAAAAGTGAATAAGATGAAGCCCTTATTTATGTTCTTGTGGAAAATGCAGCAAGTATTGTATCACTGTATAATGTGGTAGAGGCAAAGCGGATGTATGCACAAAAAGAGCCACGTTGCATTTTGATCTTATTTTTCTGCATTCGTTCATGTTATTTCCTCTGCCTGGACTCCTTTTTTTCATCCCTGACTGTCAATGTTTTACTCACCCTTAAAGATCCTTCTTAACGCTACCACCTTCATGAAGTCTTTCTTTTTTTCCCCTCATTTGGAGTTAGCCTTTTCTTTCTCTGAGATGCTTTTGGAATTCATGACTTTCTTTTTTTTTTTTATTCTACCTCACCTGATGCCATTGTTATTTGATTACTGTTTTGGGATATTAAATTTCAAGGAAGATTATATGTTTTGATATTTTCTTTAGTTCTCAGCTTGTGTGTGATAGAACAATAAATATACATTTACAAAAGTATTTAAGATGTCAACCAGTTCTTATGACCCCAGAGGAGACTAGGACTTATGCTTGGAGGCCAGAAGTAGAGCCACTTCTCTCTGGAGTAGTTTAGTAGGTGCCCGAAAAACAGCCACTGAATTAAACGTATCTAAAATTCTACTAAATAGATCAAACCATATACGTTTTTACTAATCTTTTAAAGTTTTGCTCAGAAGGAGTATCAGGAAACTATGTTCAGACTTCTTGGCAGATTGAATTGACCTTTGTCATAAGTGATAAAGTTCAGCGTACAGTGTCATTACAAATGTGGATATATTATACCGAATTTACTCATGAAACAGGGTTAAGCTTGAAAGAGTGTGGCAACTTTGTATTCTTTCTATGTAGGCATATTTCTTTCTTCTTTCTTTCTTTTTTTTTTTTTGAGACAGTATCTCCCTCTGTCTCCCAGGGTGGGGTGCAGTGGCGACATCCTGGTTCACTGCAGCCTTGACTTCCCCAGCTCAGGTGATTCTCCCACCTCAGCCTCCCAAGTAGCTGGACTACAGGTGTGCACCACCACATCTGGCTAATTTTCTGTAGAGACGGATTTCATGATGTTGAACTTCTGGGTTTAAGCAATCCTCCTGCCTCAGCCTCCCAAAGTGTTGGGATTATAGGCATGAACCACTGCACCTGGCCTATGTAGAAATATTGCAACTCAACACTAGAATTACACACTTATGGAATTAAAAAAATAAGCTTGGATGTAATATTTAAAATAGGAAAGAACACCCTGCAAATGGGCAACAGATGAGGATGCTGAAGGGAAGGTAAGAGAGGCAGTACTAGTGTGAGGAATTAATTCATGATTTCAGTGTTTAATGCTTTAGGTAAGGGTAAGGAAAGTTTTGGGAATTTATATTCTTTGAGTTGATACTGTCAATTGGGCAGTTACTTTCGGTTTTGTAGACACAATTGAGAAAATTTGTAGCTTCAAAGTCAAATGGAAGGTCAGTATGTATTTTGTGGTGTCATAAGTTTCTGTGATTTCAAAGTTGGATGCCGAGTCAATGTATAGTTTGGTGCCATTACAGGGAGGAACCTTTGTTTCAAAGTTGCTGTTGTATATGACAGCTTCTGGGATGTTATAGGATAATGTGGTTTGATTTATGATTGTAGCAGATGATAGCATGGGAGTTATAGTTAAAACTGGAGTTGCAGATGTGGTGGTAGAAGTTGCTTTAGAAGTAGTGATAGCTGGGGTAGTTATCATACTGGTTTGGGTTTGAGAGTGAGAGCTTGAAAATAAAAATATTGAATCTAGATGTGGCTTTGTATAGAGGGATATAAAAGGAAAAAATTCACTTTTATTAGATTGAATCTGTCCAGGTCTTTTGTTGATTTGTGGATTTGGATAAAATTTGATATGAGCAGACTGTTTAAAAGGTGGCTTTGGGTAAGATTGGGATTTAGTTTTTTAAAAATGAATAGCAGATTTTGGGAAATATTTTGATAGAGGAGATTTTGATTGGCTACAGGTTTCATATGAGTTCTTGGAGAGTAGGCTTCTGACTGAACTGCTGTTTTAAGAGGAGTTTTGGACAGGATACTTCCTTGCTTTCTAACTGTGCTTAGATGATGCCACAGAAAGGTAATCCCTGATGAAATAACTGCTTTGGATGCATTTTAGATGGGCTTGTTACAGGTAGTTAGACAGGCATAAGCGGGGCAGGAAAGGGCTCTCCCTCACCCACAAGGAATGTTGGGTGATGGTTTGGCAATGATCACATTGCATCTCCAAAGGTTATAAATTGGCAGCCAGTGCCAGGGAGAGGCCATTTCCTGATGGTCCACACCTGTTGCACTAAAGTGTTAACTGAATATAGATGCTAGGGAGAAGCAACTTCCTGGGCATGTACATTAGGAGACAAAATGGCAGAGTATGACCTTCTGGGGGCATACTACCAGAAAAGGGAAGAAAACCTCAGATGGGCATGCGTATAACTTCCTAAACACACCACACATGCTCACCTCCCAAGGGTAAGGAGGGCACTGCGCATGCAGGCAGCTCACCCTAAGGAAAGAATCGTGGGAAAGGGTCCAGCCTAAAACGTCCTAGGATCAAGGTTAAACACTGGACTTGACCTTCAGGTGTTCGCTTGGGTCTCTTTCAAGTGAACTTTCCTTTCTTTCCTGTTATAAAACCTTTTCAAATAAACTTCCACTCCTGCTCTGAAACTTTCATCAGTCTCTTTTTCTGTCTTATGCCTCTCAGTCGAATTATTTCTTCTGAGGAGGCAAGAGTTGAGTTGCGGCAGACCCGTATGGATTCACTGCCAGTAACCTGGATAACTTCCACTAGTAACAAGCTGGCTCTTGGCTTTGTAAAATTTTTTTTTGTCTCCCGGGCTGGAGTGCAGTGTCATGATCATAGCTCACTGCAGCCTCAAACTCCTGAGCTCAAGCATTCCTCCCACCTGAGCCTCCCAAGAAGCTGAGACTACAAACATGAACCACTGTGCCTGGCTAATTAAATTTTTTTTTTTTTGTAGTGATGAAGGTCTCACTATGTCACCCAGGCTGGTCTTGAACTCCTGGCCTCAAGTGATCTTCCTTCATTGGCCTCCTAAAGCATTAGAATTATAGGCATGAGTCACTGCATTGGGCTGGCTCTTTGCTTATTTGTTATTCTTGAGTGGTTCTGTGTAGATCCAGAATGTAACTAAACAGCTGTTTTTGGACCAGCTTTTGATGGGGAAGTGTCCTGCTAAGTTAGTTTAAGATGGGTTTGTTTAGAGGCAGCTATTTCTGGTTGTGGTTTGGATGGTGCAGCACTTTGTATATTGGCTTGTTTCAGTGAGTTTCTTTGCAGGGGCTGGTTGCTGAATAGCTTTTTGGACAAAAGAATTATTTGCAGATGACCTTGTCTGAATTTGTGTGGAGCAGTTCCTCCTTATCCTTGGTTTTGCTTTCCATGGTTCACTTATCCATGGTCAACCATGGTCTGAAAATATTAAATAAAGAAATCCAGAAACAGGCAAATCATAAGTTTTGAATTGAATGCTATTCTGAGTAGCCTGATGAAATCTTGTACTGTCCAGCTTTGTCCGGCAAGAGATGTGAATCATCCCTTTGTCTGGCATATCCACTCTGTATACACTACTTGCCCTATACTATGTAATTGTATAGTATAGAAAAAAAAGATAGTGCATATAGGGTTCGATAGTATCTGTGGTTTCAGGCATGCACTGGTGATATTGGAATGTACCCTCTGAAGGTAAACAGGGATGACTATAGAGCCCTATCCTGCCCAAACAGTTGCTTATGGATGAGCTTTAGGCAAGGGAACTTTTTCCTGAGAAGTTGATTTCACACTTTGTGTAGAGTAAAATCTTGAATAGTAGCTGTTTTTGGATGAGTTTTTGATGGGGTAGTTCTTTGTTGATTGGCTCGTCTGCAGTGACTTCGTATAGAGTCATATCTTGGATGAACAACTGTTTCTGAATGAATTTCGTATGAAGCTATTCTTTGCTGATCAGCTGATTTTGGAAGAAGTTGAATTTGATCAGGGTTATGTTGAGATGACATTGTTCTGCAAAGAGGCAAATCAGACTGTGCTCTTTGTCTGTCCTGGCCTTTCTTTGTTGAATATTACTGAATAGATAACAGAGATGATGGATAAGCATCAAAACCCATCACTGAATCTTAGGAGAGTCAAGCAGATAAGCTGATGGTAGTGTTTTTATTTGACTCTCATTTTACTGGGAGGGATAAACTAACTCTCACTGGTCTCTATAATTTAATTATATGGTTTTCTTGATTGTAGACCCTTGGCTTAAGGGCTAAAATACTCTAAACAGCTCGGTAATTTTGTTTAAAAATCACCAGATGTCAAGGAAGTGCCTAAGCGTCAATTGTTGCCTTGTTAATTGGTTGTCCAGTCTAGGCAGATTATGTTAATTAGCTTGAGAACTTGTTGATGTAAGGTGGGGAGAAATTGCTTGTCTTGGAGCTTGCCTTAGTGGTTAGTTTCACAATGTGTCCTTGTCCCCTTTTCCTAAAGCCCAATTGCATTCTATACCTCTAATTAATTACTCAAATAAATATTTATTCAATATTTACTATTTTTCCAGACAATGTGCTAGACATTGGGGATTGAACTAGCAGGTTGTCAATTTGCTGTCTCTTATATAAAATGAGAAGAGACAAGGCCTAAGAATCAGTCCTGAGGAAGTCCACTGTTTTGAAGTGTGACAAGTGGTGGAGTATAAAAGATGGAGAAGAAGCAAATGAGGAGAAAAACTTGGAGAGGGTGGTTTTTATCCAATGCGTAGAAAATCCTTTTTCTTTCTTTTTTTTTCAGAACAGCTAAATGATCAAAGTGTGGAAAGTTCCTGAGAGATCAAATACAATAACAAAACTGAAATGTGTTCATTGAAATTAGCAACAATAGGACTGGTAAATTTAGGAACTGGAGTCATGAGGGCGAAAGCTGGATTATAGTATGCTGAGTAGTAAATGGAAGGTGAAGAATACAGAATTGAGCAATATCTGTAGGCAACTCAGCCTTTGAAGACTTCAGCTGTGAATTGGTGTGATGAGATATGGTATTAAATAAAGGGGAATGTGGTGGTTCTTTCTCTTCTTTATTTCTCCTACTTTCCATGCTCTTCCTTTTCTCCCCGTCTTCTCTTCTTCCCTTCATTCTTCTTTTTCAAAAATAAGACACTTAAATAATTATGGGAAGTCTCTCCAAAAGAAGAAGTGGCTGAAGATAAAAAACAGGGAAATATTTACAGGAATAAAGGCTATGGAGAGAGGATGTTTTTGGATTTAGAGCACAAATGGAGATTGGCCTTTGACTAGGCCATTGTAACAGGAATAAAGAAGATGATGGAACAGATGCAGGCAGATTTGTAGATATGGTGACAGTAAATCAGAGGAATCAATTTGACAACTTCTGTTTATTCTGTGAAATGTTAGGCAAGTTCATTTGCTAAGAGTTGGAGGAGAAGGGAAAGAGACCAAGATTTTAGATTGAAGAATAGATAATATAATCCTTTGGCATGTGAGTGAACATTCTAACACAAGACTACTGGTCTGGGGCAAGCATTTCTAGTAATTCCAATCGTTCTGCCATGCGGTTGTCTCCAGTAATCCTCAGCATCTTGGTTACAGTGATGGGGTTCAGATGGTTGTGTTTCTAGTGGGATGTCTGTATACTAGTCATAGTGTTATGACAAATGAACAACTGATTAAGGATCCTCATTTGGGATTGTCTTTCCTCAGATCTCTTTTCCTTCCCTGCTTCTTCCAGTCAATTTCCTCACCTGCCTTAATTGAGACAGCATCAAGAAAATAAAAGCTATTATAAGAGAACTCTTTTATGTTTTCAACCTACCTGCTCTTGGACTCAGTTTCTTGTTACAATGAAATAAATATCTTTACTCTTACTAAAGAACAATTCCTCTACTTTTGTTCCCATTCTTTTTTACTTTCTTAAATACTTTACTTTTTCTGCTATCTTTCCATCTCCTTGTCTTGGACCATTTCCATCAGCATATCAACATAATCCACATTAAGGAGCAAAACAAAACTCTCCTGACGCTACCTCTCCATCCAACAACTGCCTTATTTCTTTGATTCCTTTTTATAGAAATTGTCTGCATTTTCTCTCTCTGACTCTTCATCTCTCATCTACTCATTTCACAATAGCTTTCAATCCCAGTCCATGGAGAGTTCTCTTGCTTAATGTCACCAATGACCTCCAAGTTGTCAGAGCTAATGGACATTACTGGTTCTTCATTGTACTCAACCTTTTAGTGGCATTTATATCATTAACCACTGCCTCTTTCTCAAAATACTTTCCTTTTCTCTATTGGCTTCCATGACACCACTCTCCTGACTGTTCTTTCTGGTTTTATTTTTGCATCGTCTTTAGAAAAATTAAGAGTGCCTTAGGGGTTAGTCTTGACTTTCTTCCTTTGCTTTCTCTTTCATTCTTGTCCCTTCAGTTTCCTTCCCTTCTCATTTCTTGTCATCTCTTCCCTAATCTGTCTCCCTACATGATTTCACTTGATTCCAAGTCTTTTTTTTTTTTTGAGACGGAGTCTCGCTCTGTCACCCAGGCTGGAGTGCAATGGCACGATCTCGGTTCACTGCAACCTCTGCCTCCAAGGTTCAAGCGATTCTCCTTGCCTCAGCTTCCCAAGTAGCTGGGATTACAGGCATCTGCCACCACACCTGGTTAATTTTTGCATTTTCAGTAGAGACAGGGTTTCACCATTTTGGCCAGGCTGATCTCGAACTCCTGACCTCAGGTGATCCGCCTGCCTCGGTCTCCCAAAGTGCTGGGATTACAGGCGTGAGCCACCACGCCGAGCTGATTCCAAGTTTTTAAATACAATTCAAATGTTGATAACTCACAATTTTATTTTTGCCCATATTTTTCCTATGAGTTCAAAGCTTCTATACCTAATTGCCTACCTGACGTCTCTACCTGGATATCCAACAGTCATCTTGAATGTAATACCCAAAATGAATATTTAACTGCACTCCATTTTCCCCTCAAACTTACTTTTCCCGAAATTTTTGCTATCTTGCTGAGTGGCACCCCATCCACCAAGTTGCCCAAGGCAAACATCTAGGAATTATACTTTATTTAACCCTCCCCACAGGTATTGGCATGTCCTGTCAGTATTACTTTTGAAATATACCCCAAATGTCCCAATTGTTCTCCAATTCTATTCTGGTTCTTTTTTTCTTCAAGTCTTGTTTAGTTCTTGGTTTTTCCACCTTAGTTCTATTGACATGATAGACCTAGTAATTCTTTTTTGTGGAGGACAATCTTGTGCATCGTAGGATGTTTAGCAGCATCCCTGGCTTCTATCCAACTCGATGGCCAGTAACATGCCCCTAGCTATGACAATCAAAAATGTCTCCAGACATTGCCAAATATCTTGTGTGGGAAGGCGCACAACATCATCACTGATTAAGAATCCCTGATCCAGTCTAACACACCATTAGCTCTAACACCATTGCTGAAGTAGCCTTCAAATTAGTCTCTTGGCTTTTAGCACTGCCTCCTAGTTCCAGGTAGCATTATCTGTGCACAGACTGCTGCAATAGCTTTTTAACTAGTCCCCTGCTTCCACTCACATTTTCCTGTAACTAGCCTCTATATAAAATGGCAATCAGATAAATGTCTTCCCTACATAAAATCTCCAGTGACTTTTTATTGAATTTTGAGTAAAATACAAACTTGTTACTATGGTCTACAAAATCTTAAATATTTAGTTTCTGTCAACCCTCTCTGGTACTAGTCTTCCTGTAGCTCACTATGTTCATGCCACATTGGACTCCTTTCTCTCTCCTCAAATGCATCAGGGCCTTTGCTCTTGCTTTTCCCTCTGTCTGAAATCTTTGGTCCTGAGATGTTTGTCTGGCTGGTTCCTTTTCAACCTGTAGGACTTGTCTTAAATGTCTTCTTTTCAGAGAGCCTTCCCCAGCATGCTTTAGTGCCCAAGGAAGTGTTCTCTGTCACTTTCCATCACATCACGCTGCTTATTTCCTTCAAAGTACTAATCACCACCTCTAATAACCTTGCTTATATATTATTTACCTGCATATTGTGTGCCCTTCTTGGCTAGAATGCAAGTTTCATGAAAATAAGGACATAGTCTTTTCCACTACTATCTTGGTGCCTGGCACATAATGGTTGAAAATGCTTGAAAAATATTTATTGAATGAATGAAAGAGGCATTTGGTGTGGTGGAAACAGCACTGTAATTAGAATCAGACCTATTTACGTTTCACTTCTGACTTTGTTACTTACTGACTGGATAGTCACAGGCAAATTAAAGCGTATTGCTAACCTTTAAGTTTTTCATCTATAAATTGGCATTTTCATCTTCACCTTACAGAGTTGAGAGTTTGTATGTCTATGAACGCTTAGTACCATGCTTGGCTCCTGGTAGATACTTAATATTAATTTTCTGTTTAAGAACTGAGACCTAAAGCTAAGCTGACAGTAGAGTAGTGTCTGTGGGAAGGATATATTCATTGGGTCACTTTGTTGGTGGCTTTAAGCAAAAAAAGGTTACTTCTTCACAAAAGATGAAGGACTTTTCTCCTTCCTTCCTTTATAGCTTCTTGGTTCTCCAGTTCTTGATTACAGTTGTGTTTTCTTAGCACGTGTGGGTTAAGAACAGTTAGCACCACCAGTCAATTGTTCTTGCGACTCCTGTATTTCTGGGGCTCAACAATTCACTAGAGAAAGTACACAGTTTAGATGGGGCTGGGAGCAGTTTATATAACCTGACTTGAGATACCCACTGTCTCTCTATCATTCATGCTACTAGCTGGAAATTATTATGTTTCTGACATAATATGTACAGCTATTTTGCCCTTTGTTTTCTCATATTGCAATATTCAGATAGCCCATCAATTCTATCTTTGTGTAATCAAAAGCAGTTAAATAAAGAAGCAGTTCTTTCCCTGAGTGGAATGTTACTCCTTCCAAGGCTCAAACTATAGCCAGCAAATATATATATGTATATATATACACACACACATATATATACATGTATATATGTATAATTCAGTATACATGTATAATTCTACGTGTATACTTCTACATGTATAATTCAGTGGAGAAATAAAATCGATCTAGCAATGATGAGTACTGTTGATAATATATGCTCATCACTGATATAAAGTGGAGAAGATAGGTAAAATATCCAAGTGTTCTTTAAGTACTATTTTGGAAGTTATCTGACAAAGCTGTGGTATTTGTCCACAGAAATTATGTAAGGATGCTCCTTACTGTTCCTTGTTTTCCATAGTCCCTGGCCAAGGTAAAGAACTATTTACTCCCAGGTAGTTACTGGGGTTGACACGTTTGCCTTGGAAAATTAAGGATATGTGACCTGCTGCTTATAGCCTAAAAGAGTGAGCTTCACTTCTAAGGTAGTTGATCATCAGAAATTATGTCTGCATAATGTATTATTGTTTTGTTTAAGTCTCTTGCTGATGGCAATGTTGTTCTGTTTTTAGCATGTCTGTATTATTCTGTTTTCTCTGTATGTGCTATTATAGATTAGTAATACACTTAGAAAGTAAAAAAATGAGATTGCAGTAATTCTGAGTCACAGCAATTTAAGATGTGATGTAGTGTGGTGTTTGCTATTGCTTTTAAACTCCACATGCTTAGATTTTTAAAGATTGTGCCTTTTAAAGAGACTCGGTGCTTCTCAAAAAAATAAACAAATAAAATAATAAAGCAGGCAAGCCAGGAAACAAACTCAAGCAAACCAAACACCAATCAAGAACAGTGTCTGCACTTCAGGGAGGCCGCCACCAGAGGGTGCCTCTGTCAAGGCCATGCCGTGGGACTGGCGAGGTGATTTTTCGGAAGTCATACCTATCTTTGCCAAAAATGGGAATTTTCTATAAAGAGTGAAAAAAATCCAACAGTGGTAGGCATATTTGTAAATTAAAAAGATGCTGAAGATGCAAGTTGATCATCTTTTTATCAATGTGCTGTAGCAGTTTCTGACTTCAAATCAAATTTTCTGGATCTCCTTGATTATAAATTTATGCTATTTATTTTTAACTGAATGGAAGTGTAAACAAGAACAAATCGATAGGAGACATATTTAGAAGGTAGACTTTATGGGAAATGTGATGTTTGGACCCATTAATTCAACTGTATATTTACTGAGTCTTGCTATGTCCAGGCACTGTTTAGCCGCTCACTCCACATGACCTAGTGACGGAGAGAGGGGAGTTTGGCATGGCTCATTTTCTTTCTGAGCACGGCACTGCCATCTCCTTTAACTTTTCTCCGGGACCTCCGTTCCTATGAATCTGGGTAGTGAACAGACTTGACTCCAGAAAGTTCAAACCAGAAAATTTACCAAACAAAAACAAAAACAAAACAACAACAACAACAACAAACCACCAGGGGAGATTACTCAAGCATATTTTAGGATTCCTGATTTGTTTAGGAAATTTCAATCATAAATTGCTCTTTGCTTTGAAAGGCCACAAGCCACAAGAACAGCCTGCTTAATTTGACTTTTCAAAGTCTCCATATAGAGCCAAGCCTCCTTGTGGGTGAGGAATGTAGCTCAGGTGCCCAGTCAGAGCACTAGTTTATGGCAAGTGTGCAATGAATTGATTGTAGTATCTTTTTTTAGCCATTAATGGTCCCTACAAAAAGGTGTTCATAGTCAAATAAGTTTGGGAGAGGCTGCATATGGCAAAGCTTCTCAGAGATTCACGTTCCTTCTTAGCATGTTCAAGGCTCTCACAGGTGAGAACCCATACAATCAATGAATGGGTTTTGTCTAAGATACTTCAAACTTATTTGAATGGAGAATTTATTTTCATGTGACTACTCTTCTGTGGAATACCTTTTAGGAAACACAAAGCCTGTTATCCCTTGAAATTTACTTTTTTTTTGGTGAGTGTAGATATGCTGCATTTGAGGCTTAAGTGAATTCTTTTAGAAGGTTTTATTTTATTTTTATTTTAAATTGATCAATATTTTATTTATTTTTCTATTTTGAGATGGAGTCTCGCTCTGTCACCCAGGCTGGAGTGCAGTGGTACAATCTTGGCTCACTGCAACCTTTGCTTCCCAGGTTCAAATGATTCTTCTGCCTCGGCCTCCCGAGTAGTTGAGATTACAGGTGTGCACCACCACACCCAGCTAATTTTTGTATTTTTAGTAGAGACGGGTTTCCACTATGTTGGCCAGGCTGGTCTCGAACTCCTGACCTCATGTGATCCGCCGGCTTCCACTTCCCGAAGTGTTAGGATTACAGGCGTGAGCCACCATGCCTGGCTAATATGAGATTACAGGAGTGAGCCACCATGCCAGGCCTGTTTGCAATTTTTCGAGGGATCTCCATATTTTTTTTATAATGGCTTTATTAATTTACATTCCCATCAATAGTGCACAAAGATTCCCTTTTCTCCACATCCTCACCAACACTTACCTGTTGTCTTTTTAAGAATAGCCATACTAGGCTGGGTGTGGTGGCTCATGCCTGTAATCACAGAATTTTGATTGTAGTATCTTTCCTTTTTTAGCCATTAATGGTCCCTACAAAAAGGTGTTGCAATCACAATATTTGTAAAATGCTCTAGGGCAAGAGAGATCAAGAGCCTATGGTCAGAAAGAAACCTATTTAAAGTTTAGTCAAGCTGAGGGGACACGTAAATTTTGGGAGGCTGAGGAGGGCTAGGTGCTTGAGCCCAGGAGTTCAAGACCAGCATGGGCAACATAACATGACAAAACCCTATTGCTATTAAAAAAAAATACAAAACTTAGCTGGGTGGGGTGGTGCATGTCTGTAGTCAAGCTACTTGGGAGGCTGAGGCAGGATGCTTGCTTGAGCCCAGGAGGTCACAGAAACTCAAGGCTGCAGTGGGGGCCATGATGGTGCTATTGCACTCCAGTCTGGGCAACAGAGTAAGACTCTGTCTAGAAAAAAAAAAAAAAAAAAAAAAAAGAATAGCTATACTAACAGGTGTGAGAATACTTAGCAGAGAAAGCAGCAACTTTCTCTAAAAGAGATATAAACTTCCTGACAACTGTGAAAGAAAAATTGCAGTTGACGTAATTAAACAGGCTAAGAAACCTGTTATCATAGGGGAGAAAGAATAAATTCAGTTTCACTATAACAAAAGGCAGGAGAGTTTTTAAACCTTCCTGTGAACTAGTAGCAAAGTACTACTAGTTTAGAGGGGGAGTTGGTCAATGTGATTAGACAATGTGAGTAGACTCAGTTAAGACTATCAGTTAAGCTAATTAGAGAGTTAAACTCCTATGCTCCCAGAGACTGGGAGATGGGGGAGCTATTTTTCTTGATGATGACATTTCAAAAGGATGGTTCTTTGGTCCTTGAGAAAGACATTTTGGGGACTGTAAGACAGGCAAGAGGCTGGGAGATTTATCTACATTTCAAAGGGGCAGAGAAAGGATATGCAATCACAATATTTGTAAAATGCTCTAGGACAAGAGCGATCAAGAGCCTATGGTCAGGAAGAAACCTATATAAAGTTTAGTCAAGCTGAGGGGACACGTTAAGAACATCTTGGTCACCACCCAGAGTTTCATGGCAGAAGCAAAATATGCAGATGATAATATATTGGTGAGTGAGGGTTATATCAATCTTCTGGAAGCTTAATCATTTCTCTCTAGGCCCAGACTTACACACAAATGTGTATGTTAGAATAGTACTATGTATAACTAGTATGAATAACTGTTGGGGACCACATTACTGGAACCAAGTGCAGACCATCATACTCTAAAATATACATTACTCAGTGTGATTGCTAAAACATAATACATAGATCTTTAGGATCCAAGTACATTTTTGAACTTAACTGCTATTAAATCTAAACAGGGATTTATATCTGCCCACCTCGGCCTCCCAACATGCTGGAATTATAGGTGTGAGCCAATGTACCCATAGTTAATATTTTAAAAATAATCTAGATATTAGAGAAGTATATAATATTATAGAAAGTTAAAGTCCCCTATGAATACTTCCACTTTTTCTCAGATAATCTTAAACAGTTTGGTATATATTCCTATATATTTAAAAATATATACTTGTATGCTTTATAATTCTCTGTACATTTTAAATCCTATATATTTTTAAATACCTATATATTATTTAAAATTATCATTTAGCATTAATATCAATATTTTAACAAAATATAAGATAGTAGTACACATATTATTTTTGAACTTTTTTTTTTTCTCTCCACTTAGCAATATCTTGGACAGCTCCTTATGTGAGTACGTAACTATATACTTGATGCTTGCTTTCTTTTTTTTTTTTTTTTGAGATGGAGTCTTGCTCTGTCACCAGGCTGGAGTGCAGTAGCACGATCTCAGCTTACTGCAGCCTCCGCCTCCCAGGTTCAAACGATTCTCCTGCCTCAGCCTCCCAAGTAGTTGGGACTTCAGGCATGTGCCACCATGTCCAGCTTAATTTTGTATTTTTAGTAGAGACAGGGTTTCACCATGTTGGCCAGGATGATCTTGATCTCTTGACGTCGTGATCCACCTGCCTGGGCCTCCCAAAGTGCTGAGATTACAGGCATGAGCCACCATGCCCTGCCTATACTTGATTCTTTTTGAGGGTTATTTTCAGTTTGTTTTAAGTGTATGTTTTGTTCTTGACTTTATATTCAAGTGTATTAATAATAATACCATTCTCACTTAACTTTTACACAGACAAAGGGAGCTGAAACAGAATGAACATCTACTACGTGCCATCATGGTTCTAGACTATTTAGGTATTGTTATCTCTTTATTCTGCTAGAAAAATTCTAGTTCAGAGAAAGGAAGTAATTTGTCAAAGTAAGTAAATAATTAGTGGGTAATTCAAACCAAGATCTATATGACCACAAAGACATTTATTTTTCTGTTACATGGTTCAGAGTGCTTTGAAATATGTTTGCTGGCCAATATGCAGGCACAAACATTATTATTTTTAAATTTTTATTTCAATAATTTTGGGGGAACAGATGGTGTTTGATTGCATGCTAAAGTTATTTAGTGGTGATTTCTGAGATTTTGGTGCACCCACCACCTAAGCAGTGTACACTGTACCCAGTGTGTAGTCTTTTATCCCTCACTCCCCAACCACCCTTCTCCTTAAGCCCCTGTGATGGTTAATATTGAGTGTTAACTTGATTGGATTGAAGGATGCAAAGTATTGTTCCTAGGTGTGTCTGTGAGGGTATTGCCAAAGGAGATTAATATTTAAGTCAGTGAACTGGGAGAGGCAGACCCACCCTCAATCTGGGTGGGCACCATCTAATCAGCTGCCAATGCGGCTAGAATAAAGCAGGTGGAAGAAAGTGAAATGAGCTGACTCACTGAGTCTTCCAGCCTTCATCTTTCTTCCATGCTGGATGTTTTCTGCCCTGGAACATCAGACTCCAAGTTCTTCAGCTTTTGGACTCTCAGACTAACACCAGTGATTTGCCAGGGGCTCTTGGCCTTTGGCCACAGACTGAAGGCTGCACTGTCAATGTCCCTACTTTGGAGGTTTTGGGACTCAGACTGGCTTCCTTGCACCTCAGCTTGCAGATGGCCTATTGTGGGACTTCACCTTGTGATTGTGTGAGTCAATGCTCCTTAACAAACTTCCCTTCATATATATGCCTGTCCTATTAGTTCTGTCCCTCTAGGGAACCCTGACTAATACAGTCCCCAAAGTCCATTATATTAGTCTTATGCCTTTGCATCCTCAGCTTAGCTCCTGCTTGTAAGTGAGAATATACGATGTTTTTTTTTTTTTTTTTTTTTTTTTTTCCCCTGAGTCACTTCTCTTAGAATAATGGTCCCCAACTCCATCCCGGTTGCCCCAAATGCCATTATCTCATTTTTCCTTTTTATGGCTGAGTAGTATTCCATGGTGTATATACCTATATCTATAGCCATCTATATCTATATCACATTTTCTTTATCCACTCATTTGTTGATGGACATTTAGGCTGGTTCCATATGTTTGCAATTTGTGCTGCTGTAAACACATGTGTGCAAGTGTCTGTTTCATATAATGACTTCTTTTCCTCTGGGTAGATACACAGTAGTGGAATTGCTGGATCAAACTGCAGTTCTACTTTTAGTTCTTTAAGGAATATGCATATTGTTTTCCATAGTGGTTGTATGGTTTACATTCCCATCAGCAGTGTAAAAGTGTTCCCGTTTCACCACATTCATGCCAACATCTGTTATTTTTTGATTTTACAATTATGGCCATTTTTGCAGGAGTAATGTTGTATCTCATTGTGATTTTGATTTGCATTTCCCTAATAATTAGTGATGTTGAGCCTGTTTGTTGGCCATTTGTATATTTTCTTTTGAGAATTGTCTATTCATATCCTTCGCCCACTTTTTGATGGGATTATTTGTTTTTTTCTTGCTAATTAGTTTGAGTTCCTTGTAGATTCTGGATATTAGTTTTTTATTGGATGCATAGTTTGGGAATATTTTCTCCTACTCTGTGGGTTGTCTGTTTACTCTGCTAATTATTTCTTTTGCTGTGCAGAAGTTTTTTAGTTTAATTACGTCTCATCTATCCATCTTTGTTTTTGTTGCATTTGCTTTTGGGTTCTTGGTCATGACCTCTTTGCCTAAGCCAATGTCTAGAAGGGTTTTTTGGATGTTATCTTCTATAAATTTTATGATTTCAGGTCCCAGATTTACATCTTTGATCCATCTTGAGTTGATTTTTTTTATAAGGTAAGAGATGAGGACCCAACCTCATTCTTCTATGTGTGGCTTGCCAATTATCCCTGCACCATTTGTTGAATAGAGTGTTCATTTCCTACTTTATGTTTTTGTTTGCTTTGTCAAAGATCAATTGGCTGTAAGTATTTGGCTTTATTTCTGGGTTCTCTATTCTGTCCCATTGGTCTATGTGCCAATTTTAATATTAGTATTATGCTGTTTTAGGAACTATTGTCTTGTAGTATGGTATAGTTTGAAGTTGGGTAATCTGATACCTCCAGATTTGTTCTTTTGCTTAGTCTTACTTTGGCTATGTGGGCTCTTTTTTGTTCGTATGAATTTTAGGATTGTTTTTTTCTAGTTCTGTGAAGAATGATGATGGTATTTTGATGGGAATTGCATTGAATTTGTAGATTGCTTTTGGCAGTATGGTCATTTTCACAATATTGATTCTACCCATTCATGAGCATGGGATGGAAACACAAATATTAGAAGGAAATAAACATACAAAGTACACACAACTCATTTTAAGTACAGTTTCCTTAAATAAGTACTTTAAATGGTAGCTCATGATCCACTCAAAACTTTTAAAGTTCTGTTTGTTGGAGACCTTATCATTTTGCAAAATGCCATCATGTTGCTCTCCATGATTCTCGTGGACTGTCACTGGGAAGAACACAGCTGATGATAGGGTCCACTATGCACACTATGCACACTTCCTAAGGGACTTTACTGCTAATATTTTCTTCCGTGATGTTAGAACCTTGGGAGATTAAAAGGGAATGCTTCATCACTAACAATAGAAAATCCTTAATTTAATAACTCCCTGAAAAATTTTAGACCATTTCTGTTTACGGATTTAATATGAGTAACTTATTCAAGGGAGAGATTCAAGATTCAAGATGCTAATCCCTGTGTAGGAAAAATTGATAGTTACTAATTTGATATAACACAGTAATTTGATGTTCTTTAGAGTATCTTGACTACAGTCTAGAAAAATCTCCCGAATTATAAATTGAAAGCCACAAAGATATATACAAATACAGATTTGCATGTTGAGTAAATCAAGATCAAATCTTATGTTCAACAAAACAAGGCTAATGGATTGTCAATAAACAATGCTGGACTTTTCAATCCTCTTCTGTGAATATGTCAATAAAAAGATTAGACAAACACTCATTCTTTATTGATTCATTTATGATTCTCATTCTTTTCAGTCTGTTAAACTTGCAATTGACAAGAGTCTGCTTTTGTGTTAGGAAAGGAAATCTGAGATTTATTTGCCCGTGGTAGGTTCTTGGGATAAGGTAGTGAAGACTAAAGACAGAGTGTTCTTGTTTAAACTTTTACATATGTCATTTTCTTTTTGCTTCAAGTCTTAATTGTAAAATAGATTCAAATATTACATACGCAACTGAACTAAACTACATATGAGTCGTTATTTTTTTAAGAGGAGTCTCGCTCTGTCACTTGGGCTGGAGTGCAGTGGTGCAATCTCTGCTCACTGCAACCTCCGCCTCCCGGGTTCAAGTGATTCTTCTGCCTCAGTCTCCCAAGAAGCTGGGACTACAGATGTGCACCACTAGGCTTGGCTAATTTTGTATTTTCAGTAGAGGTGGGGTTTTACCATGTTGGCCAGGCTGGTCTTGAACTCCTGACCTCAAGGGATCTTCCCACCTCAGCCTCCCAAAGTGCTAGGACTACAGGTGTGAGCCACTGCACCTGGCCTGAGTCATCTTAAGAATGTATTTTAATGTTTTTTCATCCTGGGATGCTGTGTTTCTATGAGATCTATTGATCCAAGATTACCCAAGGAGTCCATCATTAACAGGAGTCTTTGGCTTTTCCCCTTGCTTATTTGAGGCAGGCCTGTTGTGGTTGGCACTGTGTTCAAACCACAGAAGGTACCAGGTAGTTGGGTTGAAGACACAGAGATGGGAAGAATGGAACAGCTGTAGGAGAGAGAACCTTGGCTTCACGCAGCAAAATGTAATATTTGTGGGAATAATTAAAGATGAGACCATAAGAAAATAGTAGGAGTAACTGTGTATACCATCTTTTCCTACACTGGGGTCCAGGACATACTGTCTCAGTGTTTTCTCATGGAACATTTATAAATCATTCTACACTGGGAAGATTGAGAAGGCAGAATGTTTAGGTTAGGCATATATTTATTCAAAAACTGATTTTTTATTGCAAAGTTCAAACTCTAAGTCCTTTTCTTGGAGGGAAGACTAACCATAAAGTTTATTTTATTCATTAATTCATCCATCCATTTATGCATCCATTCATCCATCTATCTATTCATTCATCCATCCATCCACCTATCCTGTTATCTAACCACAAAAAATTGTTGGGATTCTGCTCTGCTCTGGGCTCTTTATGTAGCCATTGAGGATATAAGAGAGAACAAAACAATCATATTCCCTATCCTCTTGGAGATATAGGCAAATGGAGGAGACAGATATCAGCAAATAAACATTCAAAATATCTATAAATGCATTTGTATTATATTAAGAAGTTATATAATTGTGACAAGTGCTAGTGAGGAAATAACAGGTGCAATGAGAGGAACGATTCCTCTTTTGCTCTCTAAATAACATTCAAGTGGCTAATCTCTCTCATGGTTTCATGTATTTTACACAGTTGAGGGAGTCAAGTGTTAATTAAATAAACATACAAATGAATACCCAGTGAAAAACTGTGATAAGAGGGAGTAATTGTAATGGGACAATTCAGATTGAGAGAGGTGGGGCAAGGATAGGAAAGACCACTTTGATGAAGTAATATGCCTGTTGAGACCTGCAGGGCAAGTAAAGTTAGCAAGGCAATGAATGAGTTATGGGGAAAGGGTTCCAGGTAAACCCTGTTTAGAAAGATAGCCAAACTTAGCAGGGCGAGATGGCTCACGCCTGTTATCTCAGCACTTTGGGAGACCGAGGCGGACAGATCATGAGGTCAGGAGATCGAGACCATCCTGGCTAAGATGGTGAAACCCTGCCTCTACTAAAAATACAACAGATTAACCAGGTATAGTGGCACATGTCGGTAGTCCCAGCTACTCAGGAGGCTGAGGTAGGAGAATCCCTTGAACCCGGGAGGTGGAGGTTGCAGTGAGCCAAGATCACACCACTGCTTGGGTGACAGAGCGAGGCTCCATCTAAAAAAAAAAAAAAAAAAAGAAAGCCAATCTTAAAAGACTCCATTGTGGCCAGAGGACAGTGGTCAACAGGGAAGTGGTTGAGATAAAGCTGGAGAAGAGCCAGCGGCATGTTAATGCAGAGCTTTTAAAACTACGGCCTGAGTTTGGATTTTGTATTTTATCTTAGTTTCAAGGGTTGTTCCCAAAATAACCGTCACCAAATGCAAAATACGACAAAACTCTTTTCTTTGTCACATTCAGTCACTGAAAACTTCAAATCTTTTAAAAATTTTCATGTTTCTTTTTCCACTGTGCAAAACTTTAAATCTTAATTTAAAATATTATATTTCACCTTTTTCACTTAGGGCACATTTGAGTTTTTTGATTGACTGCAATTCATGTTTCCTAGCACTTTTCATAAGTATTCTTATTTAAAAGCTCTGTTGTAAGTTGAAGAATTTTAGGTAAAGTTCTTATTTTCACATATCCACATACTTATCCTGGTAGAAGCCTTTGTCAGATTGGGCTTTTATTAGTTATTGTGTATAAGCTTCCTCTTGATAGTAACTTGAAATTTAAAAAATTAACAAGGAGAAGTTGTAGAAAATTATTGGTGATTATATATGTCCCTCATACTGGATTTCTATGGATGATGTAAAAAGGTTTGATGAGTTCATTTCTATGCTGATGGTCTTCTCTTAAACAAAGGGTAGTTGTGAGTAGAAATTGGCAGGAATCCTTTATATATATGTGTGTGTGTATATATATATGTATATATATGTGTGTGTGTGTATATATATACACACACACTTTTTTTTTCTTAAGCAAATACAGACTCATATTCTTCTGGTGCACAACTTGTACTTTCAGAGTCAGTTTTGAAAACTAAACTCTTTTGCATTACTGGGAGTGCATCCACAGGAAGACCTTTAGCTGATAGAAACTTATTGGTTTTGGTGTCTTTTAATGTGATTTTATGCGGTGTCTAACATGCTTTTAGGAGGAACTAAAATATTAGGAGAATTTAACATATTGAACTTTTCCTGGAAATGACATCAGGTTGATGATGCTCACTTGAGTCTTGGAATCAAACCTTTTGCCATTTCAGCTTGTTTTGTAAAAAACAAAACAAAACAAAACTCACAAACCTCATTAACCTTGATTCGCAGCCTCATATGCTCAAGAGGAGGTGATCACAAAATCGGTGGCAAAATTAATTGATCAGAGTTGAGCTAAATCTTCTCAGAATTTATTTCAGAAAAGACCTCTAAAGATCTGTGAAAGGAAACCTTGAATCTTCTTAGCTGATGATGACTCTGACATTTACAAGGTTAAACCTGATCTCTTTCTAACTTCTGGCACTGCCTACTAAGCATTCAGGTTCAAAGTCCTGAGGCTGCCTCAAATTTAACATATCTAGAGTCAAATTTATTGCCTCTGAGCAGTTGGTTTCCCAACCTGACTCCATTATTTTTTCCAGCACTTGCATTTGGAGCACGGAATCCTTTTGTTACCACCTACATCTAATTAGTCAACATGTTTTGTTCTTTCCCTCAGGTCTCTTGCATATATAGATTTTTCTTACTAGTCTCCTGTAAAAGGAAGTCCAGGCTGCCCCCGTGACCTTACATTTGGGTTATTGTAATAGCTTTCACACTGTCTAAATTCTAAGTTTTCTCTCTCTCTCTCGTGCAAGATTTGTCACCCTTATCTCTACATTATAACATCCTCCCAAACACTTTCATCATGTCACATATCTCCTTATGATGTTTAAAAAATTTCCCTGTTGCTTAGCAGGTAAGATATTGCTATGCAAGATGATCCCACATCTTTACCATCTCTCATTTTATTATTGTTATGGGTTGAGTTGTAACCCTCTCAAAAAGATATGTCAAAACCCTAAACTTCAGTACCTCAAAATATGATCTTATTTGGAAATAGGGTCTTTGTAGAGGTAATTAATTTAAAATGAGATCATTAGAGTGAGCCTTAATCCAATATGACTGATGTTCTTATAAAAAGGGGACATTCAGACACATGGATAGATGCCCACACAGGAGAATACCATGTGCACATGAAGGCAAGGATTGGGGTAATGAATGAACAACCCAAGGAATGCCAAAGAAGGCCAGCAAACCACCAAAAGCTAAGTGAGGAGCATAGAAGATTCTCCCTTACAGCCCCCAGAAGGAATCAACCCTGCTGACACACTGATTTTCGACACGTTTCTAGCAACAGTTCAATAGTATACATCTGTGGTTTAAGCCACCCAGTTTGTGGTACTTTGTTTTGATAGTCCTGACAAACTAATGCAATCATCTACTATGAACTCTCATTTCAAATGAGGTTATTTTGCTCTGTTTACCCTGATACATCAAGCACATTTTTCTTATTGCTTCTCCTGGACCTCCTTTTTCTCTGTCTAAAATTGTATACAAATTTCTTTTAGGTTCTAATTTAAGTAAATGTTGACAAAATAATCAAATATTCCTTGTTTTTCCTGAGCATTTATTATCACCAGTCATTGACCCTATTAAGTTGCTTTGAATTGTCAGTAATTTTTACTTACTTGCATTCATTTGAAACTAATGACTTTGGAGGGCTAGGGATCACCCTCCCTTGTATTCTGCATATCACCCAGTTCAGGGTTTTGATTTTCATAGTCGCTCTTCAAATATCTTGGTGTACTTAGTTTCTTCGATTGAAATGTAAGTGTATATAAGTACTTCAACTGTGGATTTAATTGAGTAAGTGGGTTTGAAGAAGTTTTGAAAAATGAAAAGGAGAGATTGGTAAATACGGTTAGAGGAGGTTTGGAGCTGGCTTAAGAGAATTAACAAAGGCCTGGGAAGGTCCCCCAGGGGATTCTGTGCAAGTGGTCTAGGAATCAAATATCACATTTGACTAAGAGTTGTTTGGGAAGACATGGCTTATCTTATGTTTTGGATATCTGGAAAAATGAATGGCATTTAAGTAAGTACTGTTTTCTGAATGAATAGGTGGAAGACAGTTTGCATAGCAGATCTCTCCTGGATGTGGGACGACCATTACTCGTACTACACATTTATTGTACTAGGCAACACATTTACTGTAGTAGGCATAGAGAATAATAGAATATCCTTTTTGTTTTAGTGGGTTAGAAATCTATTCTTGGTTAGGAGTTAGAGAGAACTGATGTTTAATATCAGTAAGACAATTTTACTGAAAAGGGACAGCAGATACAAATTGGAGCTATTTACCTGTCTAAGATCTTCAGCCATTACTTCATGCTAAATTCCAGGGATGATATACTGTCTTATACATGTGATACAGGGTTTTAATTCTCTGGTCAAATGTTTGCATATTTTATTTTGTAATTTATTAATATTTTTTATTGAGGTGGGATCTCACTCTGTCACCCAGGCCAGAGTGCAGTGGTATGATCTTGGCTCACTGCAGCCTCTGCCTCCTGGGCTCAAGTGATCTTCCCACCTCAGTGTCCTGAGTAGCTGGGACTATAGGTATACAGGTGTATGCTACCATGTGCAGCTATTTTTTTTTGTATTTTTGGTGGAGATAGGATTTTGCTATGTTTCCCAGGCTAGTCTCGAATTTCTGAGCTCAAGTGATCTGCCCACCTTGGCCTTCCAAAGTGCTCGGATTGCAGGCATAAGCCATCACATCTGGCCATGTTTGTATATTTTAGTACTTCTAAAACTTAATATTAAATGAGCTTAAACAGGTGGACTGTTTTATGTTTATAATATTACATAACTAACTTTGTTAACTTTGTTGAGAGGGTTGTGTGGGAGAATTAAGTGCAAAGAGACTTTATCCTAACATAAAGTTTTTCTTCCCATTAAAAAATATTCCTAAGTATAACTTTTCTTATATTTTAAAGTTATTTTCTTTGTGTTTGTATACTTATCTCCAGCACCGTAATAAAATCTAAAGACACAATATGATCAGTTACCCATATATTTATTTGAGATAAATTATTTTGAGAAAAGAATAAAATTATTAAATGAAGCCAAACTGTTTTCTATCCTGGCACATTGACCTGTGTTCACAGAGAGATTTAACTAAAGATAAGTTGAAGGAACATCAAAATATTTTCTATTCTACTTTCCACAAAAGTGTGGATTTTAGAAAGGTTAGACAAACAATTTGCAATATTGATTGATGCTAGTATATTTTTGTGTTAGTGACAATTGAACTTTGAGAGGCTGTCAACAAAAACTCTACAGGCTTTACACTAAACCTACCCTTGGCACTGGCATTTCCTCCTTGTTTTTCCCACCACTTCAAACCTAGGAATCCTAAAGTTTGAACAGGGTGTCCTTTATCTTGGAAGTTGTTTCATTTCTTGATTGTATTGTCTGTACTCTTGTAGCAAAGACAGGCCTTTGACTGGGCACAGGGACTGCACAGAAGTCGTGGTGCTAACTGCATTTGCTTGAAAATCTACAGGGGTGGGTGCACGCACCCCAGGTGTGTAAAAGATGATCAATTAAGTACAGCAAGAAAATGCTAGGACTTATCCAGTATTTAGTTAAAAAAAAAAAGTCTTGTACTATTCAATCTATGTACTGATAGTCCCAAATGTCAGACATTCACATGTCATTTTCTGTCTAGCAACCTTGTCTTTTGTTAGTAGAGCTTTGAGCTAGGGATAAATAGGGGACAAATCATGACAATTTCCATTCAGTTTTGTGTGGTAGGATGGGTACTGAAGATATATGTCTGAGCGTCCCTATAAACTTTATAAAATTAATCAGGGAAGAAGGGAGAGGGAGAAAGGAAAATGAACCAAGCTTGCAGCACTTTCAGCATTCATCAGGAGTCAGTTCGCTCTCTGACCTGCTTCCTCTAATTCTTTCTTTCTTTTTTTTTTTTTTTTTTTTTTGAGATGGAGCCTCACTCTGTCCCCTAGGCTGGAGTGCAGTGGTGCGACCTTGGCTCACTGCAACCTCCACCTCCCAGGTTCAAGTGATTCTCCCGCCTCAGCCTCTCGAAGGGCTGGGATTACAGGCACACACCACCATGCCCAGCTAATTTTTTTGTATTTTTAGTGGAGATGGGGTTTCACTATGTTGGCCAGGCTGGTCTTGAACTCCTGACCTCGTGATTCGCCTGCCTCAGCCTCCCAAAGTGCTGGGATTACAGGTGTGAGCCACCACGCCCGGCCATGCTTCCTCATATTTCTTTGCTCCTATTGCTCCGGAATAGCCCTTTGCATCTCAGAGAGAAGCAGCACTAGGAGGATGTGCTCCTCAGATTGTATTTCACAGCTGGGGTTTGGAGGGAAGCAACTCTCCAAAGTTACTGGAGCAAGGAGAGCCATTCAATGTGTCTAACATTGCGGCAAGGGGGCCAGAACTTTATTCCACTATCCTGACTCCATTAATTAATAATTGAATATAGGCCATCCTAGGGAGGGCTCATATGTTGGTTCTCTTCTAGGGCAATTCCTGGAGAGGGAATTGGCTATCAGCTGCCAGCAACCAGCAATGCAGGGAGCTGTAGGCTTGAATGCCTTGGTCCTAAAGGAGAAATCTGGACTGTGCAAGACAGGGCTTCTGTGCTGCCCCAACTCACCCTTCAGGATTTCTGGGCCAGAGGTCCAAAGGCCAAAGAGGGGGAGAGCAGATTGCAGAACCCCTATGGTTCCCTTTCTATGTTGTCTTCTTCACATTGCCAGGCCTAGCTGCCTTCTGCCAAAGCCAAAACCTTCCATCTCAGACATCAGTTTAAACACTTCTCCCTGTCCCTTCACTCCATATTTTCCCAGTTTTCTTCTTTCGTTAGTGTTTCTTTTTTTTTTTTTGTCTGTAGTTAATTTGGGATTAATCTTGGGGAAGGGACTCAGAGTTGCTAACGCAGCATCTTCATCCAATACATTTTTCCCACATAGTAGCCAAAGTCATCTATGAAGGATGACAAGTGAATAGCTCAATAAATGGGTACAATTCAATCTTGTTAAGTGTGCTGCCAAAATTTCTAACATTTGAGAAGTTCAGATAACACAAAAAAGGTTGAGAATGATCACTGTGTATTTGCAAAGGTGATCTGAATAAAATAAGAAGGATGAAGACAGTGCTGGGTGAGGCTTTCCAGGTAGCTGGAAGTCATTACTCGAAGTCCAAGAATCAGGGAGAGTGTTTTCACCTTTTCCTGTTATGTCATGAAAATGGTCGGTTGGTTATTGCTCGGCCACATTGATGAATACATTGATTAAGTTCCAGTTAATTGAAAAAAATGCAGTTTATGTTTTTATATATAATCTTTAAGAGACATGTCCTTCTGAATAATAATGATGAGAAAATCTTCAGGAATTTTACATAAAGAAATAGTCCATTTAAAAATAACCAAGCCATCATATAAATAGATACCAGTATAGCTTCTTTAAGAAATTATGATAAGGGTTCTGGTAAATTTATAATTAGGACATTTTAAATTTTTCTAAACAGTGTATTAATACTTAAATTACGGCTCTTCTTTGGAACTTATGTATGAGTAAAAGAAAAAAATCGTTGCCCTGTTTTCAGGTGATATAAGAACTTCTCTTTCTAACGATTGTCTCTTGAAAAAGCTTTGCTTATTTCACAAGTCTTACTAATTAAGAATTTAAAAAGTTTATATTGGTGGTAAAGCATTTTCATGTTCTCCATCCCCCTCTTCTTTGATATGAGATCGTATTCTGCCCTCTGTGCAACAGGCTAAACTCTTCACACACTCATCTATTTCTTTCATTGTTTCTAGGTGTTTTCTGTAAAATAATTAGATTGCCTATCAAGATTGATATGAAGAAACAGAAAAGGTGAAAAGGGACATAGCCTGATAAAAATCATTTTTGAATTATGATTTTTTAATGTTGTAAAGTATATATTGTATTCACAGGGGGATTTCTGCTAAGTATGATCACAGGTAACTATGTTTAGATAAGTGAAAGAAAGTATATACCAATAAAATAATATACGAGGTGGACAATTCTAGGTCCCTTATGCAGAGTTTCAGAGAAGGAAGGTATGTTCTTAAGCTGGAGGGGACATTCTTGTAGGATCTGGGTACTTTAGTTGGTAGAGCATAGATTTACATGGCAGTAAAGGAGAGCAATCTCCTTCCACATTCTATTTTCTGGTGTGGGAGGCAGGTGAGAACAGAAACGTTTTTTGTTTTTAATATGTAAAAGAAAAAAATATCTTTCTCATGAGTCACTGTAAGAAGTAAATGATCTAATAATGTGACAGCGCTTTGAGAGATGTAAAGTGATTTCCAGCTGTATGGCCCTTATGTAAATATAAGCATTGTAGATATCTCAGTTCCCAAATCCCCAGCATCTTCAATTATTTAAGAGATATTTGTTACATAACTTACCTATGCCAGCCTCTGCACCGGGCACAGTAGGGAATACAGAAATCTCTAAAGCAAGTTTCCTGTGGGAAGAAGGTCTATGTTTAAAATAAAAGTTACGTGTAAGATTATTTGTAATAAGAGCAGAAGAAAAAGTGATAATCACAGAGGTGTAACAGAGGTATATTTGTCACTGCCTTGACTCAGAGCAGCCTGAAAAATGTTCCATTTGCTAAGAGTTAACTTTTTATACAACCGTGTCAGGTGACTAGGTCATCTCTGAATCTCTGGAGTTTGTAACTCTCTATTCTTTGTATCTCTGAAAAAAAAGTCCTTTTCTCTCTTTTCTTTACAAATGTTGAAATCTAGGTTCCTGTTTCAAGTGTATTTCCTCAGGATAAAGCATCCACATTTTAAAAATAAAAAAAACGAAAAGATACAATGATGCTCTGAGATTTTTATGCAAAAGAATCTGTGTAAAAGTTAGAAGGCTCAAATTAAGAATTTCCCAGTATCTACATTTATGAAGGGTTGCTTTTTAAAATTTATTTATTATTGTTATACTTTAAGTTCTGGGGTACATGTGCACAACATGCAGGCTTGTTACATAGGTATACCTGTGCCATGTTGGTTTGCTGCACCCATCAACTTGTCGTCTACATTAAGTATTTGTCCTAATGCTATCCCTCCTCTTGCCCTCCACTGCCCGACAGGCCCCAGTGTGTGATGTTCACCTCCCTGTGTCCATGTGTTCTCATTATTCTACTCCCACTTATGAGTGAGAACATGTGGTGTTTGGTTTTCTCTTCTTATGTAGAGGTCAAAATGTTGGCGAAGTTCGATGGTGGCCAGTTGCTGTATTATGTTAAGGGACATATTATTTGTTATAGTCTTCAGTGTTTGTTGGCAATAAGAGCAAGTTTTGTTGGAAGGGAAGGTCACTTATAGAGTTATAATCTTTATCCACACAAAGAAATAGCAGTTATGATGTTTCGCAGCAGATCTTCTTGTATCTTTTCATTGTTGAGGAACACTGATTTTTTTAAGTCGTGATTTCTCAGTGAATTTTATGTGCTGGGATTAAGCTATGTAAATTCTTTTGAGTCATTGGATTCCCACTGCCATTAGCACTAAGATGCCCAACTCTTTATTAAAACTTTGTACTCATAATATGTAATTTACCTGCCAGGCAGTTAGGGACTCATGCAAATATTTACTAAGTCTTTCAAAAGCATACCTAATTAGTTCCATGTGCTGTGAAAAGGAAAGATGTAAAAGATACTGGCTCAGTATTCAACCCCATTTTCAAATCCATTTTTAGTTCCTGGGAATACAGCTAATCTGAATTTCATAACATCCTTGTATCTAGGGGTCTCGTTTCTAGTTGTGGCCAATGGAACATGATCAGAAAAAATGTATGACACTCCTAAGCTTGGCCACTCTAAATTGTACCCCACTTTCTCTTTCCTATCTTTGAGGAAAACATAAAGGAGTAAAGAAGTCAACCATGAAGATATGTGACTGAAGGGAGATTCAGGCAAAGAGGACAATCATACATAGACCCAGAGGTCAGTGAGTGCATAGCTTGAAGAACAACAAGGAGATCAGAAAGGCTGAGAAGATTTTCTCTTCCTATCTTTGCTTGAACATCATCTTCTCAGCCAGACTTATCTTCACACTCTATTTAGAATCACAGCACGTTCTCCTTGCTCATATACACTCTCAGGTTTGTCAAAGATCAGATGGCTGTAGATGTGTGGTATTATTTCTGAGGACTCTGTTCTGTTCCATTGGTCTATATCTCTGTTTTGGTACCAGTACCATGCTGTTTTGGTTACTGTAGCCTTGCTCATATACACTCATTACCTCTGACATATGACCCAAAAGACGTCCACATTCTGATCTTCAGAACCCATGAGTATGTCAAATTACGTGACACAAAGGTAATTAAGGTTGCAGATGAAATTAAGGTTTTTTTTTTTTTGTTTAAATAGTCTGACTTTAAAATTGAGCTATTATTCTGGATCACTTGGTGGGCACAATATAATCACACGTATACACAATATAATCACAAATATAATCTTTAAAGTAGCTGTAAAAAATAAAAAGTAGAAGAGAGAGGCAGAAGAGAGTCAGGGAGATCTGACAATGGAAGAAAAACACAGTATTGCTGACTTTAAGATGGAGAAAACAGCCTCTAGAAGTTGGAAAAGGTGAGGAATTAATCTTCCCTGGAAGCACCAGAAAGGACCTCAGCCCTGCCAAAACCTTAATTTTAGCCTAGTGAGACCTGTGTGGAAAGTCTAACTTACAAAACTATAAGGAATAAATTTGTGTTGTTTTCAGCCACTATGTTTGTGGTAATTTGTTGCAGCAATAATAGAAAACTAATACAATATACTACCTATGACTTACATTGTTATTGTGTTTATTGTTGTCAGCTTTTTCAATTAAAATTTATTTTTAGTAAGTAGTCTATTTACGTGTTCAAAATACAAAACTATCCACAAGGGTAGAAACACAGAAGTCTAATTTCCGCAGTGCCCCTGTCTCATTTCTCTTTTAGGTAACTATGTAAATTAGGTATTTGTTTATCCATATTGTGACGCTTACTGTTAGGTATCAACTTGACTGGATTGAAGGATGCCTAGATGGTTGGTGAAGCATTGTGATACAGTCTTTCTACCTTAGCATAGCTAGGTCCGAGTTCTTGTCTTTCAACCAGGGTAATTAGGTGCACGGACACTGGAGAGTGAGTGGAGTAGAATTTATTAAGTAAAAGGAAAGCTTTCACTTCTGCCAAAACTACCATTGTGGACTTACTGAATACCTTAGCCTCAGTCATGGTATTCCACACCATATTGCTTCTGACCAAGGAACTCACTTTACAGCCAAAGAAGTGCAGCAATAGGCTCATGCTCATAGAAGAAGGTGTTTTCGGAGGAGGTTGATGTATGAGTCAGTGGACTGAAAGAGGAAGACCCATCCTCAGTGTGGGTGGTCAATATCCAAACAGTTGGAAGCCCAACTGGGACAAAGCAGGTGGAAGAAGGATATTCAGCTTGCCTTTGCTTCATCTCTTTCTTCTTCCCTGGGAAGCCTTCTTCTCCTCCTGCAGACTCTAGGGTCTTTTGCTTTTGGACTCTGGGACTTGCACCAGTGGCATCCTGAGTGCTGTAAGACCTTCAGTCTCAGACTGGGAGTTGCAATGATGGCTTTCCTCAGCTGAAGCATTTGGACTTGGACTGAGCTACATTACTGCCTTCTCTGGTTCTCCAGCTTGCAGACAGCCTGTTGTAGGACTTCATCTTTGTGATTGTATGAGCCAATTTTTCTCTAATAAATTCCCTTTCATATACATATTCTATTGATTCTGGTCCTCTGGAGAACCCTAATATATATACATATGTATATATGTTTATTTATACAGCAATTATACTATATATAGTATTATATATAGTGTTTTTTAAAAATAAGCAAATATACATACACTTGTTTATTTTGTCCACACTCATATACAAAATGTAGTGTACTTTATATATTATTCTGCATCTTGCTTTTTTTTTTTTAAAAAAAATTTATTATATATCTTGATCTCTCCATGTGAGAACACAGGCTTTCCTTATTCATTTTCATAGCTTGTATCACATTTTGCCATGTAGAATTACCATGTTTTATTCAACCAGATCCCTGTATCTGGACACATAGATTTTTCTCATTCTTTTGCCATTATTAAATGCCACAATGGATATATTTATATATATGTATCTTTTTGTACTTGTGCAGGTATATCTGTAGGATAGATTTCTAGAAATGGTATTGCTCAGTAATAAATATAACTGAGATCTTAAAAGATATTATCAGATTTTGCTCTCTAGGTTCCATTTTTTTTTTTTTTTTTTTGAGACAGAGTCTCGCTCTGTCGCCCAGGCTGGAGTGCAGTGGCCGGATCTTAGCTCACTGCAAGCTCCGCCTCCCGCGTTTTCGCCATTCTCCTGCCTCAGCCTCCCGAGTAGCTGGGACTACAGGCGCCCGCCACCTCGCCCAGCTAGTTTTTTTGTACTTTTTAGTAGAGACGGGTTTCACCGTGTTCGCCAGGATGGTCTCGATCTCCTGACCTCGTGCTCCGCCCGTCTCGGCCTCCCAAAGTGCTGGGATTACAGGCTTGAGCCACCGTGCCCGGCCTAGGTTCCATTTTTAATTTCCACAAGTGAAGTATAAGAGGGCCTGTTTCCCACAGCCTCACCCACAAAAGATGTCTTTTTTTGAATTTATGCCCATATATTACTTGAGAAATAGTATCTCAGTGTAGGTTTATTTATTCTATTATTGTAAATTAAGTTTAGCAGCTTTTCATGTAGTTGGGACTGTATTATTATTTGTTTCTGTGAGTAGTCTGCTCACATCATTGTCATTTTTTACACTGGCCTGTTTTTCTTCTCCATTCATAGGACCTTTTTGTGTTTTATTGAGAAATTAACATTTTGTCTGTAATATAAACAAAAAAGTGCTTTTTTCCTAGTTTGTTATTTGCTCTTTATTTCACTAACATTTTTATCCATATAAAAGATACAGAATTTGGTACATGGTAATCAATGTTTCCTTCTTTGACTTTAGGCTTTAGGGTTATATTTACAAAGGACTTCCTTATTCTAGGGATATAAAGGAATTTATTTGTGTTTCTTCCTAGTACTTAAGTTTGGAAAATTTATAATTTTAATCATTTTGGTGTTTATCTTTCCCCAAAAGGCTCTCAATTTTTGTCCAAGAAAATTTATTAAAATGCCCCATATTACCTCTCATCTTATTATTGTATTAGGGTTCTCTAGAGGGACAGAACTAATAGGATAGGTGTATATGTGAAGGGGAGTTTATTAAGGAGTATTGACTCATACGATCAAAAGGTGAAGTCCCACAATAGGCCGTATGCAAGCTGAGGAGCAAGGAAGCCACTTCAAGTCTCCAAACCTCAAAACTAGGGTAGCTCACAGTCTGTGGCTGAAGGCCTAAGAGCCCTGACAAACCACTGGTGTAAGTCCAAGAGCTCAAAAACTGAAGAACTTGGAGTCTGATGTTCTAGGGCAGGAAGAATTCAGCATGGCAGAAAGATGAAGGCTGGAAAACTCAGCAAGATACCACTCAGTAAATAACCACCACAAGTATGTACTGACATTCTGTATACATCTGGGTTTATTTATGCACTTTTATGGGGTCCATCCTGTTATTTTTTGGTAGTTGTTATAATACGTGGGAATATTTTACTTTAATAGTCACATATTATTAATATCTTTATGTGATACCCTGACTTTCCTCTTCCTTAAGGCAGTGTTATTGGTTTCCTACCATGAGAAATGAAATTAACCTGTAGCATCTTCTTCCTTTTACTATCTCTTTCTCCACCATCCAGTGTTAGTCCACAATGTCATATTTCTTAACGTTTATTTTGTTTGCTTACATATACTTAAGTTTTTACTACTTGATTTGCCAGCTTTAAGTGGTGTCTTGTCTCTCAGCTTTTATCAATAAGGCAGTCAGTGAATTTATTCTACTTTCTATTATTTTTCTCGTTCTCCTGGGAAACTAAGCAGTTTACTGAGGAGTAATGCATATGAAAATAGGGGGATGAAAGAGAAGTGGCAGGGAAAGTTTTCATATTATGATGCAGATCAGGTTACTCGTGAGAGGAAAGAGGAAGAAAGCAAGATTAGGAGGGAAAGCCTCAGTCCATGATGTACATATGATAAAGCCTTGATGCAAAGGGAAGATCTAAAGCAAAGACTGCCTGTTGCAAAAGTTCTATTTTGGACAGAAATGGCCAGATTCCAGTACTCCTGCAGTGATCAGTCATGGGCTGGTCTATACAGAGCTACCAAAATGAGCCTAGATGGACAGAGTAAAGTGAGAGAGATGGGGTCTTTAATTGTCAGACCAAGAATCTTAGGGCAAACACATAATTTGGATTGGAAACACATACTAAGAAGTAAGATTAAGTTAATTTAAGTAAATTAATCACTTTGTTTGAAAAAGAAAATTAATGTTTAGAGATAGAGTGTCCTCCCCAAGTCACTTGGCTGATTAGTGGCAGAGTTAACAAAAATGTAAATCTTCATTTACGTCTCTTTTCACCAGTCTCAGAGTCTAAGAAAGGCAAGAAACTTCCAGATACACACAATGAATATAAATTGCCATTTGAAATCTTTATTAGTTAGCAAAAAAATCTAACATAATCATCAGAGTTGTAAGTAGCAGTGACAGAAGATAAAAATGCCTCCACATCCCAAATGAACATCTCCGTATACCAAGTAGCTAATTTTTATTCTTTTACAACTGAAGTCAGGGTTTTTATTTTCAGAGACAATTCTGCAAACTTGACATTAAACTAATAGTTTGGCGTGGTTTAAAATACATTCAAATGTATACTAAATGTTTTAGAAAATATTCCATTGTTGAATACATTTCACATGGAATTTATGTCAATTAATTGAATTGATAGTGAAATATTATGAACACCAAGTGAACATACAAAAACGTATTCTTGTTGTTCACAGAGGCTAGAATCAAGTACATTGGATCGAAATTAACTTAGACACAATGCAATACATGTCAACTTTGCAGTTTAAACAATTACATACACTAAGAAAAACAGTGCCAGTCTTGGTTCATGCTTGGCTGCCAGACTTTATTGTCAT
The DNA here is from genome assembly GCF_043159975.1 of Macaca nemestrina. Classification (NCBI taxonomy): domain Eukaryota; kingdom Metazoa; phylum Chordata; class Mammalia; order Primates; family Cercopithecidae; genus Macaca; species Macaca nemestrina. The sequence goes on along the minus strand of NC_092127.1, from coordinate 133,149,033 downwards.
TCACTTCTAGCCTTCACTTCAAATCAAATTTCCCCTTTCTTGGCTCACACTTTGTGAAATAAAATTTTATTTAAAATTAAAGATAATTATCTAAAAGGTTTTGTCATTAATCAACAATACAAGGACAGGTCTATCGATAGATTTAGATTAAAGTTTCCATCTACAGATATTTAGATGTTTTTGTTCATCTGGAGAGATCCAGTTTTACCCCCTTATGTTTATAGGATTAGATGGTTCAGGTGGGATTTTGATGGGGGTACAAGGTAGTGATTTTGTAGTTTCCAACATTTAGGGAAAAGTAAATGGTTGATGGCCCATATAATATTCTCTCTCTATCTAAAGACTTTCTCTGCCCTCAGCGGGCTATCTCTGTAGGTTCCAAAAAGTGATTTTTGAACCTCAGACCTGCACCTGGCTTGTGGGATAGAGGCATTTTGTCTTGTTAATAGGTCTTGTGGTGGTGAATAATTAGATTGAAAGATTAGTCACAGTGCTTTAAATCTGAATAATATAATTTCATGTTGGGATTGGTGCTAAAAGTAAAGATGGTAGTTCTGCACTCATAAATCACATCTTAAAATGACAGAACACTTTACAACATATACTATTGCTCCAACATATCTTCAATAACTCTGTTTAGTAGATTCTTTATATATAAAAGAAATCGAGAAATTTTATTTTGGGTGGGAGCTGAAGTTGGTTGTTTAGTAGTAGTAGTAGTTTGAGTAGTGACTGAAATAGTGGTTTGGTGTGTGGGTGCAGCTGGAGTTTCAGAAGTGTCAGGTGCAAGAGTAGCTGGGGAAGAATTAGGTGTGGTGATTGGGGCAGCTGTGGTCTCCACTGGAGCTGAGGAAGGTGGTGGAGCTGGTGTAGTTGCAGGTGTGGGTAGGGCAGCTGTGGTCTCCAGTAGAGCTGAGGAAGGTGGTGGAGCTGGTGTAGTTGCAGAAGGTGTGGGTGGGGCAGCTGTGGTCTCCAGTGGAGCTGAGGAAGGTGGTGGAGCTGGTGTAGTTGCAGGTGTGGGTAGGGCAGCTGTGGTCTCCAGTGGAGCTGAGGAAGGTGGTGGAGCTGGTATAGTTGCAGAAGGTGTGGGTGGGGCAGCTGTGGTCTCCGGTGGAGCTGAGGAAGGTGGTGGAGCTGGTGTAGTTGCAGAAGGTGTGGTGATTGGGGCAGCTGTGGTCTCCGGTGGAGCTGAGGAAGGTGGTAGAACTGCTGTAGTTGCAGAAGGTGTGGGTGGGGCAGCTGTGGTCTCCGGTGGAGCTGAGGAAGGTGGTGGAGCTGGTGTAGTTGCAGAAGGTGTAGGTGGGGCAGCTGTGGTCTCCGGTGGAGCTGAGGAAGGTGGTGGAGCTGGTGTAGTTGCAGAAGGTGTAGGTGGGGCAGTTGTGGTCTCCGGTGGAGCTGAGGAAGGTGGTAGAGCTGCTGTAGTTGCAGAAGGTGTGGGTGGGGGAGCTGTGGTGTCTTGTGGAGCTGGGGAATTCGATGGTGTTAATGTAGCTACAGAAGAGCTTGTGTTAACATTTTCTCTTGAAGATGTGGTGGTGGCTTTCTGAGGAAGAGAAGTCACATTTGGAAGGGTAGTAATTTTGGTGGACGCAGATGGGGAAGTCACAGATGGAATTTGGGTTGTAGTCACTAAGGTAGGGTTGACCACACTGCTAGTATCTGGATGTTTAGATGGCTGGGGAGGATTTGGGAATTTGTGGGGGTTATGAACTGAAGGTGGAGGCCTAGGCCTACAGCGTTTGTATGGACATTTATGGGGCTTTATAATGAACGGCTTCTGGTGAGTTGGTAGTCCAGGATGATGTGGTAATTCAAAGTGAGGTTTGGGTAAATGGTGATGATGCCTTCTGTGACGTAGTTCGTGAGCCCTTTCTCGACCTTCACTGAACTGCAGAAGAGAAAGAAAATGTAAGAAATGAAAAAAGTATCCATTTATTTATCAATCAGGTGATCACGGCTGACCATGAGATGAGCAGTATTTGTGGAGTGCTGGGATTAGAAACCAGAGTACATTATTGAGTCAAGTGATTATCTTCCTAATTTCACCTGATTTTCACTAAGTTTCAAGAAAGAATTGCTACTATTTTTGTCAAATGTCCACTCTCTAGATAGCTGGGATGAATATATTCCTGTGGGCTCTAGCCTGAATGCTTAGCTGGATATGAACTTTTGTGCTTCCAGTTTCTCTCTTCTTTCTCTGGTGGAAAATGGTCAAGTTACTGCCTGAGGTCCCAGCACAAAGGCTTCCTGCTTACTCAGCATGTTCACAAAACTTTAGTCAAAGACATTCAACTGAGATCCAAGAGCCCTTTCTGGATTACACCCCTTATATCTACCATCATCAAAACACGAAACAGTCAAACAACAACAAAGCCCCAACAAACAAAATATCCCACCCCAGCTTCATGTTCTCCATATTTCAGGAAACAGTTTTTAGCCTTTATAAATTGGAGAAACAACTTTGGTCATTACCTTTTAACTTTATTGTTTAAAATATTAGAATTACAGAATTCATGATTCAGGGGGTTCATGAATCATCTGATTTTTAGAGAAAATTTGCATGTTTATGCATTTTGTCTGGATACAGCACCAATGATTTTCATGATTTCTGAAAGGTGTTTACATCTGAAAAGAACACTGATCTAGTCCAACTGTACATCTGATACTTGATCTTTTATCAATATACCTGCTGAAAGGCTTTCCAGTCTATGCATCTAAACTTTTCTGATTAAGAACTCACTACAGTAATTCCTAAGGCAGCCTGATAGAGAGTTCTTGATAGTGAATGTAGGTTTGTTTTTTGGGATTTTTATTGTTAACTGAGTAGAATTTTCTTCATGAAGATTTCCATTCTTTGGTCCTAATTTTATGTTTTGGCAGGTTTACCGAAAATCCAGGAGTCCTTCAAAATTTGGAAAATAACTTCCGTGCCATGTGGGTCATCATTTTGCAAGATGAATATCTTTATTTCCTTTAGGCATTGCTGACATTATTTGAGTTAGAGTACCATCACTGTTTCAGTTTATTATCTGTAAACATACTTCATGCCTTTTATATCCCTCTTCCCTGTATTCAATCTCATACTACATTTTTTAGTGATCGGTTATATTAAATTGGAGAAAAGAAATATTAATAGGTTGAATGAGACCATCCCAAACCAGGATAGGTTATATTTTCTTCCTAATGATTTTCACAGAAGCCCGTTTTAGATCACCAAATGGGTACATCATTCCAGTCCCAAGTTATAAAGCTTTCTTTGGACACAAAGTTTAGTGCAGATGACGTGATAACTTCTGAGAGACTAGCCGAGTTGTGTAAGATAAGATAACTTCCTCAGACTAATATATCCAGCCTCAAAAGTAGCTTCCAGGTATTGGGTTTTCAGAGATGAATGAAACAGGGACCCTTGTGACCTCGTGAGGCTCATGTGATTAAGGGAAGGAACCACATAACTATTTTAAAGCAAAAAGGTCATAGAATTAGATTTTGGATCTGGAATTTAATCTAAATCATTTCATAAATGAATAAACTGAGATCCAGGCATATTAAGTAACTTGCCCAAAGTCACTCGGTTATTCAATAGCAGATACAGGACAGATTCAAACCTCCACTGCTGGTCTGTTGCAGTGTGTTTCAAACATGTTCCTCTAAGATCTGGACATTCTCCGCAACATCCATCAATACAAGAAAGGATTATTTGTTTAGAAAATTAAATTATCCAGGAAATTTTAATTCATAACTGGGAATAGCCATTAGTTACCATAATGGCTTCTGATACTCATAACTTTGATATTGTTCCATAGGTCTCTCTTAAAAGGGCTTAGGTTTTCAGAATCGGTAACACTGACTCCAGGAATCTCTGAGGAGATCCTTTCCATTACAGGGGTACTTTTTTTCTCATATAAAATAAACAGGTCGTATTGTTCAAACAGATCTTTCCCTGGAGATTGAATATGCAATCCACATAATTAGGGACCTGCTCTGATTGAAGCAGGATTGAGGGCCTCACATTCCACGATCTCAGTCTTTCCCTTTCCAGATGGTCTCTGAAGATGTTGCAAAGAATGTCCAGATCTTATAGGAACATGTATGAAACACGCTGCAACAGACTAGCAGTGGAGGTTTGGCTCTGTCCTGTGTCTGCCACTGAATAGCTGAGTGACTTTGGGCAGGTCACTCAGGTCACTGTCTGTTCACATTCGCTATTTATTTTTATTAAAAATGTCTTTATATAACACTTACTTTATGTTAGGCCCTATTCTGAGTGGTTTACAAATACAAATTTATTTAATTTCTTAGCAATATTAATAAGGTAGGTATGGTGATTATCTTCATTATATGGATGGGAAAACTGAGTGCTTATTCATTTATAAAATGATTTGGATTAAATTAAATTCCAGATCCAAAGTCTAATTCTATTTGCTTTGAAATAGTTATGTGGTTCATTCCCTTAATCACCTGAGCCTCACGAAGGCCCCTCTTTCATTCACCTCTGTAAGTCCAGTACCTAAAACTATGCCTGGTCTATGGCAGGTACTCATTAGCTATTAATTGAATGAGTAAATGCATAAAAATGAAAACAATAGCTAATTTCTTATTGAATAAAACATTAACATTTAAAAGTGTTTATTCATATGTAAAATAGTTTCAGCTATTTTACTTTAGGTGACCAAAATAGTACCTACCACATTTTTATATGAAGGCAAATAATTAAAATCCTATTAATTTTAATGTTAGCATGGCCTGGAACATGTATCAAATGACCAGTTTGTTTGATTTACTTAATATGTTGATTAGTTATTATGATTGGCAGTTACAGGTGGTTATAACAGAACTCGTCAACTAGAGTTGGATTTAGAGAAGTCTGAGAGAGGAAGGAGTTGAAAATATATGCCTCTAAAGTTTTGAGTTTAGATGATTGAAGTATGGAGGTCCTTATAATAAATATAGATATTCCAGGGAGAGTGTATTAAAGAGAGCAACCCTGCCTGCCTGTTCACATTCGCCATTTATTTTTATTAAAAAAGTCTTTATATAACACTTACTTTATGTGAGGCCCTATTCTGAATGGTTTACAAATACAAATTTATTTAATTTCTTAGCAATATCATAAGGTGGGTATGGTTATTATCTTCATTATATGGATGGGAAAACTGAGTCTTAGACTAAGTAACTTTTAGGAGAATGTTTCTCCATTTGCAAACTCCACTTTTGAGAGGAGAGAAGAGGAAGAAGGCATGAGGAACAAGGAGAGAGTAGGCTGGAATCAAAGGAAGGAGAAGGAAAGACACATGACACTTGAAGCAAGAAAGGAGGGTGTAAGAAAGCAGAAGACTCCTAAAATAACTAGAGGAATGCCAAATTTTCTGAGGAAGGAAGAGGAGGAGAAAATTAGTTAGAAAGGAAGAGAGCTAGACGACAGCAAGGTCAAGATTACATTTTTAATTTTTTTTATTTTGAGATGGAGTCTTGCTCCATCACCCAGTTGGAGTGCAGTGGCGTGATCTCAGCTCACTGCAACCTCAGTCTCCTGAGTTCAAGGAATTCTCCTGCCTCAGCCTCCCTAGAAGTTGTAATTACAGGTGTGCACTCCACGCCTGGCTAATTTTTGTATTTTCAGTAGAGATGGGGGTTTCGCCTTGTTGGCCAGGCTGGTCTTGAACTCCTGACCTCAGGTGATCTTCCTGCCTCGGCCTCTGAAACTGCTGGATTACACGTGTGAGCCACAGCACCTGGCCCAAGATTATGTTTAATTGAAATTAGAAAGCACATTACATTTCTTCATTTGCTACCAGCTTATTTTTATGACCATTTGAAAACCTGTGATCCTTTTTTAAAGAGAATGAAAGCATTATGTTAAATAATGCTATAGTTGACAGAGCTCTTCATCTGACTCCAGAATACATCCCTTCAAATCTTCCTTTGGGATATCTGGAAGAGAGAAACCAGACTATCCACTCCCTGAAATCACTCCATAAAAGCAGGTTGTTGCTAGAGCTCCAGGGCTGAACTTTTCTGACTCTGGGTTGATGCTACTCTCTGGTACATTCCTGTATTTTCTTTTCTTTTTTTTTTTTTTTTTTTTTTTTTTTTTTTTTTTGAGACGGGGTCTCGCTCTGTCGCCCAGGCTGGAGTGCAGTGGCCGGATCTCAGCTCACTGCAAGCTCCGCCTCCCGGGTTTGCGCCATTCTCCTGCCTCAGCCTCCTGAGTAGCTGGGACTACAGGTGCCCGCCACCTCGCCCGGCTATTTTTTTGTAGAGACGGAGTTTCACTGTGTTAGCCAGGATGGTCTCGATCTCCTGGCCTCGTGATCCGCCCGTCTCGGCCTCCCAAAGTGCTGGGATTACAGGCTTGAGCCACCGCGCCCGGCTCTGTATTTTCTTTTCTTTTTTTTTTTTTGAAATAGAGTCTTGCTCTGTTGCGCAGGCTGAAGTGCAGTGGCACAATCTTGGCTCACTGCAACCTCCGCCTCCCAAGTTCAAGGGATTCTCCTGTCTCAGCCTCCTGAGTAGCTGGGATTACAGGTGTGTGCCACCACGCCCAGCTAATTTTTGTAGTTTTAGTAGAGACAAGGTTTCATCATGTTGGCCAGGCTGGTCTTGAGCTCCTGACCTCACATTCCTGTATTTTCTAAGGATCAGGTCAAGGTATTTCTGTGCTACCTTCTCATATTCAAGTTCTTTGGAAACTGTTTCTCTCACCAGGCACTTTTTTGAGATTTGGGTAGTTTGAAGAGTTTTCTTTATTCTAAGCACTTGGAAGAAAGGATTCTTTAGGTGTCTGGATTTGTGGGAGTTATGATGAAAGACCACCTCAAAAGAACAACCCAAATTCATCATTTCACAATAATATAATTATTTGTGTTGAATGGAAAGTTATTTCTTTCAATATAGAGTTGTTGGTAGCCAGGGATTCCTTATTAAAATTTTACTTATTAAAAAGTTAACATCACCGTGTATATTCAGAACTTAAAGCCTTATCAACTAGTATGTAAATTGAGATTACAATAATCTTGTTATAATTTTTACATCTACACTATATTTTATAATTTATAAATTTTCATTTACCCTTCAGCAGCCCTGTGAAGCATATAGTGTTATTTTATACATATGGAAATTGGGGTCCTATAAATAGATTCTAAATTGCTCAAGATTCATCTGGATGGTAAACATCAGAGATGAGTTTAAGTCCACATCTTCTGAGCCCAACTTAAGCACCCTTCTACAGTCACACAAATCAGCATCAGGGTCCAGGGAAAAAGCCTGATTGCTTTCTGAGGGATTTTATATGGTAAGTGAGAAATATGAGCATATCCAAGAGTAAGTTCCATCCACTTCATCAGTTCTTCTGCACTCTCTCTCTACTCTACTGGCATAATATTCTGAGGCTATCCATCCTCATTCAATAAAAGTACATTCTACTTCTTGATTCTTATTTGAAATTTTGTCAAAATAAAATTGAATAAATACAGGTACATAGCATTAGAGAAAAATATGGTTATTATTACAGCATGTATCACCTAGTAATCACATTATATCATTATTAATTTTAATCTTCCTTTGCCAGTACACCCTAAATTTCTTAAAGATAGAAGGTCCACTTTGTAATCTTCTCTTGGTTTTGGAAGCCAGCCTTTCCTATCCCCTCTTGTGGGTCCTCCATTTTCTTTATCCATATCTAAACTACCTACATTTTCTCCCTAGGTGATCTTGTAAGGTCTCATGGCTTCAGGTATGTTTTAAATATAGACTTTACCCCTAGATTTCTTAACTCCAGACAACATATATCCACTGTTTTCTTGATATCTTGATGTAGAAGTCTAATAGCCATTTCAAATAGAACATGCCCCAAACTCGAACATTTTTTGTCCATTTCTTTCCTTCTTTTTTTTTTTCTTTTGAGACAGAGTCTTGCTCTGTCACCCAGGCTGGAGTGTAGTGATGCAATCTCGGCTCACTGCAAACTCCACCTCCCAGGTTCGAGCAATTCTCCTGCCTCAGCCTCCCAACTAGCTGGGATTACAGGTGCCCACCACCATGCCCAGCTAATTTTTGTATTTTTAATAGAGACAGGGTCTTGCCATGTTGGCCAGGGTGGTCTTGAACTCCTGACTTTAGGTGATCCACCTGCCTTGGCCTCCCAAAGTGCTGGGACTACAGGCGTGAGCCACCGCCCCTGGCCTGTTCATTTCTTTCTTTTACCACATATACAATCCAGTAGAAGGTATAGTAGACTCAATCACTAAAACATATCCTAAACCCACTCTCACCTTTTAATTGCTGACATTTGGTGCAAGTCACCATCATCTTTTATCTGGACCACTGCCATAGCTTCCTGACTAGTCTCCTTATCTCAGTTTTTATTACCTGCTACCTGTCTTCTCCTGAGAATCCTGTCATGTAACTCCCCTGGGAGTGCTTTGATCATGCTCAGACTTCCTGACAGATTCGAATCCATATTCCACACCAAGACCTAAAGGCCTTACCAATCTGGGTTTTCATCTCTGTCAGTTCTCATCACACTCACTATAAAGTTTGTGCTTTGTAAATATTGGATAAATGAAACAAATTATTTCCTTATGCTCTGTCTGTCTACCTACCTACCTGCCTACCTATCTAGTCTATCTACCTATCTATCTAGTCTATCTACCTATCTGTATATATTTTTAAGACAGGGTCTCATTTTGTCGCCCAGGCTGTGACATAGTGGTGTGATTACGGCTTGCTGCAGCCTTGACCTCCCAGGCTTAAGATCCCACCTCAGCCTCCGAGTAGCTGGGATTACAAGTACACACCACCACACCTGGCTAATTAATTTTTTTTTCTTTTTTTGTTATTGTGGAAACACTGTCTCATTATGTTACCCAGCCTAGTCTTCTGAGCTCAAGTGATCCTCTCTCCTAGGCTTCCCATAGTGCTGAGATTAGAGGTGTGAGCCACTGCACCGGCCAATGATCCATATTTCTATGTTTCCCAGAAATAAAAGATGTCAAGCTTCTTGGAAATAGGGATTGCCTGTTATGCTTTAAAAGTCTCAGGTAGGTACACTAAATGTTTGTTATTGATAGTTAAGGAAAAATCTTGTGTGGGTGAATACTTACTGAGAAGCAAGCACTCAGTGCACAGATGCACACGAACAGCGGCAGAGTTTTCATTCTTTCTGATGTCTCCTGGGAAAAGCAGAAACGTGGCTTACTATTAGTTGTGATATTATGGGAGAGGAATGCATTTTGGTAAACGACTTATTTTTATTGGAAAGCACAGGCTAAAAGAGACCAGTGGTTTCTGAAAATTATGTATACATTTTCATTCCATAGGGGTGACACAAAATTACTTCAGGCCTAACATACATTCTTTTAGAGAGGAAGCAATGGAGGAGACTCAAGAATTATTCTAACTAGTTTGCAACATGAGCATTTTCTATTGATATTAAAGATTGGCTAGGAAAGGCAGGATCTTAGGAAGTTTAGCAATAAGAGAAGGAAATAATTTTATTCTTATTTCTTTTCTAATTCAAGAAGCTTCCCTCTCTGGGGAACCATCATATAAATGACCTGATACTGCACAGTTTTATAAAGATTCCTGATGTTAGAATGAAGACGCTCTTTGTCTATGTGCTATGAGGCTGTCACTTGGAACAAAGAACCAGGTCAAATGGACTCTTCCTCCAATTTCATTCTACTGAAGATTTTGCCATTTGATAATCCTTTTTCTTGCCATTTGAAAACCTTTTTTGTTTTTTTTGAGACAGGGTCTCACTCTGTTGTCCAGGCTGGAGTGAAGTGACATGCTCATGGCTCACTGCAGCCTGCACCCCCCAGGCTCAAGTGATCCTCTCACTTTGGCCACCCTAGTAGCTGGAACTACAGTCATGCACCACCACTCCTGGCTATTGTCATTATTATTATTTTTATTTTTCATAGAGACAGGGTTTCACTGTGTTGCCCAGGCTGGTCTTGAACTCCTGGGCTCAAACAATCCATCCTCATTGGCCTCCCAAAATTCTGCGATTACAAGTGTGAGCCACCGTGTCTGGCCGATACCCTTTTTCTAAGTCCTGAAATGACAGGAATTATGCTTTATTCATTGTTATGTCATCATGCCTAGTACATAGTGCAGACTTAATACATATTTTTTTTGAATAACTACTTGCAAAAGAGAATTGTATTTTGGCTATAGGTTGTAGAAGGGAAGAATGAGAGAAGAGAAGAATGAGAGAGGAGAAGAATGTGGTCTTTTATTTTTCTCATTTTGGTTACATATGTAATGTGTACATGTCAGCTTATCAGCTTTAAAAAACAAAATAAAGGTTAAATCATATAGACAGATTACATATTAGGGCAGGTAATTAGTGTGCATGTCAATGTGGCGGGCTGCAAGATTAGACACATTTTACAATACAATCCTGTGGTTTATAAAATGGGTGTTAGAGTCAGTCAGAGACTTGATTTAGGCTCTGCCCACTTATTGTGTAACTCTGCCACTCACCGCATGACTTTGAGTGAGTTTCAATCTTACATCATAAGAATTTCCTGAGGATTGACTGAAATTTTATATATATATATATATATACACACACACACACACACACACACACACATATAAAAAATAAATCGTACTAAGAATAATGTCTTATCCTTAATAAAGTCTCAGCGGTATTATTATAGTACTAGCATAGTAAGAAGAAAACAATCTGATCCAGCTGAAAAAATGAATGGTTACTTATTACTCTTCAGGTTCCTAATATATTGTCTGATTTTTTTTTTTAATTTTCAAGACCAAAAAACATTCCTACCAGTCATTTTGTGTTCTAATAACTTACGAATTGAGTGTTATCACACAGTTTGGCAGTTCACGAGAGGAGAATAACTGTATTAGAACAACTATTGCTGTTACTTAATATATGTATATTACTTGAAAACTGTTTAGTTTATATTATAATCTATCTAAAGTATCCACATACCTGGTTCAGTGTGAATATTTCTTCTTAGGGTGTTCGATTCAGTTGCTTGCTTTTAGCCAATCCTTTGAGGATGGTAACTAGAAGCAAAAGAAGAGAAAGCACAAGAGAATTTTCAGGTTTTATAACTCTCCAGTTGAGCTTTTTGGAAATAGGAAATCTATTAGATTTAAGATAAGGTCACTTGTGTCAAGGAATTTGCTTTTAAAGAAAAGAATAGTTGTGGTTTGCTGAGGTTGACAGTAGTTCTTTGTGCATCCATTTCTTCCTGATGAGCACAGTGACGATCAGAGGTTCTCAATGAGTAACTCACGTGCTTGATGAGTAGTGGAACAGTGATTGATGCCACTTATGGAGAAACGAACAACCATGGCCCGGGTCCTCCCAACAGGAACAGATCATCTACTCTTTCCTGTTGGGCTCTCAAAGTAAGCAGAGTAATTGCCTTCTGACAGTTAATGTGATGGGACACCATATTTCCTTGTCAATAAGACAAGTTAATAAAGGACAGAGGATTTTAAAAAAAATAATGTGGTGCCAAGTACTGGTGCAAGAGAGTATTTAAAGCCAAAAAAAAAAAAACACTGAATTTTTTAATACAAGCAATTAAAAACAATTTTTGACATTTTGCCTTGAAAAATATTCAAACGTAGAAAAGCGAGGAAGGTAGTAAAACTATATACTCGTTCCCTGGTTTTCATAATTCTTAACATTTTGCTATATATCTTAGTTGTTTTGCTGAAGTATTTTAAGGTAAACTACAGAAATTGTAACAGCTACTATTTCAGCATTTCTCTCTAAAAAGCCTTTCTTTTATAACACAACACCATCAACCTATAACAATATTAATAATTCAAACACATAATCTAAAATTGAATTTATACTCAAATGTTCCCAGTTTTGGCAAAAATATTTTTAGTCATTTTGTTCCTACCAGGACTCAACTAAGGGCCGTGTGTTGCAGTCACTTCTTATGTCTCTAGTTTCTTTTATCCCAGAAAATGTTCTCCCTTTTCCCCCATGGTAGTGATATTTTGATATCCATACTAGTCATTTTATAAATATTTATTTTTAAAAAGAAACTTAAGAACTTAAGAAGGAACTTAAGAATCATTTTAATAGAGATTTTCAAAATTAGATATTTCTACTATGTAAAATCTTTAATCCGGAATACAGTTTTGAAGGTGTGATTCCTCTTCTAGCTAGTCAGTTTGTTCTTTTGCACATATAGTCTCTGAGGGCTTACATTCTTTAGGTTTGATTCCTTGCTTCTCCATTTAGTATCCATGTAATTTTTGACAAGTTAGCTAACTTCTTTGAGTCTCAGTTTTTCTATCTGCTAATTAGGTGTGACATCTACCTTACAAAGTTGTCAGACTGAAATTAGATAAGTTAAAGATTCTGACATGGAACTTTTGAATGGAAAGCCCTCAGCTATTATACTGCCATTAGTGGAAAGTTAGGGACAGTTTTTGAGATAGCAATGAGTTAGTAAATATGGGCTATAATATTAATTTCTTTTCGTCTTTCTTTGCTAGCAACTGGTGATATGCATTTACAATATACTTGTTACAGTTAAAATTGACTGTAGAGTAGAATTTTTATTGATCTGAAACAAGATTTTCTGAGTATATGGCTTCAGTAGAAAAATTTCATATCACCTTGTTATTGCCCAATTTGTGGTAAGTTGTATTGACCTCAAAAATTGATAGAATTTCAAAAAATGAATTTAATTTCTTTAAATATTAGAAAAATATAAGAATATCTGGACATATTATGAGTGAATTCAGTGCACTTCTGGTTCTATTTTTCAATAAATGAGTAACATTTATGCATTTATTATTTTAATTGTTTAAAAATTTATACTATAAGTTCTGGGATACCTGTGCAGAATGTGCAGGTTTGTTACATAGGTATACATGTGCCATGGTGGTTTGCTGCACCCATCAACCTGTCACCTACATTAGGTATTTCTCCTAATGCTATCCCTCTCCTAGCTTCTCAACCCCCAACAGGCTCGTGTGTGATGTTTCCCTCCCTGTGTCCATGTGTTCTGAGTGTTTAACTCCCACTTGTGAGTGACAACATGCAGTGTTTGGTTTTCCATTCCTGTGTTAGTTTGCTGAGAATGATGGTTTCCAGCTTCATCCATGACCTTGCAAAGGACATGAACTCATCCTTTTTTTTATGGTTTCATAGTATTCCATGGTGTATATGTGCCACATTTTCTTTATCCAGTCTATCATTGATGGGGATTTGGGTTGGTTCCAAGTCTTTGCTATTGTGAATAGTACTGCAAGAAATATACATGTGCATTTTTCTTTATAGTAGAATGATTTATAATCCTTTGTGTATATACCAAGTAATGGGATTGCTGGGTCATATGATATTTCTGGTTCCAGATCCTTGAGGAATCGCTACACTGTCTTCCACAATGGTTGAACTAATTTACGCTCTCAGCAACAGTGTAAAAGTGTTTATATTTCTCCACATCCTCTCCAGCATCTGTTGTTTCCTGACTGTTTAATGATTGCCATTCTAACTGGTGTGAGATGGTATCTCATTGTGGTTTTGATTTCCATTTCTCTAATGACCAATGATGATGAGCTTTTTTTCATATGCTTGTTGGCCGCATGCAAGTCTTCTTTTGAGAAGTGTCTGTTCATATCCGTTGCCCACTTTTTGATGGGGTTGTTTGCTTTTTTCTTGTAAATATGTTTAAGTTCCTTGTAGATTCTGGGTATTAGCCCTTTGTCAGATGGATAGATTGCAAAATTTTCTCCCATTCTGTAGGTTGCCTGTTCACTCTGATGGTAATTTCTTTTGCTGTGCAGAAGCTCTTTAGTTTAATTAGATCCCATTTGTCAATTTTGACTTTTGTTGCCATTGCCTTTGGTATTTTAGTCATGAAATCTTTGCCCATGCCCATTTCCTGAATGGTGTTGCCTAAGTTTTCTTCTAGGGTTTTTATGGTTTTAGGTCTTACATTTAAGTCTTTAATCCATCTTGAGTTAATTTTTGTATAAGGTAATAAGGAAGGGGTCCAGTTTCAGTTTTCTGCATATGGCTAGCCAGTTTTCCCAGGACCATTGATTAAATAGGGAATCCTTTCTTCATTTCTTGTTTTTTCACGTTTGTCAAAGATCAGATGGTTGTAGATGTGTGGTGTTATTTCTGAGGCCTCTGTTCTGTCCCATTGGTCTATATCTCTGTTTTGGTACCAGTACCATGCTGTTTTGGTTACTGTAGCCTTGTAGTATAGTTTGAAGTCAGGTAGCATGATGCTCCAGTTTTGTTCTTTTTGCTTAGGATTTTCTTGGCTATGCAGGTTTTTTTTGGGCTCCATATGACATGTGAGTAGTTTTTTCTAATTCTGTGAAGAAAGTCAGTGGTAGCTTGGTGGGGATAGCATTGAATCTATCAATTACTTTTGGCAGTATGGCCATTTTCATGATATTGATTCTTCCTATCCATTAGTATGGAGTGTTTTTCCATTTGTTTGTGTCCTCTCTTATTTCCTTGAGTAGTGGTTTGTAGTTCTCCTTGAAGAGGTCCTTCACATCCCTTTTACGTTGTATTCTTAGGTATTTTATTCTCTTTGTAGCTATTGTGAATGGGAGTTCACTCATGATTTGTCTATTATTAGTGGATAGGAATGCTTGTGATTTTTGCACATTGATTTTGTATCCTGAGAATTTGCTGAAGTTGCTTATCAGCTTAAGGAGATTTCAGGTTGAGATGATGGGGCTTTCTAAATATACAGTCATGTCATCTGCAAACAGAGACAGTTTGACTTCCTCTTTTCCTGTTTGAATACCTTTATTTCTTTCTCTTTCCTGATTGCCCTGGCCAGACCTTCCAATACTCTGTTGAATAGGAGTGGTGAGAGAGGGCATTCTTGTCTTGTGCCGGTTTTCACAGAGAATGCTTCCAGCTTTTGCCCATTCAGTATGATATTGGCCTTGGGTTTGTCATTAGTAGCTCTTATTATTTGGAGATACATTCCATCAATACCTAGTTTATTGAGAGTTTTTAGCATGAAGCAGTATTGAATTTTATGGAAGGCCTTTTCTGCATCTATCGAGATAATCATGTGGTTTTTGTCACTGGTTCTGTTTATGTGATGGATTACGTTATTGATTTGTGCATGTTGAACCAGCCTTGCATCCCAGGGGTGAAGCTGGCTTGATCTTGATGGATAAGCTTTTTGATGTGCTGTTGGATTCAGTACATCAAATCCAATACATAAAATTGAGGATTTTTGCATCAATGTTCATCAGGGATATTGGCCTGAAATGTTCTTTTCTTCTTGTGTCTCTACGAGGTTTTGGTATCAGGATGATGCTGGCCTCATAAAATGAGTTAGGGAGGATTCCCTCTTTTTCTATTGTTTGGAATAGTTTCAGAAGGAATGCTACCAGCTCCTCTTTGTACCTCTGGTAGAATTCAGCTGTGAATCTGTCTGGTCCTGGCTTTTTTTGGTTGGTAGGCTATTAATTACTGCCTCAATTTCAGAACTTGTATTGGTCTATTCAGGGATTCTATTTCTTTCTGGGTTAGTCTTGGGAGGGTGTATCTGTCTAATAATTTATTAATTTCTTCTAGATTTTCTAGTTCATTTGTGTAGAGGTGTTTATAGTATTCTCTGATGGTAGTTCGTATTTCTGTGGGATCAGTGGTGATATCCACTTTACCATTTTTTATTGTGTCTATTTGATTCTTCTCTCTTTTCTTCATTATTAGTCTGGCTAGTGGTCTATCGATTTTGTTAATCTTTTCACAAAACTGGCTCCTGGATTCATTGATTTTTTGAAGGGTTTTTCATGTCTCTATCTCCTTCAGTTCTGCTCTGATCTTAGTTATTTCTTGTCTTCTACTAGCTTTTGAATTTGTTTGCTCTTGTTTCTCTAGTTCTTTTAATTGTGATGTTAGGTGTCGAGTTTAGATCTTTCCTGCTTTCTCTTGTGGGCATTTAATGCTATAAATTTTCCTTTACACACTGCTTTAAATGTGTCCCAGAGATTCTGGTACATTGTGTCTTTGTTCTTACTGGTTTCAAAGACCATCTTTATTTCTGCCTTAATTTCATCATTTACCCAGTAGTCATTCAGGAGCAGGTTGTTCAGTTTCCATATAGTTGTGAAGTTTTGAGTGAGTTTCTTAATTCTTAGTTGTAATTTGATTGCACTGTGGTCTGAGAGACTGTTTGTTATGATTTCTGTTCTTTTGCATTTGCTGTGGAGTGTTTTACTTCCAATTATGTGGTCAGTTTTAGAATAAGTGTGATATGGTGCTGAGAAGAATGTAAATTCTGTTGATTTGTGGTGGAGAGTTCTATAGATGTCTATTAGGTCCAGTTGGTCTAGAGCTTAATTCAAGACCGGGATATCTTTGTTAATTTTGTGTGTTGTTGATCTAATATTGACAGTGTGGTGTTAAAGTCTCCCACTATTATTGTGTGGGAGTCTAAGTCTCTTTTTAGGTCTCTAAGAACTTGCTTTATGAATCTGGATGCTCCTGTATTGGGTGCATATATATTTAGGATAGTTAACTCATCTTGTTGCATTGGTCCCCTTACCATTATGCAATGCCTTTCTTTGTCTTTTTTGATGTTTGTTCACTTAAAGACTGTTTTATCAGAGACTAGGATTGCAACCCCTGTTTTTTTTTTTTTTTTTTTTTCCACTCTCCGTTTGCTTGGTAAATATTCCTCCATCTCTTTATTTTGAGCCTATGTGTGTCTTTGCACATGAGATGGGTCTCCTGAATACAGCACACTGATGGGTCTTGACTCTTTATCCAGTTTGCCGGTCTGTGTCTTTTAATCGCAGTGTTTAGCCCATTTACATTTAAGGTTAATATTGTTATGTGTGAATTTGATCTTGTCATTATGATGCTAGCTGGTTATTTTGCCCATTAGTTGATGCAGTTTCTTCATAGTGTCGATGGTCTTTACAATTGGGTATGTTTTTGTGGTGGCTGGTACCGATTTTTCCGTTCCATATTTAGTGCTTCCTTCAGGAGCTCTTGTAAGGCAGGCCTGATGGTGACAAAATCTCTCAGCATTTGCTTGTCTGTAAAGAATTTTATTTCTTCTTCACTTATGAAGCTTAGTTTGGCTGGATATGAAATTCTTTTCTTTATGAATGTTGAATATTGACCCCCCCCTATCTTCTGGCTTGCAGGGTTTCTGCAGAGAGGTCCTCTGTTAGTCTGATGTTAGTTTGGTAGGCTTCCCTTCGTGGGTAACCTGACCATTCTCTCTGGCTGCCCTTAACACTTTTTCCTTCACTTCAACCTTAGTGAAGCTGATGATTATTTGTCTAGGGGTTGCTCTTCTCAAGGAGTATCTTTGTGGTGTTTTCTGTGTTTCCTGAATTTGAATGTTGATCTGTCTTGCTAGATTGGGGACGTTCTCCTGGATAATATCTTGCAGAGTCTTTTTCAATTTGGTTCCATTCTCCCCATCACTTTCATGTACACCAGTTAAACATAGGTTTGGTCTTTTCACATAGTCCCATATTTCTTGAAGGCTTTGTTTGTTCCTTTTTATTCTTTTTTCTCTAATCATGTCTTCTTGCTTTATTTCATTGAGTTGATCTTCAATCTCTGATATCCTTTCTTTTGCTTGATCATTTCGGCTGCTGATACCTGTGTATGCTTCACAAAGTTCTTGTGCTGTGTTTTTCAGCTCCATCAGGTCATTTATGGTCTTCTCTAACTGGTTATTCTAGTTAGCAATTCTGCTAACCTTTTCTCAAGGCTCTTAGCTTCCATGCATTGGGTTAGAACATGCTCCTTTAGCTCAGAGTTTATTGCCCACCTTCTGAAGCCTACTTCTGTCAATTTGCCAAACTCATTCTCTGTCCAGTTTTGTTCCGTTGCTGGCAAGGAATTGTGATCCTTTGGAGTGGAAGAACTGTTCTGGGTTTTGGAATTTTCAGCCTTTTTTGCATTGGTTTTTCCTCATCTTTGCGGATTTATCTACCTTTAGTCTTTGATGTTGGTGCCCTTCAGATGGGGTTTTTGTGTGGACATCCTTTTTGTTGATGTCGATGTCTTTCCTTTCGATTTGTTAGTTTTCCTTCTAACAGGTCCCTCTGCTGCAGGTCTGCTGGTGTTGGCTGGAGGTCCACTCCAGACCCTGTTTGCCTCAGTATTATCAGTGGAGGCTGCAGAACAGCAAAGATTTCTGCCTGTTGCTTCGTCTGGAAGCTTCGTCCCAGTGGGCCAACTGCCAGATGCCAGCCAGAGCTCTCCTGTATGAGTTGTCTGCTGACCCCTGCTGGAAGCTTTCTCCTAGTCAGGAGGCATGGGGGTCAGGGACCCACTTGAAGAGGCAGTCTGCCCCTTAGCAGAGCTTGAGCACTGTGCTGGGAGATCCATTGCTCTCTTCAGAGCCATCAGACAGGAACGTTTAAGTCGGCTGAAACTGTGCCCACTGCCGCCCCTTTCCCCAGGTGCTTTGTCCCAGGGAGATGGGAGCTAAATCTATAAGCCCCTGATTGGGGCTTCTGCCTTTCTTTCAGAGACGCCATGCCTAGAGAGGAGGAATCTAGAGAGGCAGTCTGGCTACAGTGGCTTTGCTGAACTGTGGTGGGCTCAGTGCAGTTTGAACTTCTCAGCGGCTTTGTTTATACTGTAAAGGAAAAACCACCCACTCAAGCCTCAGTAATGGCATATGCCTTCTCCCCACCCCCACCCCCCGGTAGCTTGAGAGTACCAGGTTAACTTCAGACTGCTGTGCTGACAGCGAGAATTTCAAGCCAGTGTATCTTAGCTTGCTGGGCTCTGTAGGGGTGGGGTCCACTGAGCTAGACCATTTGGCTCCCTGGCTTCAGCCCCCTTTTCAGGGACGTGAATGGTTTTGTCTCAGTGACTTTCCAGGCACCACTGAGGTATGAAAAAAACTTCTGTAGCTAGCTTGGTGTCTGCCCAAATAGCCTCCAGTTTTGTGCTTGAAACCTGGGCTCCTGGTGGTGTAGGCACTTGAGGGAATCTTCTTTGCAGGTTGTGAAGATGGTGGGTAAATATCTGGGCCAGAATGCACCATTCCTCGCAGCACAGTCCCTCATGGCTTCCCTTGAATAGGTGAGGGAGTTCCTGAGCTCTTGCACTTCCCGGTGAGGTGACACCCCACCCTGCTTCGGCTTGCCCACCATGGGCTGCACCCACTGTCTAACCAGTCCCAATGAGATGAGCCAGGTATCTTAGTTGGAAATGCAGAAATCACCCACCTTCTGCATTGATGTCACTGGGAGGTATAGAGTGGAGCTGTTCCTATTGGGCTGTTTTCGGATGACTATCTCATTCCATTATTTTTAACTTTATGAATGTAAAATGCTGCCATTACTTGCATAGAACAGTCATCTCAGTTATTGAGTTTGAGAAGTCCAAGATCAAGATCTGGCCAACTTGGTGTCTGGTGAGGACACAGTCTAATTCACATAATGGTACCTTCTTGTGGTGTCCTTGCATAGTGGGAAGGCTATTTTAATGTTCTTATAGTGTTAAAGCCACTTGGAGTTTTAGAAACTGATGATGTTATATGTCAATTATACAAAAATTTAAAATTAACATGTTGAAATGACTGACATATGGGCTACAAATCACCATTATGACATATTTTAAATTAACACTGAATATTGTGATATGGGATACAGCACCATAAACTCATGATATACTGTCGATTGAGTTCTGCTCCTCTGGAGCTGAAAAGCTACAGCTGTTTTTCTGTTCTTCACTATACTTTCACTTCTACACCAAAATGCATTATATTTGCAAAAAAAAGTGAAAAAATAATAGAAGCTTTTTATTTGCTATAGCCATAACTAGAGCATGGTTAATTAATTGAAAAGTAGATTTAAAAAGAATTCATAGTAGAAGACTTTTGCCTAACTGCTTTTTATCCTGACCCCCAGCCCCACTGGATTTTCCAGATTGTCTTATGCTTTCTAATTTCTCTGTAAGACATAATTAGAATATGGAAAACATCAGTTATTTTAACCAGTTAATCAAGATAGCTTCTGTTGTGTCAGTATTATTTTAGGATTTTTTTTTTTCTGCTTTGAAGTGTATCTTCTGGTATTCCTCAAGTTGTGAGTTGGCTTTCATTAGAGTTTTTAGAAGGTCTTTGCAGAGAGAGGGTCTATGGAATCTACTTCCTAATCTGGAGTTAAGAGCAAAAGAATTTGACCATACAACCAACAGAATATTGACCTGCAAAAGTATTAGACAGCAGTGCTTCAGTTTTATTCATTCATTCATTCATTCATTCATTTTTAGAGACAAAGTCTTGCTCTGTTGCCCGGGCTGGAGTGCAGTGGTGCGATCATAGCTCAGTGCAGTCTCAAACTCTTGGTCTGAAGCCATCCTCCTGCCTCAGTTCCTGCTGGGACTACAGGCGTGTGTCACCATGCCTAGCTAATTTATTTATTTTTTTAGAGATAGGGTCTTGCTATATTGCCCAGGCTGGTCTTGAACTACTAGCCTCAAGCAATTCTCCTGCCTCAGCCTCCCAACTATCTGGGATTACAGGCATGAGCCATTGCACCAGCCAGAGTTCTTCAGCTTTAACTAGTCTTGGCAGGGACTATATAATCTGATTTATGTCTATATATGCAAAAAAGATAATTATATGCATCTTCTTTCCTTCTTCATTTGCTACTATGAACTGTTTTATCTACATGAGCAGTTCTAATATCTTAAATGTATCTAAGTCCTTTTCCCTTTTAAAGTACTTTCATACACTTCATAATTATAAATGATCTGGAACAATTACTAGAAGAAAATATAGTGTTTTGGCAATTTGTGGGAGCACTCATTTTGTTTAACATAACAGAATCATTGAACTAATAATGGATAAGGTGACACTGGAATTTTCTTAATAATGCTTTTAAAAAATATGTTGATTAGGGGAAATTAGATAAATGGTTTGTGCTTTACAGTAAAATAATTCATTTATTATTTTTGAGTTTTGCTACTTAAGTTAGCTTGTTAATCTTTCTCTCTCTCTTTTTTTCTTTTTGTGACAGGGTTTCATTGTGTCATCCAGGCTGGAGTGCACTGGCACAATCATGGTTCACTGCAGTGTTGATCTTTGGGCTCAAGTGGTCCTACCCACCTGAGTAGCTGGGACTACAGGTGTTTGCCACCATGACTGGCTAATTTTTAAAATTTTTTTGTACAGACGGGGTTCCCTTATGTTGCCCAGGCTGGTCTTGAGCTCCTGGGTCCAAGTGATCATCCTGCCGTGGCCTCTCAAAGTGCTGGTGTTACAGGCATGGGCCATCATGGTTGGCCCAGCTTGTCAACCTTTCTTTTTCATGCCTATATCTTTTGTATTAGCTGTGTCCCTCTTGTTTTGGTTTTCTAAAACTGGCCCTTTTTAGCTAGGAAATTTTTTCTTTCTCCTTTTGTTTTTTTTTTTTTTGATTTTAAGATTTCACCTTTATTATATCCTTTTGGCTTGTGTTGAACAAAACCTAATCTAATCTATAAATCTTAAAAGATAAGCAAAGAGCTCTGTGTCTTTCCCTTGAGTAAGGCTCTTCCTCATTGAGAGAAGTGATAGTTATTTTTGTAATTACCATGTCTGCCTCTGAAGTTTTAGGTCTACTTTAAAGATAGCATTTTGTATTGGAATAGGAGACAAAAACACAGAATAAGAAGGCGTTAGACTTAAAGGGCAGGGAAATAAATATGTTCTGCAAGAGATAGAAGGATCAGTGGATACTCATACCAAGAATAGGGAGGCAGAGTATATCCAAAAGATATTATTCCTTGATTCTACTGGAAAATCAATAAAACACACAGGCTTTTGTAACAGTGAATCCATGATATCATCTGTATACAGAAAGTGTGGCCTTTGTCATCAAACAGCTCAGTCCCATCTTCACTGGGACCATTGCTTATTTGTCCAGGATAAACTGATGAATTAAATTTGATTGTGATCTGACACAGGTTCAAGATGGCTGACGAGAGACACTGCACATTTGCACTCTCCGGAAAGAACAAAAATTACCTATAGAGTGTCACACCTCAAATAGAACATCTAGGAGAGGCCACCAGAGTACAACAGAGAAGCCAAGAATAACATGTAAGGTGCAAAAGGAGAAAGAAGCAAGTGGCCAGCTTGGCCAAGATAAGCTGGGAGCCCCAACGGGTTCAGTGTTGAGGGCAAAGGTTAAGTTAGAGACCATCAGTAGTCCACATCCTCACTACACAGAAACAATGTGACCATGGGAGAGATCCTCTATCCACATGATCACCGAAACTAGCATGCGCAGTGATATGGAGACCCCAGGAGGGCATTGCACCAGATAGGGAATTTGCACTGGGTCCCTCACAGGCTTAACACCTATGTGGCTGCGGCAGAGTGCCATTGTGAGAGAACACAATCACAGGACTACATCCAGCCTTGGGAACCACAGCCCCCATATCTCAACATTCGGGAAGCCTCCACTGACATCCCCCAGTGTCCACCCTGAGGGCCATAGCAGCACAGTGCTGGCTGGACTGAAAGGTGCCGCAGGGTGCTTAGTACTCTATCCTACAGGGAGTACTACTCCCTGGTAACAAGATGGTGCAGCACATCAAAAAGGTAGCCCCTGGGACAAAGGAAACCAAAGTGTGTGCTTTTCAGAGCCTGAAAGCTCCCTTTCTGGGGCTGTGAGAAGTGACCCGACCTGTAAAAGTGGCACAAACTGCACTCGAGCTTACAAATGGAGAGTGAGATTCCATCCACCACTCCATCTCAAAAAAAAAAAAAAAAAAAAAAAAAAAGATGTTTTCATAACTTTCACGTATATTATTCACCTCACTCCTGAGGCCCCATCACCTTTCTTTTTGCTTTTGCTTCTAACTTAATGTTTGGCTACTTATCTATCAAAACAAGGCTTCTCAAATTCTATTAGTTTATGGAACCATCCTTGATGATATTACCAGCATGGTAGATTTTTCTCTTTCACCATTCTGAGCTTTGATAATTGGTTGGTACCTCACAATTTAGTCTTCTATCCTACTTTGTTATGTATCTGTCTTCCCCTTCTCTTTTCCTTTTTTTTCCGCTTACATCTAGACATCTACAGTGTAATGTAAGTGTTGTAATATTGTCTTCTAAAGCGGTGAAGGATCTAGTGTGATATTTTCTGTTTTCATGACAGAGTCATAGTTACCAAAAATGGGCCCATAACTTTAATTTAGAAAGTCTTTGTGTTCTCTAGTCTATAAACTTTGGTGTCATGATTATGGAAACTTATTAGATTATATTACAGATTTGTCTTGTTTTAGTAATGTTGACATTTATTAATCTAAGATTATTAGTCAATTATCTAAAATACAAATAAAGAAAATACAAGTCCTTCAATCTATTTGCTTGTTATAGGAAGTGATAAATTCTTTTATGTCAAGGTAACTCTGGGGCATTCATCTTTGATAACATCCAGGCTCCCTGGAGATTAGAGATGAACAAAGATGGAATTTTTGAATTCATTATACCTGTTAGTATGTACATTATAAGAAGGTTAAACAATTCCTACTTTGTGGTGAATGTCTCATTTGGAGTTTTCAGTCTTTCCAATTGGTTCTGTTTCTGTTATACTGTCTGCATATAAAGCATCCATAAATATTTGTAAAAAATGTGAACTTTTTTATTTGAGGTAACTATTAGTATTAAATGTAAATATGATGCTACTCAGATTCTCTATATCCTTATTTTTTGTCATCCGATTTGCTGAGAAAATGCATGTTAAATTTTCTCACCTGGATTTGGAATTATCAATTTTTTTGTGTGTTTATAATACTTCTGTTTTATATTATAAGGTTTATAAAGTTAAGTATGTACAGTTTTATGACTTTCATATTTTCTAGATAGACTATGACTTTTATCAATCTAACTATCCGTGCTTATTCTATTTAAATATTTTCCTTTGAATTCTGTTCTTTAATATCATCACACTACTTTTCTTTATGTGATATTTTTCTGAACAATTTTTCTCTTTTCTGTTAATAACTTTGTTTTTGTTATAACCATGTTGCTAGCAAATAGTATGCAGTTGTATTTTTAAAATAATCTGAGAATTTTTGTTTTAAAATATGGAATCCAACCTATTTGCATTTTCTCTGTTTGCTCTTATGTTCCAATTTATTCTCTTTAACTTGTTTTCCATTTTGTTTTCCAAGCTGTTTTGTTTCTCTTTTTTCTCATTGTCTTAGTTTAGGATGCTTACATTTTTTGTTACTTTTTTTCCTTGTGGGCTTGGAAATTTTATAACTTATTGGTATTCTTTTGTTATGAGTAGAAATTATCATTGCTATTAATTCTAATGTTAGAGATCAGAAATTATTCAGTGCACACATAATTAAAATTATGTAACATTTGATATGTAGAAAAGAATATACAAAGCATAATAAGTGAACACCCATGAACCTATCATACAATTTAAGAACTCCTAGAACATTACCAGTATCCTACCAACACCCTTGTATCATCTGTGCACTACTCCTAGTCCATCATTTATCAGGCTAATGAGGTCTCCTGTTCCTAGTTGCTAAGAGGGTTTTTGTTTTTAATTATGAATGAGTAGAGATTTTATCAATTGGTTTTTTGTTTTTAGATCAATTGAGATGATCATGTATATTTTTTTCCAGTCAATTAGTGTGGCCATGCATTTAAGGTTTTTAAATGTAAAACCATCTTTGCATTCCCGGAATAAACTTTAGTGTGTGAATTTTAATATATTGTTGGATTTGTTTTATAAATATTTAGCTTAGAATTGTTTCATCTATATTCATCAGAGAGATTAATCACTACTTTTTTTTTCCCTCATGCTAACTTTGGTTTTAGTATCAAAGCATAACAGCATTATAGATTGAATTGGAGACTATTTCATTAAAAATTTTAATTTTTGAAAGAGTTTTCAGAAGATTAGAATGATTTAACTTGGAAAAGATGATACAATTTTCATATAAACCATGTAGGGAAGATTTTTCCTTTGTGAGAGGATTTTAATGATTCATTTAATATTCACCATTCTTAATGGTTATGGAGTTATTAAAGCTTTCTATTTTTTTGAGTCGGACTTGGTATCTCTCTCTTACACACATGTTTTCCTTCTTTCTCTTTAAATTTGTCTATTTCATTTGTCTTAAAAATTATTTTCAGAAACATAGTCATCACATTATTTTATTTTTACCTTCTGCTATATATAATTATGTAATAGTTTCTATTGCTAATGTTTTTTTATTTGTGTTCTTCTTCTCTTTTCACAGGTTTGTAAGGAAACAATTTTTGAGTTCTTTTTTTCTCTACTTTATTTTGGTTTATATTTTATTAATTTTCTACTTTTGGTTCCTCTCTCCCTTTTCTTAGTTTTAATCTTTGTCATAATCATAAGTGTGCATGATTGATTGAGACAAGGTCTTGCTCTGTCACCCAGGCTGGAGTGCAGTGGCATAATCAACTCACTGCAACCTTAACTTCCTGGCCTCAAGTGATTCTCCCACCTGTCTTTTGAGTAGCTGGAACTACAGTCATGCACCACCACACCTAGCTAATTTAAAAAAATTGTATGTAGCGATGGGTGTCTCACTATGTTGTACAGGCTTGTCTCAAACTTCTGGCCTCAAGCAGTCCTCCCTCCTTGGCTTCCCAAAGCATTGGGATGACAGGTATGAGTCACCACACCTGGCCAAGTGTCCATAATTTAAAGTCAAATGGCTACATTGTTCTGTTATGAAGAACATGTGTCCCCTTCCCCACCCCCATTCCCTTATATACCACTTCCCAGGGCAACCACGTTTACAGTCCCCTGTCTTCCATCTTTTTATTTGGTGTTTACATTTATTTCTCCAAGTAGCATAATTGTGTATTATTTCTTGATTCTTTTTCAACTTTGGGTATGGTCTATTGATTTTTTAATATGGAGGAGAAGGCTTTGAAGATCTTTTTCTCCTTCATCTTCCATTGTTCACTTTTACCTTTTGTAACCCCAACTGCATAATATGGTAAAATTTAAGTGTTAGTTAATGCCAATAATCAATTCATGTTTACACTGCTTTGAATGTGCAAACATTATTGACATATTTCACAACTTTTTGTCTTCCCTTGCTATGGTTTGGCTCTGTGTCCCCACCCAAATCTCATCTTGAATTGTAATCTCCATGTGTCAAAGGAGGTAGCTGGTAGAAGGTGTTTGGATCATGGGAGTGGTTTCTCCCATGCTCTTCTCATGACAGAGAGTGAGTTGTCACGACAGTGAGTGAGTTCTCACAAGATCTGATGGTTTAAAAGTGTGTGACAGTCCCCGCTTTGCTCTGTCTTCTGCCATCATATAAGATGTGCCTTGCTTCCCCTTTGCCTTCTGCCATGATTGGGTCCTGCTTCCCAGTCATGCAGAACTGTGAGTCAATTAAGTCTATTTATAAATTACCCAGTCTCAGGTAGTTCTTTATAGCAGTGTAAAAATGGACTAATAAATCCCTGGAATTAATTCTTGTGTCCATTTTCTATT
This sequence comes from Macaca nemestrina, assembly GCF_043159975.1. Taxonomy (NCBI): domain Eukaryota; kingdom Metazoa; phylum Chordata; class Mammalia; order Primates; family Cercopithecidae; genus Macaca; species Macaca nemestrina. The sequence continues at coordinate 133,122,561 of NC_092127.1, read as the reverse complement.
TCCTTCATTTTTGACATACTTATTATCAGTTCAATTACTCATTGACTATTTAAATATCCGAAGACACTTAGACACTTATATTATATTTAATATAAATATTAAATTAATCTTTCTGAATAAATGTTTTCAGAGTCTTCTGACTGGCTCCAGAAAATTGATACCAAGGAGCGGGGCATTGCTATAAAGATATTTGAAAATGTGGAAGTGACTTTGGAACTGGGTAACAGGCAGAGATTGGAAGAGCCTGGAGGACTGAGAAAAAAGACAGGAAGATGAGGAAACACTTTGGAACTTCCTAAAGACTTGTTAGAATAGTTGTGACCAAAATGTTGATAGTGATATGGACTGCGAAGTCCAGCCTGAGGAGATCTTATATGGAAATTAGAAACTTATTGAGAGCTCTGCCTACTTGAATACTAATCATAAATTACTTGGGGTAAGAGTACTATAGGGATGTACAAGAAGAGGGTGGTGAAGCATGACCAGGGGACTTCCGATTTCCCATGAGTATGTAAAAAACATGGGCTTAGACTGGAAATATAAGGCACTGCTCCTTTGTTGTTAAAAGTATAAGGAGTTGGGAGGGGCATGGTGTGTGACATCTTTTTGTAAAGGTCGAGTTCCACATACACCTTTTGATTCCATATTCAAGATATTCATCCTGATTTTTCTCAGTAATATTTCAGAGAGTCTGAGAATAAATAGTAGACACAAATTTTATTGTAAGTACTATCTTTCTCCCAGTTTAATCTTGTTATACCTTTCAATACCAGGCACTGTAAAATGATGAGATTAATGTCCATAAGGCACTCAAACGCATATAAACTCACAAACCAGAAAGAATTGCAAACAGGGTGATAATATTGAAACATTTAAAGGATAGAGTGATTAGGAAATTAAACATAAATATTAAGTCAAAGAAATCAAGTATTGAATTTGAATACATTGTAGCTTGATATTTGGCATGTAAGAACAGTGTTATATGAGATCAGAAAAATTTATGACTTAAAATATGATATAAACACATAGAAAGTTTGAGTCTAATGAAGCTTTTTAAGAAATGGGTCACCAGCTCTGACAGACCCAGGGGCCGGCATGCTGCCTTTGTACTTTCTGCTGTTCTTTAAAAGCAGACACAGAGGGAGGGGGCTCACTCTTAATTGTTGTGGAAGACACTATATGCTTCACCAAGAATTAGTGTTTTCATAGAATAATTTAGAAAAGAAATTAGCATAAAGTGTGACCACTGGAATTCTGGTAGAAGAAAAATATCTCCAAAAGCATAAAAAACCTTGGAATGCTAAAAATATATACATATAAAAATGGATATAAATACCACTGAAATTATCTGTCTCATTTTCCTTTTCTATACAAAGGTTTAATATTAGTACGTAACCAAGAGTGGACCTAGTTGTGTGGCTAAGCATTACACATTTTAGGGGCCTCATAAGAAAAGAATAGAAATTATTTTTGCAAAATTTCAAATATATACAACCACATGAATGCATTGTTAGAGTCTCTAATGAAACGTCATTAGTTGTCCTGAAACCTGCTTCTGTATTCACCCCATTGGGTTTCTGGGAAGAATAAATCAGAAATTGAAGGATGGACCAAGATGGTCGAATGAAAGCCTCCACTGATTTTCCCGCACAACATGAACACCAAATTCGACCACTATCTACACAGAAAAGCACCTTCCTAAGAACCAAAAATTAGGTAAGCAATCACAGTACCTGGTTTTAACTTCATATCACTGAAAGAGGCACTGAAGAGGGTAGGAAAGACAGTCTTGAACCTCTGATACAACCCCTCCCTCATCCATTGCGGTGGTCATATGGCAGGAAGAGACAGTCTCAGTGCTGCAGGAGGGAGGAGGGAGTGTGCAGTGCCTGTGGGACTGTTCACTGGACTCAGTGCTGCCCTGGGTCACAGCAGAAAACAAAACTGAGCTTAAGTCAGCTGATACCTGCCCACAGAGGGAGCATGAGACCAGCTCTAGTTAGTGGGGAATTGCCCATTCCAGCAGTTGAAAATTGAGTTTTGGCAAGCCTTGCCATGGCAGGCTAAAGTACTCTGTGGTTCTAAATAAACTTGAAAGGCAACCCAGGCCACAGGGGCTGCTATCCCGGCCCGCGGGATAGTCAGTGTAGGCCCTGGAGGAGGGGGTGGGAATTTGGGGAACAAGAGACACGAGAAATGGAGACAAGACAGTGCTCTGATCAAGTCTCGTTTAATGGTGGTAATGCAATGCCGTATATACATTTGGAGGGGAAGGGGTTGGGCTAAGGCGGAAATGACCTCATTGCGGAAGGCGTGGCCAGATAGGCTTCGGTTTCTCCGGTCGGACGTCATGTTGCGCCTGCGCTGTCAGGTAGTCTTTTCGTGGGCGCGGGAAAAATGAATGAAGAAGAAGCGGGAAGAGCGCCATCTTTTAATGGCGGTATTAATACAGGGAAGAAGGTAAATCTAGGGAGAAGGTGTGGGGTGGAAATGAATATAGCTCAGGCGTTTAATCTTTAATTATTATTCGCTATGGCCGGGGCGTGCAGCTCCGGACAGGTCCCCCTTTTTATATTTTTATAATAAGAAAACCCCTCGGGAACTGCGCCTGTCTTAGGTTGGGTCAACTCACCCCCACCTTCTAGGCCCGTCATGGGATAAGGCAGCAGCAAGGGCGGCCCTCCTGTCTTAGGCTCTGATGGAGATAGTGTCCTCTTACCCGTCATTGACTGTCCAGTTCAGCACACAGGGGAGGTGGTCTTATTAAGGTAAATAAGACTCACCATTTTCAGTCATCTCAAGGCGATGATAATGAACCTGTATAGGGTTGGCCTGGAAGGCCTCGATTTGTTGTCTGACAAATGCCATAAGCTTATTAAGGATTATAGGCCCGAGAGTGAGGAAGAGTAGAAGAGTGAGTAAAGGACCAAGAAATGGCAGGAGATAGGGGAGAAGTCCATCGAGTCCAGTCCATAGTGGATTGGCGGCCAGGCCTTTTCTGCGCTTTTCTAGTTCTTCTTGCAAAGTTTTTATATTATCTCTGATGATTCTGGATTTGTTGGCGTAAAAACAGCACTTTTCCTGTAAAGCCAAACATATCCCTCCCTGTTCTGCCGTTAACAAATCTAGACCTCTTCTATTTTGGAGAACTACTTCAGCTAACGAGTCTACTTGGTCTTGTAAATCTTGTATAGTACTGGATAAGGTCCGTACATCTGAGATTATTTGATTGGATAATTTAGTATATTGGGTTAGTGAGACTCCTAGGCCTGTGGCTCCTGTAGTAAAAGCAGTGGTGATTCCTAGTCCAGCCAACAAGGGAATAAATTGTATGGCTTGTTTCGGTCTATAAATAAAATGTTCAATAGCGGGGATGGGGATAGGTTCATCTCCAGGGATGATATCAATGTCGGGGAGAAGAGTGGCCAGAACACAAAGCCCTGTCCAATTTGTAGGTAGATACGTATATGCCATGTTGTTTCCACAAACGAAAACCGAGCCATTTATAGCACACAAAGGGTTGGTGGCATTGATTATGGAAGTACAGTTGCCAAACACAACATAGCCTAAATCAATTTCTTTAGTGTTATTATATGATGGTGAAAAGAGGCAAGAGGAATTAGAAAACGTCATCAGTTGAACTAAGGGAGGGGGGGTAATAGGACAGGAATTATTTACTAAGGATTCATTTGAGTAATTGACATAGGGCAATGAAAGGTTAGGTATGGCTAGAGGAATAGGGGGTCCCATTTTAAGACAAAGCCAACAATCGTGGGCCAGGCTTGTATTGGACATTTGAAGTAAATTGTAAGTAGCATTGAGGATATCAAAGGTTTGGGCATCAAGCCTAAAATTATCTCTAAGCTCAGGCAGGGCTAAAGGGTGATATTGAAGTTCAGGATATGGAGCTTTATGAATTTCTTCTAATTTTTTCTGGACGGTTTTAATTCTTGCAATATCTAATGGGCCTCCTCCATCAGAAATGTGAATGGGGGCGGTAGTGCTCCAACAAACAGGCTTTCCTTTTTGGCCGTTACAAGGAGATTGTACAAGTTTATTAGTGGATCCTAATACTTGTACGTCATTGATGCCTCCAGTTTGTGTTTTTAGTAACGTGGCCGTATAATATGTTCTATTGCCTGATTTGCATTGTTGATAGGAGGTATAACAGGAACTATGTACAGAAGATTGGAAAGAGCTACAAGGGCATTCTAGGAGCGGTCCGCTAGGTGAGGTATCTCTTGGGGTAGACTTACATTTCCATAACTGGTTTGGCATTAGGTAAGCTGTCTTGCCCGTGCAGGTCACCTGGGTGATTCTATCTGACGGAGGTTCAGATATTTGTCCCCCTCTGCAGTCACAAGGCTGGCCGTATTGTTTTCGTAATAATTCTTTTGCCTTACGAGGGTCACCAAAACCTGCATAGACTGTCACTATGTTATATAGAGCAATTATTCTCCAAAGGAATTTCATGTTAGGCTTCATTTTCTGAAAAACAAGAAGGAAAGAACTTCTCAGGGAGATTTATCTTCCCTGGACTGACAATGGTTATGATTTATTTGTCTTACCAATCTTTCAGGCAGCCATCTGGCTGCATCATTTTTTTGTGAGAAGATGCATACTGAGCCTCTTCCCCAAATTAAAACTGGATCGGGGCCATGCCATGAACTATCAAGTGGATCTTTCCATTTTACCATTGCAAACTGTTTTTGAGATTCAGGATGCCAGAAACGGTCAGCAGCCGATTTTCCATGACTGTCCAAATTTAAAAAATTAAGGATAAACAGGGCATGATTGAGTATGTTTCTGGGGGTACCCTTCACGGGGTACCAGCTCCCCCCTTTTAATTTTGTGATAATAGTTTTTAATGACAGATGAGCTCTTTCTACTATACCTTGTCCTTGGGGATTATAGGGAATGCCTGTGGTATGTTTAATTTGTAGGGTATTACAAAATTGTAAGAAGGTTTTGGCTATATAACCGGGGCCATTATCTGTTTTGATTTGTTTGGGTATTCCTAAAATAGAAAAGCAGTGTAATAAATGAGCTATGACATGTTTGGTGGCCTCTCCTGTTTGGAGAGTTGCACTGATGAATCCACTATAGGTGTCTATGCATACATGGATATATTTTAGTTGACCGAGTTCTAAGTGGTGAGTAACGTCCATTTGCCAAATTTCGTTGGGGATGAGTCCTCGGGGGTTAACTCCTAGATGGGGAACAGGTAAATATGTTATGCAGTTGGCGCATTGTTTAACTATTTGTCGAGCTTGTTCTCTGGTAAGTTTAAACATAAGTCTTAAGGTTTGGGCGTTTAAATGATGTAAGGCATGTGCTTTTTGCGCTTGTTGCAAATTGTCTGTAGTGACTGTGGCTATGGTTTTTGTTGCCGTGTCAGCTGTTGCGTTACCTTGTGTTAGAGGTCCCGGTAATCCTGAATGTGCTCTAATATGCCCAAGAAAAAAGGGAGTAGTCCTTTTTCAGATAAGTTGTTGACATTGTAAAAATAGGTTAGCTGTGTCTGAAATATGTTTAATTTGAGACACGGTCTCTAAGAGGGGTATTGAATGAGCCAGGTAGGCGCTGTCTGTATAAATGTTAAGTGGCTGACAAGGAAAAGCTGATAGTGCTGCAATTATAGCTTGCAATTCGACCAGCTGAGCTGATGTATAAGTGGTCTGGAATTTAACGACTACATTATTGTAAGTGTAAGCGGCAAGTCCTGTGGAAGATCCATCAGTGAAAATTAGTAATGCGTCATTGAGAGGTTCTTTACTGGTAACATGGGGAAATACAAACGCATGTAGTTTACAAAATTGAATAAGTTTGTTAGGTGGGTAATGGTTGTCAATCGCGCCAGTATAAGAAGCGCAAGCAATTGGCCAGGCTTCCGTATTTTGTAACAGCCAATGGATGCGTGATTGAGTGTAGGGCTGTATAATGGTAGAGGGTTCTATTCCAAAGTATTTTCTACTGTTTTCTCTTCCCAAGATAATTAGATCAGCTATGGCATCATAATAAGGCAACAAAACCTTTTTAGGGGAGGAGGGCAGGTATACCCACATAATGGGATTGTTCTGCCAAAATAGGCCAGTAGGGGTTATTGTTGTGTTAAAAATAAGGAATATTAATGGCTGAGAATAATCAATACTGGTAACAAATTGTGTTGCAATGGCATGTTCTACCTGTTGGAGTGTTATTAATGCTTCTTTAGTAATGGACCTGGGGGATTTTGGATTAGAGTCTCCTTTTAATATATCAAAAAGAGGTTTTAACTCTCCTGTGGTGAGCTTTAAGTATGGTCGAAGCCAATTTATGTCTCCCAGTAATTTTTGGAAATCATTTAAAGTTTTTAAATGATCACGACGTATAACGGCCTTTTGATTAATGATTTTGGGTCCATTAATCTGGAAACCAAGATAAGTGTATGGATCTTGTAATTGTACTTTTCCTGGGGCTATTTGTAGTCCGGCTGCTGTTAACTCTTGTTTGAGTTGGGCGAAGCACTGTAAGACTTGTTCGCCAATTTCTCCTGCTATTAAAATATCATCCATATAATGTATAATATACATTTGTGCCCATGTTTTTCTGACTGGCTCTATAGCGGCAGCTACATATTTTTGACACAAGGTAGGACTATTGGCCATACCCTGAGGTAAGACTTTCCATTGATAGCGTTTCATTGGTTGTTTAAAATTTGTAGATGGAAGACTAAAGGCAAATCTTTTCTGGTCAGCAGGGTGAAGGGGAATTGTAAAAAAGCAATCTTTAAGGTCAATAATGATTTTAAAATATTTTTGAGGAATCGCAACCGGTGAAGGCAATCCTGGTTGTAAGGCACCCATAAGGATCATAGTGATATTTACTGCTCTTAAATCTTGTAAGAGTCTCCATTTACCAGACTTCTTTTTAATAACAAAAATAGGTGTATTCCAAGGGGAATTACTTTCCTCAATATGTCCTGCTGCTAGTTGTTCCTGCACTAACTGTTGGGCAGCACTTAGTTTATCATTGAGTAAAGGCCACTGATCAACCCAAACGGGCTCATCTGACTTCTAAGTAATGGGGTCAGCGCACCTTTGGGGTGCAGGTATGTCAGTGGCCTGAGCTAAAAATTTCCAAACCCCTTTTTATCAAGTTGTCCTGAAACCAGTATAGGCTGTGGGATACCGTTCTCTCCTTTTCCAAGACCTTTACCAGGGGTGTATCCTTGAGTTAACATTTGTGCAGTAACTATATCATTTGGACTACACATTATAATTTTCATTTGAGAGAGTAGATCTCGCCCCCAAAGGTTAACAGGTAGGTAAGGGATGACAAATGGCTTAATGAGGCCTGAATTGTTTTCTTTATCTGTCCATGTTAGGTATTTAGAACTTTGTTTAGGATTACTGCTTTGTCCAATTCCTCTCAAGTGAGTTAAAGTTTCTGTGGTAGACCAATGAGAGGGCCAATCTTCCTGTTTAATGATAGTTACATCAGCCCCTGTGTCTATTAGTCCAGTGAATGCCTTCCCGTCTAACCATAAGGTTAGAGAGGGTTTTTGATTTGTAATTGGTTGCACCCAATATATATCTGATGATCCGAAACCTTTTATATTTCTATTAGAGTGTTGGATATTATTATCTGTTTTAACCAAAGGTAGCAGGAGTAACTGAGCTATTCTAACTCCTTGAGGGACAGTAATAATACTATCAATAGCTCTGGCCATAATTTTAATTTCTCCTTCATAATCATTATCGATAACTCCAGGGAGGACTTGTAAGCCTCTCATGGTGACACTACTTCTTCCTAAAAGTAGCCCAAAAGTGTTAGGTGGTAAGGGTCCATATATTCCGGTATTTAAGGTTTGCAGTCCCATTTCAGGTGTTAGTATTGTGTGGGAGGTGGAACTGAGGTCCAATCCTGCACTTCCTGGGGTTGCTCTACTAAGTTTTGAAATGGATTGCTGTTGCTGGCTGGAACAAAGCTGACTGCCCCATATGCTTGTTTCGGGGCCTGAGGCTGGCCCCTCATCCCGTTTCCCTGCCTGGGGGGTAAAGGATTTCCTTGACTGTCAGTTTTAGATTTACATTCGTTTGCCCAGTGCCTTCCTCTTTTACACCTTGGGCAAAGGCCTGGGATTTTTGCTTCTGGACTCTTATTTTGGTTTTCACAGCAATCTTTTGCAAAGTGTCCCCTTTTACCACATCTAAAACATCCCCCTTTATCTTTACCTTTGTTAATGAGGAAATCTCTTACTGTTTGGCCACTAAAAGCGGCGGCCATTGCTAGGCCTTGTTGATATGAGGGCCCAATATCTGAACAAAGGCGAATGTATCCTGTTAAATCTGTTTTCTTTCGATAAGGTCTGATTGCCGCTTGGCAGGCGGGGTTAGCATTTTCATAAGCTAACTGTTTAACATAATCTACACCCGTTTCTGCATTTCCAAAGATTCTACCTGCCATGGTCATAAGTCTATGCACAAAGTCTGCAAATGGCTCATCGGGTCCTTGTTTAACCGCTGTGAGCGAGGCCCCTGGATCTCCTTTAACGGGAAGTTTTCTCCAGGCCTTTGTAGCAGCAGCCTGGATTTGTGAGAACAGTCCAGGGTCATATTGCATTTGGGCCTGAGTGTCTGCATAATTATCTGAACCAGTTAACATATCAAAATCCCAACCGTTTCCTGCCTGTTGATTTCTTTTAGCTGTATCTCTACAATGTTCAAAGAACTCTGACTTCCAAATTAAGTGGTCTCCCCCAGAAAGAACTGCCCTGACTAAGGTATTCCAGTCTGTAGGAGTGAGCCAATTCTCAGCTACAGATTCCACTATAGCAAGAGTATATGGAGCAGTAGCCCCATACTGAGAGGCAGCAGTCTTTAACTCTTTTATAATAGTAAAATCAAATCTAGTATGATGCCTCCAAGCCTGTCCCTGTTCATCTATGGTTTCAGTGACCGGAAAAACGTCTTTGGGGGAGGAGTCTTCTCTATGTTGGCTAGCAACTAACCCCCCTCTTGGAACATGTTGTCCAGGCCGCTGAAGTGGGCGCAAGGAACCCTCCATAGCGTCTGAGTTAGGTATTTTTTCATTTCCTGTTTTTAGCTTTTGGAGCCAAATTATCAATGATTGATGTAACTCTTCAAGTTTAATCTGTTCTTCTAGTTAAGCAATTTTTTGCTTTAATTCTTCTTTGGGATCTATTGCTGCCATAACAATGGGCGCAGAAGCCTCATTATGTGTCTTATTATATGGGGGTGGGTATGAAGAACAGGGAGGCAAATCAGGGTTGTGATATTTAGCCGCCTCTTCCTCTAAATCATCCCAATTTATATCCGGTTGATTAGGCTTATTAATTTCCTCCTCCTTTTGAAGCATCTGTAAAATTGGGTATTTTTTTGGTTTGTTTTCGTGTGGTATTTCTTTATCTGTTACAGAAGGAGACTTGATTTCCTCATGATCACTTTCAAGGGAAATGAGATCTTCCTCCGTATCTTGCGGAGGCTTTGTGAGGTTAGAGCGGGAGCTAACCTTTAAAATATGCTCTGTCTGAGCGACCGCAGCCATGACTTGCGGATTGGCCTCCTTCTTATCTATTAAATCTCTAATGAGGTTCCAATAAGAGAAGGCGGTTACAGGAATTTTTTCTGGCCCAAAAGTATTATAATAGTCCTGAAAACAATCCCCTACTCTACGCCATCTTTTAATATCAATAGTTCCTTCCTGTGGGAACCAAGGGCAAGTGTCTTTTACAAAATCAAAAAATTTAAACAAATCATTACCTTTAACCTTTATTCCTCGTATCTTTAAAGCCTCTTTTAATTGTCCTACATATATTTGATGTTGGCTTAATTCTTGTCCCATTTCGGACGCGTCACTTACCTTCGATTCTGACGCGGCATGTTCCCGTGGTGATCGGAAGAGTTTGACTTCTTTTGTCTTCGTTAGCGGTCGACTGTCCTTTGGCATCCTCTTCCTCACGGAGTCCCTCATTTCCAGGTCCCTGTTCGGGCGCCACGTATCCCGGCCCGCGGGATAGTCAGTGTAGGCCCTGGAGGAGGGGGTGGGAATTTGGGGAACAAGAGACACGAGAAATGGAGACAAGACAGTGCTCTGATCAAGTCTCGTTTAATGGTGGTAATGCAATGCCGTATATACATTTGGAGGGGAAGGGGTTGGGCTAAGGCGGAAATGACCTCATTGCGGAAGGCGTGGCCAGATAGGCTTCGGTTTCTCCGGTCGGACGTCATGTTGCGCCTGCGCTGTCAGGTAGTCTTTTCGTGGGCGCGGGAAAAATGAATGAAGAAGAAGCGGGAAGAGCGCCATCTTTTAATGGCGGTATTAATACAGGGAAGAAGGTAAATCTAGGGAGAAGGTGTGGGGTGGAAATGAATATAGCTCAGGCGTTTAATCTTTAATTATTATTCGCTATGGCCGGGGCGTGCAGCTCCGGACAGGCTGCAATTTCTAGGCAAGTCCTAATGCTGTGTTGGGCTGAGACTCAGTGGACATGGGGGGCATATAACCTATTGAGACACCAGCCAGGGTGGCGAAGGGAGAGCTTGTGCCACCCTTCCCCTAGCCACAGGCAGCACAGCTTGAAGTAATGAGAGAGTCCTTTATTCTGCTTGAGAAGAGGACAGGGAAGAGTAAAGAGGATTTTGTCTTGTATTTTGAATACCAGCTCAGCCACAGTAGGAAAGGGCATCACGCAGAGTAGTGAGGCCCCCATTCTAGGATCTACCTCCTGGACAACATTTCAAGACACAACCTGAGTCAGAAGAGAACCTGCTCTCTTGAATGAAAGGAAGAAGTCCTGGCAGGATTCATCATCTGCTAACTAAAGAGCCCTTGGGCCCTGAATAACCAGCAGCAATACCAAGATAGTATGCCATATTGCTGCTGGTTATTTCTGCTGTGGGCTTTGGGTAAGACTCTGAGATGTACTGGCTTCAGGTGAGACCCAGCTCATTCCCAGCTGTGGTGGCTATGGTGAGAGACTCCTTCTACTTGAGAAAAGCAGAGGGAAAACTAAAGGGAACTTTGTCTTGCACCTTACATATCAGCTTGGTCATAGTGAGGTAGAGCACCAAGTGGGCTCTTGGGGTCCCCAGTTCCAGGCCTTAGAGTTTGGACAGGATTTCAAGATATCCCCTGGGCCAGAAGGGAGCCCACTGCCCTGAAGGGTGAGTCCCAGGCTTGGCAGCATTCAGCACAAGCTGACTGAAGAGCCCTTAAGGGAACATCAGCAGCAGTCGGGGAGTACTCTTCATGGGCCTGTGGTGGCAGTGGCCATAGGGTAAAACTCCTCTACCTTTGGAAAAAGGAGAAAAGACTGTAAAGGACTGCATTTTGTGGTTTGAGTGTCATCTTAGCTGTACTACAATAGAGCATCAGGTATACTTCTAAGGATTTTGACTCTAGTCCCTGGCTTCTGGACTACAGCTCTGGACCCACCTGGGACCTGAGGGAACTGGCTGCCCTGAAAGGAAGAATACAGACCTGACTGGCTTTGCTACCTGCTGATATAAAGGCCCCAGGTTATTGAGCGAACATAGGTCGTAGCAACAGAGAAGTAGAGCAGGCATAGAGTGAGACCCACTACTGTGCATACAATGGAGCTCTAATACATATGGCAGCAGCATTTTCAGTGGAAACTTTACGGGCCAGGAGAGAGTGGTGTGACATATATAAAGTGCCGAAGGAAAAAACTTTTACCCTAGGATAGTGTATCTGGTGAAAATATCCTTCAGACAGGAAAGGGAAATAGAGACTTTCCCAGACAAACAAAAGCTGAGGGATTTCAACACCAGACCTATCTTACAAGAAATGCTAAAGAGAATTCTTTGATTTGAAAGAAAAGGACATTAATGAGGATTAAGAAATCATCTGAAAGCACAAACCTCACTGATAATAGAAAATACACAGGAGAACATAGAGTATTGTAATACTGTAATTGTGATGTGTATACTGCTCATGTCTTAAATGGAAAGATGAAAAGATGAACCAATCAAATATAATAACTACAACAACTTTTTAAGACACAGGAAGCACCATAAGACATTAATAGAGAGACAAAAAGTTAAAAGTGGGAATATGAAATTAAAGCATAGAGGGCTTTTTTTTGTTTTTGTTTTTTGTTCTTTTTTAGTTTTCTTTTTGCTTGTTAGTTTGTTTATGGAATCAGGGTTGTCATCAATTTAAACTAATGGGTTATATGATATTATTTGTAAGCCTCATGGTAACCTGAAATCTAAAAGCATATAATGGATACACAAAAAATAAAGAGTGAGAAATTAAAACATACCACCAGTGAAAATCACCTTCACTCAAAGGAAGACAGGAAGGAAGTAAAGAAGAGAAAAACACAAAACAACCAGAAAACAACAAAATGGCAAGAGTAACTCTTTACTTATCAGTAATAACATTGAGTGTAAATGGACTCAACTCTCCAATCAAAAGACATAGAATTGCTGAATGGATGAGAAAACAAGACCCAGTGATCTGATGCCTACAAGAAACACACTTCATCCATAAAGGTGCACATAGACTGAAAAGAAAAGACAGAAAAAAGATATTCCATGTCAATGGAAAGAGCAGGCATAGCAATAGTTGTATCAGAAAAAATAGATTTCCAGACAAAAACTTTGAGAAGAGACAAATAAGATCAGTATATAAGGATAAATGTCAATTCAGCAAGAGGATATGGCAATTGTAAATGTACATGTACCCAACAGTAGAGTGCCCAGATAAATAAAGCAAATATTACTAGAACCAAAGAGAGAGATGGACTCCAATACAATAATAGCTGGAGATTTCAATACCTCATTTTCAGCATTGGCTAGATCTTCCAGATAGAAAATCAACAAAGAAACATCAGACATAATCTGCACTATAGAACAAATAGATCTAATAGATATTTACAGAACACTTAATTCAGCAACTGAAGAAAACAGATTCTTCTCAGCATATGGATCGTTCTCAAAAATATATCACATGTTAGGTCACAAAACAAGTCTTAAAACATTCAAAAAATTGAAATAGTATTAGACATATTCTCTGACCAAAATGGAATAGAACTAGAAATCACTAATAAGAGTAATTTTGGAAACTACACAAACACATGGAAATGAAACCAAGAAGCAGAGCAAGATGGTGGAATAGAAAGCTCCATTGATCATAACTCCCCAACAAGGACACCGAGTTAACAACTGTCTACACAGAAAAAAACACCTTCATAAGAACTGAAAATCAGGCAAGCACTCATAGTACCTTGTTTATCTTTATATCACCGAAAGAGGCACTGAAGAGTTAGAGAAAATAGTAATGAATTGTCTATGTCACCCCTGCCCCAGCCCCAGCAGCCACTATATGGTGTGGAGTGCATCTCTGGGTACCAATGGAGGGAGAACACAGCAACTGTGAGACATGGAACTCAGTACTATCCTGTTAGAGCAGAAAGAAAAACCAGACCAAACTCAGTTGATGCTCACCCATGAAGGGAGCATTTAAACCAGCCCTAGCCGGAGGAGAATTGCCAGTCCTAGTGGTCTGAACTTGAGTTCCTACAAATCTCACCACTGAGGGCTATAGCACTCTATGTCTCCAAGTAAACTAGAAAGGCAATCTAGGCCATAAGGCTGCAACTCTTAGGCAGTCCTACTGGTGAACCAGGCCCAGAGACAGTGTACTGGGGGGCATGCAACATACTGAAACACCAGCTGGGTCAGCCAAGGGAGTGTTGGCATCACCCCTCCCCAACTCCAGGCTGCATATCTCATGGTTCAAAAAGAGACCCCTTCTTTCCATTTAAGGAGAGAAAGGGATGGGTGGGGAGGACTTTTTCTTGCATCTAGGCACCCAGCTCAGCCACAGCACGATAGGGCATTGGTCAGAGTCATGAGGCCCTTGTTCCAGGCCCTAGTTCCCAGACAACATTTCTTGACACACTATGGGTCAGAAGGGAACCTGCTGCCTTGAAGGAAAGAACCCAGTCCTACCAGCATTTATCACCTGCTAACTGTAGAGTCCTTGGGCTCTGAATAACTGGTAGTGATACCCAGGTACTACATTGAGAGCCCTGGGTGAGCCTCTGAGACTTGCTGGCTTCAGGTGATACTCAGCACATTATCAGCTGTGGTGGCTATGAGGCAAAAACTCCTTCTGCTTGAGAAAAGCAGAGGGAAAAGCAAAGGAGACTTCATCTTGCACCTTAGGTGCCAGCACAGCCACAAAAGGTGGCTCTAGGCAAAGTGGGCCCTAGGCATCCCCAATTTCAGGACTTGACTGTTGGATGGCATTTCTTCTAGACCTGCCCTGGGCCAAAGGGGTGTTCACTGTCCTGAGGGGTGAGTCCCAGGCCAGACAGCATGCATGACAACCTGAAGTAAGAGACCTTGGAAACATTGGTGGTGGTCTGGCAGTACCCCTTGTGGCCTTGGGTGGCAGTGGCTATGGGGTGAGGCTCCTCTGCCTTGGGAAAAGAGAGGGAAGAGGTGGAAGGACTGCATCTTGTGGTATGAGTGCCAGCTCTGCTGCAGTACAATAGAACAGTAGGTAGACTTATAAGGTTATCTACTCTAGACCCTGACTCCCAAACAGCACTTCTGGACCCATCTGGGAAATAGCAGACCTCACCATCCTGAAAGGAAGGACATAGGTCTGGCTGGCTTTGCCACCCGCTGATTATAGAGCCCCAGGGCCTTGAGTGAACACACACAGTAGCCAGGGAGTGGTTAGAGCAGGCCTTGGGCAAGACCCAGAGCTGTGCTTGCTTCAGGTCTGACGCAGTACAGTCATAGTGGTCGTGGCCACAGGGGTGCTTGTGTCACTCCATCCCCAGCTTTATGTGGCTCAGAACAGAGAGAAAGAGAGACTCTATGTTTGGGAGAATGTAAGGGAAGAGAACAAGAGTCTCTGCCTGGTAATCCAGAGATACTATCAGATCTTGTCCAAGACCATCAAGGCAGCACCTCTATGAGTCCACAGGAACCAGAGCATTACTGACTTGGGGTGCCCCCTAAAGCATATGCAGCTTAGACCACAATACCCAAATCCTTTCCAATATCTGGAAAGTGTTCCCAAGAAGGACAGGTACAAATAAGCCCTGACAGTGAAGATGATATGATTTGGCTGTGTCCCCACCCAAATAGCATCTTGAATTGGAGCTCCCAAATTTCCCACATGTTGTGGGAGGGACTCAGTGGGAGACAATTGAATCACGGGGGTGGTTTTCCCCATACTGTTCTTGTGAAAAAGTCTCATGAGATCTAATGTTTTTTTAAGGGGAAACCCCTTTCAGTTGGTTCTCATTCTCCCTTGTCTGCTGCCACGTAAGACATGCCTTTTGCTTTCTGTCACAATTGTGAGGCCTCCTCAGCCACATGGAACTGTGAGTTAATCAAACCTCTTTTTCTGTATCAATTAGCCAGTCTCAAGTATGTCTTTTTCAGTATCATGAAAACGGACTAATACAGAAGACTACAATAAATATCCAACTCCTACACAAACTATTCTAAACAGTGGAGGAGGCGAGTCAGTCGGGCGCGGTGGTTCATGCCTGTAACCCCAGCACTTTGGGAGGCCGAGGTGGGCGGATCATGAGGTCAGGAGATGAAGACCATCCTGGCTAACATGGTGAAACCCTGCCTCTACTAAAAAATACAAAAAAAATTAGCCAGGCATGGTGGAGGGCACCTGTAGTCTCCGCTACTTGGGAGGTTGAGACAGGATAATGGCGTGAACCCAGGAGGCAGAGCTTGCAGTGAGCCGAGATCGCGCCACTGCATTCCAGCCTGGGCGACAGAGCAAGACTCCATCTAAAAAAAAAAAAAAAAAAAAAGTAGAGGAGGAGAGAACACTCCTAAGCTCATTCTATGAGGTCAGTATTACCCTGATACCAAAACCAGACAAAGACACGCAAGAAAATAAAACTACAGGCCAAGAACATCCATTGAGGAAATAACAGCCTCTTCAATAAATAGTGCTGGGAAAACTGTATATCCATATGCAGAAGAATGAAATTAGACCCCTGTTCCTGGACATATACAAAAATCAAATCAAAATGGATTAAAGACTTAAATCTAAGACCTCAAACCATGAAACTACTAAAAGAAAACACTGGGGAAACTCTCCAGGACATTGGAGTGGGCAAAATTTCTTGAGTAATACCTCACAAGCAAGGCATCCAGAGCAAAAATGAACAAATGGGATCACATAAAATTAAAAAGCTTCTGTACAGCAAGGAAAACAATCAACAAAGTGATGAGACAGCCCACGGAATGGGAGAAAATATTTGCAAGCTGCCCATCTGACAAGGCATTAATAACCTGAATATATAATGTGTTCAAACAACTCTGTAGGACAAAATTTAATCTGATTAAGAAATGGGCCAAAAATTTGAATACATATTTCTTAAAAGAAGACACACAAATGGCAGACAGATATATAAAAGGGTGCTCAACGTCACTGATCTTCAGAGAAATGCAAATCAAAACTACAATGAGATATTACCTTACTCTAGTTAAAATGACTGTTATCCAAAAGCTAGGCAATAACAAATGATGGCAAAGACATTTATACACTGTTGGTGGGAATGAAATTAGTACAAACATTGTGGAGAACAGTTTGGAGGTCCCTCAAACGACTAAAAATTGAGCTAGCATACGATCTAGCAATTCCACTGCTAGGTGTGTACCCAAAAGAAAGGTAATCAGTATATCAAAGAGGTATCTGCATTCCCATATATATTGCAGCAGTATTCACAATAGCCAAAATTTGGAATCAACCTAAATGTCCACCAACAGATGAATGGATAAACAAACTGTGGTACATATACAAAATGGAGTACTACTCAGCTATAAAAAAGAATGAGAACCTGTCATTTGCAACAACATGGATGGAACTGGAGATCATGACATTAAGTGAAATAAGCCAGTTACAGAAAGAAAAAACTTGGCAAGAAGTTCCCACTTATTTGTGGGAGCTAAAAATGAAAACCATTGAACTCATGGACACAGAGAGTAGAAGCATTGTTATCAGAGGCTGGGAAGGTAATGGGGAATTGGGGGCATGTGTGGATGGTTAGTAGGTATAAAACAAATAGAAAGAATGAGTAAGGCCTAGTGTTTGCTAGTGCTAGAGGGTGACTACAGTCAAAAATAATTTAATTGTACATTTAAAAATAACTGAAAGCGTATAATTGGATTGTTTGAAACACAAAGGATAAATGCTTGAGGGGATGGATGCCCCATTCTCCATGATGTGCTTATTATACACTGCATGCCTGTATCAAAGTATCTGATGTAGCCTGCAAATATGTACACATTATGTAACCACAAAAATTTAAACAAAGAATAAATCAGTTAATGTAAAGAATTTTAAAATAGTGTCTGACATGTCTATGGTCTATAAACTTGTGCTGCTCTATTACTATGAGGTATTATCAAGAGATAGTGTAATTAAAAGATTTTGCTCTGAATTAAGATACTTGATTGTATAAAATCATAACTGATTTGGATTGGAAGGAATAAAGCCATTGTGACTTTTTTTTTCTGAGTATGTAATATGATGTAAAGATACCTCCATCCTGAAAATAATAGTTCTAAACACTTCGTAAAGATGAGCCAACATTTAATGAGCTCTCACCATAGGTCAAGTGCTGGGCCAGGCGCTTCTCAAAATATCTCACACAGTCTTCTCCATAGTCCTTTAAGACAGCATTGTTATCCCCATTTTATGTATGAAAAAGCTGAGATGGAAAGTTTAAGTAACTTTTTGAAAGCAATAAAGGTTGTTAATAGAACAACCAGGATATGAACTCAGGACATCAAAGCCCTGCTTTTTGTACATAATCTCAAATGCTTTGTTCGGACTTGCTGATACTTTTGGAAAGGTTTCCCCTCTTCCCTGCCCACCCACCCAATTCCTTCCACAATATCGTACAGAAAACCTCATGTTGGGATGTCTTTCTCATTTGCATTTGTCTGCATTTTTTGTAAAATGTTATTTTTGGCAAAATATTTGCCTGAAGATGAAGATCTATGCAACAATATTAATATAAGAGATAATCAGTTCTTTTTTTCTCATTTGGCTTACTCTTAATTATAATACAGAAAAACTTGACACAATAGTTTTGATTTCTGAAAGAAGTGTTATCTAAACCAACATTCTGTTCTATCTGTACATTAGTGAGGTAGTCAGTACATGTGATCAGCAGTAACTGTTACTTGGCATCAGGAGTTCAGGAAGGGATAAGAAGAGAGGCATGCTAAATGGTGTTATAGATTGAATTGTGTCCCCCAAAAGATGTGTTGAAGTCTTAACCTCCAGGACCTCAGAATGTGGTCTTGTTTGGAAATAGAGTCATTGCAGATGTAATCAAGTTAAGATGAGGTCACATTTGACCAACACAACTTAGTGTCCTTATAAGAAGATGGTCACGTGAAGGAAGACACAGGAAAATGTCATTTGAAGACAGAGGCAGAGATTGGAAGTATACTGCCACAAGCCAAGAATGTCTGGGGCTACCAGAAACTGGAAAAGGCAAGGAAAGAACCTTCCCCTACAGGTTTCACAGGGAAGATGGCCCTGTAGACACCTTGATTTCAGACCCCTAGCCTATAAAACTGTGAGATAAATTTTTCTTGTTTTAAGCCACCCAAAATGTGCGTACATTATTACAAATGGAGACAAGGATTTCTTAGTAATATCCCCATGAGGTCTTGAATGCTTTTCTGCTTCATATTCATATGTATCTATAATATTTTTAAAAAGCCCATGGCATTACAGGCATAGTAACCCATGCACAAAATATATTTAAGGACTTGAGAGCCTGGATCTGTATTCAAAAGCTTTTGTATGTGGATCCTAAGCACCTACCGGAGTGGGACCTTCCTCTCAGATCTCTTAGAGTCCCATCAGCTCCTGTGCTTGGGCATGTTCAAGCCCAGGAGAAACAGAAAAACAAATGAGTGAGTGGCCATGCGACGATGCCTGTCTAACTGATTCATTTGAACATAGAGAGAGAAGGTCATGTCTGGGGTGAAGCATTTTGCTCAAAAAGATAGCTTCTCCTGATGAAACTTGGCAGTTGTTCCTTTGTACATTCATTCTCCTTGAAAAACTGTGTTGTGACTCAGTGAGTCAGATTGCTGGAATATGCAAGTTAGGTTTGCATCCAGCTTTCATTCTCTCAACCAATACCTTTCGGCAATTGGTGGTGTCTATTATACCAACCTCTTTTTTGTTTCGATGGAAGCATTGTTGTCTTAATGAGACAAAGCTCAGACTGGGTTGGGATTTATGTGGAAGGGTTTCTCAGAATGACCCTATCTTCAAGTGTTTTCCAGTTAGAGGTGGTTTTGGCCTAGTCTGGAGGACTAAGTGCTGTGCTGAGCACCTAGAGTGGTGCTGGAGAGGAGACATTATTAGATAGGGGAGAGATTTTGAAACATGATTTCTATTGAATAAGTGGTGGATAAAATAGTATCAAAGGAATTTATATTAATTATTTGTGCTGCTTACATAATCTTCTATGGCAGACTCATAATCAAATGTAGTGTCATAAAATGTCCTAGGGGCAATTGTTATAGCGTCATTAGTTTTGTTTAATGTACTGGCTGGAGTGCCATTTGGTGGAGCTGTGGTTTCAAGGAAGGTAATATGAAGTATGGAGAAGGCAGATGTGGCTGGGGGCAACAGATGAAGTTGTGCCATTGTGCCAGACACAGTGGTGATCATTGATACAATGGTAGCTGGTGTAATGGGAGGAGTATGGTGGAGGCTGCAGGTGTGGTATTGATGGCAGCAGGTATGGTAAAAGTAAAGAGAGCAGTTGAGGGAATAAAAGTTTGTTTGGTTTCAAGGGGAACAAAAGTGTGTGGTTTTTTTTTGTTTTTGTTTTTGTTTTTTTTTTTTAAGAGCCTTTCTCTGTCACCCAGGCTGGAATGGAGTGGTGCAAGTTCCGCCTCCCGGGTTCAAGTGATGCTCCTGCCTCAGCCTCCCAAGTAGCTGGAACTACATGTGCCTGCCACCAGACCCGGTTAATCTTTGTAGTTTTAGTAGGGACAGGGTTTCACCATGTTGGCCAGGCTGGTCTCGAACTCCTGACCTCAGGTGATCTGCCCGCGTTAGCCTCCCAAAGTGCTGGGATTACAGGTGTGAGCCACTGCACCCAGCCCAAAAGTGTTATTGATAGCATTTTTGATACTGATAGTAGTAGAATAAGTACCAGTGTATGATATGGTACTGACAACTGATGTAACTGCAACAGGGATTATATAAAGATACTTGAAATAGGTGTTGAAAATATGGTTGTTTTAGGTTGAAGATAATCAGTGGCTATAAAAAAAAGATGCATCATCAATTGCAGTGGTGGCAGAAGTGACCATTGCAGTATTAGATGCGGATGTTGAGTCAAATTGGGTGACTGCAAGTGCAGTGGTGGTAGTGGCAGATAGAGCTGAAGCAGAGGACTGGGTAGTAGGGGAAGGTGTTGTGATAGTTGTAAGGAGTGGGCTAGTGGTGGTCACTCTCAGTGTGGTAGAAGCTGAAGTAGTGACTTGTGTTGTCTTGACAGCAGCAGTGACCACAGGTGTTGTGGCCTTTTCCACAGATTTGGTTCCTAAGGAAGAGGGGATGGGAATGGATATAGAAGCAAAATACCCAGTGGAAGCAGGTGTGGAAGCTGATGGGTTTATAGCATCAAATGTCATATTTCCAAGTGTTTTCTTGGAGGCCATGGTGGTGTCAACAGGTGAGCTGGCAGGAATCTCATCTGTGGAAGGAACATCAGATAAGGTAGCTATAGCCTCAGATATGGACTTTGTGGAAGATTTAGTATTTGCAAATGTCACAATATTTGTGGCAGTGATTTCAGGCTTATGGATGGGAAATTTGGTGATAAATGAGGGTCAGTTTGGCTGCTGTGAAACTGGAAGATGTTGATGTCCAGTGGATTTGGGTTTACAAGAAAGAATTGGATTATGTTGTGGAAAGTGAGTTTTGTTTTTCTTAAATGGTTTTAAGTGAGGTTTGTATGATCCAGCTTTCTGTGGAAAACCTTTTGGTTTAACAGGATTCCTGTGTGAAAGACAGTTTAGGTGTGATTTTGGTTTGCCAAGTTTTTTTTTTGGACCAGTCTCTGCTTCTGATATTGTTGTTTTGTGTGCTAATTATTTTCATCTATAAGTTTTTGCTTGAGTTTTTGAGTGGGTAGGTTGTTTTATTTTAGTCATAGTTGTACTATATCTTCTTGATTAGTTTGCTGTGGAAGATAGATTTTTGTTTGTCTGGATCTTTTTCCCAGATTTGCACTAATATTAAGTTTTGATGGTTTGATGTATTCTGTGGTTTTGACTTGCTTCAAAGCTGACCATTTTGTTTGCCAGTTGAAAATGAGAGAGGTTTAGGTTGATGTGGGTTTTGTTGCTTGTTGATACTGGATTGAGACAGAGATTTGCTTGGTAGTATTCTAACAGCTTTGTGTGGATAATATTTGATAGTGTGAGATCTTTTGTTGGGAGGTTGAGTTACTGTGATTTGGTTGTTGATGGTCACTTTGTTGTGTTGGAGATTTTAGCCCAGGATTTGATTGGCCGTTTTTTATTTATTTATTTATTTTTATTTTTATTTTTTTTAAGGTAAATTCTTTTTGTGTTAGGTTGTTCTTTTACATATTTATTTCCCTGTTGCCTAGATCTTTTTATCTGAGATCCTGATTCTTTTGGTCAAATTAACGAGTTTGGCTTAATTTTGATTTGAGAATTCCTTCAATTAATGGAAAGAGATTTGAATTGATCTAATTTAAGGTGAATATAAACACCTAAGAGTGTTTTAGATTTTTTGGTGAACTTTAGTGAAGATTTTCCTGGGTGAGGTTTAGCAGATCTGGAATTTGTTTTAAGAAGTAAGTTCACATGCATTTGGGGATGAAAGAAGACTACCTTGTTGGACGGGAAAATTTGACTAGGAGTCATCTCAGATCTCCTGGAAGCAATAGAATAATGAGTTTGAGAGACCATGGATCTTTGTTGACTAGATGGATTTGATTGAAGTCTAATCTGACCAGTTTTAACTGAAGAAGGTACTTGCTGATGTGAAACTGGTCCTTGAGAAGAAAGATTTTGTAATAGTCTAGTTTTTGGCTTATTTCTCTTGTGTCCCACTTAACTGCAAAAACAAAAATGAAAACATTAAGTACATATAAGATGGCAAGTACTGCCTTCTTTCATTAGCATTATCATCCCTATGTGA
Organism: Macaca nemestrina; assembly: GCF_043159975.1. NCBI lineage: Eukaryota > Metazoa > Chordata > Mammalia > Primates > Cercopithecidae > Macaca > Macaca nemestrina. The sequence goes on along the minus strand of NC_092127.1, from coordinate 133,100,325 downwards.
TAAGATATTTATATAATAATAAAGTTCTTAAACAAGAATGTTGACCACATTTAAAGACAACATATGTAATATTAAAAAGATGACTGGACTGAAAGCTATTTGGAGGTAGGGGTATAATCTGTCTGCTTCCATACTCAATTTTCAGAACCTATAGATACATATAATACCATACAATAAAAATTTATTGAATGAAGTTTAATAGCCGATATACTTATACTTGGCTTTATTCCAATCTTTGTAGTTTACTCTTTGGAAGTCCTTAAAATGCTTTAAATTAGTTATATATATTAATAAAATTTTCCTACTTCCCAACCTCCATCAGCTCTCCTCATTCCACCTGCCCTGGGCACACTGTTTATGTTTCCAAATGTTTAGCATTCCTCATGTTTTTCAAAATATATTTTGAGGGAATATGTCTTTTTTCTACAACGGTTGTGCTGTTAATTTTCCTTCTTCTAATTCCTTCTCTTTCCCTTCCTTTTTTCTCTAATTTGTTTTTGTTCTTCCTATTTTTCTGTCTCCCTCCATTTAAAAATTATATTTCATTTACATCCATTACATTCATATACATCCATTTCAATTGATGTATAATAGATGTGCATATTTTCAGGGCACATGTGATAATCTAATACATTAATATAATTTGTAAAGATCAATTTAGTGTAATTGGGATATCCATTACCTTAAATGTGTCTTGTCTTTATGCTAAAAACATTCAAATTATTTTCTTCTGTCTATTTTGAAACATACAATAGATTATTATAAACTACAGTCACCTTACTGATCTGTCAAACATTAGGTCTTATTTCTTCTTCTCCTTTCATTTTTGTTTTCTTACTTTATCATTTATACTGGTGCTTTGTCCTGGGAAGGGTGTTAGATGCTGGGGAATTCAAAGATGTACAAAACAGATATGATGCATGTGCTCATGGGGTTTAAGTCTAGCATTAATAATGAAAAATATTACTCTATATTCCTCCATTGGAGCATGAAATTCATATGACATTTTAAAGATGCTGAGAAATTCTGCAGCTAAATCAAAACAAAAAAATTAATATTTCTAGTTCTATTTCTAAACCTATTTGACTCCAGGAACTTTTAAAAATTAAGTTTTGATATAATATAATATATAAATATAATAGTATATGGAACATGCATCAGAAAAATGAGAGGAAACAACATAACCCTATGTTGAATATTATTTTAAATTATATTTACTTCTTTCCATATATGTGTGCATCTCTAGGTCTTTCATGTTCGAGAAGACGTATATGATAACTTCTTTTTATATATGCTAAGACTAAGAAATTAATAATAATAACCAATGCTGATAGTATCTTGGAGTTAAAAAATGATTTTCTGATTTATCAAAACAGAATTTCTGGTCATAGTTTTGTTGTGAAAATAAACTCTATTAACTTAAATATCACGTTAAAACTTTTCAAATAAGTGAAATTTAACTGTTAAATATTTAAATATATTAAATATAATTTTTAAATTCTGAATTATCAATTAGTATGTTGAATTAACAAAAATGCATTTCATTCATATAGTGCTTTTAAATTTTCACTTCTAAACAGTGTTATTTGATTGAAATAATACATATAAAATTACTGAAATTAAGATAATAAACCATTGTGCAATAGAGCCATGGTGATTATTGATGAAAAGTGTGAACATAATATACTTTAAGATAAATATTATGTTATTATAAATGTACAAACCTATTAATGTGCACTTTTATTTAGAAATATGATGTTCAGTCTTACTAGATATGATGAACTAAATGATGTGGCCTCCATTACTACATAACCTCTCTACTTTCATTTTAGTCCCCTATAGTCTATTTCCAAACAGGAGACAGAGTGCTTTTAAAAACAAAAGTCAGGCACCAAATCCCCTCCTTAAACTTCCCAGTGGGTTCCCATTGACTTCTGAATGAGATCCAAACTTCTTGCCACCACTTAGAAGGTGCTACAGGAACCGGCTCCTACCTTATTCTCCCTCGCAATTATTCACTTCCAGATTCTGACCTGCTAAGCTTCTTCCCTACTTGGTGGACCTTTGTCTAGAATTCTCTGATCCAATATCATCACTTGGCTGTTATTTTTTCTCTTTTTATTCAGCTTAAATGATGTCTCTTTGAAAAGGCTTTTCGAAACACCCAATCTAAACTAACATTTTTAATCTCTATCATTTCATCCTATGTTATTTCATAGTTTATTTTTATCACTAAAACAATTTTTTTATTTTGTTTCCTGTGATTTGCCTCCCTTCTTCATGAAAGTAGGCTCAGTGAGAGCAGTAACTCTCTTTCTTTTCTGTGCTGTATTTCCAGTTCTTTGAACAGTGCCTGGCACATAATATGACTTTGATAAATGTATGTTGAATGCATGAATCAATTGTTTACCTTGTATTAATGTCCCTTGAATATAACCTGGAATTGGTTTATTAATTCTTATTGGAAAAATATCATTTAGATTCTTATGTAGAGAGTGCAGACTTTTAGAGTACCATTTTGATCTTAGAAGCTTCATTTCTGATCAGGTGTGGTGGCTCATGCCTGTAATCATAGTGCTTTGGGAGGCAGAGGCAGGTGGATCACCTGATGTCAGGAGTTCAAGAACAGCCTGGCCAACATGGTGAAACCTTGTCTCTACTAAAAAATACAAAAATTAGTCAGGTGTGGTGGCACATGCCTGTAGTCCCAGCTACTCAGGGGGCTGAGGCTGGAGAATCGCCTGAACCTGGGAGGCAGAGACTGCAGTGAGCCCAGATCCGGCCACTGCACTCCAGTCTGGGAGACAGAGTGAGACTCTAAACCAACCAAACCAAACTAAACCAAACCAAACCATACAAACAAACTTTGTTTCCTGAAGTGTTAACTTTTCTGTTTCAGGGCTGATATTTTCCGGGAGTTATCAAGCAAACATCAACAGTCTTTAAGAATTTGAGCTTTCTTTATGATAGTTATTATTTTTGTGTTGTAAAAAGGTGAAAGAGAAAAACAAATGCAATTTATTATATTGCAATATCTAGACTTTTGGTTGGGGATGATGCTGGTCAGTACCCTCTAGTTACGTATTCAGAAATGGTAACAAATGGCACCTGACCAGAAATGAGGTTTCTAAGATCAAGATAATACTCTTTCCAGTACATGAGCCATTACTTACAGCTTGAGTAGCTCACAGATAGAAGGGATAGTGCTCTTCTACATTCCACATGATTTTCAAAAATAACCAAGCCTGGATAGGCATTATTAGTTATGTTCTTTTAAAAATTATTTTTAGTATCCAAAGCTAGCTCTTTATATATGGACATCTATTCAAGATCTGCTCAAACTCTATTTTCTTCATGAATCTTTTCAGGACTTAGTGAGGGGAAAAAATAGATCTTAAAAAGCAGCTCCTGGAGTCGCTTTCAAGATGACCAAATAGGAACAGCTCTGGTCTACAGGTCCCAGTGAGATCAACGCAGAAGATGGGTAATTTCTGCGTTTCCAACTGACGTACATGACTCATCTCATTGGGACTGGTTGGACAGTGAGTGCAGCCCACAGAGGGTGAGCCAAAGCAGGGCAGGGCATCGCCTCACCCGGGAAGCACAAGCGGTTGGGGTATTTCCCTTTCCCAGCCAAGGGAAGCCATTAGTGACTGTACCTGGAAAACGGTACACTTCTGCCTAAATACTGCACTTTTCCCATGGTCTTCACAACTGGCAGACCAGATTCCCTCCTGTGACTGGCTTGGTGGGTCCCACTCCCATGGAGACTTGCTTGCTGATAGCGCAGTGGTCTGAGATTGACCTGGGATGCTGAGCTTGGTGGGTGGAGAGGAGTTTCCCATTGCTGAGGCTTGAGTAGGTGGTTCTATGTACAGTGTAAACAAAGTGGCAGGGAAGCTCGAACAGGGTGGAGCCCACCGCAGCTCAGCAAGGCCTACTTCCTCTCTAGATTCCACCTCTGGAGGCAGGGCATATCTGAACAAAAGGCAGCAGACAGCTTCTGCAGACTTAAATGTCCCTGCCTGACAGCTCTGAGGAAAGCAGTGGTTCTCCCAGCACTGTGTTCAAGCTCAGATAACAGACTGCCTCCTCAAGTGGGTCCCTGACCCCTATGTAACCTGACTGGGAGACACCTCCCAGTAGGGGCTGACAGACACCTCATACAGGCAGGTGCCCTTCTGGGATGAAGCTTCCAGAGAAAGGATCAGACAACAATATTTGCTGTTCTTCAGCCTCTGCTGTTGATACCCAGGCAAACTGAGTCTGGAGTGGACCTCCAGCAAACTCCAACAGATCTGCAACTGAGGGGCCTGTCTGTTAGAAGGAAAACTAACAACAGAAAGGAACACCATCAACATCAACAAAAAGGACATCCACACCAAAACTGCATCAAACATCTTTGATGTCACCAACATCAAAGACCCAAGGTAGATGAAACCACAAAGATGGGGAGAAACCAGAGCAGAAAGGCTGAAAATTCCAAAAACCAGAATGCCTCTTCTCCTCCAAAGGAACACAACTCCTCACAAGCAAGGGAACAAAACTGGATGGGGAGTGAGTTTGATGAGTTGACAGAAGTGGGCTTCAGAAAGTCGGTAATAACAAACTTCTCCGAGCTAAGAAGCATGTTCTAACCAATCGCAAGGAAGCTAAAAACCTTGAAAAAAGGTTAGACAAATGGCTAACTAGAATAATCAGTGTAGGGAAGAGCTTAAATGACCTGATGGAGTTGAAAACCACAGCACGAAAACTTTGTGAAGCATACACAAGCTTCAATAGCCGATTTGATCAAGTGGAAGAAAGGATATCAGTGATTGAAGGTCAAATTAATGAAATAAAGCAAGAAAACAAGATTAGAGAAAAAAGAGTGCAAAATGAACAAAGCCTCCAAGAAATAAGGGACTATATGAAAAGACCAAATCTATGTTTGATTGTTGTACCTGAAAGTGACGGGGAGAATGCAACCACATTGGAAAACACTCTGCAGGATATTATCCAGGAGAACTTCCCCAAACTAGCAAGGCAGGCCAACATTCAAATTCAGGAAATGCAGAGAACACCACAAAGATACTCCTTGAAAAGAGCAACCCCAAGACACGTAATTGTCAGATTCACCAAGGTTGAAATAAAGGAAAAAATGTTAAGAGCATCCAGACAGAAAGGTCATGTTACCCACAAAGGGAAGCCCATCAGACTAACAGTGATCTCTTGGCAGAAACCCTACAAACCAGAAGAGAGTGGGGGCCAATATTCAACATTCTTAAAGAATTTTCAATCCAGAATTTCATATCCAGCCAAACTAAGCTTCATAAGTGAAGGAGAAATAAAATCCTTTACAGACAAGCAAATGCCGAGAGATTTTGTCATCACCAGGCCTGTCTTACAAGAACTCCTGAAGGAAGCACTAAACATGGAAAGGAACAACCAGGACCAGCCACTGCAAAAACATGCCAAAGAGCATTGCTATGAAGAAACTGCATCAATTAATGGGTGAAATAACCAGCTAGCATCATAATGACAGGATCAAATTAACACATAACAATATTAACCTTAAATGTAAATGAAATAAATGCCCCAATTAAAAGCACAGACTGACAAATTGGATAAAGAGTCAAGAACCATTGAATCATTAGTGTGCTGTATTCAGGAGACCCATCTCACATGCAAAGACACACATAGGCTCAAAATAAAGGGATGGACGAAGATCTACCAAGCAAATGGAAAACAAAAAACAAAAAACAAACAAACAAACAAAAAGCAGGGGCTGCAGTCCTAGTCTCTGATAAAACAGATGTTAAACCAACAAAAATCAAAAGAGACAAAGAAGGCCATTACATAATGGTAAAGGAATCAATTCAACAAGAAGAGCTAACTATCTTAAATATATATGCACCCAATACAGGAGCACCCAGATTCATAAAGCAAGTTCTTAGAGACCTACAAAGAGACTTAGTCTCCTGCACAATAATAATGGGAGACTTTAACACCACACTGTCAATATTAGACAGATCAATGAGACATAAAATTAACAAGAATATCTAGGGCTTGAACTCAGCTCTGGACCAAGCAGACCTAATAGACATCTACAGAACTCTTCACCCCAAATCAATAGAATATATATTCTTCTCAGCTCCACATCACGTTTATTCTAAAATTGACCACATAATTGAAATTAAAACACTCCACAGCAAATGCAAAATGACAGAAATCATAATAAACAGTCTCTCAGACCACAGTGCAATCAAATTAGAACTCAGGATTAAGAAACTCACTCAAAACCACACAAGTACATGGAAACTGAACAAACTGCTCCTGAATGACTACTGGTTAAATAATGAAATTAAGGCAGAAATAAAGGTGTTCTTTAAAACCAGTGAGAACAAAGACACAATGTACCAGAATCTCTGGGACACATTTACAGTAGTGTGTAGAGGGAAATTTATAACACTAAATACCCACAAGAGAAAGCAGGAAAGATCTAAAATCAACACCCTAACATCACAATGAAAAGAACTAGAGAAACAAGAGCAAACAAATTCAAAAGCTAGCAGAAGACAAGAAATAACTAAAATCAGAGCAGAACTGAAGGAGATAGACACACAAAAAAACCCTTCAAAAAATCTATGAATCCAAGAGCTGGTTTTTTGAAAAGATCAACAAAATAGATAGACTGCTAGCAAGACTAATAAAGAAGAAAAGATTGAAGAATCAAATAGACACAATAAAAAATGATAAAGGGGATATCACCACCGATCCCACAGAAATACAAACTACTGTCAGAGAATACTATAAACACCTCTATGCAAATAAACTAGGAGAAATGGATAAATTCCTGGATGCATACACCCTCCCAAGATTAAACCAGGAAGAAGTTGAGTCTCTGAATACACCAATATCAAGTTCTGAAATTAAGGCAGTAATTAATAGCCTACCAACAAAAGAAAGTCCAGGACAAGACGGATTCACAGCCAACTTCTACCAGAAGTGCAAAGAGGAGCTGGTACCATTCCTTCTGAAACTTACAGTCAACAGAAAAAGAGGGAATCCTCCCTAACTCATTTTATAAGGCCAGCATCATCCTGATACCAAAGCCTGGCAGAGACACAACAAAAAAAGAGAATTTTAGACCAATATCCCTAATGAGCATCCATGCAAAAATCCTCAATAAAATACTGGCAAACCGAATCCAGCAGCACATCAAAAAGCTTATCCACCATGATCAAGTGGGCTTCATCCCTGGGATGCAAGGCTGGTTCAACATATGCGAATCAATAAACGTAATCCATCACATAAACAGAGGCAATGGCAGAAACCACATGATTATCTCAATAGAAGCAGAAAAGGCCTTTGACAAAATTCAACACCACTTAATGCTAAAAACTCTCAATAAACTAGGTCGTGATGGAACATGTCTCAAAATAATAAGAGCTATTTATGACAAAGCCACAGCCAATATCATACTGAATGGGCAAAAACTGGAAGCATTCACTTGGAAAACTGGCACAAGAAAAGGATGCCCTCTGTCAGCACTCCTGTTCAACATAGTATTGGAAGTTCTGGCCAGGGCAATCAGGCAAGTGAAAGAAATAAAGAGTATTCAGTTAGGAAAAGAGTAAGTCAAATTGTCTCTTTGCAGATGACATGATTGTATTTTTAGAAAACCCCATCGTCTCGGTCTGAAATCTCCTTAAGCTGATGAGCATTTTCAGCAAAGTCTCAGGATACAAAATCAATCTGCAAAAATCACAAGCGTTCCTATACACCAAGAACAGACAACCAGAGAGCCAAATCATGAGTGAACAACCAATCACAATTGCTACAAAGAGAATAAAATACCTAGGAATCCAACTTACAAGGGATGTGAAGGACCTCTTCAAGGAGAACTACAAACCACTGCTGAACAAAATAAAGGACGATACGCACAAATGGAAGAACATTTCATGCTCATGGATAGGAAGAGTCAATATCGTGAAAATGGCCATACTGCCCAAGGTAATTTATAGATTCAATGCTATCACCATCTAGCTACCAATGACTTTCTTCACAGAACTGGAAAAAACTACTTTAAAGTTCATATGGAACCAAAAAAGAGCCTGCATTGCCAAGACAATCCTAAGCAAAAAGAACAAAGCTGGAGGCATCATGATATCTGACTTCAAACTATACTGCAAGGCTACAGTAACCAAAACATCATGGTACTGGTACCAAAACAGATATCCAAACCAATGGAACAGTACAGAGGCCTCAGAAATAATACCACAAATCTACAACCATCTGATCTTTGACAAATCTGACAGAAATAAGCAATGGGGAAAGGATTCCCTATTCAATAAATGGTGTTGGGATAACTGGCTAGCCATAGGTAGAAAGCTGAAACTGGATCCCTTCCTTATACTTTATACAAAAATTAACTCAAGATGGATTAAAGACTTAAATGTAAGACCTAACACTATAAAAACCCAAGAAGAAAACCTAGGCAATACTATTCAGGACATAGGCATGGGCAAAGACTTCAAGACTAAAACACCAAAAGCAATGGCAACAAAAGCCGAAATAGACAAATGGGATCTAATTAAACTAAAGAGTTTCTGTACAACAAAAGAAACTCATCAGAGTGATCAGGCAACCTACAGAATGGGAGAAAATTTTTGCAATCTATCCATCTGGCAAAGGGCTAATATCCAGAATCTACAAGGAGCTTAAACAAATTTCCAAGAAAAAACCAAACAACCCCATCAAAAAGTGGGCAAAGGATATGAACAGATACTTCTCTAAAGAAGATGTTTATGCAGCCAACAGACATATGAAAAAATGCTCATCATCACTGGTCATCAGAGAAATGCAAATCAAAACCACAATGAGATGCCATCTCATGACAGTTGGAACGGCAATCATTAAAAAGTCAGGAAACAACAGATGCTGGAGTGGATGTGGAGAAATAGGAATGCTTTTACACTTTTGGTGGGCGTGTAAATTAGTTCAACCATTGGGAAGACAGTGTGGTAATTCTTCAAGGATCTATAGCCAGAAATACCATTTGGCCCAGCAATACCATTACTGGGTATATACTCAAAGGATTATAAATCATGCTACTATAAAGACACATGCACACGTATATTTATTGTGGCACTATTCACAATAGCAAAGACTTGGAACCAACCCAAATGTCCATCAATAATAGATTGGATAAAGAAAATATGGCACATATGCACCATGGAATACTATACTATGCAGCCATATAAAAGGATGTCCTTTGCAGGGACATGGATAAAGCTGGAAACCATCATTTTCAGCAAAATATCACAAGGACAGAAAACCAAACACTGGATGTTCTCACTCATAAGTGGGAGTTGGACAATGAGAACACATGGACACAGGAAGGGGAACATCACACACTGGGGCCTGTTGGGGAGTGGGGGACAGGGGGAGGGATAGCGTTAGGAGAAATACCTAATGTAAATGATGAGTTGATGGGTGCAGCAAACCACCATGGTGCATATATACCTATGTAACAAACCTGCATGTTGTGCACAAGTACCCTAAACCTTAAAGTATAATATTAAAAAAAGCAGCTCCCATAAATTCTATCTTTATTTTCTATTCTGAGACACTCATACTAACAGACATTAGATTATATGTAAGAGAGAGACATTCAAAATAAGTTATATTTTTATGGCCTTTTATACTATTTTTAAATGCCATACGCATAAACAGAGGGTGTCAACAGTAGAAAAAGGTAAAATGCAATGTTAAGAAAATTCAACACCCAAGTATTAAGACTGAGAATATGAAAGGTGAAATCAGAAGTGCCATGGTATGTTCTCTTCTTCAGTTGTAAAAGGGTCTATCTATCCATCTCCAAACTAATTATTTGTTTACTTACAATTAAATATAAAGGTGGATCAACTGACTCATGAGTACTTATTGAGAAAGAAGTCACAAAAGCTAATAGACTCAGGTTCAGGTAGGACATTCTCATTGCCTCTAGCTATTGTTTGAAAGTAAGCACAAGAAATGTCCATTTCAGTTGTCGTAAAAGATCCTCTTTATTTGTTCCAGAATAATGACAGTTTTGAAGAACAGTTTAACAAAGTAATCACTGAGAGACATGGTTGTTAGAATTGTAGACAAATGTGCAAATTGTAGACAATATATTGAACTATATAAAGTATAATAGAACATTTTAATTCTTTTTTAATGTTAGGAAATATAATTATGCTACTATATACATATTTTATAGTAGAATGAATACTACAGCATTTTTGGTAAACAGACTGTTAGTAATTAAAAATTTCCTTTGGGTATATACCCAGTAATGGGATTGCTGGGTCGAATGGTAGTTCTGCCTCTGGGTCTTTGAGGAATTGCCACGCTGTCTTTCACAATGGGTGAATGAATTTACACTCCCACCAATAGTGTATAAGCTTTCTTTTTTCTCCACAACCTTACCAGCATCTATTATTTTTTGACTTTTTAATAATACCCATTGTGACTGGTGTCTCATTGTGGTTTTTATTTGCATTTCTCTAATGATCAGTGAGGTTGAGCTTTTTTTTTTCATTTGTTGTTTGGCTGCATGTATGTCTTCTTTTGAAACATGTCTGTTCATTTCCTTTGCAGTCACATAGATGGAGCTGGAGGCCATTATCCTTAGAAAACTAACGCAGGAATGGAAAACCACATATTGCATGTTCTCACTTATAAGAGGGAGCTAAGTGATAACACATGGACACATAGAGGAGAACAACATTCATTGGGGCCTTTTGGAGGGTGGTGGATGGGAGAAGGGAGCAGATCAGAAAAAATAACTAAAGGGTACTAGGCTTAATACCTGGGTGATGAAATAATATGTACAAAAAACCCCTTATGACACAACTTCACCTATGTAATAAACCTGCACTTGTACCCCTGAACTTAAAATAAAAGTTAAAAAAGGCTGGGCATGGTGGCTCATGCCTGTAATCCCAGCATTTTGGGAGGCCAAGCCAGGGAGATTGCCTGGGTTATGATTTTGATACTAGCCTGCCCAACATGGTGAAACCCCATCTCTACTAAAAATATAAAAATTTAGCTGGTTGTGGTGGTGCTCACTTGTAATCCATGCTACTTGGGAGGCTGAGGTAGGAGAATTGCTTCACCCGGGAGTCGGAGGTTGCAGTGAGCTGAGATGGCACCACTGCACTCCAGCCTAGGAGACAGAATGAGACTCCATGTCAAAAAAAAAAAAAAGAAAAAAAAAAAAAGAAAAAAAAAAAAGTAAAAACACCCTGCTTAAAAAATAAATAAATAAAAGTCTTGGTTTTGAATTTCAAAAAATATTTCCAAAATATGATATGAATAGTAAGGGAAAACATGTAGCTAAATCTCATTAGATTTAATAAATATCTATTATCATGTTCAAGTGTAACCATATAGGGTAGTTAAGAATCAAATATAAATGTTTTGTGTGGATTTTCTGAGGGCTGGCTGGTCTACATTTCTAATAGATAGTTGGTATAATTAAAAGATTGCCTATTGAATTCAGAATCTTAGAAACATAGATTGGTATCATTGGAAAGAATTTAGGAGATGATCTTATTTCTCTACCCAGGATAAGGGCAACTCTAGCTGCCCTGGCAGTTTTACGAAAAGAGTATCAGACTTTTATTCCCATATGCATGTACTTTCTATAAATCCTTTATTTAATCATTATGAATTACAGATGAGCTGGTATTATCTTCACAATTAATCAGGAAAAGGTTTAATTGCCTTGTCCAAAGCCACAAATCTACAAAGTGAATAAATTAGTCTTTGAATCAGGACTTTTCAACTCTTAAGTTCTGTGGCTTAATACAGACATAGTGGTAAGTCAGGAAACGAAGCATTACAGTCTTATTTTTTTCGTATTTATAGATAAATACAATACAAAGAAGAAAGTCTATTTTAAAAACATTTTTCTCATATGTTCTTGGTTTCACTGCATCTAAGACTTTATCTAGGGCAAGGCTGTTTTTCCTCTGGGAGATCAAAGATTTTCCCGATCTTTTCTTCCTTCTTATATTTGGAGTTTTTCTTAGCCAAAAATGTAAGTAAACTAGATATAACCATTACATACTGAAAAGTAGCAACACAGCTCCCCATCCAGTGAATTATATTAGGACTAATGTCAGGTAGACAGGAGATATCACTAATGTTAAAAAATTATTTGCCAGTAGGAGAGAAAATCAAGACACGGTAAATTAGGTAGAATGTGGATTTCACTAGTATTAGTCCTATGAAATCTCATGATTTTTTTTTGGTCTTATAGTTAAATTACACTGAAGATTAGAAAAATAAAACGGCATCACTAATCATATTTTAATCTAAAAGAACATTTAGAAATGCTGTTCTACCAGTGAATTTTTACAGTAATCACTAGAAATGCAATGTTTAAGAAAATAACCTTGATTCTCTATTCAAAAGTCTTAGTTTGTGAATTCTCAGGTACCTACCTTTGAAGGAATCCTTCCTCCAGGTCTGGTCAAACTACCTGTCAGTTGAATTCTTGTCAGTTACTCTGTCTAGGCATTTTGGTAGCCAAGAAGCAACTTAAAATCTAAGGTGGCAAATAAGAAAGATTAGTGAGAGAAAGTTTCTTATAGCCTTCCTACTAGATTCTTTTAGGAATGGGAATTGAGTAAAGGTCATGTGTGGATGGAGGCTTTTATACTAAGAATGGTTGGTTGTTTGTTCAGTTGACAGTTGTCCGTTCAGTTGACAGTTGTCCTTTGTACCTTGATTACTTCCTGAGAAACAATGAGTTGTGTCTTAATATGCATATTGTCCTCTTGTTAAGTATGTGCTCTGAATAGAAGTATCTGTGTCAATTATCTTTGGGGCCATAGTAGACTCTCTTGCTAATCAATAGAAGTCAGACTAGCTAAAAACATCTCTATGCATACAAATAAAATCACATATTACTGAAAACATTTGAGACTATAAAATAATTAATAAAGAAAATTACAAAATATTTACAGTGAAATACAAAAAACCAGTATATATGGGATACAAAGGGAAATGCAACCCCTAGCTCTCAAATATTTACAAAAGAATGAGAAAGACTGAAAACAAATGAGCTAAATTTTTAGCATCTCTAAGAACTTGGCAAAAGCAACAAAATACATCAAGAGAAAAAAGAAAGCAATATAAGGGCAGAAATAAATGAAATAGAGAAAAAACAACAACAACAACAAAAACAGATGCCTTGTGAACAGAGCCATAACCCCTTCAGACTTTTGTAGGCTCACTAAAATTTTTTGTTCCGTCTGATGGGAGTTGTTCTTGATGATATTACCATCAGTTTTTAAAATATCTTACTTTTCTCATATCTAATATTAGTCGATCTGGGTAGTTTGCATTTCATCTCCAGATTTTTTTTCCTTCTTTTTTTTAACTTTTACTTTAGTTCAGGGGTACATGTGAAGGTTTGTTTTATAGGTAAGCTCAAATCATGAGAGTTTGTTATACAGATTATTTCATCACCCAGGGACTAAGCATTGTACCTAGAAGTTATTTTTTTGGCTTCTCTCCTTCCTCCCACCCTTCACCCTTAAGTAGGCCCCAGTGTCTGTTATTACTTTCTTTGTGTCCGTGAATTCTCATCATTTAGCTCACGCTTATAAGTGAGAACATGTGGTATTTGGTTTTCTGTTTCTGCATTAGTTTGCCAAGGATAATAATGGCTTCCAGCTCCATTCATGATCTCATTCCTCTTTATGGCTGCATAGTATTCCATGGTGTATATGTACAGATTTTCTTTATCCAATCTGTTATTGATGGGCATTTATGTTGTTTCCGTGTTTTCACTATTGTGAACAGTGCTTCAGTGAACATTCATGTGCATTTTTATGGTAGAATGATTTGTATTTCTCTGAGTATATACCAAGTAATGAGATTGCTGGGTCAACTGGTAGTCTGTTTTTAGGTCTTTGATGAATCACTACATTGCTTTACACAATGGTTCAACTAATTTACACTCCCACCAACAGTGTATAAGTGTTCTCTTTTCTCTGCAACCTTGCCAGCATCTGTTATTTTTTGACTTTTTAGTAATAGCCATTCTGACTGGCATGAGATGGTATCTCATTGTGGTTTTGATTTGCATTTCTCTAATGATTAGTGATATTGAACTTTTTTTCATATGCTTGTTGGCTGCACATATGCCATCTTTTGAAAAGTGTCTGTTCATGTCCTTTGCCCACATTTTAATGGGCTTTTTTTTTTCCTTGTGAATTTGTTTAAGTTTCTTATAGATGCTGGTTATTTGACCTTCATCTGATGCATAGTTTGCAAATTTTTTCTCAGAGTCTGTAGGTTGTCTGTTTACTCTGTTGATGGTTTTTTTGCTGTGCAGAAGCTTTCAAGTTTAGTTAGATTCCATTCATCAATTTTTGCTCTTGTTGCAATTGCTTTTGGTGTCTTCACCATGAAACCTTTATCTGTTTCTATGTCCAGAATTGTATTGCCTAGGTGTCTTCCAGGATTTTTATATTTTGGGGTTTTACATTTAAGTGTTTAATCCATCTTGTGTTGATTTTTGTCTATGGAAAGGGTCCCATTTCAGTCTTTTGCATGTGGCTAGCCAGTTATCCAAGCATCATTTATCAAATAGGGAGTCCTTTCCCTATTTCTTGTTTTTGTCAGCTTTGTCAAAGAACAGATGGTCATAGGTGTGTGTTCTTATTTCTGGGCTCTCTATTTTGTTCCATTGATCCATGTGTCTGTTTTTATAACAGTACCATGCTATTTTGGTTACTGTAGCCCCAGGCAAGCTCTGAAGTGGAGCTTAGGCTGGGAGGGTTCTTGGCTTTGCCCAAGAAAGAATTCAAGGGCAAGCCAGAGGTAGAAGAAAACAGCTTTATTTAACAGGGAGTGTTATAGCTCTGGTGGTGTTACAGCTCCTTGACTGCTCCTGCAGAGCAGGGCTACTCCAGTAGGCAGAGAGTAGGAGTTTAGGGCAATTTTACAGTCATTTTTATACCCATTTTTAGTTGCCTGCAGTTTAAGGGGTGGTTTATGCAGGGAAGGGGTAGTAACTTTTGGAACACTGAGTGCCATGGAAATGGACAGTAACTCCCAGGTATTTCCATGGCAACAGTAAATTGACTTGGCTCACTAGTGGATGGGTCTGACTGACAGCTTCTTTTGACCCTGTCCTGTTTTAGATAGTCTTCAAACTGGTCTGTGTCTGATCCCTGCCTCTAGGGTCAAGTCCCACCTCCTACTTCAGTTTGAAATCAGATAATGTGATGCCCCAGCTTTGTTGTTTTTGCTCAGGATTGCCTTGGCTATTCGAGCTCTTTTTTGGTTCCATATAAATTTTAAAATAGTTCTTTCTAGTTCTGTGAAGAATGTCGTTGGTAGTTTGATAGGAATTGCATTAAATCTGTAAGTTGCTTTGGGCAGTATGGCCATTTTAATGATACTGATTCTTCCTATACTTTACTTAAGTTTTTTCCCCCGAGTCCATAGCATCAGTATAGTGATGGCATTTCCTTGTAACACCAAATAAATATATATTTAATTTATATACAACATAACACATTTCTTAGAAGAAATAATCATTACAAAGCTTTTAGTGTCAGGTTAGGTCTTTTGGTGATTATCTGTATGTCTGCCTGTAAACACCATGATTGACATAAAGTGGTAAATGTTAGAATTACTGGCTCCATGGTACAATCACCTCCCACTAGGTTCCTCCTCCAACACTGAGGATTACAATTCGAAATGAGATTTGGGTGGGGACATAAATCCAAACCGTATCAGAGATGATCCAGATGTGGTAGAAGAAGCTCTTGTTCCAGAAACAGTAGTGGCAGCTGATGTTGCAGAGAGTAGCTGTGGCAGCATCTGGGAAAATGGAAGTAGAAGTGGTAGTAGGATTGGAGCTGGTAGGGGCAACTGTGCCTGTGCGTGAAAGGGCAGTTTAGGCCTCAGTGATGGTAAAAGGTAGCAGTGGGAGTGGCTGGTGGTATCACCAGCTGGGGCAGAGGGAGCAACTGTGGTGGGGGATGGTATTAGTAAGTGCAGGTGTGCAAGTATAGTTGTTGGGGGGAGTGGTAGCAGGAGAAATGTTGACAATTGACATGTCACTTGATGTTGGGGGAAAGTCCCTAGATGTGTTCAGATAGACAGATTACTAACAGCATCAGATACAGAAATAGGAGTAGAAAGAGAATATGTAAGAGTAGGTGTGGTAGATACTGAAGCTTCAGATATGGTAGTGGCAGCAGTGACTACAGGTGTTGTAAAGACAGTGATGAAGTAATATCCATATATAGTTAGTAGGTTCGTATGTAGATAAAGTGTTAAATGTTGAAACTTCAGCTGTCTCATCTTTCAAGGTAAATGTAGTAGACGTGCTAATTGCAATCATATCTGTGGCAAAAGTCTTAAGTAAGGTTGTGGCATTAGAAGTGGTGCTTCTAGATTTCAGATCAATAGTTATGGTGACATCTGTGGAAGCAAGTGTGCTGATAGTTTCAGCAGTTTTGAAGGTACTTCTAACTTGACTGGTAGTAGATGTGGAAATTCATGATACTGGCAGTGGGGGTAGAGGCAGTTGTCATGGATTGGAAAGTGCTTGTGGGAAGTGAATTTATGTTGGTGGCATCTGATGATAAGTTGGTAGCAGATGTAACCTTAGCAGTAATTGATTAGGTGGAGGTGATATATATATAGAGAGAGAAGGTTGAAGTATTATGAAGAGCATCCTGGTAGATACAGAAACTTTTGTGTTGGTGGCCAGAGTTTTGGTGGTAAGGATACATTTTATGCTTATAAGTAAAGTGATGAATTTCATGATATCAGCTACTAGTTTGACAATGACAGTGAAACTGGTGGTGGCACTCTCATATTCTTGTTAATGGGAGCTAATAGAAGTTGAGTAGTGACCATTTCAGTGGTATTCTCCATAGGAATAGAGGTGGAGGAAATTTAGTAGTAAGTGCCACTGTCTTGGTAGTAGTAGCTTTGTTGCCAGCGGCCACAGGTTTGGTAATGGTGGAGGCTACAGGTTTAGAAGTTGTTGGGTTTGGTAGTAACTTTTCAGGTTGAAGTGTATGGGGCACTACTGGAGGATAATGATGATGTGAGTGAGGTCTAGTTTTAATTGATGGCTTATGGTGATATTTACATGAGTGAGGATGGAGTTTTTTTACTGACTTGACTTTGATGATATTTTTGTGTGCCCTGTCACTGAAACAGTTTACATGTACAAAAATAAGGTGAAACAGAATAGCATTTTTGTACATCAAGATGCCAAAGTGAAGGCACCGTAGGTTGAGGTTTTGGTTGACCAGGATAGGGAGGTCGACGGTATAGTGGGACATGTCTCTGATGATGTTTTGCCTGTTTGCTTTTCTGTTCAGTGATGCTTTTGGCTTCAGTTTTGAGCATCTAGGTGATTTGTGTTTAATCAAACTGACCTCATATTACCCTTCACTAGTTTGATATTTTTTGACAATGTTTGTTTGACTGTATTTTTTCTTTATGATTGAATTTTTAAGAAGTTTTATTTGGCCAGAAGTTTTGTACGGACCTAGTACTCATGGCTTGACTTGGGTTGGTCCATTTCTTTTACCAATGGAAGTTGAATGTGGTTTAGATTATTTGCAGTTTTGTTGAATACTTTTTCTAGAAGTAGTTTTAGATTTCCTTGGCAAATTTTTACCAGTTTTGCTTGGATGGTATTTGCTTACACCAGATCTCTTGTATGTTACTAAGTTCTTAGAATTTTGGTATTGTCTACTCCTTGGCTGTGCTGGAGATTTTTTTTAACCAAGAATTTTTTGATGAGGTTGATGATGCCCCCTCTTACATAGGGTAGGTCTCTGCTCACTCAGTGGCTGTTTAGGCTGTTTAGATTTCTTCTGTACATTTGTCTTTGTCTCTGAATTTGAGAACCTAGCTTGTTTTGATTGAATTGTGTTATAGTAGTATTTTCTCTGGTTAGTTTTCTTTCCTAAGGGAATTTTTATTTCACTGATTCACTGCTTCTTGATCATATTTTTGTGAAATTTTGATTATACAGGTATTTTCTGAAGGTCTTGTGTCATAGTTTGGCATAGACCATTTCTCTTACTAAAGCTGAAGGCAGTAGGTGTTGTTTGGAGTTGTTAAACATTGGTTCTAGAGTGGGGCTTAGATTTTTTTTTGGTGTCATTTTGGCTATTTGGGCTGGATAAGGGGTAGATTTTTTCTTAGCCGTTGTGTTTCTATAAGTTTTGATTTGGTAGCTGCTTTATTGTGTAGGGGAATTTTTGTTAGAAAATTCGTTGTCCAGATCCGGGGTTGATAGATTGTCTATTTAATTCTCATTTGTCTATACATTTTAGACAGAGATTTTGGATGGATACATTTTCTTGACTCAGTATTATTAAAAAATTTTTTTCTTTGATTAGCTTGCTGTGAAATTTGTAATTTTATTTGGTTGGATTATTTACTTTCTGGTTGTAATTATATGAACTTTTGATTGGCCTGATGTTTTCTGTGGACCCAATGCTTATAATTTAATTTTGTTGACAATTTCTTTTACCAGAAGAAGGAATTTGGGATCAAATTGGGTTTTAAAGAATATTGTTTCTGGGGTAAGAGTTATATCTCATTCCTAAATTTTTAGCAAGTTTAGTTGGCCAAGATTTGGAAGTATGATAACTTGATTTACAAAGTCATGTGGTGTTGAGGTTTGTGAACACTTTCTTGCACAGGGTAAATTTGATCAGATTTTGTCTTTTTTGGTTCTTTTTAAAGCAAGAGGTTTTAAACAGGTAGAGAATACTCTAGAATTTTTTTTTTTTTTTTTTTTGTGTGTGTGTGTGTGTGTGTGGGTGGACTTGGATTACATGTAATTCTATAATTGATGAAGGGGAGCTGCTACTCGGACAGAGAAAAGTACCTTTCCTCTGTGCTTGCTTTGTGACTTGCTAGCTTTTAGAAACAGGAAATTCATTAGACATGTATAACCATTCTTTTTATCTTTTCTAATTTTTCTTTTTAGTTCTGGTGTAAATGTGCAGGATGTGCAGGTTTGTTACATAGGTAAACGTGTGCCATGGTGGTTTGCTGCACATATCAACTCATCACCTAGGTATTAAGCCCAGTATGCATTAGCTATTCTTCCTAATGTTCTCCCTCCCCATCCCACTCCCCTGACAGGCTCCAGTGTATGTTGTTCCCCTTTCTGGGTCCATGTGTTCTCACTAATGTATAACCATTCTTATCTAATATTTCATTATGTGAGAAATGTTAATGAGCACGTTGTAATTCCTGAACTCATGTATAGAGAAATCATATAGCTAGAGGACCCTAGTGTCCTATTCTCTTAGAGATTAGTCCTCAGAAACAAACTAGCTGTGTCTGAACTTCAACTCTGCCATTTACTGTCTTTGTGGCTTCTGATAAGTTACTTAATTTATCTGTTCCCCTTCGATGTCTCATTACCTCCAATTACAGAATTTTTTTAAGTGAGACTATCATTTTTTGGATGTCTGTAAATTTGCTGTTTAAGGCAGATTTTTGGGTAAGAGAGATTTCAGCTGATTTAGACCATTTTCTTATACAAATTATTTGAAACAAAGGCCAACGTAGGTGGATCACGAGGTCAGGAGTTTGAGACCAGCCTGGCCAACATGGTGAAACCCTGTCTCTACTAAAAATACAAAAATTTGCTGGGTGTGGTAGTGTGCACCTGTAATCCAAGCTACTTGGGAGGCTGAGGATGGAGAATTGCTTGAACCCAGGAGGCGGAGGTTGCAGTGAGCCAAGATCACACCACTGCACTCCAGCCTGGGCAACAGAGCAAGACTCCATCTTGGAAAAACATAAAAAAAGGATGCCTACATGCTTGTGACAGTGAAATGAAGAGTACAGGAGCACCTCATTTTATTGTGCCACATTTTTGTGTGCTTTGCAGATACTGCGTTTTTTACAGGTTAAAGGTTTGTGGCAACCCCGTGTTGAGCAAGCCCATAGGTAACATTTTTCCAACAGCACGTACTCATCTCATGTTTCTATGCCACGTTTTGGTAATTCTCACAATATTTCAAACTTTTTCACTATTATTATATCTGTTATGGTGATCTGTAATCAATGCTCACTGATGTTACTATTGTAATTGCTTTTGAATTAATTGCCACAAACTGCACTCATATTAGACAGCAACGTAATTGATAAGTGTTCTGTGTGTTCTGACTGTTCTACCAAGCAGCCTTTCACCCATCTTTCTCCCTACTCTTTGGCCACTCTATTCCTTAAGAAGCAATAATTTAAAATTATGCCAATTAACCCTACGATGGTCTCTAAGTGTTCACATAAAATAAAGAGTTACACATCTCTTCTTTAAATCAAGAGCTAGAGGCCGGGTGTGGTGGCTCACGCCTGTAATCCCAGCACTTTGGGAGGCCGAGATGGGTGGATCACAAGGTCAGGAGTTAGAGAACAGCCTGGCCAACAAGGAGAAACCCCATCTCTACTAAAAATACAAAAATTAGCTGGGTGTGGTGGTGGGCGCCTATAGTCCCAGCTACTCAGGAGGCTGAGGCAGGAGAATCGCTTGAACCTGGAAGGTGGAGGTTGCAGTGAGCCGAGATCACATCACTGCACTCCAGCCTGGGAGACAGAGCAAGATAAGTCTAAAAAAAAAAAAAAAAAAATCAAGAACTAGCAATGATTAAACTTAGTAAAGGGATGTCAAAAGCTGAGATAGGGTGTAGGGTGAATGGTAGGCCTCTTGAGCCAAACATTCAAGTTGTAAATGAAAAGGAAGAGATTTTGAAGAAAATTAAAATTGCTACTCCAGTGAATACACAAATGATAAGAAAGTGAAACTACCTTATTACTGATATAGTGAAAGTTTGAGTGGTCTGGATAGAAGATAAAATCAGACACATTTTCTTAAGCCAAAGCCTAATCCAGAGCAAGGTCCTAACTGTCTTCAATTCTATGGAGATAGAGAGAGGTGAAGAAGCTATAGAAGAAAAGGTGAAAGCTAGCAGAGATTGGTTCATGAGGTTTAAGGAACAAAGCCATCTCTGTAACACAGAAGTGCAAGGTGAAACAGCAAGTGCTGATGTAGCAGCTGCAGCAAGTTATCCAGAATATTTAGGGAAGATAATTTCTTATCTAGCTAAGAAAATCTAGCTAAGGTAAAATCAACAGATTTTCCATGTAGACAAAACAGCAGTGTATTGAAAGAAGATGCTATCTAAAGAAGATGCTTTCGTAGCTGAGAAGTCAATGACTGGCTTCAAAGGACAGGTTGACTCCCTTGTTAGAGTCCAGTGTAGCTAGTGACTTTAAGTTAAAGCCAATGCTCATCTGCCATTCCTAAAATCCTAGGACCCTTAAGAATGACAGTAAATCTACCCTTCCTGTGCTCTATAAATGGAGCAAGAAAGCCTGGATTATAGCACATCTGTTTACAGCATGGTTTACTATTTTAAGTCCACTGTTGATACATACTGCTCAGAAAAAAGGTTCCTTTCAGAATATTACTGCTTATTGACAATGTATGAAGTCACCCAGGAACTCTCATAGAGATGTACAGGGAGATGGATGTTGTTTGCATGCCCGCTAACACTACATCCGTTCTGCAACCCATGGATCAAGGAGTAATTTTGACTTTCAAGTCTTATTATTATGGAAATGCATTTCAAAAGACTGTAACTGCCATAGATCATGATTTCCATGATGGAACAGAGGAATGGAAAAATATTTGTGATTCATAAGAGGAGTCCAAATATTAACATTTAATAGAAGTTTGAAAGAAATTGACTTCAGCCTTCATGGATGATATTGAGGGATTTGAGACTTCAGTGGAGGTATATATAGATATATATCTGCAGTCATATATATATATTTGTTTTCAAATTCAGTCTTTTAAAAGTGTTCCTCTATTAAATCCAATATTGAAAAAAATTTGTAGTTTTACGCAAGGTTCAGAATGTTTAATCAAACATTTAATGTCACATCAAATCGATGCTCATCATGGCTTTTAGAGCTATAGTTTCTTGTCACAATTAAGATAATTTCATATTAGATTAGTGTGTGACCATGTTTTGAAATATAGTAAACTTTAGCAAATATATCTTCATAAATAAAAATACCCAGGGAATGAAAATATGCTTGGACTCTGAGAGAAGATTGAATGTCAATCTTCTGCCTTTTGATCCACTTAGGAGAGCAATTAGTATCTTTTATTATTTTATTGAAACTTGCTGTCAAGTTTTAGAATGATATAAAGATAATAATTTCCTTCAGAACGAAACTATTGACAGCACTTTAAGCAAATTGCTAGGGTCAAGATGCTAATATCAATATTCCTTTAAATCTTAGTTCTGAATATTCATGAATGGAGATAGCATATGTTTTACTTCCTATATGTAAAATATTTATTTTACTTCCTATATTGTTCTATCAAACAAGTTGGAAACAGGGATGATGCATTCTTACCTAAGTAACTCTATTTTATATGCATTATCATCCAGAACATATAGTCTTGAGCTTATTTACATATTTTTAAGCATAGTAACATTTTGCTTTCTCTAAAGAGTCTAGGAATCTTAAGCCTAGGTAAAGTAAATAAGGGAGAAGGCAGGTAGAAGAACAGAGAGTAGTATATAATGTTTGGAAAATGAATAATATAGGACCAAATATCTTCAGATTCAGTTCTATAACATGTTATACAAGCCAAGAAAAACAGGTATGAGTCTGAGTGACCTCTTGAGCTTGTAGATTGCTATTGCTAGCAGTCTTTTTGTTGTTGTTATTGAGGGTTAGGATGGGGACAGAGTCTTGCTGTGTTACCTAGGCTGGAGTGCAGTGGTGCAATCATAGCTCGTACAGCCTGCAAATCCTGGCCTCAAGGGATCCTCCCACCTCAGCCACCTAACCAGGAGTTAGGACTACAGGTGTGTGTCACCAAACCAGCTATTTTTTTTTTTTTTTTGGTATAGATGGGGTCTAGTCAATAAAATCTAAGAGTCGTTTGTTATAGGGTAGTTTAGTGATTGTGTGCAGGATTCCAGTGAAAGGCAAGGGTCCAGTTTCATTCTTCTTCATGTGGCTAGCCATTTATCCCAGCATAATTTATTGATTAGGGGCTCCTTTCCTCATTGCTTGCTTTTGTTGACTTTGTCGAAGATCTGATGGTTGCAGGTATGTGGCTTTATTTCTGGG
Source organism: Macaca nemestrina (assembly GCF_043159975.1). Taxonomy (NCBI): domain Eukaryota; kingdom Metazoa; phylum Chordata; class Mammalia; order Primates; family Cercopithecidae; genus Macaca; species Macaca nemestrina. Next base: position 133,077,129 of record NC_092127.1, on the reverse strand, counting down.
TTCTCTATTCTGTTCCATTGGTCTATGTGTCTGTTTCCACTAGATCAATTTAAGTTGATATTTTAATTATTTTATTTCTTTTCTCTTACTTTACATTATTACTTGCTTATATTTTTGTTACCTGGTTGAATTTATATATATATATGTACATTTCCTGGGTAAAGGCAATAAAAAACTGATGTCATTTATTTTTCTGCTGACTCTGCCCTTTCTATGCAGGAAGTCAGGAACCCTCATATTTTTCCTTGACTACTTATTTGGCCTCAAGATGCTGAGTGAGGCTACTTGTGGTGTCAGCCTATGTGCTGATAAATCCTCATTAGCAGTCCACTCTTCTCTGCCTCATTCTCAATCCTGGGAGGATGATCATACAAACTCTTACATGTGGGTTTCCTTACCTGTGAGATTTTTGTTGGCTTCTGCTGATGAAATAGGTGGAGGAGAGAGGTAGGGGTACTATTTGGTATACAAGATATAAAATGGTACAACCGTATAGGTTCCTTGCCATGAATGGAGCTTAGCTTCTAAGAAATCAGAGAACTAAGAACTAGGCAGAGAAGCGTTGACTGCTAATGAGGAGTAGTAGTCACACCTGGCAGTAGTCACATCTTTGAAAGTAGTTTCAAGTGGAGGTAAACACTCCAGTTGGACTATCTGGGAAAATTCTTTCTGAGTCAATTCTAAGAATTCAGTGAGATTCCAGACTCTGAATCCTTAATCATGTAACTCTTAGGAAACTATTAATTGTGTAACTATTAGGAGCTTAACTTAGCTCCATTCATGGCAAGGGATCTACACAGTTGGACCATATTTTATCTTTTATACCAAATATAAAAGATTTATACCTCTCCCTTCCACCTGTTTCATCAGCAGAACCCAACCAAAACCCCCAGGTAAGAAAACCCACATGTAAGAGTTTGTATGGTTATCCTCCCAGGATTGAGAACTAGGCAGAGAAGAGTGGACTACAAATGAGGAGCAGTAGTCGCATCTTTGCACAGTGGGTCTTATTGGGTGGAATTTCCTTCATTGTCCCAACTCTTCTTCAGGCTCTGGGCTCCTTATTTGTTCCCTTTGCTTCATCAAACATAGGCCCATGACCAGCTGTACTGGGAGACCCTGAATGTCTCAATATCCCTGTATTTTTTTTTTAAATCCTGTCCACTCTCTTTAAATACACCCTTTATTAATTTTTTCCCATAAAGGGTCTCCGTTTCCTTCTGGGAACCTGTGTAATCAACTCTTGGTAGGTGATAAAATATAGGATAGAGTGATAGTCATAATGATAGCAATAGGTGCATATTACTGCTCGAATACTTTATTTATTTGGTGTGCCGGTTAGATCAGGGTTGGTTCCATCAAAGTCATTGCAGTTTATTTCTTCTAAGATATCAGAGCAGTTTGGAAAATATCATTTATTGCATCTTCAACCAAAAATGGCAAAGAGTTTTTGCCAAAAACTTTTAGAGGCTGTGCTGCTTAATGTAGTTTGGTTGGAAGTCGTAACTTGGACAGTGGCATTGAGCGATATGGTGTGAGGAGGGTTGGTGAGAATTTCAGTAGTATTTTCAGTAGGTGCTGTGGGGATTGCTGCTGATGTGGAGGTGGCAGGCTCTGGTGTTGAAGAGATAGGTACTGTTGAGGAGGTGACCGTCATTGTGAGTTTTGTGGAAGTGCTGGTGGTTGCTGTTTTGGTAGGGGGATTTGTGATGATTGTTGTATCTGTAGTGGTGATATTTATTTGGGGCTCAGGGTTAGAGATAGGAAGGTAAACAGCAAGGAAAAAAGGAATAGGAGGAAATGGGGATTTTAATACCCTAATAGGTCCTACATAGTAAGGTCTTAGTGGGAAATGTAGGTTTGGATAACCCTGAAAGAGTCGAGGTTGCCTAATAGGTTCCAATGGAAAGAGTTGAGATAGAATGACTGCTTGGCTAAATCGAGAAAAAGAAGATGGTGGAACTCGCCCTGGAACAAAGGGAAGAAAAAGTGGTGAATTAAGTCTTGAGCCATAGGGAGGTGGGGGACTTGGTAGAACCCATCTTGGCCTGTAGGGTAGAGGTGGTGGCAGCTGGCCAGGCAGATATGGTCTTCTGGGGAATCTTTGACTCTCACTGGGCTGTGGAGATAAAAACAAAGGCAAAAACAGTTTCTAAATTTGATCATTTAAAGTTCAAACATTAGGATACACTATGTATTAGTATGTATACTATGTATACATTAGGATATTCTAAGCCATAAGTCATATATTTCACTGAGAAAATAGTTAGAAAAAATAAGGAATAGAAAATTTCTTGTTTATTCTGGATGCCTGTGCAATCAAAGAGAAGTAGAATAGTATTAAATCAGAAAAAACAAAAAAAGGTGGTAAGCTTGCTATCTGACCTGTAGGTTTTAGGGAGGAACCAAATCACCTTGATTGTGTATAAGAAAAGACCACCTTTGAACGGAGTTTCAAGTGGAGGTAAATACCCAGGTTGACTATCTGGGAAAATTCTTTCTTACTTCATTCTAAGAATTCAGTGAGATTCCAGACTCTGAACTGTTAATTGTATAACTTTTATATGCAACACTTCTTTCTAGGGACAAAGAGAAACAGATTTAAGACACTGCTTATGTGAGTCTGAAATCCAGTGGAAGATATGACCCTCAAATAACAATACAAGGCAATATAACAAAAAGCCTATGGAGCCAGTATAGTATGTTGGTTAAAATGAAGACACTGGAGTCTGATTGCTGGAGCCTCCTAGAACCAGTCTTTCCATTGTTGCATGCTAGCTGGGGGACTTGCTTATGGTTATCTCTGCCTGTTTCCTCATTCCTCAACTGGTTCTAGAAATAGTTCTTAACCATTTATAGTGGTAGATAGGATTATATATAATCTATGAAAAGTGCTTAGACAGAGTAAGGTAGAGTAAGGGCTCAATATAATTTTGAGTGATTTTGTACTCTATTAATAACAAACACAGCTTGTAGATGGTAGCAATTCAAGAAATAATTGATTAATACTATAAACAATTATAGTGATTTAGAGGAAAATTTTAATTTTTATCAAAGAGAGAGGACCAATTGCCATGTAGAGAAGATAGCATTTGAAATGAGGATAAAATAACAGAGTGGAAAGGAGGAGGAAGAAGCCAAATTAGAATAATATCATAAACAAATGAACAAGGTCAAGAAAATATAGGTTCTATTCTAGCAACCATCAGAAGACCAGTTTGCCTGAAACAAAAGCTTTAGGAAGGTGCAAGACTCTAGTCATTCTCCTACAACATTCAACTCCTTCCTGTGTCTCTGCCATACTGCCTTTAGAAACATCAAACTTTTGGATCAACTCCATGCAAACTACCTTCCATAGTCGTACTTCCATGGTGATGAACATTGTTGGATGAATGTCACAATCTCTAATGGTAGCAACACTGGAGATCTATAGTGTCTGTGTTTGTCTGGTGCATCAGCACTGCTAAATCATTTCCTCCCATTTTTCCCAAAGGCTATCTTCTCAGCATCTATACCTCACTTCTACTTTTCTTGCTCCCCACCTACACCCATCAGAAGATGATCTTGCCTTCTATTTTACATAATTTAGGCCATCACACATGAGAACTTCTTCCCTTTCCTGCCCTACACCTATAAAACTCACAAATATCTTGCTGTTCTCTCTTCCTAAGACCAGTCTCTTCACCTGTGTTTTATATCTACATCTTCTCCATCCCTAGGGTCTTTCTTCTCTTTTATTCTTGTAAAATAAACCTTTTTCTAGTCCCTGTCTGTATTCTTTCAGCCTATAATATTGATTGATATCTCATGTATTAAAAAATCTCATTCTTAACCTAGGGTACCCCTGAAGATTTCTTTACTAGCTTATCTCTCTCCATTCCTAGCCAGATAGTGAGGAAAGCTGGTTTAGATTTTCTATTTCCACTTCTCAATTTCCCTTTCATCCTGGTTACTGTCCCCATCACACAACTGAATGTCTTACAAACATCACTGACGACTCAAAAATCCCAAGTCATTTCAGAGGGAGCCATACTGATGTCTTGGTCACACGATCAATTCCTCTTGTATCTACATTTGCCTCTTATATGTACATCTACAAGTCTTAGTTATCACCCTTTATTCTTGTGACATAAAGATAAACACATTTATTTGGGTTCTTTCTGGGCTATTGATCCATGGACTTCCAAACCACAGGCTATCCAGTATCTTAGGCCTTATGGCCAGAAGAAGAAAAATAAGCCAGGTTTGTAAAATTCTCTTTCTCTTTGTAACTTGAACTAGGAAATATTGAGATATCCTAATTAGAAGTAGGAACTAAAATGTGAATATCGTGACATGAGAGGAGCCAGACAGAGGTTGGAGCATTAATAAGGGCCACGTGCAAACTAAGCTATAAGGACACATGACTGTGAGTAGAGAGAGCACATCTGAGGGAGGGAACAGTACAGAAAGAAGCAGGGATGCCATGAGAAGCAGAGATCAGTTTTTAGGACTGCTTGCTTTTGCTGTGCCAGTTCTACTTTATATTTATTCTTGCATTGACTTCCTTATTTAAGGAAGGAAGAAAACATTTACTGAGAACCTGGCCGGGCATGTTTCCTTCCTTTAAGGAAAAAGGAAGTCAGTGCAAGAATAAATATAAATTAGAACTGGCGCAGCAAACTAAGGCAGCCCTAAAAATGCAAAAATAAATATTGTGAGTGGAACCCTGTTCTTTGCAAGCAAACACGAAAGCCTGTTCCACCATCCAATCTCATCTTTTGCCACTTCTTTCTCCTCACTCTGGCCATGTAGAACTAGTACTAGTTCTTTTAACATAACGAGCTCTTTCTGGTAGTCCCTGTGCCTTCGTAAAAGCAATTCCTGTAGCTGAGAATGTTTCACTCCTGCCCTAATTTCCATTCACTTGGCAATCTCTTCCTTCAAAACGTTTAAGTGGCTTCACTCCCCTCCCCCAATACTTTGATATGAAAACTAAAAGAATTGTACAGAAAATATCTTTACACAATATAAAATCAGCCAAAATTTTACTTTTGTAAAGCTTCTATTGGAGACAAAAGCAAACTTCATCACTTTCTTTTCACAGTGATAGTAATTATTTGTTTTCATATTTTTCCCCACTTTTAGGCCATGTGCTGTTTTACTGCTGTTGAAGGAATAAGTTGTATCTTCTTTAGCTTTGTGTCTTTAGTATCTTAGTCAGTGCTTGGCATCTTTGTGAATAATAAAGGGTATGAGGAATTGGAGGGGAGCTAGGTGTCTTTATTCTTTTTGTTGCTTCAGCACTTCTATTATAATACTTACAGTCACTTATAATATTGTATAGTGTAGTAATTATTAACTTCTTCAAACAATGTCTCTGTATTATTTATCATTCTGTCTCCAGCTTCTGGCACCTTGGAGGTTCTCAGTACATTTTATTTTTTTTTAAACCGGGTCTTGCTCTGCTACCCAGGCTGGAGTGCAGTGGTGTGATCTCAGCTCACTTCAACTTCTTACCCCAGGCTCAGGCAATCCTCCCACCTCAGCCTCCAAATTGCTGTGACCATGGGAGTGTGCCACCATATCCAGCTATTTTGTTTTGTATTTTCTGTGGATATGGGGCCTCACTATGTTGTCCAGGCTGGTCTCAAGCTCCCGAGCTTAAACAATCCACCTGCCTTGGCCTCTCAAAAGTGCTGGGGTTGAAAGTGTGAGCCACCATGCCCGGCCAGGTTCTTAGTAGATGTTTTTGAATAGATGAATGTGGACTCAAATAAAATTGAGATATTAAGTCATGACTGCTAACATTAATGAAGACATAAGTGCCAAGAGGAAATAAATTAATTAAGTTTTAATCCTTTTGAGTTTGAAAAGTCATGGAAGTTTGTAGATGCAGATTGAAATATCAGAACTGGAGAAATCGATTTGGAAAGCACTATTGGGTCAAAGCAATAAGTAAGAAAGTAATGAAGAAATGGCTGAAGACAGAAACTTGGACATCAATAAGAGAAAGCTGAGCAGGTAGTGAAGGAAAATCAGAGACAGGAGGAAACCCAGATGGTACAGTACCCTGGAAATTAAGTTCAAAGTGAGCTTTGATGAGCTGCTCTCTGGACCCTAAGCAGAGGTGGGGAGAAATCATGTGAAAAATTACACCTTACAGCAAATAGCTGACCCCTAACCTCCATTCTTATTATTTTTATCTTTTCCTATTCTCTTAACACAATTTTTTCACTAGCTAGTTTCCCTCGTCCACTGGCCAATGGTGGTGAACTTTATAACCCTAGGCAAATGATGAAAATACCTTCTTAAGGAGTCTACATTTGGGGCCGATTACCTCCACAAATGATAAGCTTATTTGAAACAGAATACAGAACTGGCTATTTTGAGTTTCATTTTTCTTATTGTTAAGGGGGGATAATAATAATAATTGTCACACTGGATTTCTGGAGAGATTAAACAGGGTACTTTTATAATATACTTCTTGGCATATGTTAAACACTCCATAAATGGAAGTGGTAACTTTAATATTATTATTATGCAGCCCACCTATATTTAAATTTGATTGTATTCTCTCTGTAGTTTTAACATTTGATGGTTTTAAGTAATCAAAAATGATTTAATGATGTGTGAGTTCCATGAGGGCAGATATTTTTAAATTTATTATTTATTTGTCAAACATTTAAGGAGCTTAGATGCAATTTTGTTATATAGATACATTGGAGTTAAGGCACGGGGAGGTCGAAGCAGGGTCTTGTAGGTAGGGATAAGGACTTTGTGCCCCTGACTTCTAAGTGTTATGGAAAATCATTAGAAGGTTTTGAACAAAGGAATGATATGGCAATATTTACCTTGCAAAAGCATCTTTCTGGTTGTTGTGTGGAGAATAAACTACAGGGACAATAGTGAAAGCAGGGAGTTCAGTTATTATTGCAACAGGTAGGAAGTGATCGTTGCTTGGCCTAGAATGGTAGCAGGAGGGTGGTGAGAAAGGGTAAGATTTAGATGATGGTTTGAAGGCAGAGTGGGCAATATTTGCTGAAGGAGTGGATCTGGGAAGTGATAGAGTCAAGGATGATTTCAAGTTTTTTTGACTTGAGCAACTGGATTTGTGCCAATAGATGGAGAAAGGGTAAGAGGATGGTGTCCTGGGACACTGACATTTAGAGATCAGGAAGAGGAGATGTGTCTGGAGGAGACCAACAAGGAGTCGTCATTGAAGTAGGAGAAAAATCAGGAGAGTGGAGTTGAGGAAAAAGAAAAATTCCCTTTAAGTAGTAAACTGATCATGTCAAATACAATTTAGACATAATTATCGTGGAGACTGAAAACTGACCCTTACACATGGTCATTTGGAGTACAATTTGACAAATGTGGTTTCATCGAAATGATGTCGGCAAAGTCTATTTGGAGTTGGCTTAAGACAGAACAGGAGAGAAAGTGAAGATGCGCAGAGGCAACTTTTTCAAATGGACCATGATGGGAGCCATAAGATCAGTGGAGAATGAAAACAAACATATAGATGATATTACCTCATATTTATGTGCTAGTAGGAACAATCAATAGAAGGAAAAACTGCTGATGTAGGATGTTTAGATTTAGAGTAGATAATTGCAGGATAATTGGAGGAATCTCCTTGCATAGGGGAGAGGATGGGACCTACTGTACAAGTTGAGGGGTTGGTCTTAGAATACACTGGGGTGATTTTAGTTCATCCCAGATAATAGAAGAAAAGGCAGAAGATAGGCAAATAGATCAAGGCAAGTTAAAATTTTGTTTCTCCATTCACAAGTTATGTGAATTTGGGTAAGTTACGTAACCTCTCGTTACTTTCCTCATCTTTAAAAGAGAGAAAGTAACAGTATCTTCCACATGATGTTCTTTAGAAAAAATAATTAAAATGACAAATAATTTAGCACAGTATTTTTGCATGCACACAGTTTCAATGAAACATAAATATTTTTTGAAAACTCATGAATAATGTTGGGTTAGTTTTATGATTATTTTGTAAATGAAGTATCAGGTTTTTACATGCCATTTTGACTTGTTCACTGTCTCTGTAGACTGGGAGTTAGCAAACTAAGGCTGTGGGCCAAATGTAGTTTGCCTGTTTTGGTAAATAAAGTTTTACTGGAACATAGCCATGCCCATTCGTTTATTGTAGCTGCTTTCAAGCTACCTCAGCCAAGTTGACCACTTATCACAGGCCCTCAAAAGCCTAGAATATTTGTTATCTGGCCCTTTTCAGAAAAAGTTTGTCAGTTCCTGCTCTGGCTATTGTTATCAATCTGTCCTGTATCCTCTGACAGTCATATACCCCTTGAAGTTACAGGTCATGTTTATCGGTGTTTGTACCCTTCTTACACTATAGGTGACATTAAGTAAATATTTATGGATGCCATTCAGATATTTTAGAAGTTTCATTTTTTTCCTCCAAATCATTATGGATGATGGAAAGTAAGAGTGTGTGGGAAGAGACGGCATCTTTCTGAGGTCTTGTACTGACTTCATGTACTAAAGTTTTCCATGTCACTCAGAGTAAAACTAAGGCTCTGCAAAAGCCCATGAGACCTGATGCAGCCTCACCCTCCTCTAACTCTCTAGTCTCACTTCCTGCTCCTAATACTTCCCACCTCACTCTCTACCAGCCATGCTAGCCTCCTTATTCTTCACACTAGGCAAGTGTACCCTACTCCAGACTTTGGAACTTCCTGTTTCCTCTGCTTGCATGATTGGCTTTTTCACCTCTTTCAGGTCTTTAATCAAATGCCATTTTCCACTGGGCAACCCTATCTAAAATCACATCCTTGTTCTACCCCCTACTAAAATTCCTTCTTCCCAAATTTTCTGCATCACATAGTCAGTTATTTTGTTTATGGCTTGTCTTCCCCAAGTAGAATATAAGCTCCATGAGATTAGAAACTTTTTGTCTGTTTTGTTCACTGCTGTTTATCCAGCATCTGGAATAGTGCCTGGTAAATAATAAGTGCTCAATAAGTATTTTGGGTTGAACAAATTACCCATATTTGGTGATAAGCAGAAATTTCTCTCACTTGGTTTCAGAATGCCATTTCCTTCCTTGCACATGGCAAAGAGCATAAGGCTTTCCCATGACAACATTTGAGCATTTATACAAACCCATAAGAAGTCCTCAGCCTTTCTCTGTTTGATTTCTCAGTTGACCAGGGCCTCGCTACTCAAAATGTTATTTGCTGACCAGCAGGTCAGCATCAGTATCACCTGGGGGCTTGTTAGAAATGTAGACTTATGGGGCTCAGGCAGACCTACTGGATCAGAGTCTGCAGTTCTACAAAATCCCTAGATGATTTGTGTTCCTGATAGAGTTTCTAGAGTTTGTAGAGTTTTGAGAACTACTGGCTGTCTTCGGTTATTTGATATCTGCTTATCATTGGTTTAGTTCAGGCTAAAGGTTTTGCTTCGCTTTTGGTAATTATTTTATCATAGTCCTTTCTGTAAAGTATTTTATTTATGTTCCCTTTTTAAGCTTATTTTACTTTTTTAAAACTTCCATCTCCTATCCTTACAGATTAGAAACTGCCAGACTGACAGCTTAACCAGAGCAGTTTAGTGGACAGATTGTGCAGCAAACAAAACTTCTCTATGTTAGGGATGGCAAGTATTGGCAAAAATGCTGTCCTTATTCATCTTGTGAACATGGCAGATGTCCTTGTAAATCAAGAGATACGTTACCTTTGAACTTACACTTGATCTATTATCTATCCCTGTGTCATGCTTCCTATAGCCTATCCAATGGCGTGAATGAACAGGTACGACTCTGAAACCTAGTTGTTATTACTTGGCATCAACTACACAAAGGTCCATTCACTCGTTGTGTCATTCCCCTAATACTTACTGAGGGTTTATCTCATGTTCAGCTCTGTGCTATGTAAAGGAGCATCCCAAATAGAACGTGGGTTTTTGTGAGGTTTGGGGGTAAAACTGTGCTCCAGAGTACATTGTAAATATATAAATATGAACTGTTATTTTTAATTTAAATTCTGGATAGTCCCTATCTCAAAAGAGATAATCTCTGATATATTGAAAGTTTTAGATGCTAAGTACAATAAAGTTTCTTTATTTAGACTAACGCCTAAGACTGTTGTTAAGATTTACCAACTTTTCATGAGACAATGAATATAGCAAGACATTTTTGCTAGAGTGACATTAAAATTATGTCTTGTGGTCTTGTTTTCTTATATCCAATAGTATTTTATTCTAACATGAGAACATTTATGTATTAAACTCATTTTTTTTAGGACATGGAATCCTCTGCTTCTTATATAAATGGGATTCTATACTCTTTCAAGGTAGAAAAGAATTTAAGCTGCATTTGTCTTGCAATTCAGGCTTCTGGAATAAAAATATGCCATTAATTCATATGAATCCTCAAAATGGATGCTTTATGTAGGGTTCCTCAGAAGTTGTCTATCCTCAGTATGAAACAGAAGGCTCTAGATAGAGAAACAGAGACAGCATTTCCTCTATTATTGTCTCTGAAAAGTATTCTAGTCAACAACCTCTCTTTCATTTCCCCCAACTTTCTCAAGTTTACTTAATCATGGCTCTTTCTTTACCTTCTAATTTATTGTATAAAGTCTGAATTAGTATTTATTAATGTTAGCAGAGAAGTCATATTTGTCATATTTGGGGAATTCTACCAAAAAAGTGGTATTCCAGAGTAATAAATTTGATAATTAATTGTAATTATTGACTTACATTTTTTCATATGATGGATTAAGTTGAATTTACCTTGAAAGCTCTCTTTATATATTTCATGCAATTATAACATAAGAGCTTGAGAAGCAAATTTCAAGAAAATTCACTCAAGGGGTCTCAGACTTCAGCAGGAGTAAGAGTATCCTAGAATGCAGGTTTCCAGGCCCCAAGATCAGCTATTCCTTTTTTCTCAGGTCTGGGATAAGTTCTGGAAATGTTCATTCTTAATAAATGGATCAGGTGTTTCTGATATAGGTATCTCATGGAGTATAAAACTCTTCTATTTCAACCTCAGAAATATAATTTTTATATAAATGTTATTACATATCACTATATGCTTCAGAACAATACAAATGTCATTAAATGTCACTAAAGAGACTTATACAAATATCATTAAATATCAAAAAATGTTTCAGAACAATAATGCTACTTTATTTGTGTCATTGCTAGGGTCTATTGACATGTATTTATTCACTAGTTTCTCTTAGGTAGGTACTATACTATGAAAAGAAGACCTAATCTGTGAAGATCCCAATTTGGAATTCGACTTTGGTATTTCTGTGTTAACCACCACTAGGCCCAACACACAGTGGATTATCAGTAATTACTAAGAAATGAGACAAATAGGGCTCTTTCTCTCCCCTCAAGCCCACCCAACCCCAGCATATGCTAGGAAAATTTGTCTTACTCTGAAATTCATATTATGCTATGATGTTTTTCGCTATGGCACTTATCACTTGTTACTTTGCATTATGTATTTTTGGATCTCCTATAGAGCTTTAACAAATGCTTTTCAAATGTTTGAATTAGTGTAAGTGCTTCTTGAGTGAATGATTTCTTTTTCTATTTTTATTTTTTTCCCAAGTGAGTAACACTTTAATTTCCAGTCAGTTAAAGGAATATTTTAGTCATAACGAATATATTTTCAGGCATCAGAAAGGCTTTCTGATTTTAGTTTTTACAAATATTTTCAATAAAAAACTATTGTACAATCAGCAATCCTTGCATTGATATACCATGTTGTCTTTTAAGAAAATTTATCATGAAGCTCCAACTGTATACTTTCTTATTTCCTACAGCTTTAAAACATTTAGTAAGCTTATATTACATTTTTCTGACAATTTGATGGTAGTCCTTTTGAAAAAGAAATAAAAAGGAACAGATGTTTTTAGATAAGAGCTAGCTCTCCTAGATATGACCTGCCCTGTGTCCTCTTTCTGCAGTCCACTGTCCCTTCACGCTTAGCAACCAATGACTAGATGGTTACTCATAAATGAGAAAGGAAAAGGAAAGTAAGAACAAGTCCATAATGATCCACAGCTTGACACTGCATTTTTATACACAGGACAAAATTGTTGGTGTCAAAACTTTCTTTGAAGTCATGATTAACAAGAAATATGAAAAGTAAATTTAGAATTGAGGGAACTTACTGTGAAACATGAAATAAGAGCCAACAGGCCCAAGAGGAAATTTAATTTCATTCTTTAAAGTTGCTCCTAAAAACAGACCAAAGATTATCCACAGTTAGCCAAATCAATCAACAGTGTTTTTCAGAATAAAAAATTTTAAAGCATTTTAATGCTTGTTATGTAAAATGATGAAGAAAGACCAACATAACCGTTAAAGATGTGCTTGATATTTTGGGGAAAGGAAGCAGCATAGATGCACAGCAATACTGTCATGTTTGTGATTTTTAAAAATAAAAACGGCACTACTTTATTTTATGAAAGGTAATTTTCAGATAATTATTGAAAGTACATTTTAAAATTAAAGCATTTTTGGAAATTCCTTGTTGCCTTTAGTGGTGACTAACTTGGAACATAACTAATTAGGGTATACTTTTAGTGCGTTTACTTAAAATTAATCAAAACTTACAGATTTCTATAGATTTGTGACCTAAATATTGTCAATGTGACAGGACTGTTGTGAAAAACAACTTCTTAATGGAATTATTGTGTTATTACTATTATATCTGTCTGAAGCAAAAGAAATTGTGTAATGTGTATTTTTCCTTTAACATCACTCTACTGAAGTATAATTACTTTCATATGATTTTTTCCAAGTTATTCCAAAAGTTAATTATTGTCTATCAGTGTGTGAATTAGAAAAAAGAGGTTTTTGTCCTAATTTATTTATAATTTTCAACAATATTTAATAAGTACATGGCACCCTGGGTTCTGGGAAGGCAAAATTCAAGCACATTGGCTGACAGATTGTTCTGGGGTCCATGTGGTACCTGTCATTTGTATTAGTCTTGAAAGTGACATAAGACAGATTGATAGATCCTATAGTTGTATGTGCATGTGTCTACCCCCTTAAAATAGCTTTTTTTCTAATATATTTTCATATTAGAAAGCAGTTTAGCAGTACATAAGAAACATAACTCAAACAAGAACAGAAATGCAAATCTATCTTATACACCTTTTTAAGACTCTTCTACTCAGGATTGACTTTAGAGACCATAAAATATAGCAGTGGAAAAAGTCAATAGATTGTGAAATTGGATGTAAATTGTGCAACTAATCAATGTGAATGTTCTTGACACTTTTTCAGGAATTTTAAGGAATTTTACCACTGACAATGATTTTTTTTGTTAAACACATCTGAGATTTTTAGGTAACATGGCTATTTCCATCAAAAGTCATGAGGATGATATTCTTGAGAATATGAACAAAAGCTAGAATTTCAAAGTGAAAATTCTTACATTCATATTTCCATATACCTACCTTGGTAGAAGATTCTTCTTTGGAACAAATTACTGCTTAATCTTACTCTTGCCAGATACTCAATTTAGGTAGCCACAATTTAAAAGTCCAAGAAGAGAAAGAACTTTGATGGAAAAGCCTTTCTTCTTAAATACCTCTGTCTTGATTTTTATTGGAGTTAAGAGAAAGGTTGAGAGAGGGCAAAGTTCTGTATTGATATTCTTTACTGAAACAAAGAAATGATAGTTGCAGTTGCCAGTTTGGCAGCTTCATCTACAGAACCGTGATCCAATCACTGCTCTAGCAGGCCCTGGGGCAGCACACAGAATGCTGGAGTACAGTGGTTTTCAAACTTGACTGCACATCACAACTATCTGGGGAGTTTTTTAAAAAAATTCCAGTTCTCAGACCTTACCCCGGAACAATTTATCAAAAGTTATGGGGCAGGAAGACAGGCAAAATAATTTAATTTTGTTTTAAAAATTTTATTAATTTTATTAATTTTTTTTCTTCCAACTTTTATTTTAGGTTCGGGGTATCTGTGTAGGCTTGTTACATGAGCAATTTGTGTGTTGCTGGGGTTAGTTGTACAAATTATTTCATCACCCAGGTAGTGAGCACAGTACTCAATAGGTAGTTTTTTGATCCTCATCCTCCTCCCGCTCTACACCATCAAGTAGGCCCTGGTGTCTATTGTTCCCTTCTGTGTGTTCCTGTGTACTCAATGTTTAGCTCTCATTTATAAATTAGAACTTGCAGTATTTGGTTTTTTGTCCTTGAATTCATTTGCTTAGGATAATGGCTTCCACTTGCATGCATGTTGCTGCAAAGGAACACAAGAATTAAAAAACTCCCCAAGTTATTGCAAAGTGAAGCTTTGTTTGGGAACCACTGCTGTTAAATGCTATAGATACTGAAGTTTTAATGTGTCTATACATATGTATCAGAACTGACATATATATGTGTGTGTGTGTGTATATATATATAAATAAAGAGTTGGTTTATTTGAGAAGAAGCTTATCTGGGAAGAAGGAATTTAAAGAATGGAAAAAGTAGGCAGTTGAAATAAATTCTTTGTTTTAATTTTGAAAATAACAGGAGATATCTAGTGGTGGGAGATAATTAGGAAATAGAATCCTTCTAGTTTCTTATTTTCAATTTCATATTTCTTTCCCAGATGTATAGTTTTGTTTAAAGATACTGTACACATGCATTTGAGCTACTAAAAATGTTAAGTATATAGAAATTACTTAATGCATTTTTCTGAAGTTAATAATGAATATCTGGACTGCTTAACAGATAATAAATTCTCCAATATATGTTACATTCTGTAAGTATGTGGTGTTCTCCCATTATCTAAACCAGATGGATAAATACAATGTACACTAGTCTACCAAAGATGGGAGGTATGGGAACATTACACAATCTATTTTACATTTATGGCAAAAGGATGTAGTAAATTACACAATTTTATGTATAAGATGAAGGCAGGTACTGAGAAATTTACTCTCATGAAATGAAATCTATTCAGTTGAGAGGAAATTACCATATGCTAGAAGAGGTTATGCTTTATTTTCTAATAGCCATAATTTGTTGAATCCTTACCATGTCCTAGACTGTGTGCTAATCACTTTATGTAGATTAGCTGTCATGCTCACAACCCCTTGCAATGTATGTTATTATTATATTACTGATTAGATAATAAATTAGAGAGGAGTCACATAACTTGCTCAAATTCACTAAAATAGCTGAGAGGGGAATTGACCTTAAATTTGCCATATTTGAGAGCTTGAGTTTTTCCCCTAATTATGCTACTTTGTCTTTCAAATCCAATTATTTGAACCACTGAAGTAATTAATATATTTTTAATAGTAGCACTCATTGACGCTTGAATGCAACTCATCAGTAGTACATGAAATCTATTTAGGGAGAAGTAAACCGAATTTAGATGATGGATAGAGCAGAACAGAAGTAAATATCAGATTCCATTATATGTAAGTACTTTTCAGGATATATTATATGGTTATACATGTGGATGTACTAGGTTATTATGTAAAATATATGTTTTCTGTCAGCTGCAGTCAATAAAATGTAAGAGTCTTTCGTTTTAGGGTAGTTTAGCGATTATGTGTAGCATTCAAGTCAGGTAGCCTAAGATGAAATGTCAACTTTCCTCCTATTAACTGCGTTTTATATGACCAGCTATTTAATCCAATTATGTCTCAACACTGTCATTTACAAAATAAGATAGTAATCCTTCTACTTCTTGATATTGTTCTGGGGATTAAATAAATAGGACATAGAAAATTGTGACCCATGTTATTAGTAAGTGTTAGCTTTTCAGTGGGAATGTCTCTCTTCCATCATGCAATTTTTAAAATATTCTGGGTGTGATGAATCTCTAGTAAAGGGTAAAGCATATTCAAATTTAAAAGGTGACTTAAAAGCTTTTGGTAGTGAATGGGGAATTAAGTTGGAATTGGTCTTAAACTACCTAGTTTTCTTTGCCTCTGTCTTTGTCGATGACAAGTTGACAATTAGAACTCTTGTCTCGTTTGTTAGTAAGCTGATTATAGACAGTTTTGTTTCTGTACCCTTCTATGACTCAGGAAATCCTTTAAGTTAATATCTAATGCTTCCTGAATTGTTACCTTCTCTAGTAACATGCTTATTTTGTGAAAAAGATGAACAACTTCTTTATCTGCTTGGTGTTGTAAATTGTTTTGATGCCCAGTATATTTTCAGCCAAGTGTTTTAAGAACAAGGTGTGATTTGTTGTTGTAATGAATCACTGGATATGAAGGACTTAAGAATGAACATTATCAAAATTAAAATAATTTCTGCATGACTCATAGTCCACAAAGGATTAGTTTCCAAAGCAGGTGGAATCACATTTCTTTTCAAAATAAAAACTGTTATTCAAGAGAAATTTTAATTAACACCTGGCTTTAAAAGATCTTGACTAGATATTTTCTAGAACAATATTTAAAGCAACAATTGCCTTTTGTTAAGAAAATTCAAGTTCCTGGTGTAGTCTCACTGCTGTTGGTGAATAAAATTACTTATCATGACATCTTTCTGATCAAGAAACTGTTTTCACAGCAAAAGAATGTGATTATGAGCTCATGCATATGAAGTTCACTCTTCTTACCACATAGCCCATCATAGAGAATCATCTGGTCTAATAAAACAGTACAATGGCCTACTGAAGACTTTATGATACCAGTTGAGAGTATATACCTTCCAAGAATAGGTTCTATTTTATAGGATGCAGTACATGCTTTCAATCAGTGACCTACAAATGCGTCCAGCTCTCCTAGGGCCAGAATTCACGGGAACAGAAATTAAGGCTCTTATTATTACAACTAATAGCCCACTCACAGAATCTTTGCTTTCTGTCTTTGTAACTTTGAGTTATGCTAGTTTGGAGGTATTGGCTCATAAGAAAGGAATTAGGACATTTTGATCTCCTCATGTCACTGAACAAAAATAAGCTAGAGTTACTCTACTGGTTAGCAGGATTGTTCCTGATTACCAAGGGGGAAATTGGGTTACTACTAAAAAAGAGGAACACAGAGGACTGTCTGGATTTCACAAGATTCTCTGCAGCACTATTTAGTATATTCATGTCCAAAAGTGAAAATTAAGGGGAAACTAATACAACCAAGAAAATGTATGACCACTGAGGATTCAGATACTTCAGGAATGAAGGTTTGAGTCAAGCCTTTAGGAAAGAAACCTTGGTCAGTGTTGAACTCTGTTGTTTTTTCCTACACGTACAAAAGCAGCCTCATTAAATCCTCTCAGAGATTCCAGGACCAACATTCCAGCATTCCTCCCTACTGGACTAGGTCTTAGACAAAAAGGACCGTTCCTGTACGCATAGAGAGACCAGCAGAAGCCAAGAAGTTCTACTTTTTCATAGGTTTGCTTTTCATACTGTGAGACCTCTCCTGCAAGCTTCTAAATTTCAATAATTTCAAACATTACCCTTCTTTCCTCAACCCTAGGAGTCTTAGCTTCTTTCTGTAGTTGCTACCTCCATGAGGTACCTCCAGTGTTCTCATTTTGCCTTCTCAGTTACCCAGTTAAAAATTCTTGCTGCCTAGTTAATGATACTTGATATTAAATTCTTTTAAAAATAACTGGCATTATTGCTCCTTCTGACAGCACCATAACTGATGCAGTGACTGATGGCTGTAACACCCACTAGGCTCCACTAGTAGCAATAGCCTTGGGCTCAGGATGATGTCCAAACTCACTAGACTAAAGATTCATCATATACCAAGTTTATTAGCATTTACTTAGAAAGTATACAGAACAGGTAATAATACAGCACACTTGACAAATACCTTGCTGGAAAATTGGTAAACTTTAGGCACAGTTTCCTATGTCCCAGCCATTCTGAACCTGGGATGTATATGGTCATGAGTAACAAGTTTGAGTGTGGTTGGAAAACCTTGGTTCAGAGAAACTTTAATGATACATTGATTGCATGGAAATCTGATGTATTTGATGAGTCATTACTGGCTGTGCTAGAGGCTCAGAGTAGAGGGATATTTCTATGGGAATACTATGGCCAGTCTAAACTACAGCAATATGCCCCTTGTAAATGTGATCTCTTCTGTTACTCCCTCAAAGTCAGAGTACTGAAAACAAAAGCTAAAATTTCATAGTTGGCAATATTTCTCCTTCACCTCCTTAGGTAACACATGTTCCTTTGAGGCCAATTCCATTCAGTTCTACACTCTGACGTATGCTTATGTGATCACCTATTCTCATTTAATTTGCTAGTTATATTGCTATTTGCTTGAAGTCAGGCTGGGTGACTTAAATTTTCTTTTCTTTCAACTTTCACTTTGGGTTCATGGGGGTACATATGCAAGTTTGTTACCTAGTTATATTGGATAATGCTGAGGGTGGAGTGTGAATGATCCCAGCATCCAGGTACTAAGCATGGTACCCAATAGGTAGACTTTCAGCCCTCATCTCCTCTCACTCCCTCTCCCCTCTAATAGTTCCCAGTGTCTGTTGTTCCCATTTTTATGTGCGCTGTACTCAAATTAACTCCCACTTAAAAGTGAGAACATGCAATATTTGGTTTTCTGTTCCTGTGTTAATTTGCTTAGGATGATGGCCTGCAGTTGCATCTATGTTACGCAAAGGACATATTTTTATTTTTTTATGGCTGTGTAGTATTCCATGGTTTATATGTAGCACATTTTCCTTATCCGATCCACTGTTGATGCACAGTTAAGTTGATTCTATGTCTTTGCTATTGTGAATTGTGCTACAATGAACATACCAGGTGCATGTGTTTCTGGTAGAATGATTTATTTTCCTGTGGGTATATACATAGTCATGATAGTTCTGTTGTTAGCTCTTTGAGGAATCACCACACTGCTTTCCACAATGGTTGAAATAATTTACTCTCCCACCAACAGTGTATAAGTGTTTCTGTTTCTCTGAAACCTCATCAGCATCTGTTATTTTTTGACTTTTTAATAAAAGTCATTCTTACTGGTGTGAAATAGTGTCTCATTGTGGTTTTGACTTGCATTTCTCTGATGATGAGTGATGTGGAACATTTTTTCATATGATTTTTGGTCACTTGCATGTCTTCTTTTGAGAAGTATCTGTTCATGTCTTTTGCCTATTTTTTTTTTGATGGGGTTATTTGTTTTTCTTGCTCAATTGTTTGAGTTCCTCATAGATTTTGGATATTAAATATTTGTCAGATGTGTAGTTTGAGAATATTTTCTCCTATTCTATAGGTTGTTCATTTACTTTGTTAGTTTCTGTTGCTGTGCAGAGGCTCTTTAGATTAATTAGGTCCCACTTGTCAACTTTTGTTTTTGTTGCAATTGGTTTTAAGGACTTAGTCATAAATTCTTTGCCAAGGCAAATGTCCAGAATGATATTTCCTAGACTTTTAAAAATAGAATTCTTATAGTTTTAGTATTTATTCTTAAAATTTAAGTCTTTAATCTATCTCAAGTTAATATTTGTATATGGTGAAAGGTAGGGGTCCAGTTTCATTCTTCTTCACGTGGCTAGCCAGTTATAGCAGCATCATTTATTGATTAGGGACTCCCTTCCTTGTTGCTGGCTTTTGATGACTTTGTCAAAGATCAGATGGTTATAGGTGTGTGGCTTTATTTCTGGGTTCTCCATTCTGTTCTATTGGTCTATGTGTCTGTTTCCACTGGATGTCCCATCCAACCCCTAGCTTCTCTCATCTTGCATCTTGTAACCTCAGTGACTTTTCTCTATTTCAGCTACTCACTGCCGCAGTCACACATTGGATTGCTATTACACTAATATATCCTGTTTCTAAATCGCTCATTTACACATCTCACTCCAGAATGACAACTGCCTCTCCTTCCAGTTTACAAGTTTAACTGTTCCCACTGGAAACAGCAGTTGATTGACCTAATGACTCTCTCTCCATCCATCAGCTCTCTTTAACCTTTCTCTCTTTATTCAGCATAGGGTCAATAGTAGATTACTAAAATGACATTCTTTCTCATCCCTAAATAGGTATTAAAATTTTTATTATTATGAATAACAGTTAAGAAATACATTGAACAACATGTCCCAGTGTGCATAAAGGTGAATGTATTTGTCAGAACAAGGGGTATGAAGTACAATGCACTCTGTTGTTCCATTGCAATCTATTAATCTCATTCCATCCAATTCCATCTAATCCTATATTATTTAATTTCATTCAATTATATTTCATCGAAACTATTTCTTATCTGGGGTGGAGAATAAATTCCCTGCTATGGCTTCATTTGGCCATATTGATTCCAAGCCATTTCAGCTACCTCTTTGATCTCATAAGCAGAGGGAGTGTTTCAGCAACTTGTTTCTTTTCTTATCTGCCATCCTGCAAACTTAAGAATTTCTGTTAGTTATGGTTTCTTTAACTCTTCAGGACACTGTGTTAGTCAGGGTTCTCTAGAGGGACAGAACTAATGGAATATATATATATAAATAAAATATGTATATATATTAAGTATTAACTCACAGGATCACAAGGTCCCATAATAGGCCATCTGCAGGCTTGTGAACTACTTGTGAATCCTTGTGAATTACTCATCAGGGCCCAGTGTACTTAGCTGACATGTGGTGATGAGATGAGAGGAATGGGTATACATGATGTCTTCTTTATATTGTTATTTCATCCTGATTCAAAGTATTACTTAATTTTATTTTTTGAGATGGAGTTTCATTCTTGTTGCCCAGGCTAGAGTGCAATGGTGGGGTCTCGGCTCACTGCAACCTCCACTTCCCAGATTCAAGTGATTCTCCTGCCTCAGCCTCCCAAGTAGCTGGGATTACAGGTGCTCGCCACCATGCCTGGCTAGTTTTTGTATTTTTAGTAGAGACGGGGTTTCACCATGTTGGTCAGGCTGGTCTTGAACTCCTGACCTCATGTGATCTGCCTGCCTCAGCCTCCCAAAGTGCCAGGATTACAGGCGTGAGCCACCACGGCCATCCCATAGTTTTATTTTTATTTGCAGAATATCTGAGTCTCTAATTTGCATATTTATAAAGATAAGGGATCTATGTTTTTGCTCTTGGACTGTTCACAATGTAGAGGAGATGGAGTGGATAAAATGTGATATTGCAGTAAGTGGCAGAAATGTGTAGACTCTCTGGACAGCATGCCAGACTAGGAAGAATTAATGATCAATTTGAGGGTAGGGATTCTATCTGATTAACTTTATACACAAAATTGACTATAAAGTTCTGATGTGTAGCAAATACTAATTGAATGAAGGATTAGAATGGACTTAAAAAAATTGTTTAGCAGTTTTTATAAAGGGACTTGGAAAAGAAGCAGAGAGATTTTGGTGCAGGAGCTGTGTTAGCCAAACACTGTAAGATGAATTGAGTTTTGATTAAGGAGCTTTCTTGTGGGGGAAAAATTTGGGGCAATGTATGTGCTTACAAGGAGATGGGGGAAGTGCTACATCTGGTGGTTAAAATGGCTGCAAGTAATGAGATGGTGCTTGTAGATGTTTGTGTATGTGCATATTAAATTAAGAAAAAAATAAAGATCCAAACATAAGTATAGTACCTAGAGACAACATTTGGGAGAGAAACAAAGGTTCTGCATGACCTTCAAACTCACAGTTTCAAACATTCAACCCTCTGCCACCCTATTTGTATTTTTTTGGCTCACTTTAATAATTCACCCCTTCCAATAAACCTGCTATCTATTGACCTTTCCAGCTAATCTTTGTTTCCTGTCCTTCTCTCATGCTAGTCAGAGGCAGAGAGTGCTTCAGGCATATACTTGCCTTATTTTAAAAAGAGTCAGCTCTCATTGTGGTATTTACACACAACCTATGTGAAACTTGTGATGCATTCCAAGGGAAATGCAGACACTTAGAATTATACATTATTTTTTAAATATTTTTTTTCCCAGATGGATAAAGATTGGTATTCCTTGTATCTGCTCTTGTTGGTGATATTATAGTTTTAATTAAATACATTTTTCATGAATTTCAAGAAACCTTTGAGAAATAGGTTTGTTTAAAGATGTAATGATAATCACATATTTCTTTCTCTGCATTCACGAAAACTGTTAAAGCAAAAATGTGGGTAATTTCAGCATTTGCCAGTCAAATAACATCAAGGTGAAATTGAGTTGATAAGGGTTTTTCACAGGGTTGACAGAAAAAACATAACCCTCTCCCCACTGATATTGTCTAACCTCCAGGAGAGCAACATTTTAGTTTGATCACTTATTTATCCCAGGTAACTACCACAGTTCATAACACATGGAGGTCAGTAAATAATGTTAAACAAATTAAGAAAGCATTGAGGTGGAGGCTTTCTGAGCTCTGGATGCATTTGTTAAGACCCTCTCATCATGAGAGAACAATTCTGAGAAAGAGGATATAATTAAAATATATTACTCACATTTCTTTAAGAGGCCATCAGAGCTAATCTTGTGTCTTACACTTCTTCATCTTTTTCCTCTAAGATTCCATGTCTCTAAGATCATCCACCTATATCCAGACCGTCATCCTTGGAGGGCTGTATAATCTCTTTTCTTCCCCCATACACAAACATCAACTCTGCTCTCTTGAACCCATGAAAATTCATCAGCAGGATCCTCTATTTTCTCAGTTTCTTCTCTGTGTGTTTGCAGTAATGTGTGGCAAAACTGAAAACTTGTCTGTGTCCCAAGTACACTGCATCTACTGCAGTACTTGGTAGAGGTAGTTGTATTTTCTCCATACTCTGTCCCACAGGGCTTGGAAGCAAATGTATAGATCACTTATCTTTATAAATATGCATATTAGAGGCTCAAGAATTTTGCAAATAAAAATAAAATTACACTTTGAATCAGGGTGAAATAACAATTATCGGGGGAACCCGCCCCCAATATTTCAACGTAGGTTCTTTCTATTTTCCATAAGTGTTGGCTGGCTGAGGAATAAAGAGAAAGAGTACAAAGGGAAGAATTTTACAGCTGGGCCTCCGGGGGTGACATCACATATTGGTAGGGCTGTGATGCCCACCTGAGCCGCAAAACCAGTAAGTTTTCATTAAGGATTTCAAAAGGGGAGGGAGTGTAAGAACAGGGAGTAGGTCACAAAGATCACATGCTTCAAAGGGCAAAAAGGAGAACAAAGATCACAAGGCAAAGGGCAAAAGTAAAGATCACAAAGCAAAGGGCAAACCCAGAATTATTGATAAGAGTCTATGTTCAGCAGTGCACGTATTGTCTTGATAAACATCTTAAACAACAGAAAACAGGGTTTGAGAGCAGAGAACCAGTCTGACCTCAAATTTACCAGGGTGGGATTTTTTTCCCCACCCAAATAAGCCTGAGGGTACTGCAGGAGACCAGGGTGTATTTCAGTCCTTATCTCAACCACATAAGACAGACACTCCCAGAGTGGTCACTTATAGACCTCCCCCAAGGAATTCATTCCTTCCCCAGGGTATTAATTATTAATATTCCTTGCTAGGAAAAGAATTTAGTGATGTCTTCCCTACTTGCACGTCCATTTATAAGCTCTCTGCAAGAGGAAAAATATGGCTCTATTTTGCCCGACCCGGCAGGCAGTCAGACCTTATGGTTGTCTTCCCTTGTTCCCTAAAATTTCTGTTCTTTTTCAAGGTGCACTGATTTCGTACTGTTCAAACACACATGTTTTACAATCAATGTGTACAGTTAACACAATTATAGTGGTCCTGAGGTGACATACATCCTCAGCTTACAAAGATAACAGGATTAAGAGATTAAAGTAAGACAGGCATAAGAAATTATAAGAATATTATTTGGGAACTGATAAATGTCCATGAAATCTTCACAATTTATGTTCATCTGCTATGACTCCAGCTGGTCCCTCTGTTTGGGGTCCCTGACTTCCCGCAACAACAATATTAAGAAGAATCATGTATATACAGTCTTCTCATCCCATCACCAAATGTCAGCCTAGTACACAAGACCTTGCTGAGTAATTCAGAGCAACTTGTTTCTGTTTAGGTACTCCTTATTTCATTTACCGATAGCACTGCTTTGTAACACTTATGTCATAACAGCAGCCTTCTGAGGGTTATGTTATACTGTGATATCATCCATCACTGCCCATTACAAATAATATGGATATAGCAACACCAAGATCAGGTAGATGACCTTTCTTTCATTGCTATTTCTAGATCTCATCTCTTTTCTATCATTGCAACTTTGAAGAGTCTTTAAAAAAGCCATACTTCTTCATTGTTATTGTTTATTGGAGTAATTTCTTCCTGCTCAGCCACTACTTGGGAATTTTGACAGACTTTATCACTTTGGTCACTGTCTTCTCCCTTTATTCATCAGGTTTGATGACTTCAACATCCCTATAAATGATTCATCCAATCCATGGCCTCCCAGTTCCCTCCTTACTTCCAACATTTGGATTTGAAAAGCCAACATTATTTTATTTTATCCTAACCTTTTTCATGGTAACCTCTAAGACATTGTCATTACCAGCGATTGAATTGCCTCCAATTTTTAAAATCAAAGCATTAAACTTCATGTATTCTCTAGTCTCACTTTTATTAAATAATCAAAGAATGAATATTTTTCTTAAAAACATATATATATATATTTTTCTGGTTGGAGTCAGAGAGATATAACCAAACAAGAGTCAGAAAGAATAGATATATAGAAGAGATAAATGGGCCTCAAAACAGATTTTTCCTTAAAGCCTGCAAAAAGGTATGCAGCCTTACTAATACCTTGATTGTAACCTGGCAAGACCCTAAGCAGAGGAACTATCTGAGCCATATTATTACCTGGAATTCTATCTGTAGAATAGTGAGATAATAGATTTGTGTTATTTTCTGCTTCTAAGTTTGTGATAATATGATATGATAGCAGTACAATAATACAGAAGGTAAATGGATAATACAACCTTAACACGTTCTGAAATTCATGATATTCCACACCCTTACACCCTGATCTTTTCCCAATTTTTCCTAACTTACTAAATGACATCACTATTCACATAGTTGCTTAGGCCAATATTATCAGAGATATTTCTAGATTATACACTTTCCTTCAAACCCAATATTCCACACTTCATTGAAATTTTTTTTTCAGCTGTACCCTGCAACTGACCACTTCTCTCCATCTCCGTTGATCTTTGCCTTGTCTAATGCACTTCTTCTCTAATCAGGACTCCCGAAATAGCCACCACTCTTGCTTTTCTAACAGTTTTCTATCCATAGAACAGCCAGACTGATGAAGTTTTGAAAATTTTAATCACATAATGCTATTTCTTCATTTAAAGTTGCAATGACTTCCCATCACACGTAGAATAAAGTTCAAAATCCAAATCTCTTTACATTGTGTTTTTTCTCTGCCTTCTTCATATCATCTCCTTCCACTCTCCTCTTTTCTGAGTGTGAACCACATTAACATTTGTTGGCTCTTTTCATACACAAAATCCATTGCTGCTTCAGATCTTTACATGGTTGATCTCTTTTGCCTTGAACATGTTTTCTCTAGGTCATTTAGTACCTTGCTTCTTAACATTCTTAAAGTCATTCCTCAAATATCACTTCATCAGAGAGCTTCTCCCTGATTATCTCACATAAAAGTCAGTCACCACAACTTGGTGTCTCCCTACTTGTTATTTATCATTTTTCAAAGCACTCTCACTTCTTACATTTTATTGACATGTATCTACTTTTTTTATATCTCACTAGATAGAAGCTCCATGAGGACAGTTCCTTTGACTACCTTCAATATTGCTGTTATTGTGCTACTAAAACTGTCCCTGTACCCTGGTAGATTCTCAAAAGTGAAAGAGAAGCCTGGGCAACATAGCAAAACCCCATCTCTGCTAAAACTACAAAAAAATTAGCCAGGAGTGGTGGTGTGCACTGTAGTCCCAGTTAGGAAGCTGAAGTGGAAACCCCTGGGCCAGGGAAGTCGTGGCTGCAGTGAGCTGTGATTGTGTCACTGTACTCCAGCCTGGGAGATGAGAGTGAGACCTTGTCTCTGGGGTGGGGGTGAAGAAAGCACTGAGCACATATAAATTTTTTTGCTTACTTTAGGTATCTTGAGAAGATTTAATTTATAAGTGTTTGATGGCAATGTGGGAAGTTAAGTGTCCTGAAGGAAAAAGTCAAACATGAAAGATAAAGCTCTCATGACATCATGAGGCCATTTCCTAAATAGTCATATCATAATACTTCTGATTAAAACATCAACTAATAATTAGAAGCAGAAGACACTTGGAAATCTTAGCCATAAGCCTCTTCTTATTGGTATCTAAAACCATCTCCTATCTCTGTCTTAGCTTAGAAAATGATTTTTCATATCAAATTCTAAGACTTGTGCTTCACATCTCAGATATTTAGATTTGCTAAATGGTGTTTCTTCTTTGCAATTATTTATAAGCAATGATTACATGGAACTCAGGAGTTTTCAGGGGGCAGGCTATGGTGAGGGCTAAGATTCTTTCATTTTAGTACCTATTAACATCTTTTGGGCTTTGTAATTGCATGATGGGTTGCCATACTGAAGAGAGAATCCTGTTCCTTACTCTTCCCACTTCATAACCTTAAGTTTCAAGTTCAAGTGTCTCATTTCATTTTTCCTTAATTACTCTTTGGCCTCATGGGACAAGACTAGCCTTCTGGCAGCAGTAATATTCATTTAGGTGACATAACTGGGGGAAAAATGTTGCTCTGATGATAACAGTGGAGACTTCATATTGATGCTCAATTCTTTATTTTCACCTCATTGGTATAAATGTTATGTTTGCATAGGGTTTTTCTACAATTTCTTTCTAAGATTATTTCTCCCTAAAGCTCAGCACTTTTGGAATTTTTCATTCTCATTCAAAAACGGAAGCGATTTTACATAAAAGTCTTCTGGAAGCAGTGTTGGAATTCGTATTTTGGGTAGTAGAAGCAGTAGTTACGAGGGTAGTGGTGTCTTTTGTGGTGGTGGTGGCACCTGCTGCAGTTGTTCATATTTGGGGTGCAGGAGTAGGGAGGGTAGGATCAGCTGGAGAATTTACCAGGAAAAATGGAGGTCCAGGTGGATAGGGTCTTTGTTGGGAAGGAGGCTGTGGATAACCTGGGCCATCAGGATGGAGTGGTAGACCTTAGGGTTGAGGAGGGGGTGGTGGAAATCTCCCTGGACCGTAGGGTTGGGGAGGGGGTGGTGGAATTCTCCCTGGGCCATAGGGTGCAGGAGGAGGTGGTGGAACAAATCCTGCGCCAAAAGGTGGAGGAGGTGCTGGTGGTCCAGGTGGATATGGTCCCCTGGGGCCTCTATGACTCTCACCAGGCTGTGGAAAAAAGAAGTAAATAATTTTAATTCACCTATTTCACAGTTAAATATAAGGGTGAATGCTTTCCATGGTAGGCAGAACTGTGAGATGGCCCCAAGATTTCTACTCCCTGCTGGCACATGCTGGCCTGACCTTATCAGGTGAGCCCTTTTAAAAAAGGTTCTACAGTGTCAGAGACAGAAGAAATCAGAGAGATTTGAGGCTGCAGCGAATGCTTTTCTCTGTGCTTTGAATCAAGATGCCATGTTGTGGGGAGGGCCACGTGGAGGTACATGGTAGACCCGCTATAGGAGCTGAGAGTGGCCCCGGGCTCACAAGCAGCAGGAAAGTAGGGGCT
The DNA here is from genome assembly GCF_043159975.1 of Macaca nemestrina. Taxonomy (NCBI): domain Eukaryota; kingdom Metazoa; phylum Chordata; class Mammalia; order Primates; family Cercopithecidae; genus Macaca; species Macaca nemestrina. The sequence continues at coordinate 133,049,548 of NC_092127.1, read as the reverse complement.
TCAGCCCAATAACCAAGGGACTGAATCCTGCCAATAACCATACAAGCTTTAAAAAGGACGCTGAGCTGCAGAAAAAAAAATACAGCAGTGGACACACCTTTTCAGCCTTGTGAGACTCTGAGCAGAAAGCCAACTAGCCAAATTCAGTTATGGCCAAAGAAACTGAGATATTTATGAGTTTTTAATGCTACTAATTGGTGGTAGTTTGTTATGCAGCAATAGAAAATCATTACATTGTATCTAAGTCACATAGTCTGAAAGTCTATTATCAAAGAAAAAAAGTTTCTCTTTTGCTTTCTGATTACCTAGGCTGTCTATGAAAGCAGGGATAGTGTTGACTAAAAATATATATATGTTTATATAATGAGCAAAAATCTTACCCTTTGCCTTTAGTCGAATCTGTCATTTAAATAAATTGTAAGTGGAAATAAATGCCCTTCCAGGATGAGAAAAATGTCTTTTTACGTCTAATTCAAGAGTTCAGGGCTGTTCAGACTTTGAACATTAATAAATTGTGAAAAATATCATGAACACCTACTTTGTGCAATGAGCTAATGTAGGAGCTGTGGTGGGGAGCCAGGGTTACAAACAGATCTTCTATGAATCTACAGGCAGAGGAGTTACAATACAAGGCAGGATAAATGTGATTTAAAGGGAAGTGAAATGAGTGGAATGAGTCTGTGGGGTTTCATGCGAGGGTTTCAGTTCCGCTTCTGGCACATAGAGGTTGGGTGAGTGTGGAATACTTTTTGAGTCTCTTTTTCTTGTCAGAAAAATGACATTAATAAAAGGATCCACCTCCTGTGGTTATCGTCAGATTTTTGTTCTGAAATACTACCTGTAAAATGCTTAGAGCGATGATTGGCTCAAGTATGGTATACATCCAGCACAATTTTTAGAAATAAAAATAGCTGAGACTGGGCATGGTGATTCATGCCTGTAATCCCAGCACTTTGGGAGGCTGAGGTGGGTGGATTGCTTGAGGCCAGCAGTTCAAGGTCAACCTGGACAGCGTAGCAAGATTCTGTCTCCATTAAAAAAAATTAACATACAAAAACTGGAAAGTAGTGCAAGGAACAAATATATTAGGTAGTTAAAGCAATCAGTTCTGGATAGGAAAATGATGAAGGATTTTTCTAGTGAGAAGAAGTCATTTGAAAAGAGGCTTAAAGAATATAAAATAAGGAGGAAACATGCCAAATAGAATGAAAATACATAAATGCTCTGGGGTAAGAATGAAGTTCCACTCTACTGATGGCAAGAAGTCCAGGTTGCTTGGAGCAGATGCTTTTTTTGGACTCAAAACTACATTCACTTCCTGTGGTTCTCAGTCCCTTCACCTATTTGGCCATTACCCTTGCTAATCCTAAACTTTACTATTACAGTAAAGCATCCCTGTCCTGGATTCCTAATGCCAGGTTCTTAACAATGCTAGAGGATGTCACAAGCACTATACCATCAGAGTTAGCGTCCTTCAGTGCTGTCTGAAATCCTTTTTTGAGTGTCTTATCTTACATGATCTCTTCCTACTTCCCCAGAAGCCTGTAATTTTCCAAGTTGATGCCAGTTTTATCAACATTCTCCACCTCATCCTGAGCTCTCATCTACCCCCACCAAAGTGGCTTTTCTCCTGCTTCACCAAGATATTTCAGGCAATTAGAAATGAACTTCCCTGATTTACTGGCCACACAACCATGGAGTCATTGATAGCTAGGAATTTTCTCTTTCTTTAGAAGTGTCTTCTCAGGGACTTGGCTCTGTCAGTCTTCCCTTTACTTCTTGTAAGTATAATATTGGAATTTGTTTTCTGAGGAAAATGAGACAGTTAAATGACAGGAATTATAAACTGACTCATTTTCTTCAGAAAACAACTACCATTTATGTTCAACTCACACTTCTCCCCCACAATCCTACTGGTTTTGCATCTCCCTTCCTGAATTCTAATTCTAACCACTTCTTATCATTTCTCTTACTTCCACTCTAACCTAAGTCATTTGTTTTTACCCAAGTTACTGTAATGACACCTTGATTTGACTGTTTGATTCTACTCTTACCCTTTCACCTAAAATATACAGAAAGTTTAAATAGATCATTTGCAAAAGAAATATCAAGTTTTATTATTTCCCTGCTTATAAAAGGTTCAGTTTCAACCACTGGTACCCTTGTTGTCATTGATTTTCTTGTCACATCTTTCCTGCAAAGCGAAGCTCTATGAAAGGGTATTCTAGATTTGCCAACTCCACTTCTCAATTCCCATTTGCTCTTCAACCTGGCTTCTGTCCTTAATGTGCGAGTAAAAGTTTTATTAGGATCACTAATACAACAAATGAAAAATGCCAAGGCACTTCTGTAGAACTGGCCTCGTGTTTGTCTTTTCTAGCTGATGACATTCTGTGGTATTATGCAGGGCATTTGACCCAAGTGCTGCCAAACCAAAGACTAGTTAGGATGTATGGAAGTTCAGGACTTGATTTTTAATTGTCAAGGAAACAAATCCTTAGTGTGGGAAAATACTCCATTCACTTTTATTGTCAAAACAATTAAAAAATTAGCTGAAAGTATCTTTGCCTCCTAAAGATATCCTGATATTGATCTTAATATTAAGTAATGAAAAATCTTTGTGTTAAATATACCCAATCACATTGATTAGCTCCCTTTCCACAACTTTCTAAAGGTAATAAACTCAGAAAAATGATGAAAATACTATGTTAAGAAGAAACACTACTCTCTCAAAGGGCTATAATTGACACTAATCTCCTACATTACTTTGTTTAGGAACAGTACGTCTAAGACATGGATACTTTGAACCTAAATTTATTTGTATTTTAATGGGACTAATAGTAGTTAGACTTGCTTTATTTGTGTGTGTGTACATATACACACACGTAAATGACATGCTACCCTTCACATTTCCAACATTCGATAATTATCAATCATCATGAATCTCATATAATTAAGTTGGGGGAAAGGTTTATATCTATTTATACTGCTTATGCTATCAGAGAACTATCTTTTTCTTTTTTCTTTTTTTTTGTTTTTTTGAGATAGAGCCTCACTCTGTCACCCAGGCTGGAGTGCAGTGGCTCGCTTGGCTGCCTACAACTTCTGCCTCGCGGGTTCAAGCGATTCTCCTGCCTTAGCCTCTGGAGTAGCTGGAATTACAGGTGCATGTCACCACACCTGGCTAATTTTTGTAATTTTAGTAGAGACAGTGTTTCACCATGTTGGCCAGGCTGGCCTTGAACCCCTAACCTCAAGTTACCGCCTGCCTTGGTCTCCCAAAGTTCTGGGATTGCAGGCATGAGCCACTGCGCCTGCCTAGAAAGCTATCTTTTTCAAATTAATCTTATAAAAAAATTTTATATAACAAAAACCTGATACTTTGAAATTATAAAATGTTTTTCTTTTGTATTCTGAAGGCATAAAAATATTGAAAATCAGCTTTATAATCAAGTCATTAAGATATTGCCTTAAAATATGTCAATATATTTTATTGGTTTATTAAAAATTATGTCAATATATAATGCTCTCAGTAATTTAGCAAAGGTCAGACTACCTCAGTAACCTGAGAATTTCCTGCTTTTGTTCCTTTTTGAAAGTAGATGAAAGAGGAATTATTTTATGATTCATGTTTCACAATGATGTAATTTTATGTTGCTTGATTTGTGGAAGTCATAATCTAAAAAAAATGGCTTCATATTTTTCCATTTGATATAGTAGATTTTATAGTACTTTGGTGGAAGTTACTCTGGAATTAATCTTCTCTTTCTGTCCCTAGAATTAATCTAACACTACTTTGAAATCAAGTATGATTCTACTACTTTGAAATACGTGTGTTTTAAAAATGTTTTTGTAATTTTGTATGATATTTAGTATCTCATTTGTCTTTAACCTGGTTTTGTATACAGAGTAGTTGTTTATATATAAATGCTTAGCATTCTCTCAAAATTTAGCATGCAAAGATACTTGTAGATCCTTGGTAAAATGCATCTTTCCCATTATGTGATACTCTTATTGAGGCTTGGCTGAGGTCTTTACTACATTTTTAATAAGTGAGTTAGGTGACTCTGGTGTAAATGATCCATAAACTACATGCTGGGAAAAACAGTTCTATTTTAATTATTTATTTTTATAGAGTTTTACCTACTGTGTCACCGACTAGAGTATGGGGACTTACATTTATACGTATCTGTTTAATGCAGTCTGATATTACAGACTTGAACTGTCCAGTATGGCAGCCATCAGACATGTGTGGCTATTTAAATTAGATTTTAAATTTAAATTTAAGTCTTAAACAGTGTTTCATCAATGGTTAATAACCATTGATGGAAAGGTAACATCATTAACGTAAAAAGAAATCTGAAATAATAGTTAATGAGAAAAGTATAAAGATGTGTGACCGTGATTAATGATACTTACTGTGAAACACGCCGCAAGAGCCCAAAGGCCTAAGATCCAAGTCAGTGATTTCATCCTTTCGGTTGCCTCTGAAAGTAAGCACAATAGGTGATCAGTATGATTGGTTTTTTTTTTTTTTTAATTAAAAAGTAGTATTTAAAATGTCTCAACATTTGGATATAATGTAATACAAATATCCTACTATTGCATTTTCAGGGAATTTGCCTAACATTATTTTGAATTCAGTGTTACTGTGGGGCAATATTAGTAGGCTTATAAAATTTGACTTCAAAATAGTGGAAGTAGTTTTTATTTTTGACTTGTAAACTGATCCTTGGGATAATGCAAAAGAGTTGTTCATAAATTGTTCTGAGCAATAGAAGTTTTTATAATTAAGGTTTTTCCCTTAGAAGTAACTACCTTAAAATGTATACTTATTTATATTTGAACATTTTGATATTTTTAAAATAGTAGGTACATTACTTTATAGATTTCTATAGATGGGTTTGATATTAACATTTTAACTAGATCTTATGTTACAAATTTAATTTCTTGGAACAGCTTAAAAATAAGAAAAAAAAAAAAAAAGGAATCACCCTGTTGGGTATAGTCCAAGAGAAGAGTCACATAATCTACTTCATAGTTTTAACAACATTCTACCAAATTAATTTAGTCTGTGATGAGTGATCTCAAAGTGCTTCCAAAAATCCATATATCAGAGACTAAGGCAGAGAACATGGAAATGTCCAGGTATTCTACTCTCAATTGGTTCAAATTTTACAATATATTTCAAATACATGATAGCTTGAGTTCTGGGAAAGCAACTCCATGCACCATTGAGCAAACTGGCTTCCTGATAGTCAACTCTGCACATAGGTTGAGTGTGTGGTCTGAGCAATGCAAGTCTTGAAAGAATTCTATGGACAAAATTTCACTGAATATTTAATTATACATATGTGGGTGTGGCTATTCCTTAAACTATTACTTTTCCTATGATCCATTCTTAAAAGAAGTTTGAAAAGCAAAAGAAAAACCAATAATAAAAATATTCTGTAGAACAATTTTCTCTTTTAGAGTACACCTGAGAGTATTCTATCCCTATGAAGTTTCAAGAACTTTAAGGTACATCAGGAGGAAAAGCCAACTGTGTACTTGGATGGACTGATTGGCCCAAATGCCCAACATGAATGTTTTACTTTGACCTGAAAAAACCAGAATTTTTCAAAATTTAATGCATATAATGACTTACAGTTTCATGTCAGCTGCTTATGTTTTTGCTGATAATGAATGTTCTATGAAAAGCCCATAAAATGTTATCTTTGGAAAGATTATCTTTGAGAAAAATGTTAATATTCAAAATAAAAATTATTAAGTTTATATTTCCAAATACCTACCTTTGTATGAGGATCCGTCTTACAGTAGATTAATCTGCTGGTCAAAATGACTCTTGCCAGTTGAAAGACGGCAAATAAAGGTGAAAAGGGACAAGAAATCTTACTCTTATATATTGTAATGGATTTCTGTTGGCAATATGAGAAAGGCTATTCGGAAATAAAATAACTTCTGAGTTGTTGCTCTTCAAACAAAGATAGGAAAGTTGTCCTTGCCAATTTGGCAGTCTTTTTCTGGATTTTTTTTTTTCATTCCTGAAAAGCATTGACATGTTCAACATTTGCTGTTTCCTGAGGAAACAGATACAGCAAATCATAATATCCTATCACCTCAGGAAAACAGTCTGGGGCCTGTGGTGCACCATTTCCTCTTTATTTCAAAGGAAAAGCTGGCACAAGCTTTTTCTATTCCAAGTGATTTAATGGGCCGTCTTTTGTTATTTGTTAGTCTCATCATATTTTCTATTTTATTTCAAAGGCCTACATATGTGCGAAATACAAATATTTTTAAATTCTAACATGATCAGGAGAACATATGGGAACAAAAATGATAATTGAAATTAAAATATAATGACTTGCAGTTTCATGTCAGCTGCTTATGTTTTTGCATTAATTAAATAAGTGTTGCCAAATACTGCATGTACACACATACACCCAGGTATGATGCAGGGCCAGTAATGTAAAGAATATCTAAAATATCACTTGACTGTTTGGATCACCATACTATATGTTGTGGGTTTCTTGTTTCTATTTTTTAGTTGAAATAATGAGATTGTATTATTGTTTTGTGCTTGAAAGTTTGTATATATCTTATCCCATGTATAGTTTTTCACAGTTGTCTTCATTGAGTAGATGTTTCTGAAGGATGATGAAAATGAGTGCTGCTATTAGGATTTGGATCTAAGTTTCAAAAAAGCAGGAAAGAAAAATCTAGTGGTAGAAGAGGGATAATAGTCAGAAGGTTTATGCAGTTTCTCAGTCAACTATATTTCAATTCTTTGTGATTATTTTAAGGTAGTAGACTATTTACAAGACCTTATATATGCATTTTGTAGGAAGTTCCCTTTTGCCAATGAAGAACTAAATGAGAACAAACTGTGTTTTAAAAATCATGTTGTCCTTGCCATTATTAACTTGAGACATTTAATTAAATAAAAATATAATGACATGCACAATTTTTGATTATGGCAAAATTATATGGACACTTTTACTTTGAAGTGAATGTCTAATGGAAAATCATAGCCTTGTCTTTTTGATACATCTAGGCTTTGAGCATAATTTTTCCTAAGCTAGATGCTCCTATAATCTGTAGTTTTTATACATTATTGTATAATAATAACAGCTATTACTTCCTAAACCTTTAGCATATTCCACATGGCAGGATAAAATGAGTTCTATTGTTATCTCTGTTGTACACATAGATGACATAGATGCTAACTAGCTGAGTGGTGCTTGACCTAAGTCTTCTCACTGGGGCCTGAGTGAGTTTTTAACCAGTATTCCATGTTGCTCCCTAAATCTTAATAATCACCATATACTTAACTAACTTTATGTTACAGTACATTGTAGAGATGAATCAAGTGACCTTAATAGTCAGGTCATTCTACTTCAAAGCCAAATATCAACAATTCCTTGCTGGGTTATATAAGACAAGCTATTTTATCTCATTGTGTCTCAATTTCTTCATTTGAAGAATGTATATATTTATAATTTTTAGATCATGAAGATTACAACCAACCTTCCTGCCTCCCCTCCCCTCCCCTCCCTCCTCCCCTCCTTTCTTCCTTCCCTCTTTCCTTCCTTCCTTCCTTCTTTCCTTCCTTCCTTCCTTCCTTCCTTCCTTCCTTCCTTCCTTCCTTCCTTCCTTCCTTCCTTCCTTCCTTCCTTCCTTCCTTCCTTCTTTCCTTCCTTCTTTCTTCCTTCCTTTTTCCCTCCCTCCCTCCCTCTCTCCCTCCCTCTCTCACACATTTATTGAATACCTGCTGGGTGTAAGACATAGTGCAAGTTGCTGAACTTATAGCATTCTAAGTGCTTAGTGTTTTAAAAATCCTTTGTGAGGTGAGATAGGAATAAAGAAGCTGCACTTCCAGAGTTGATCTTAGTTTTGAATGACTGTACTTAATTTCATTTACTTTGTTGGAGTTTCACTGCCTTTAAAAAATTCTGATGACATAATTAAGTGTAACACAATACATTCCTGGTTTGCTAGTCTTAGCCCTTAATATGTTGCTGAATGATTACATGCCCCAACATCAGTGAAGATGGTTCTATTCCTAATTAATAAAGAAATTTCCACTTCTTTCTTTGATGATAATTCAGTTTGTCGAAAGCTGAATGTCTCTTCTTTCTTGTTTTGATGCCAACATATTCATCAGCCAAATGTTTGAAGTCAAAGTGTGATCTACATTGTAATGGATCATTGGCTCTGAGGGACTTAGGATGAACACTGGCAAAACTAAAAGACGATTTCTGAGTCGGTTGTGACCAGAAAGAATCTGAAGAACACAAACAAATGGAGGCACATGTCTGTTAAGAAACAGGAACAGTCACTCAAATTAATCTTTAATTAACTTATGGCTTTAAAAGATCCTGCCTCAATACTTACTAGAACAATACATAAAAGAGCTAATGTCTCTGGTCACAGGAAATTAAAACAGTGACAGTAGAGAAAAATTATTGTTAGTGCAGAGATTTACATGACAGATGGAAAATATTTTCTTAATAGAGGTAGATTTGCAGAATTAAATTCAGTCATGCAGCAACATATTTGATTTCCTGTTGTATTACACTCATTTCCACTGAAATATAACAATCATCATAGTTTCTTTGGACCTATGAAAAGTATGTGTTTCTTCTTAGTTATTCAGAAGGAGATGATATTGTTTCTGGGGTAATGCCACCTGAAATATTTATCATGCTTTAGAACTTACAGATTACATTAAAAATTTCTGTGGAAATAATGTTGTATAGGATATCAATAATGCCATTTAGCTCTGAGAGAAAATGTGTTCTCTTGGATTGAAGTCTAGCATGATGAAATGTAATTAACAATAAAACTTGTAGACTGAAGAAAAGTTAATATCTCTGACTTGTGCAGCATGGATGCTGCAAGAAACCCACATCACCTAGGTCTGTAAACTTTCTGGAAGTTGACAACAAATTTGCCCTGAGCTTCCAAGTAGCCAAAGTTGAAAAAAAGAAGAAACCAGGTAAAACATTTACAATGTCCATAAAATATAATCATAATAATTTCTTGAGAAAAGTAGCTTTCCTTTCCACTGAGAGTCATGGGAAAATTTCCCAATATTTTTAAGCAGGAGGTCTATTTTTCTACAGTAAATGCCAAATTGGTCTTTGTAGTATAACCTGGATGTCCCCAGACTGTGAATGTAAACAAAGATACAATTGCCCTTTAATCAGAATTTTGCTAGATTGATAACCTCAACCATGTAATCACATAAATTCAGTTCCCCTTTCAAAATATTTTTGGGGAATATTCCTGGATTCATCTTAATTCTAAAAATATATTTTCTTTACTGTAATATTATTTTTACGAAAGCAAATCTAGTCATACACATGTTTTCTCTGTAAATGACATCAAGTACTTGAAAAATTTTAAACTATTAGTGTAATACATTTATTGTATGGTAAATCATGCTATATTTATTTTCTCATTGAATATTCAAAATAACTGCAAGACATAGGAAGATGTTAATGTTTTATTTATTTATTTATTTATTTATTTTTGGAAAGAAGTCATTCTGTCACCCAGGCTGGAGTGCAGTGGCATGATCTCGGCTCACTGCAACCTCTGCCTCCAAAGTTCAAGCTATTCTCCTGCCTCAGCCTCCTGAGCAGCTGGGATTATAGTCACGAGTCACCATACCTAGCCTATTTTTGTATTTTTGTATTTTTTTTTTTTTTTTTTTTAGCAGAGATGGAGTTTCACCATGTTGGCCAGGCTCGAACTCCTGACCTCTAGTGATCCACCCACCTCAGCCTCCCAAAGTGCTGAGATTACAGGCATGAGCCACTGTGCTTGGCCAATGTCTTAGTGTTTTAAATGAAGAAAGAACATCAGAGAGGGGCAGAATTGGTACTAAGATCATGTTGGTCTTGTTTAATAAAGTTATTTCTAAAATTTATGTATAGTCTATGGGTAAGAATTTGTTAATTAAAAATGATGAGGGACTGTAAAAGTAAAATCTATTAAAAATAAGGATTAAAATGTTTAAAAAATGAAAGATGCACATATTCTAACCTAAAAGTTAGTATAAATGCCTTAAATTACAGCTTTATATTTTGGAGGAAAACTGTGTATTGTTCTCTGAAATGGAAATGAAAAGAGCTCAGTGCCAGAACTGACGTTGGCAAAATGAATGACTTATTTTACAATGAACTGTGATTTCAGGTGTTTTAAACCTTTGATATTTGACAAACATTCCAAAATCAAATTATAAATTATGTCTGTTTCTGACCTAATTAATCCTTTAAGATATCAGGTTTCCTAAAGTCCAAAAATGACATAATTTGGTTTATTTGGTATAAAAATTATACAAGAAACATTGTCAAATATGAAATGGTGTTTGAAGTCAAAGTGTGATCTATGTTATGTTGAATTGCTGGCTCCATTAAACATGTAGCCATTCTGATACACTGCGTTCTGATACACTAAGTCATGTCAGAATTATACATTTTCCATGCGTTCCAAAATTATGGGAAACTTATAATTCTGATATGACTTAGTGTACATTATTAGTAATAATTATAAATATTATATTAAATTATTGTGTACCACAGAGGTAACAAATTTCCTTGTCAATAGTGTCTTTGACTATAGCTGCCCTAAAGCTTTTCATCATCCATGAACAATTGTTGTCTTGTTCTGGTCCTCTTTCGAAGGTGGTTTTACAATCAGCTATACAACTCTAACAGGCACTCTTGAATATAAGTTTCTGATAACTTTGGAAATTGTGACATCAGAATAGAAGAAAAACTTTCAGGATGCATGGAGAACCAAAATGTTCATAAATATCAAGCAAAATAGGAATAAAATGCATGGACAGAACTAATAGAAGACTGAAGTAGTCTTTTTGACTTTTTGCTTAAAACATTGCTGATCTTTTGTTTTTGCCAGAGTCAAGGAAACTTTTCTTTTGAGCTATTGACTGCTTTTTAAAAATTTAGTATACTCCTATAAACATAATTTGGAACATAGTTGTTTCTCTCTACCTGATTTCTCCAGAATTTGGAAACTATTGGTGAGTATTCTTAACTTATGGCAATACAGTTATTTACATAAGTGCAACAAGAATCTCTTTTCATTTATAACAGGACACAATTGGAGAAACTGGTTGTTTTACCAAGGCTTTGAATGGAATAGTGTGCTGCCCTTTAAGGAATCAAACTTGACTTACGGAGCCAATAAAAGCCCTTTGGGAAAACTGGCCTTATACCTTGTTGACACAGTTCCTATACATGGTTCGTGACCTATGGTAAGTAAAGAATGCCACTTTCTGACAGGCATAGGAGCCCCAAGTTTGTCATGGAACCTCAAGAGAAGAGGAATTCACCCAACTCGTAGGTATTCTATTGTGTAAATCTATGGCTGGGCTTGGCTTTAAAAAAGTCTTATCTGAGATTCCTTCTACGGAACAAAGTTCCATCAAAGTGAATATAAAAGCCTATGTAAAAATAATTGTTCTTGCTGCACTGTATACAAATAATTAGGCCAATTATAATAAAGCAAACCTGTTCTACCATGATTTGTCTTTAGTAAAAGTGGGAAACTGGAGGGAGAAAAATTGTTTCAAAAACTGTAGTACACCTGTTGTTAGATTCCATTCTTGCCTAATGTTTTTCAATTTTTATTATTTTCTACAGTTTGGACAAAATTCTAATTTTTCTTGGCTACAAGTCTTCAAAACAATGCTTTCATTCTTTTCCTTCTTTTTTTCTCCCATTTTTCCCAATTTGGAGTCACTGAAAACTAAGCTGTGCTTTTGTAAAACTCTGTGAACTGAAGCTAGACAACTTAAACTTCAGAAGAAAATAACAGCAACCTATTTATATACATAAGCAACTTTTATACTTACCTATTGATGTATGAACTTCAGAGCAATGTAGCTGATATCAATTTTCCAACATTGTTCTTTGTTTGTTTTTGTTTTTCTTCCTTCCTCACCCTATTTTCTCTTCATAGGACATTAGACTTCACAAGCTGCTATATATGAACTTTCCTAAGAACTTGGGACTTTCCTTCTAGGAATAAATCATCCTAGCCATGATAGATCAGATGAATCCTGAGACCAGAGACTAATTTTCTCCTGAAATTATTTCTCCAAAATATTTTTAAAAAGAAAAGGCGAAAATGTGAAAGAAAAATAAATATTGGGGCCCCCAAATCACTATGCTAAAGGGAAAAGTCAAGCTGAGTTTGCTTAGGGCAAACCTGCCTCCCATTCTATCCAAAGTCACCCCTCTGCTGACTGAGATAAATGCATATCTGGTTGCTTCATTTGGAGAGGCTAATCAGAAACTCAAAAGAATGGAACCATTTGTCTCTTATCTCCCTCTGGCCTGTCCTGCCTTTGACTCAAGTTCTCCCACTTTTCCAGACTGAGCCCATGTATATCTTACACATATTGATTGATATCTCATGTCTCCCCAAGATGTATAAGAACAAGTTATAACCTTACCACATTGAGCATATGTCGTCAGGACCTCCTGAGGCTGTGTCATGGGTACACATCCTCAACCTTGGCAAAATAAACTTTCTAAGTTAACTGAGTCTTGTCTCAGACATTTGGGATTCACACCCCCGTAACTACCATTAACCACCCCCAAAAGTATATTTCCTAACTAGTTATTATGCGCCAAGTTTCTCTCATGATGCAGAGTAATTTGTGATGCCCACAAAAGTAAAAACCATCAGCAAACACAGTGCAAAACAGAACAGAGCCTTCGATTTTGAGAGGGATCTATTCTCTTTGAATTTCTTGGCTTCTATGAGGAAAGCAGAGGTCTTTCCTAGAATGGGGTCTGTGGTATCTTCTCTGCTATTCCCCAGGAGTCCCAGGCTATTAGAATTTATCCTAGGTTCTCGCATGTGGGCATTATGAGTGGCAAGAAGACAAAATGGAGAAGAACAATTCAGTCTACTGAGAAGACAAATACTTTTTTTCAGAAAAAGCTCAAGAAGAGAAAAAACATAAAGCCCTCTGAAATACATATAGTTTAGATCTACCGATTTTTAATTAAGTTGATTTTAACCATAGAGCTCTTTTTTCTAAAAAAAAAGAAAATCCTTTTACTTTGGGAGGCCGAGGCGGGTGGATCACAAGGTCAGCAGATTGAGACCATCCTGGCTAACACGGTGAAACCCTGGCTCTACTAAAAATACAAAACAATTATCCAGACATGGTGGTGGGCACCTGTAGTTCCAGCTACTCGGGAGGCTGAGGCAGGAGAATGGCATAAACCCGGAAGGTGGAGCTTGCAGTGAGCCAAGATTGTGCCAAAGCACTCCATCCTGGGCTACAGAGCTAGACTCCATCTCAAAACAAACAAACAAACAAAAATCCTTTTAAACCTCATTACCAGACTCTAGCCAGGATAACCAGTATTTCTGACTTTTGAATTCTACCACAGGTAACTTCCCACATAAAATTAATAAGTTTAAACTAAGATTATAACTTAACCATGGATGCATACTGGATCTCAAAGAGATGGCAAGCAGTTTCTTTTTTCTTTTAAAATAAGATTTCGAATCTCCCCAAGGGTAGCTTAGAGAAAGGAAAATTCAAGACAGGAAACCAGAAGCTATCCATGGGGGGAAAAGCCTTAATAAATGGCAGAGTTATACAAATAATGAACCAGAAAGGAATCATTCCAGAAGTCAAGAATTGAACCTGGGCCACCATTGTCAAAAGATAAAGCCTTAGCTACTGAGCTACACAGCATTGAGCAGTTTCTATTGCTTTTCCCAGAAGAAGCCTAAAGAAATTAATTTTGAATTTGTGAAGGCTTTTAACTGCTCAAGATAATTTTTAAGGCTAACTATGATTTGAACCTCAAAATTCCTGCTTTCTGGGTGGCGGAAACCAAGAAAAGTAGCCCCACATAGTCACAAGGTTAAGCCCTTAAGGACACAAGACAGAGAAATTTCATCTGGTACTGGTTTGAGAGACCTGTGGCAAAGTTTGTAACTGATCAGCCTGCCAGGCTGGCTTGAAAAGTGGGCTAATAGGCATCCTAAACCCACATTTTTATCCTGTGATACTCCTCTCTCCATTACAGAACAACACAGAAAGATAAATTCTTACCACGAAGTACACCAGATTTGCTACAGCCTAAGACGAGTCTCACAGATCCTTTTTATTATTAATCAAACCCTTGCGGGAGAGATGAACTATGACATTTACCGTTTACACACACAAACACACACGTGCACACACGTGCACACACACACATACATACATATACAGAGCAAGAGAGAAAGAGGCCAGAAACTTGGCTGGTAGGAGTTTCTTATCCTTTTTGCTGGCATACCAAGTTTCCAGTTTCCTTTGCTCTGCAGCTTTCAGAATAATTGAGTGGCTTTTGATGACCCTGCTCACTGTGCCATAGCTATGGGGTTCAAGCCACTTTACAAAAGAAAATCAAACTTTTCTGTTTTATGAAACCGTGGATAAAAGATTCTCAATTTTGCAAGATGTTGCCCAACAGGCTGCACAGGGAACTGAATTAACATTTTCCATCCCAGCAAAATACACATAAAACAGATATTTGTCACCTCATTCAGCCTCCAATGTCATCCTGGCAAGGCTCAAACTGTTTTCTGCTGGTTCCTGTTGTCTTTGATCCACTCCAGGTTGAGAGGAATGACCTCCAACCAGCAATTTACAATAGGTGGTCTTTGGGCAAGTAGAAAAGCAGAGAGTCACCCTAAGACATCCCTGTTGAGCTTTCTTTAGAGCTCACTGAATGTGACCAGACAAACAAGGAGGGTTCTCTGAGTTAGGCCTGCTGGACTTCTATCAGCAATTCGTTCTGAGATCCCCTTCACATGTGCAAACACAGACAATGACAAGCCAGACACAAGGCCTCCAAATCAGATCCCTAACCAAGAACTCCAAAAGTATCCATTCCAAGCTATTCTGCTATCATCTGTCTGCAAAATCTCCCCAAAATCTTCCTGATTGAAGATAAGTCTCCTGAACCAAGACTCTTCTTACTAGTTAGGGAGAGCTAACCGAGACCCTTTCAGGAACCGAACCAAGACAGATACCCTGCAAGGGGCTTCAGACAAACTGAGACCCTCAAAGAAGTTGAACTGAGACAGACACCCCAGGGTAGAGCTACAAACAGAAGTCCTGCAGTGGGGCTAGAGACAGACATCCCACCATGGGACAACAGAACCAGAAGGGAGAAGGAAGGAGGCACTGGCAGCACCTAGGATACTCAGCAACCCAGAGATGCCACAATGGGGCTACAGACAGGCACCCCAACATGGGGCTACAGACAGACATCCTATGATAGGGCTACAGTTAAGGGATGTCTCCCCAGGATGATTTATTGCACTAAATCCATGCACATTGGGTTGGCAGTGCCCCACCTACAGACAGAGTATCAGAGCCAGCCCCTAGTCCAAGAGAACTAGGTGGCCACTTGGGCTGGCCTCTGGATCCAGTGCTGGAGGGGGGCTACTGAACCACAGGAAGGTAGCCACAAGGACAATTAAGGGCGAGTCCCTAAATTTGTAACTGCCCAGTGTGTTCACCTTGCCCACTGCCTAGTCAGGGGAATTGCAACAGAGAAAGAGTAATTCACACAGAGCTGGCTGTATGGGAGACTGGAGTTTTATTATTACTCATATCAGTCTCCCTAACATTTGGGGATCAGAATTTTTAAGGACAACTTGGTGGGTTGGGGGAAGCCAATGTGCCAGGAGTACTGATTGGTTAGATAGAAGATGAAATCATAGGGAGTTGAAGCTGTCTTTTTGCGGTGAGTCTGTTCCTGGGTTGGGGCCACAAGATCAGATGAGCCAGTTAATCCATCTGGGTGGTACCAGCTGATCCATCAAGTGCAGGGTCTGCAAAATTTCTCAAGCACTGATCTTTGGAGCAGTTTAGGGAGGTTTAGAATCTTGTAGCCTCCAGTTGAATGACTTCTAAACCATACCATCTAATCTTGTGGCTAATTTGTTAGTCCTACAAAGGCAGTCTAGTCCCCAGGCAAGAAGGAGGTTTGTTTTGGGAAAGGGCTCTTATCGTCTTTGTTTTAAACTCCCAACTAAGTTCCTTCTAAAGTTAGTTCAGCCTATGCCCAGGAATGAATAAGGACAGTTTGGAAGTTAGAAGCAAGATGGAGTTGGTTAGGTCAGATCTCTTTCACTGTCTCAGTTACAATTTTGCAATGGTAGTTTCATCTCCTTGGCTATTGAATTTTCACTTTATTTATACCTTCTAAAATTATTTTTAGATGAACTAATAACAATGAGAACAACCTAAAATCCAGGGTGGAGCAAGATGGTTGAATAAGAATAGCTCCAGTCTCCAGCTCCCAGTACAAGTGAAACAGAAGATGGGTGATTTCTGCATTTTCAACTGAGGTACTGGGTTCATCTCACTAGGGAGTGCCGGACAATTAGTGCTGGTCAGCGGCTGCAGCCCGACCAGCGAGAGCTGAAGCAGGGCGAGGCATCGCCTCACCTGGGAAGCACAAGGGGGAAGGGAATCCCTTTTCCTAGCCAGGGGAACTGAGACATACAACACCTGGAAAATCGGGTAACTCCCACCGCAATACTGCGCTTTACCAAGGGTGTTAGCAAATGGCATACTAGGAGATTATATCCCACACCTGGCCAGGAGGGTCCCATGCCCATGGAGCCTCCCTCATTGCTAGCACAGCAGTCTGCGATCTAACTGCAAGGCAGAAGCAAGGCTGGGGGAGGGGCACCCACCATTGCTGAGGCTTAAGTAGGTAAACAAAGCTGCTGGGAAGCTCGAACTGGGTGGAGCTCACAGCAGCTCAAGGAGGCCTGCCTGTCTCTGTAGACTCCACCTCTGGGGACAGGGTACAGCTAAACAAACAAACAAACAAAAAGCAGCAGAAACCTCTGCAGATGCAAACGACCCTGTCTGACAGCTTTGAAGAGAGCAGTGGATCTCCCAACATGGAGATTGAGATCTGAGAATGGACAGACTGCCTGCTCAAGTGGTTCCCTGACCCCTGAGTAGCCTAACTGGGAGACATCCCCCACTAGGGGCAGACTGACACCCCACACCTCACACGGTGGGGTACACCCCTGAGACGAAGTTTTGAAAGCAAGAATCAGACAGGTATACTCGCTGTTCAGCAATATTCTATCTTCTGCAGCCTCTGCTGCTGATACCCAGGCAAACAGGGTCTGGAGTGGACCTCAAGCAATCTCCAACAGACCTACAGCTGAGGGTCCTGACTGTTAGAAGGAAAACTAACAAACAGGAAGGACACCCACACCAAAACCCCATCAGTACATCACCATCATCAAAGACCAAAGGCAGATAAAATCACAAAGATGGGGAAAAAGCAGGGCAGAAAAGCTGGAAATTCAAAAAATAAGAGCACATCTCCCCCTGCAAAGGAATGCAGCTCATCGCCAGCAATGGATCAAAGCTGGATGGAGAATGACTTTGACGAGTTGAGATAAGAAGGCTTCAGTCCATCAAACTTCTCAGAACTAAAGGAGAAATTATTTACCCAGTGCAAAGAAACTAAAAATCTTGAAAGAAGAATGGAAGAATGGATAAGTAGAATAATCAATGCAGAGAAGACCATAAATGAACTGACAGAGATAAAAACCATGACATGAGAAATACGTGACAAATGGACAAGCTGGTCAGTAACCGACCCGATCAACAGGAAGAAAGAGTATCAGCGATTGAGGATCAAATGAATGAAATGAAGGGAGAAGTCTAAAGAAAAAAGAGGAAAAAGAAATGAACAAAGCCTTCAGGAAGTATGGGATTATGTAAAAAGACCAAATCTACGTCTGATTGGGGTGCCTGAAAGTGAGGGGGAAAATGGAACCAAGTTGGAAAACACTCTTCAGGATATCATCCAGGAGAACTTCCCCAACCTAGTAGGGCAGGCCAACATTCAAATTCAGGAAATACAGAAAACGCCACAAAGATACTCCTTGAGAAGAGCAACTCTAAGACACATAATTGTCAGATTCACCAAAGTTGAAATGAAAGAAAAACTGTTAAGGGCAGCCAGAGAGAAAGGTCAGGTTACCCACAAAGGGAAGCCCATCAGACTCACAGCAGATCTCTCAGCAGAAACTCTCCAAGCCAGAAGAGAGTGGGGGCCACTATTCAACATTCTTAAAGAAAAGAATTTTCAACCCAGAATTTCATATCCAGCCAAACTAAGTTTCATAAGTGAAGGAGAAATAAAATCCTTTACAGATAAGCAAATGCTTAGAGATTTTGTCACCACCAGGCCTGCCTTACAAGAACTCCTGAAGGAAGCACTAAACATGGAAAGGAAAAACCAGTACCAGCCATTGCAAAAACATGCCAAAATGTAAAGACCATTTAGGCTAGGAAGAAACTGCATCAACTAACGAGCAAAATAACCAGTTAATATCATAATGACAGGATCAAGTTCACACAAAACAATATTAACCTTAAATGTAAATGAACTAAATGCTCCAATTAAAAGACACAGACTGGCAAACTGGATAAATAGTCAAGACCCACCAGTTTGCTGTATTCAGGAGACCCATCTCACATGCAGAGACACATAGGCTCAAAATAAAGGGATGGAGGAAGATCTGCCAAGCAAATGGAGAACAAAAAAAAAAAAAAAAAAAAAAAAAAAAAAAAAAAAAAGCAGGGGTTGCAATCCTAGTCTCTGATAAAACAGACTTTAAACCATCAAAGATCAAAAGAGACAAAGAAGGCCATTACATAATGGTAAAGGGATCAATTCAACAGGAAGAGCTAACTATCCTAAATATATATGCACCCAATACAGGAGCACCCAGATTCATAAAGCAAATCCTTAGAGACTTACAAAGAGACTTAGACTCCCATACAATAATAATGGGAGACTTCAACACCCCACTGTCAACATTAGACAGATCAACGAGACAGAAAGTTAAAAAGGATATCCAGGAATTGAACTCATCTCTGCAGCAAGCAGACCTAATAGACATCTACAGAACTCTCCACCCCAAATCAACAGAATATACATTCTTCTCAGCACCACATCGCACTTATTCGAAAATTGACCACATAGTTGGAAGTAAAGCACTCCTCAGCAAATGTGCAAGAACAGAAATTATAACAAACTGTCACTCAGACCACAGTGCAATCAAACTAGAACTCAGGACTAAGAAACTCAATCAAAACTGCTCAGCTACATGGAAACTGAACAACCTGGTCCTGAATGACTACTGGGTACATAACAAAATGAAGGCAGAAATAAAAATGTTCTTTCAAACCAATGAGAACAAAGATACAATATACCAGAATCTCTGGGACACATTTAAAGCAGTGTGTAAAGGGAAATTTATAGCACTAAATGCCCACAAGAGAAAGGTGGAAAGATTTAAAATTGACACTCTAACATCACAATTAAAAGAACTAGAGAAGCAAGAGCAAACACATTCAAAAGCTAGCAGAAGGCAAGAAATAACTAAGATCAGAGCAGAACTGAAGGAGATAGAGTCACAAAAAACCCTCCAAAAAATCAATGAATCCAGGAGTTGGTTTTTTGAAAAGATCAACAAAATTGATAGACCACTAGCAAGACTAATAAAGAAGAAAAAGAGAGAAGAATCAAATAGACGCAATAAAAAATGATAAAGGGGATATCACCACCGATCCCACAGAAATAAAAACTACCATCAGGGAATACTATAAACAAGTCTACACAAATAAACTAGAAAATCTAGAAGAAATGGATAATTTCCTGGACACTTACACTCTCCCAAGACTAAACCAGGAAGAAGTTGAATCCCTGAATACACCAATAGCAGGCTCTGAAATTGAGGCAATAATTAAGAGCCTACCAACCAAAAAAAGTCCAGGACCAGATGGATTCACAGCTGAATTCTACCAGAGGTACAAGGAGGAACTGGTACCATTCCTTCTGAAACTATTCCAATCAATAGAAAAAAAGGTAATCCTCCCTAACTCATTTTATGAGGCCAACATCATTCTGATACCAAAGCCTGGTAGAGATACAACAAAAAAAGAGAATTTTAGACCAATATCCCTGATGAACATCGATGCAAAAATCCTCAATAAAATACTGGCAAACCGAATCCAGCAGCACATCAAAAAGCTTATCCACCATGATCAAGTGGGCTTCATCCCTGGGATGAAAGGCTGGTATAACATATGCAAATCAGTAAACGTAATCCAGCATATAAACAGAACCAAAGACAAAAACCACATGATTATCTCAATAGATGCAGAAAAGGCCTTTGACAAAATTCAACAGCCCTTCATGCTAAAAACGCTCAATAAGTTCGGTATTGATGGTACGTATCTCAAAATCATAAGAGCTATTTATGACAAACACACAGCCAATATCATACTGAATGGGCAAAAACTGGAAAAATTCCCTTTAAAACTGGCACAAGACAGGGATGCCCTCTCTCACCACTCCTATTCAACATAGTGTTGGAAGTTCTGGCTAGGGCAATCAGGCAAGAGAAAGAAATAAAGAATATTCAGTTAGGAAAAGAAGAAGTCAAATTGTCCCTGTTTGCAGATGACATGATTGTATGTTTAGAAAACCCCATCATCTCAGCCCAAAATCTCCTTAAGCTGATAAGCAACTTCAGCAAAGTCTCAGGATACAAAATTAATGTGCAAAAATCACAAGCATTCTTATACATCAGTAACAGACAAACAGAGAGCCAAATCATGAATGAATTTTCATTCACAATAGCTTCAAAGAGAATAAAATACCTAGGGATCCAAGTTACAAGGGATGTAAAGGACCTCTTCAAGGAGAACTACAAACCACTGCTCAGTGAAACAAAAGAGGACACAAACAAATGGAAGAACATACCATGCTCACGGATAGGAAGAATCAATAACATGAAAATGGCCATACTGCCCACGGTTATTTATAGATTCAATGCCATCCCCATCAAGCTACCAATGACTTTCTTCACAGAATTGGAAAAAACTGCTTTAAAGTTCATATGGAACCAAAAAGAGCCTGCATTGCCAAGACAATCCTCAGTCAAAAGAACAAAGCTGGAGGCTTCACGCTACCTGACTTCAAACTATACTACAAGGCTATAGTAACCAAAACAGCATGGTACTGGTACCAAAACAGAGATATAGACCAATGGAACAGAACAGAGTCCTCAGAAATAATACCACACATCTACAGCCATCTTATCTTTGACAAACGTGAGAAAAACAAGAAATGGGGAAAAGATTCCCTATTTAATAAATGGTGCTGGGAAAATTGGCTAGCCATAAGTAGAAAGCTGAAACTGGATCCTTTCCTTACTCCTTATACGAAAATTAATTCAAGATGGATTAGAGACTTAAATGTTAGACCTAAAACCATAAAAACCCTAGAAGAAAACCTAGGTAATACCATTCAGGACATTGGCATGGGCAAGGGCTTCATGTCTAAAACACCAAAAGCAACAGCAACAATAGCCAAAATTGACAAATGGAATCTCATTAAACTAAAGAGCTTCTGCACAGCAAAGGAGACTACCATCAGAGTGAACAGGCAACCTACAGAATGGAAGAAAATTTTTGTAATCTACTCATCTGACAAAGGGCTAATATCCAGAACCAACAAAGAACTCAAACAAATTTACAAGAAAAAAACAAACAACCCCATCAAAAAGTGGGCAAAGGATATGAACTGACATTTCTCAAAAGAGGACACGCATACAGCCTACAGACACATGAAAAAATGCTCGTCATCACTGGCCATCAGAGAAATGCAAATCAAAACCACAATGAGATACCATCTCACACCAGTTAGAATAGCAATCATTAAAAAGTCAGGAAACAACAGGTGCTGGAGAGGATGTGGAGAAATAGGAACACTTTTACACTGTTGATGGGATTGTAAACTAGTTCAACCATTATGGAAAACAGTATGGTGATTCCTCAAGGATCTAGAACTAGAAGTACCATATGACCCAGCCATCCCATTACTGGGCATATACCCAAAGGATTATAAATCATGCTGCTATAAAGACACATGCACACATATGTTCATTGCGGCACTATTCACAATAGCAAAGACTTGAAATCAACCCAAATGTCCATCAGTGACAGACTGGATTAAGAAAATGTGGCACATATACACCATGGAATACTATGCAGCCATACAAAAGCATAAGTTTGTGTCCTTTGTAGGGACATGGATGCAGCTGGAAACCATCATTCTCAGCAAAG
Source organism: Macaca nemestrina (assembly GCF_043159975.1). Taxonomy (NCBI): domain Eukaryota; kingdom Metazoa; phylum Chordata; class Mammalia; order Primates; family Cercopithecidae; genus Macaca; species Macaca nemestrina. Next base: position 133,027,320 of record NC_092127.1, on the reverse strand, counting down.
AACAGCAAGAACAGAAAACCAAACACCGCATGTTCTCACTCATAGGTGCGAATTGAACAATGAGATCACTTGGACTCAGGAAGGGGAACATCACACACCGGGGCCTATTATGGGGATGGGGTCGGGGGAGGGATTGCATTGGGAGTTATATCTGATGTAAATGACAAGTTGATGGGTGCTGACGAGTTGATGGGTGCAGCACACCAACATGGCACAAGTATACATATGTAACAAAGCTCTACGTTATGCACATGTACCCTAGAAATTAAAGTATTAAAAAAAAAGAATATTTGAGAACATGAAAAAACAAAACAAAACAAAACAATGAGAAAAACCTAAAATCTAAATCAAGATATAGATCTAGATTTGTGGGCTTTTACATGGATGGTAATTTTGTATATGAAGTGATTGACACTTGAGAAAATAAGTAACTTGCTCATAGTTTTAAGAGCCAGTATTTGAACCCAGTTTTATTTGTCTCCAAAACTTTTTCTTTCCCCTGTACCAGGTCATTCCTAGGTATGTTTAACTTCGGTTGTGAGAAATTCTGGCTAATCATAGTGAATAAGTTGTAGACAAAGAGATTCTGTCTTAGGCATTTTTGTGGCTCTATGAACTGGTAGATTTCCTGGCATAAATTTAGGTAAAATATAATGCTTTTGAATATATATATATATACACATATACATATATATATATATATATATTTATATATTTATATGTATTTGTAGAGATAGGGTTTCATCATGTTGCCCAGGCTGGTCTCACACACCCGGGCTCAAGTGACCATCCCTCCTTGGCCTCCCCAAATGCTGGGATTTACAGGTATGAGCCACCACCCTGGCCCTTTTTCTCCTTTTTATATCAAGAAAAGGTGAGAAAAGAATGCCATACTCTTGAACCACTAATGTTTAAGTTGAGATAATTGTATAATCTCTAAAAATTTACTTTCAGCAATAATGTATTCTATTTTAAAATGCTAAAAATAAAGGAAGCTATCATTTTCAGTATATCATTATATATATATATATGTATATCAATGGTCTTTCATTTTCTGACTTTGCTGCAAATGACTCTAATGTAAAATTCTGTAGACTGAGAGAAAAATGTCAGGTTTCTAACTCACAAGATTCTTGCTTAGATAACTTGACTAGAAACACCTACCCTACCCAACAGGGCTGGTTTGAGCTTTCAGCTTTCTACATAAAATATTCATTTTAAGGAGTCTGTGTAGTTAAACTCATGCTTATTTTATCATTATTTTGTTTAATAGTGTAAGTGGAAAACCTTGAAAAGTATTGGAATATGTTGATAATTATTCTTATTGATTCTTGCTCTTCCTTTGGGCTTCATTATCTCTTTCATATCTTACATGAATGCCATAGTTTGTTGTATTTATGCTTGTTGCTTCCTCAACCACCACCATCCACCTTTTACCTTTTCACAAAAATTATCTTTCTAAAACACAATTTACAGGTGAATCCAATGCTTAAAACTTTGGATGCCTTCAATTGTCTATCTCTGCATTTCCCAAACCATGTTCCAGAGCATTAGTCCTAGAGGAGTTCACTGGAGCTCCACAGCAATAGAGCTCCATGAATGCTTCTTATGCATATTCTATTTAAAGACTCCAGGAAATTCATCCCAATATGTCATCAATGAATTTTACCCTGAAACTCTAATTCCAGTGAAACTAGCTCAGGGAATATGAGCTGTTAGTTATATGAAGTTTTAACACTAAATTGCTACACATGATGTGATTGGTTAATTTTCCATGTCAACGAGGCTAGGCTATGATGTCCCATTGTTTGGTCAACCACTAGTCTAGATGTTGCTGTGAAGGTATTTTTTAGATGTGGTTAACATTTGCAATCAGTCGACGTTAAGTAAAGCACATTACCCTCCATAATGGGGGAGAGACTTATCTAATTAGTTGAAGGCCTTAAGAGCAAAGACTGAGGTTTCCTGGAAAAGAAGAAATTGTGCCTCAAGACTGTAACACAGAACTCTTTCTGAGTTTCCTGTTTCCTGCCTGCTGGCCTGCCCTGTGGATTTTGGACTCAATACTGCCATAGCAACTCTTGCCTGAATCCCCAGCCTGGTTTCTTCTTTCCTTCTTTCTGTATATCCCATTTGGCTATGTTTCTCTGGAGAATCCTGACTAATATGAATGGTCTGATAAGTTTGATTGTATTTTTTATTTGCTTGTAAATCCTTAATAGCACTCACAACTTGGTATATTTGTTTCCATTTGTACTCAGACCCATTGTGCTTTCTTCAAAATTATTGATCACCATAAGTGCTTTTATACTTCTGTGTTTTTGCCCTTCCCCTTTCAACAGTTTGCCACCAGTGATCTTGTCTTGGCAAACTCATATTTATCTCTAAGCATCTAGTGCAGATTATCTCTCTTCTAAGAACATTCAGTTTAATAAATGAAAACATCATTCATCATTCACTGGTACATTTTATTCATTTGCTTAACTGATGGTTATTGAGCATCTATTGTGTTTTAAGCTCTCAGAATTGAGTAGTGAACAATAGTATCTGATTTCTTCCCTTCAAATGGAGTGTAGATAGCTCTATTTAATTAGGACATTTTGGTTTATAGCTGTTGTTTTGGAGTCATTATTACATTGTCTTCTTTCAGTCTCAGAGTGTTCTGGTTTTGATGGTAAACCATGTGATCATCCTAATTAGCAGATATGCACTCTGGTAGGGAAGATAAACATTAAGCAGGTTATTGGTTAAATTATGCCCTCCCCACAAAAATATGCTGAAGTCCTAACCCTCAGGAATTGTGAGACCCCATAATTGGAAATGGGGTCTTCTTAGATGTAATTTAGGAGTGACAAGATCATAGTAGATTAGGGTGTGCCTAATCCAATGACTGGTGTGATTATAAATAAAGAGACATCTTGGCATGGAGATATAAGGGGGAACCTCATGTGACAAGGAGGCAGAGAGTAGAATGATGTGTTTACAAACCAAGGAATATCAAGAATTGCCCAAAGCTTCATTCTTCAAAAGCTAAGAAGACACACAAGAAAAAATTATCCCCTACCAACTCCAGAGAGAGCATGGTCCTGATGACACCTGATTTCAGAGTTATATACACCAGAACTGTATGGGAGATAAATATCTGTTGCTGTAAACCACCAGTTTGTGGTACTTTGTTATGGTAGTCTGATAAAAGTAATGCAACATGCAATTTAAATAATTATGGATATTACATAAAGCAAGGTATAGTGTACTGTAATATGATGAAAGAACATAGGCCTGTGTAGATTTAGGGTCCAGGGAAGATACAAATGAGGAAATGTCATTTAGATGAACTTTAAAAGGTGAGTTAATCAATGTTTCAGGGAAAGCATAGCATGTTCAGTGATCCTGATTCAAGATATAGTTTTATGCTCGAAGGATGATCAAAATGAGATCTATATAGTTGGAATTTAAGAACACAAAATGACAGTAGCATATTACAAGGCTGCATAGATAAGCAAGGTTCCCATTGTGGAGACTCTGATAAATATAAAAACATTTTGGACTTCATTCTAAAGTTGGTGGAAAGTCACTGCATAATTTTAAGTATGGAGGTGGAAGTCTAGTATTTAACGACAGTTGTATGATAAGTTTTAAAACATAATTTATCTTTGTCCAGTCCTCATTTTTGTTAAACAAAAAACAAAACAACGAATCATGATAGCACTGAGTTGTTTGCAAAATAGATTTTAGTCTTATAATTGGCCTGATTATTTGCATAAACTGTAGCAAGAATAACTGTTTTTATACAGGCTCTTTACACTGGCTTTGATGGAACTCTGTTCCACAAGGAATATCAGATGAGACCTTTTAAAACCAAGCTAAGCCATAGTTTTGTATCCTCAAATACCTGTGAATTGGGTGATCCTCCTTCCGTAAGGTCTCATGATAAGCTTGGAGCTTCTGAACCTGTTAGAAAGTGACATTTTTTACTAAACACAGGTCATGAAGCCAGTGCAGGGACTGTGTCGACAAAGGTATGAGGCTGGTTTCCCCAAGGGGCTTTTATCAGCTCTGCAAGTTGAGCTTGACTTCTTAAAGGGAAGCATACCCTTCCAGTCAAAGCCTTGGTAAAACAACCAGTTTCTCCAATTGTGTCCTCTTGCAAAAGAAAATGGATTCTTATTGCATTGATGCAAACAACTATATTGACATAAGTTAAGAATGCTCACAGTTTCCAAATTCTAGAGGAACCAGGCAGAGAGAAATAAACATGCTCCAGATTTTGTTCACAGGAGTATATCTTACTCAATTATTAAAGGCCATAAATAGTTCAAAATAAGTTTCCTTGATTTTGAAAAATAAAACAAGGATCAGCAATATTTCAAGCAAAAGTCAGAAAGGTTATTTCAGTCTGCTGAGTTCATTCAGTTAGCTCTTGTTGTGCTTGATATTTGTGAACATTTCAGCTCTTCATGAGTTCTGTATGTTTTTCCTTTATTCCAATGTTACAATCTCCAAAGTTATCAGAAACCTGTATTCGAGTGCACCTATCAAAGTTCCATAACTTATTATAAACCATCTTTTGCAAAGGATTAGAACATGATGACAATTGTCTGTGAATAAAAAAATGTCCAGGATAGTTACAGCTAGAAACACAATTGACAAAGAAGTTTGGCTATCTCCATGGTTTATAATAACAACAACCTTAATTATAATTTATAGCATACACTTAGAATTTTATAAATCCCATACAATTTTACAGCAATATTAGCATTATTCACTAAAGTACAATCTAAAGGAAGATTGAACACTGTTTTGGCAATCCCATGTACCTAAATATGTCATATAATCCTATTCACTTCTTTTCTGGATACTCCAGGGGACCTTCTGAAGAATCCAAAAAGCCAAGTGTCAGGAAAGATGATTTTGAAACCGAAGTTTGATTTTGGGTAACCTGTTAAATATGTTACAGGTTTAAAACACTTGATGTTATGAAATAGAATTCCAGATTACCCTAAATTATTTTGTCAAAATGATGACTCAGAAATTTTAAAGAAACAGAAAACTTTTATAACTTTTTACAAATTTTGCTAAAGAGTAGATTAGTGCCTTAGGAGTACTTTGTTGTGCTTTTATTTCAATGCTCTATTTACAGAAAAACCAACCTTTTTGAATTTAGTCAATATGTTTGTATGTGGAATTTTTGCAAAATTAATTTTTATGATCCTTCCGCCATTTGTTTGAACTTTGATGCTTTATCTGATTTAAAATAATTCTCTAACTTTGGCAAGAATTTACATTTTTATGCCTTTTTATAATCTTTAAATAAAAACACATTTTATTATTCTTACATACCTTGAATGTAAATCTATTTTCAGCATATTCATTACATGTTATAATGATAAATTTTTATCAATTTTTAACTTTAATGTAAAACCTGGTAAGTTATTTTAATTATGTGCTAGGTGCAGCCAAGGTTTGACTCCTTCCAGTACAAATAAGAACATGGTTAGTTCTATATGTCCCAGGCCTTACCGATTGTGGAGCAGGGAAGTCAAATAGTTCTCAAAAACCAAAAATTGGTTTATAACCTTGAAACATTTAGCAAACCTAGTACCTAACCTGCATTATTTAGTCCACCTATTTATATTTTGATGACATCTGCTTTTTATTAATAATCTTTAAGGCTGTTTTTATGGCTCAGAGGATAAAGTCATGTGAATTTAAACGTAACTCAGCTTTTATCTTTCCTTTAAAAAATGTTTGATCCAAGTGCTTATCTTCCTTTAGGCTCATCTTCCTTTAATTAGAGCTCTTTTTAATAGATAATATACCCACAACACATATACAACTACACAGACAGGCAGAAGAAAACCCAGCAGTGATAAGATTTTTCATTTGCCAATCTCCTAATCGGATTATTGGCCTCCGGGTGGAACCCTTTAAGAGACGGCTAGGAAAATATAAGGCCTAATAAACAGGAATAGATGGGGCCAGAAACAGATTTTGAGAAGGATCTATCCTTTTTTTTTTGAGATGGAGTCTTGCTCTGTCACCCAGGCTGGAGTGCAGTGGCCGCATCTCAGCTCACTGCAAGCTCCTCCTCTCGGGTTCACGCCATTCTCCTGCCTCAGCCTCCCGAGTAGCTGGGACTACAGGCACCCGCCACTTCGCCCGGCTAGTTTTTTTTATTTTTTAGTAGAGACGAGGTTTCACCGTGTTAGCCAGGATGGTCTCGATCTCCTGACCTCGTGATCCGCCCGTCTCGGCCTCCCAAAGTGCTGGGATTACAGGCTTGAGCCACCGCGCCTGGCCGGATCTATCCACTTTTAATTCCTGGGGTCCCATGAGGAAAAGAGAGGTCTCTCCTGTCTCATGCAAGCATTAAAAGAGGTAAGGCAAAAACTGAGAAAAATAATTCAGGTTACTGAGAAAATTTTTTTTTTTTTTTTTTTTTTTTTTTTTTTTTTTGAGACGGAGTCTCGCTTTGTCGCCCAGGCTGGAGTGCAGTGGCTGGATCTCAGCTCACTGCAAGCTCCGCCTCCCGGGTTTACGCCATTCTCCTGCCTCAGCCTCCCGAGTAGCTGGGACTACAGGCGCCCACCACCTCGCCCGGCTAGTTTTTTGTATTTTTTTAGTAGAGACAGGGTTTCACCATATTAGCCAGGATGGTCTCGATCTCCTGACCTCGTGATCCGCCCGTCTCGGCCTCCCAAAGTGCTGGGATTACAGGCTTGAGCCACCGCGCCCGGCCGAGAAAATTTTTTTTTCCAGCAAAACAAGATCCCAGAAGAGAAAAAAACATAAAGGCCTTTTAAATATACCTGTAACTTGGATATTTACTTTTAATTAAGCTGAACACTCCTTAAGAAAATCATTTTAACTCCCTTATTATTGGACTTTAGCTGTACCAAGTGGCCAATATTTCTGGCTTTCAAACTTTACTAAAGGCTAAGAGAAAGGAAAATCCAAGGTGGTTCATTGAGGGGAGGGGAATCAACAAATAGCAAAAGATCATGCAGATATCAAACCAGAAGGGAATCATTCCCAAGCCAAGGTGAATCTGGGCCAAGTGGAGGCTAATCAAAGACTTGCCATGGGGTTACAGGCAACGCCCTCAAGGACAAGAAGATGGAGGCCTGCAGCAAAGTTTGCAATAGACCATAAAGAAAGATGCACAAAGCACACCAGATTGGCTACAGCTTAAGACTAACCTCGCAAATCCTTTCTCACAATTAAAACTCTACAGAAAATATAAACAGTGATTTCCATCATTCCCAGCTCAGTAAAACATCTTCCAAAAGGAAAAACAAACACAAAAAAACCACCTTATTTAAAAGTACACTGCTGACAGGGTGAAGAGGAGAAAAGGATGCTTGAGGCAAGAAACTCTTATTCCTATGCTAATGTTTCTCCACCAAGGAGAGACATTTCATTGCTGTGGAACAGAGATGGACTTCTGGGGGAGAGGAGGGGGAGACTCCATGGACATGGGATGGAGAATGCCAGCCAGCCATGCATCCCAGCCACATCAGGGAAGGGAGGGTGGTTGGGGAAACACTGTTTACCCGTCTGTCCTGAAAAAGGAAGGAAAGACCATGGAAAGGCTGGGTTGGACCAAGGCTGACATTCCTAACACCTGGGAGCCATGGAGGTGTGGGCACAGTTTCTTCTACCCTCAGAAAAAGTCTGAGGAAAAAAGGCTTGGCAACAAAAGAGAAAATGATTCTTTGGTTTGTATCTCGCTCACTCTTTCTCAAGCCCCACATTGGGTGTCAAAAATGTTGTAAGTCTTTCTTTTTAGTTAAACTAAAGACCAGGTTCTTGTCACAGGACCAGGAAATATTAGGCTCAAGGACACATAGAAGGGTGAGAAAAATGAAATTTATCAGGTGAAAAGGAGAAAACTCAGCAAAGTGAGAGGAGTTCCTATTAACAGGCTCCCATCTCCCAGATTGAGTCCTAGGTTTCCACACAGGAACAGGAGGGACCAGGGTCCTCCCCCTAAAAATGGTGTGAACTTCCATAGCTCCAACCCATTCTCCCAGTGTGCGGGCCAGTTGGAGTTTCTCCAGGGACCCCTTTATACTTGGCTGTCTTAATGGCACATGAGATGAATATGAAAGATGATATTTACCACATAAGACTGTGGCCCTGGGAGTACAGCAGGCACTGTAATCTCAGCACTTTGGGAGGCTGCAGCAGGAGGGTTGCTTGAGGTCACTAGTTTGATGCCAGTCTGGGCAACATAGCAAGACCCTTTCTCTCCCTCACCACCTCCCCACTCCAAAAATAAACCAAAACACAGGGACTTGAAGTAACTTGGGTTCTTAGTTATTAAGATGCTTTGGTTTCATACAATGGAAAACTTCACCCAAACTTGTTTAAGTAGAATAGAAAATGCATTACCTCAGGTAAATAAGCAGACTCTTTAGGCTAGCTATTAATACATGGTATGATTAATGTCAATTCTTTTATTATTTTATATTTGTACTTCTTGTCTCAAATTTCCTCAGTGTTCACTTTACTTGCAAGCAAACTCCTTCTTTGTCATCCCAAGATGGCTGGCTGTAGCAGCTTCTGGACCTAAATGTCTTCAGACTGAAGCTTATTCCCCAGAACCCTTCCAAAACACCTTGTCATGTCCTCTTTCCTCTGACTGGTTTTTGTGCTTATTCTACATAACTGTGGCAAGGTATGTGGGACACAGGGTGAGCAGGCAATGAGCCAAAAGCTTTAGAGATGGGTGCTGAGGGGCATAATTAACCAGCAAGATGCAAGACTAGGGGTGAGATGATCAGCTATAAGACAGCTGTTAGGCTAAACCAAGGCAGTGGCAATGGGAATAAATAAAGGAGGAGGTTAAGATAAAGAGTTAGAATGATTCATTATTCAACAGTTCACACAAAGCAATGTGATTTGGACTTGAATTTTGGAGCCACTCAGGTCTCTGGAACTGAGCTTTGTTAGTTACTAGCATCATTATCTGGGGCCAGTGACCTTTCTGAGTTTCACTTTGGTTATCTGTGAAATGTGACTACTCTAAATATCCACCCACTGTACGCCTATCATGCCTTCCTAGGGTCAACACGATTTAGAATATTTGAGAATAAAGACTCTGACTCATATTCATTCTCTAATTATTCATCTCAGCTGTCTCTTCTTTGCTTTCTATATTTATTTTTTCAAGAATTGCATATTCAAGACCTTGTGTCTCACATTTAATCAAACTTCAGGGAAAGAGAAATTTTGCTTTGAAATAGCACAATGTAAATGGATACTTAGGCACCCTTTCTTAGAAAAATATTCATTGACCACCAGGAATCTCACTGGCCACTCATCTTCCTGGACTGTAACCAGTTGCCAAGGTGCTCTGTTCACCTTGCTATTTCTAAGCCCTAGCCACAAATTCCTGTTACCTTCCATTGTAGAGCACATTTTTTAATTGTGTAACTGTTCTAGTTCAGTTTATGCCTCAGAGCCTGTCTCCTCCACATGAAGGGGACTATCAATCTATTTCTCTAAAGTCCTTGAAAAGAAGTATAGTTGGAGTTTATAAAATAATGTTGCTTTTCAGCTTTGCCAGTACTTTCAGTACTAAGATTATTTTGAGGATAAAATAATTAAAACTTTTAATGGCTTCCAAACAGTTAAGATTCAGGATGGTTAACAAGCACCATATAATTTGTCTCCTGCCTACCTTTCCAGTTTCATCTTACTTTTCAGCTGATACTATGTCTGTTCATATCCTTGAAAAATCTAGCCTCAGATATTTGGAGATGTTGTTTCCTCATCTCTCCACATTTTTCAGTATTTTAGCTTAAATCTCACTCTCTCAGAGACAATTTCTTGGTTTTAAATTTGTGTGACATCTGCAATTATAATCTTTTGTTTTTTCTTTGAAACACCCACCACAGTTTGTATTTAGATATTTCTTCCTGTGTGATTGAGATTGTTTGTCTAAAATTTGTCTTTCCTAGTAGATTAATTTCCATGAAGGCAGAGATAGTGTCACTTGATTCACGACAGTGTCTGAAAACATTTTCATGGTGCTTGGAACATAGTAGGTGACTAATAAATGTTTTATGAATGAAAAATAAAATACTTAGTGTTTGACACATAGTAAACACTTAAAATACTAGCTAATATTTTTTATGGGGTATAGGAAGTAAGGAAGAGAGAGAGACCTAGCATGGCTTCCAAGTTTTCTGGTGAAAGGAGTTGACAAACATTCATATTCTCCTGTGTACAGTTTATGTTCTGAATGATTGCAGAGCATTTAGAAATGCACAAAAGCACAGAAAATGAAACAAAACCACCTGCAGTCCTTCCTAGAGATTATATGCCTATTAATATATTGTGATATTTATAATCTAGCCAACATTCTGTGTGCATATGTGTATGTGTATGTATGTATATATTGCATATATGCCACTGTGTAGGTTTTATTAAAGAGTTGTGTGAAAATATCCTCCATTTGATTAAATATTCTTCCTTAGAAAAAAGATGCAAACTATGGATTCCTATGGATATATAGAAGTGTAATTAATTATATGTGACTACAATTGTAGATTGTTTTCAGTGTTTCTCCTTTATGAATGTATAAAATCACATTCTTGAGTGTAAGAGTTTGCCAACATTCTTGTATTTAAACATGAGAGCTCATACAGTGTGGTGATTAAAAGAGCATGGTCTCTGGAGGAAGACTGTCTGGGTTTAAAGCGTTCTTTGCTACATATTAACTATGAAGTTTGGTGCATGCTGAATAGCTCTTCTGACTCAGTTGCCTTATTAAAATGAGAATAATATTATTTCTCCTCCTAAGGGTATCATGAGGATCAAATGTTATTCTAAATGTAAATACAAATGTGCCCAACCACTAGTCAGAGCTCAATAACTGTTGGCACTTTCATGATCTCTGATTCTTGGGAAAATTATCAGAGCTAAAATGTGTAAAATAGCTAGGCTAAAAACTTCAATTTTTAAAAATATTTGCTACATGTATTGCCTGATTGACTTCTGGCCTTCCAGAAAGGTTGGAGAAATTTTGAGAAAGGTTGGAAAATTAGACAACTATGAATATGAACAGTAGTCACTGCAAATTGTCAAATGGTTACAAATGGTATATAATAGCTTTAAACATGTTTTTGAATATGTCTATTGAATATTTTTCATATGTTCACTGGCAATTTCTATTTCATGAATTATCTGTTTATTTCTACTACTCATTTAAAATACTTTCTTTGTAGAAACTTTTTTTTTCAAGATGGAGTCTTGCTCTGTCACCCAGGCTGGAGTGCAATGGCACGGTCTTGGCTCACTGAAACCTCCACATCCTGGGTTCAAGTGATTCTTCTGCCTTAGTCTCCCAAATAGCTGGGATTACAGATGCCTGCTAACATGGCCAGTTAATTTTTTGTATTTTTAGTAGAGACGGGATTTCACCATATTGGCCAGGCTGGTCTCAAACTCCTCACCTTGTGATCTGCCCACCTTGGACTCCCAAAGTGCTAGGATTACAGGTGTGTGCCACCACCCGGCCTGTAGAAACTTTATAGAGTAAGGATAGTAAACTTTTAACGGCCATGAATAATGAAATTAGTTACTTATTTTTAAATTTTAGTTTAATTTTCTTTGTTAAAATATTTTAACTACGGTGTCAAACCTCTCAGTCTTTTCTTTTTGCCTTTTCTTAATGTTTAGATAGATTTTTCTGCTTCATTTGGATAGATATAGAGGTGTATTTTCTTCTAAATTTTTGTATAGTTTTATCGTTTACATTAAAGTCTTTATGGAGAATTTATTTTAAAGTATGGTCTTAAACATAAATTAAAAATTTAGGCCGGGCGCAGTGGCTCAAGCCTGTAATCCCAGCACTTTGGGAGGCCAAGATGGGAGGATCACGAGGTCAGGAGATCGAGACCGTCCTGGCTAACACGGTGAAACCCCGTCTCTACTAAAAATACAAAAAACTAGCCGGGCGAGGTGGCGGGCGCCTGTAGTCCCAGCTACTTGGGAGGCTGAGGCAGGAGAATGGCCTAAAAACCCAGAAGGCGGAGCTTGCAGTGAGCTGAGATCCGGCCACTGCACTCCAGCCTGGGCGACAGAGCGAGACTCCGTCTCAAAAAAAAAAAAAAAAAAAAAAAATTGTTCATTATTCTAACTTAGTATTTTCCCAAATACTTGATTGTTCAGGCAAGATGAACTATTATAGCCCATGTTTTTGAAGTCCACTTCACTGTATAACAAATTTTTGTGTCATAATTTGTTTCAGGGTTTTAACATACTATTGTGATTATTCTAGTCTATAGTTTATCTAATGGTGTAAATCCCTATGCAAACCCCCCTAACACAATGTCTGCCATTCACTTGGTATTTGGCATTGTTTTTGTTTCTTTTTAAATATAATATAATTATCAATTTCTGTAGAATAATTCTGTTTCTGGTGACTAGAGCTATGTAATTCTTTAAACAAACAGTGACTTTTCATTTCACTCTAATCCTCCTCATTTGAGAGGTCTATACTAGAATATCAAGCACACTTACACACAGTAAATCAGTTGCTTGCCAAAAAGACTTATTGAAGAAAAATCAGGAAGGTAAAAACAGACCCATTTAAATAGTCTATGTCAGAAAATAATGAAGATTTATGTCTTGAATTGCTAATAAGAATTGTAAGAAGAGTGTGATACTCAGTGTTTAAGACCTGAAAAACATGGACAAAAATTCTGGAAATAAATTTTAACAGAAAGAAGATTAAATTGATTTATATGTTTACACAACATTTTTTCTGACAATATGCATATTTGTGAACTATCATTTTGCTTTAGTTTGCATCCAACATCTGCCAAGAATGCTACCATATTTCTTATATATCTTAACATGTGGGTGTTAAATAATTACTGAGTTGTTTTAATTCTTATATGGGTGAGGGTTGAAAATTTATTAATAGAAGAGAATCATTGGTGAAATATTAATGAAAAAATTGTTTAGAACAAGCATTTTGGGAGAACTTTTAGTACTATGGTAATGTTTTGAGATGTTAATTTGATTCTCTTCGTATCCTTAATTCTCACTAAAATATCGACAATTAACTAGAAGATATGCATCATTAAATGTTGTAGGAAGTGAGCTTCTACATTGCTGTGTCTTCATACCCCTGAAGGCTAGGATGAAAAATTTTAAATTAAGATGAGTAATTGCTAGATAACTCAAACTTTGTGATACTAGGGGGACTCTTACACTGCTGTTTGTTTTTTTAAGTTTCCATAAATCTGCTGCATGACCTGTAGTCCTAAGCATCTGCATTTACTAAGTGTAATACTTGCCTTAAATGCCCAGATTCTTTCATTTTTAAAGATTTTTGCTTGCTGAAAAAACTTCTTAGATGTTAAGGCTAGCTGGCTAGGCTATTGGCACAATTCTACATGATATCCCTTTTGCTGCTTTCAAATCATGAACTCATCTGGTTCTTCTTTCAGTAGTTCAAAGATACTTGTTTCAGTTGTAGAGATGACTTCCTTATAATATGAGGTATCTAATACAGAGGTAGTTCCAGAAAATGGCTCAGTGATCTTAGTTACAGTCTGTGTTCTATCAGTTTCAGACAAATCTTCTATAGATGATTCTTCCACCAGGATTGTCACTGCTGATGCAGGGATGACAAAGTCATATCTGGATTCAAAGCAGTAAGCCAAACAGATTGGGTCTCTGCCATTCTGACCAGCAGATCAGCCTAAGCATCACCTGGGGGCTTGTTAGAAATGTAGGCTCTTGGGGCTCAGGTGGACCTACTGGATCAGAGTCTGCAGTTCTGCAAAATCCCCAGATGATTTGTGTCCCTGATAGAGTTTTTAGAGTTTGCAGAATTTTGAGAAATACTAGCTGTCTTAGGTTATCTGTTTACTGCTTATCCTTGGTTTACTTCAGGCTAAAGGTTTTTCTTCAATTTTGGTAATTATTTTATCATAGCCCCTTTTGTAAACTATTTTATTTATGTTTCCTTTTTAAACTTATTTTACTCTTTTTACTTAAAAAAAAAAAAAAACTTCTATTCCCTATTCTTAGGAACTAGAAATTGCCAGACTGACAACCAGAACAGGACAGATTGTGCTGCAAACAAAGGCTTCTCTATATTAGGGATGGCAGGTGTTAGCAAAAATGCTGTCCTTTTTCATCTTGTGAAAATGTCAGGCATCCTTGTCAATAAGGAGGCATTTTACCTTTGAGCTTACACTTGACCTAGAATCCATCCCTGTGTCATATTCATGTAGTCTATTCAATGGCATGAATTAACAGGTAAGACTCTGAAGCCTGTATGTTATTCCTGGGCGTCAACTACACAGAGGCCCGTTCATTCATTGAATATTTCCACTAACACTTATTGAGGGCTTACCTCATGTTCAGATCTATGCTATGTATTGGAGCATCCCCAATAGTTTCCAAGTTTTTATGAGGTTTTCAGGTGAAACTGCTCTATAATACATTGTAAAGATATAAATATGAATTATTTAAATTTAAATTCTTGGTAGTCCCTATCTAACCATAAATAATCTCTGATATACTGAAAGTTCTAGATGCTAAGTACAATAAAATTCCTTTATTTAGACTAACACCTAAGACTGTTGTTAAGATTTAACAACTTCTCAGGGCCGGTTGCGGTGGCTCACGCCTGTAAAGTAATCCCAGCACTTTGGGAGGCCAAAGCGGGCAGATCACGAGGTCAGGAGATGGAGACCATCCTGGCTAACACGGTGAAACCCCGTCTCTACTAAAATACAAAAAAATTAGTCCCACCTGCTGGGGAGGCTGAGGCAGGAGAACTGCATGAGCCCCAGAGGCGGAGCTTGCAGCGTGCCGAGATGCACCACTGTACTCTAGCCTGGGCGACAGAGAGAGACTCCATCTCAAAAAAAAAAAAAAAAAAAAAAAAGATTTCAAAACTTCTCAGGCCGGGCGCGGTGGCTCAAGCCTGTAATCCCAGCACTTTGGGAGGCCGAGACGGGCGGATCACGAGGTCAGGAGATCGAGACCATCCTGGCTAACACGGTGAAACCCCGCCTCTACTCAAAAATACAAAAAAAAACTAGCCGGGCGAGGTGGCGGGCGTCTGTAGTCCCAGCTACTCGGGAGGCTGAGGCAGGAGAACGGCGTAAACCTGGGAGGCGGAGCTTGCAGTGAGCTGAGATCCGGCCACTGCACTCCAGCTCGGGTGACAGAGCGAGACTCTGTCTCAAAAAAAAAAAAAAAAAACAACAACTTCTCACGAGGCAATGAACATAGCAAGAAATTGTTATGAGAGTGACATTAAAAAATTATGTCGTGTGGTTCTTGTTTTCTTATATCCAATAATATTTAATTCTAACATGAGAAAATTTATTTATTAAAGTTATTTTCTTTAGGACATGGAATCCTTTGCTTCTTATATAAATGGGATTCTGTACTCTTTAAAAGTAGAAAATAATTTAAGTTGCATTTGTCTTGCAGTTCAGGTTTCTGGAGTAAAAATATTCCATTAATTTATACAAATGCTCAAGATGGATGCTTTATGCAGGGCTCCTCAGAAGTTGCCTATTCTCAGTGTGAAACAGCATGTTGTAGGTAGAGAAACAAAAACAGCATTTTCCCTATTGCTGTCTCTGAAAGGAGTTCTAGTAAACTAAGCTCTATTCCATTTCTTTACCTTCTACTTTATTAACATAGAGTCTGAACTAATGTTTATTAGTGTGGCCAGAGAAGTCCTATTTATCACAGTGTTTGGGGAATGCTATGAAAGGAGTGGTTTAATCCAGGCTGATAAATTTGATAATTAATTGTGATCATTGACTTAGATCTTTTCTTTCTTTCTTTCTTTTTTTTTTTTTGAGACGGAATCTCGCTCTGTCGCCCAGGCTGGAGTGCAGTGGCCTGATCTGGGCTCACTGCAAGCTCTGCCTCCCAGGTCCAAGCCATTCTCCTGGCTCAGCCTCCCGAGTAGCTGGGATTATAGGCGCCCGTCACCACGCCCGGCTAATTTATTTTTGTATTTTTAGTAGAGAAGTGATTTCACCGTGTTAGCCAGGATGGTCTGGATCTCCTGACTTCATGATCCGCCCGCCTCAGCCTCCCAATGTGCTGGGATTACAAGCGTGAGCCACCGCGCCCGGCCGACTTAGATCTTTTCATCTGATGCATTGATTTCACTTCAATTTACCTTGAAAGCTCTCTTTATATGCTTCATGTAATTATAACATAATAGCTTAAAAAGTGAATTTCAAGAAAATTTATCCAAGTGGTCTCCGATTTCAGCATGTGTAAGAGTATCCTAAATGCAGGTCCGAGGCCCAAAGATCAGATATTCTTATTTTCTCAGGTCTAGGATAGGGTCTGGAAGTGTCTGTTCTTAATAAGTAGATCAGGTGTTTCTGATATCTTAGAGAAAATGAACAATTTGTCTAAAGATATTTATTTATACAAATGTCATTAAATATCACTAAATGCTTCAGAACAATAATGCTACTTAATCTGCTTCTGTTATTATTAAGGTCTATTGACATTTATTTGTTCACTGTGTAAAGTAGACTGATTCAGAAATAGTTTCTCTTAGGTAGGTGGGTACTATGCTCTGAAAAGAAAACCTAATCTATGAAGATCACAATTTGGAATTCACTTTTGTATTTTTGTGTAGTCCACCACTAGGCCCAGCACACAGTGGATTGTCAGTAATTATTAGAAATGAAACATTAATAATCTCAAGCCCACCCAATACTGACATAAACTAGGGAAACTGGTCTTACTGTGAGGTTCACACTATGCCATGATGTTTTTGGCTGTGTCACTTATCACTTATTACTTTTCATTATATATTTTTGGATCTCCTATAGAGCTTTACCAGATGCTTTTCAAAAGTATGAGTTAGTGTAAGTGCTTCTTGAGTGAATGACTTCTTTTTCGGTTGTTATTTTTTTTCCCAAGTGAGTAGCACTTTAATTTCCAGTCAGTTAAAGGAATATTTTAGTCATAACGAATGTGTTTTCAGGCATCAGAAAGGCTTTCTAGTTTTAGTTTTTACAAATATTTTAATAAAAAAACTACTGTGCAATCAGCACAATCAGCAATCCCTGCATTGATATATCATGTCTTCAGAAAATTTGTCATGAAACTTCAACTGTATACGTTCTCATTTCCTATAGCTTTAAAACATTTAATACGCTTAAAATATATTTTTCTGACAATTTGATGGTAGTCCTTTTGAAAAACAAATAAAAAGGAAGAGATGTTTCTAGATAAGAGCTAGCTTTCCCAGATATTATCTGCTCTGTGTCCTCTTCCTGCAGTCCACTGTCCCTTCATGCTTAGCCCCCACTGACTAGATGGCTAGCGATAAATGAGAAAGAAAAAGGAAAGTAAGTGAGTGTCCCAACTGTGGAAGTGGGAAAGGGAGATCCTCCTCTCCCGAACACACACTCCAACTGGGGAAACTGAAGGTCTCTTTGCTAGAGAAGTTTCTGACCTTACCTGGAGCTGAGTCAAATTAATTGAGCGAAATACAGGGGTAGAGGAAGCAGGAGGAAAGGCCCTGGGAGCTCACTGGGTCCCTAACCAGGCCATTCCTGCCTGGCACCACAGGGATCCATCAGGAGGGTGGCCAGAGGAGAGGCAGAAAATACCACAAGGAGAAGGCAATCTCCAGCTGAACTTTGTAACAATTTGAATTGGGTGAGAAGCCTCCTCGCCAGAAGGTGAGGCCGGGGGCATGAATCCGATGTGCAGACTCCACGGGCAGGGGAAGAAACAAGCCCTTTTCTTTCACAGCTGGGAGGTGGGTAGCCTGGAGCAAGTTCTTAAGCCCAGCTTGCCCATCACCTGGAATCAGACTTGGGGGTGTTAGTGGGGGGCATGATGGGAGTGAGACCGGCCCTTGGTTTGTTTGGGAGCTGGGTGAAGCCTGTGACTGCTGGGGCTTTCCCCCACTTCTCTGACAACCTGCATGACTTAGCAGAGGCAGCCATAATCCTCCTAGGTACACAACTCCATTGACCCGGGAATCTCATCCCCAACCCTCACAGCAGCTGCAGCAAGACCTGCCCAAGGAGAGTCTGAGCTTAGACATACCTAGCTCTGCCCCCATGTGATGGTCCTTCTCTACCCACCTTGGTAGTGGAACATAAAGGGCATATAATCTGGTAGTTCTAGGGCCCCACTCCACTGCCGATTCCCCTCCATACTACCACAGCTGATGCTCTCTGGAAACTGCCACCTCCCAGCAGGAGGCCAACCAGCACAAAAATGGAGCACTAAACCACCAAAGCTAAGAACCATAATAGAGTCCTTTTCACCCCCTGCCACCTCCACCAGAACAGGTGCTGGTACTGATGGCTGAGAGACCCATAGATTGTTCACATCACAGGACTCTGTTCAGACAACCTCCAGTATCAGCCCAGAGCCAGTAGACTTGCTGGGTGGCTAGACCCAGAAGAGAGACAACAATCACTGCAGTTTGGCTCACAGGAAGCCACATCCACAGGAAAAGAGGGAGAGTCCTACATCAAGGGAAAAACCCATGGGGCAAAAGAATCTGAACAACAGCCTTCAGCCCTAGACCTTCCCTCTGACAGAGCCTACCCAAATGAGAAGGAACCAGAAGACCAACTCTGGTAATATGAGAAAAAAAGGCTCTTCAATACCTCCAAAAAACTCACACTAGTTCACCAGCAATGGATCCAAACCAAGAAGTAATCACTGATTTATCTGGAAAAGAATTCAGGAGGTTAGTTACTAAGCTAATCAGGGAGGCACCAGAGAAAGATGAAGCCCAATGCAAGGAAATCCAAAAATGGTACAAGAAGTGAAGGGAGAAATATTCAAGGAAATAGATAGTACAAAGAAAAACAATAAAAAATTTAGGAAACATTGGACACACTTATAGAAATGCCAAATGTTTGGAAAGTCTCAGCAATAGAATTGAACAAGTAGAAGAAAGAAATTCAGAGTTCAAAGACAGGGTCTTTGAATTAACCCAATCCAACAAAGACAAAGAAAAAAGAATAAGAAAATATGAACAAAGTCTCCAAGAAGTCTGGGATTATGTTAAATGATCAAAACTAAGAATAACCAGAGTTCCTGAGGAAAAAGAGATACCTAAAAGTTTGGAAAGCATATTTTGGGAAGAATCGAGGAAAACTTCCCTGGCTTTGCTAGAGGCCTAGACATCCAAATACAAGAAGTACAAAGAACACCTAGGAAATACATCTCAAAAAGAACATTGCCTAAGCACATTGTCATCAGATTTTCTAAAGTTAAGAGGAAGAGAAGAACCTTAAGAGCTGTGAGGCAGAAGCACCAGGTAACCAATAAAAGAAAACCTATCAGATTAACAGGAGATTTCTCAGCAGAAACCCTACAAGCTAGAAGGGATTGGGGTCCTATCTTCAGCCTCCTCAAACAAAACTATTATCGGCCAAGAATTTATTATCCAGTGAAACTAAACCATCATATATGAAGGAAAGATACAGTCTTTTTCAGATGAACAAATGCTGAAAGAATGTGCCACTACCAAGCCACTACTATAATTTGTATGAATTCATGCCATATTTCTCTGGATGTTGGTGGATTATCAGGGATATGACTTGGCTTGTATCTCCAGTTATAAACCTTGGTATAGTCAGGCCTGACTAGGGCAGAATGGAGAACTTGCTTCTGGCTTATAGCCCTCCTATGGGCACCATGAAGGTTAGTGCTGCCCGTGATGCTCTGGCATTTGGAGATCTGCACACACAACCTCATTACCCCACCTTTAACATCTGTGTCACAGATCAAGAGTTTGCAAACCATGATCCATACGCCAAAAATAGTCCAAAGATTTCTTTACTATAGTTATATTTTGTTCTTAGAATTTTAAAATTTAAATACCTTTGTGTCTGCATTCTCCTATAATTCTGGTCCAACCAGTCCTTGTTTTCTTATCCAGTCCATGACACTCATTTATAATAATAACTTGGTTCCTAAAGGTAAGTGAATTTTTCATTCCTATGACCACTCCTGTTTTCTGTCAAGTAATGTTAGATTTCTCTGTTCAAATATGAAATGTTGACATCCTAAAAGTTATTAATAAACAGATCAGTTCTCTCAGGTGAAAAAAAAAAAAAAAAGAACTCCTAAAAGGAGCTCTAAATCTTGAAACGAATCCTGAAAACACAGCAAAACAGAACCTCTTTAAAGCATAAATCACACAGAACCTATAAAACAAAAATGCAAGTTAAAAAGCAAAAACAGAAAAAACAAGGTACACAGGCAAAAAACAGCATGATGAATGCAACGGTACCTCACATCTCAATACTAACATTTAATGGAAATGGCCTAAATGCTCCACTTAAAAGATATGGAATTGCAGAATGGATAATCTGCAAATATCTGCTGCCTTCGGGAGACTCACCAAGCAAATATCTGCTGCTTCAGGAGACTCACCTAACACATAAGGACTCACATAAACTTAAAGGGGTGGAAAAAGGCATTTCATGCAAACGGACACACCAAAAGCAAGCAGGTGTAGCTATTCTTATATCAGACAAAACAAACTTTAAAGCAACAGCAGTTAAAAGAGATAAAGAGGGACATTATATTATGGTAAAAGGCCTTGTCCAACAGGAAAATATAACAATCTTAAACATAAAGCAACAGCAGTTAAAAGAGACAAAGAGGGACACTATATTATTGTAAAAGGCCTTGTCCAACAGGAAAATGTCACAGTCTTAAATATATATGCACCTAACACTGGAGTTCCCAAATTTATAAAACAATTACTAATAGAGCTAAGAAATGAGATAGGCAGCAACACAATAATAGTGGGGGACTTCAATACTCCACTGACAGCAATAGACAGTTCATCAAGACAGAAAGTCAACAAAGAAACAATGGCTTTAAACTCTACCTTGGAAAAAATGAACTTAACAGATATATGCAGAACATTTCATCCAACAACCACAGAGGACACATTCTATTCAACAACCCATGGAGCTTTCTCCAAGATAGACCATATGACAGGCAATAAAAAGATCCTTAATAAATTTAAGAAAATTGAAATTATATCAAGCACTCTCTCAGACCACATTGGAATAAAACTGGAAATCAATTTCAAAGGAACTTTTGAAACCATGCACATACATGGAAATTAAATAACCTGCTCCTGAGTGACCATTGGGTCAAAAACAAAATCAAGACAGAAATTAAAAAATTATTCAAAGTGAATGACAATAATGACACAATCTATCAAAACCTCTGAGACACAGCAAAGGTGGTGCTAAGAGGAAAGTTCATAGCCCTAAGCGCCTATATCTTCAGAAAGACTGAAAGAGCACAAACTGACATTCTAAGGTCACACCTCAAGGAATTACAGAAACAAGAAAAAACCTAACCCAAACCCAGCAGAAGAAAGGAAATAACCAAGATCACAGCAGGACTAAATGAAATTAAAACAAAGAAACAAACAAAACCCAATACAAAAGATAAGGGAAACGAAAAGCTGGTTCTTTGAAAAGATAAATAAAATTATTAGACCATTAGCAAGATTCACAAAGACAAGAAGAGAGAAAATCCAAATAACCTCATTAAGAAATGAAACAGGAGATATTACAACTGGCACTACTGAAATACAAAAGATCATCCAAGGGTACTATGAACACCTTTATGAACATAAGCTGGAAAACCCTAGAAGAAATGGATAAATTCCTGGAAAAATACTACCTTCCTAGCTTAAATCAGGAAGAATTAGATACCCCGAACAGAACAACAACAAGCAGTGAGACTGAAACGGTAATTAACAAATTACCAACAAAAACAATCCAGGACTGGATGGATTCAGAGCAGAATTCTACCAGATATTCAAAGAAAAATTGGTATCAATTGTTTTGACACGAATCCACAAGATAGAGAAAGAAGGATCCCTCCCTATTTCATTCTATGAAGCCAGCATCACCCTAATACCGAAATCAGGAAAGGATACAACCAAAAAAGAAAACTACAAACCGATGTCCTTGATGAACATCGATGCTAAAATCCTTAACAAAATCTAACCAAATTCAACAACATATCAAAAAGATAATCCACAATGATCAAGTGGGTTTCATACCAGGGATGCAGGGATGGTATAACATATTCAAGTCAATAAATGGGAGATACTACATAATCAAAATTAAAAACGAAAATCACATGATCATCTCAATAGATGAAGAAAAAGCATTCAACAAAATCTAGCATCCCTTTATGATTAAAACTCTCAGCAAAATTGGCATACACAGGACATACCTCAATGTAATAAAAGCCATCTGTGACAAACCCACAGCCAACATAATACTGAATAGCGAAAAGTTGAAAGCATTTCCACTGAGAACTGGAACAAAACAAGGATGCCCACTCTCACCACTCCTCTTCAACACAGTATTGCGAGCCCTAGCCAGAACAATCAGATAAGAGAAAGAAATAAAGGGCATCCAAATTGGTAAAGAGGAAGTCAAGCTATCACTGTTTGCTGATGATATGATAATTTACCTTAAAAACCCTAAGGATTCCTACAGAAAGCTCCTAGAACTGATAAAAGAATTCAGCAAAGTTTCTGGATACAAGATTAATGTACACAAATCAGTAGCTCTTCCATATACCAAGGGCAACCGAGCAGAGAATCAAATCAGGAATTCAGCCTTTTTTACAATAGCTGCCAAAAAAAGTACTTACAAATATATCTAACCAAGGAGGAAAAAGACCTCTATAAGGAAAACTAAAAAACACTGCTGAAAGAAACCATAGACACAAACAAATGGAAACTCATCCCATGCTCAGGGATGGGTAGAATTACTATTGTAAAATGACCATACTGCCAAAAGCAATCTACAAATTCAGCACAATCCGCATCAAAATACCACCATCATTCTTCACAGAATTAGAAAAAATAATTCTAAAATTCACATGAAACCAAAAAAGAGTCTGCATAGCCAAAGTAAGACTAACCAAAAAGAACAAATCTGGAGGCATCACACTACATGATTTTAAACTATACTATAAGGTCATAGTCACCAAAACAGCATGGTACTGGTATACAAATTGGCACATATACCAACGGAACAGAATAGAGAACCCAGAAGTAAACCCAAATACTTACAGCCAACTGAACTTCAACAAAACAAACAAAAACATAAAGTGGGGAAAGGACACCCTTTTCAACAAATAATGCTAGCCACATGTAGGAGAATGAAACTGGATCTTCATCTCTCACCTTATATAAAAATCAACTAAAGATGGATTAAAGACTTAAATCTAAAACCTGAAACTCTAAAAATTCTAGAAGATTACATTGGAAAAACCCTTCTAGACATTGGCTTAGGCAAGGATTTCATGACCAAGAACCCAAAAGCAAATGCAATAAAAACAAAGATAAATAGTTTAGACTTAATTAAACTAAAGAGCTTTTGCATAGCAAAAGGACAGTCAGCAGAGCAAACAGACAATCCACAGAGTGGGAGAAAATCTTCACAATCCATACATCTGGCAAAGGACTAATATCCAGAAACTACAAGAAACTCAAATCAGTAAGAAAAAAACAATTCCATTAAAAAGTGGGCTAAGGACATGAATAGACAATTCTGAAAAGAAAGTATTCAAATGGCCAGCAAACATATGAAAAAATGCTCAACATCACTAATGACCAGGGAAATGCAAATCAAAACCGTAATGCGATAACACCTTACTCCTCCAAGAATGGCCATAATCAAAAAACAAAACAAAACAAAAAACCAGTAGATGTTGGCGTGGATGTGGTGAACAGGCAACACTTCTATACTGTTGGTGGGAATGTAAACTAGTACAGCTGCTATGGAAAACAGTGTGGAGATTCCTTAAAGAACTAAAAATAGAATTACTGTTTGATCCAGCAATCCCACTACTGGGTATCTCCCAAGAGGAAAAGAAGTAATTACACGAAAAAGATACTTGCACATTCATGTTTATAGCAGCACAATTTGCAATTGCAAAATAATGGAACCAACCCAAATGCCCATCAATCAATGAGTAAATGAAGAAACTGTGGTATAGTTATACGATGGAATACTACTCAGACATACAAAGGAATTCGCGGCATTTGCAGTGACCTGGATGAGATTGGAGACTATTATTCTAAGTGAAGTAACTCAGGAATGGAAAACCAAACATCATGTGTTCTCACTAATATGTGGGAACTAAGCTATGAGGATGCAAAGGCATATGAATGACACAATGGAGTTTGGGTACTTGAGGGGAAGGATGGGAGGGGGGCGAGGGATAAAAGACTGCAAATAGGGTTCAGTGTATACTGCTTGGGTGATGAGTGCACCAAATCTCACAAATCACTGCTAAAGAACTTATGTAACCAAACACCACCTATACCCCAATAACTATGGACAAATTTTTAAAACATAAAAAAAAAGAAAAGGTTTAGTGGGTGGATTTTGGGATTAGTAGTGATTTGTGGAAGAAAAGGGGAGGTCTAGAAAGTCACTGGGCATATACAGTTATCTCTTCATGCCTCCTCATGAGTCCCATGTGCAAATTTGTGGGGAGTTACTATGCAACATGCAGTGGAAACTCAGGTTGTGACCTCAGCAAGTTCATTCTGTGTGAACTCCCTTTGCCCATATTGGTTCCAGTCGATTTCTGCCAGTTCTTTTAACTCGTAAGCAGAGGGAGCTTCAGTGTTTCAGCAACTTGTTTCTTTTCTCATCTACCATCCAGCAAACTCAAGAATTTCTGTTAGTTACTGGTTTCTTTAACTCTTTGGGGTACAGTTTCAGAAGTAACCCCTATGACATTCTTCTTTCCTTTCATTGGCTGAAATTCAGCACATGGCGATGCCTAATTGCAAGGAAGGCTGAGAAATGTAGTCTGGCTGTATGTTCAGAAAGAATAGGGAAATAGATACCCCTTTTAAATTATAGAGTTTTTGCTACAATTGACATTTCTATATAGTTAAACTACTTTTCTCAGTTAGGAATTCTCAAATAGATTTGATATTTCTTTAGAGTGACCCTTTAGAATAAATATTTCCTTAAGGGTTCACTTGATCTATACTCATGCAGAATTTTCTAGATATTTGTAGGTTCCTTGGGCCCAATATTTAATGATATGATGCTTCACCTGCAACTTGGGATTCTTGGGGCCATAGGAGACATTCTGAAGCAACATCCTTCTTGGTAATGCTACAGCCATAGTATTTGTAATCGGCAGTGATGGATGACATCACGGTAGAACATAGCCCTCAGAAGGCTGCCATTATGACATAAACATTACAAAGCAGTGCTATCAGTAAATGAAATAAGAAGCACCAAATAGGAAGGTAGGTGAGATCGTTTTTTATCCTTATGAATTACTCAGCAAGGTCCTGTGTATTTAGTTGACATGTGGTGGTGGGGTGAGAGGAATGGGTATACAAAGTGTCTTCTTTACATTGTAATTTCATCCTGGTTCAAGGTGGAATTTCATTTTTATTTGCAAAATATCTTGAGTCTCTAATTTGCATATATATAAAAACAAGTGATCTATACTTTTGCTCTTGGATTGCTCATGGTGTAGAGGAGATGGAGTGGATAAAAGAGGATACTGCAGTCAATGGCAGAAATATGTAGTGTATCCAGACAGGCTGCCAGACCAGAAAGGAGTAATGAACAATTTGAGAGTAGTGATTTTGTGTATTTAACTTTACATGCAAAATTGGCTGTAAAGTTCTGATATTTAGTTGATAGTGCATACAAATGGAATGAGGGATTAAAATGGACTTGAAAAAATTGTTTTGCAGTTTTACAAAGGGACTCAGAAAAGCAGCAGAAAGATGTTGGTGCAGGAACTGTTTTTGCCAAACACTGTAAGATGAGGTGATTTTTGATGGAGCTTTCGTGTAAGGGGAAAATTTGGGGCAGTGTATGTGCTTACAACAAGATGGGAGAAATACTACCTTTTGTGGTTAAAATGGCTGCAAGTAATGAGGTGAGGTGGTGGTTATAGATGTGTATGTATGTGCATATTTAAATAAAAAAATAAAGATCCAAACATAAGTATAGTACCTAGAGAGAACATTTGGGAGAGAAACAAATTCCACATAATGGTTCTGCATGGCCTCCAAACTCTCAGTTTCAAACATTAAACCCTCTGCTACCCTATTTGTATTTTTTTGCTTACTTTAGTAAATTCATCTCTTCCAATAAACCTGCTATCTATTGACCTTTTATAACTACTCCTTGTTTTCTGATCTTTCATGTTAGTCAGAGGTTGAAAGTGCTGCAGGCATGCACTTGCCTTATTTTAAAGGGATTCAGCTCTCATTGTTGTGATATTTACACATGACCTATGTGAAACTTGTGATGCA
Source organism: Macaca nemestrina (assembly GCF_043159975.1). Taxonomy (NCBI): domain Eukaryota; kingdom Metazoa; phylum Chordata; class Mammalia; order Primates; family Cercopithecidae; genus Macaca; species Macaca nemestrina. The sequence continues at coordinate 133,000,973 of NC_092127.1, read as the reverse complement.
TTCCAAGGGAAATGTAGACACTTAGAATTATGCATTATTTAAAAAATAATGTTTTTTTTTCCAGCTGGTTATAGATTGGTGTTCCTTGTATCCTCTTTTTGGTGATATTATAGTTTTAATTATGTACATTTTTCATGAATTTCAGGACACCTTTGAGAAGTGGGTTTGTCTAAAGATGGAATTATAATCACATATTTCTTCCTCTGCAGTCACCAAAACTGTTAAAGCAAAAATATAGGTAATTTCAGCTTTTGCCAGTCAAATAATATCAAGGTGAACTTGAATAGATACAGGTTTTTCACAGGGTTGACGGAAAAAACACAACCTTCTCCCCCTTGATTTCTTTAAGTTCCAGGATGGCAAAGATTTTAATTTTGATTACTTATTTATTTCGGGTAACTATTGTGGTTCATGGCACATGGAGGTCAGTAAATAATGTTAAACAAATTAAGGAAACATTGAAATAGAGGCTTTTTGAGCTCTGGGTGCTTTTGTTAAGACCCTCTCATCCTGAGGGAATGATCCCAAGAAAGAAGATGTAATTAAAATGTATTACTCACTTTTCTCTAAGAGGCCATCAGGACTAATCTTGTGTCTTACACTTCTTCATCTTCTTTCTCTAAGATTTCATGTCTCTAAGATCATCCACCTATATTCAGACTGTCATCCTCAGAGGGCTGTTCTACAAACATCAACTCTGTTCTCTCAAACTCATGAAAATTCATCAGCAGGATCCTCTATATTCTCAGTTTCTTTTCTGTGTGTTTGCAGTAATATATTGCAAAACTCAAACCTTGTCTGTATCTCAAGTACACAATGTGTACACTAGAGTACTTGGTGGAGGTGGTTGGGTTTTCTCCATACTCTGTTCCACAGGGCTTGGGAGCAAAAGCATAGGTCACTTATATTTATAAATATGCAAATTAGAGGCTCAGATATGTTGCAAATAAAAATACAATTACATCTTGAATCAGGGTGAAATAGCAATATTAAGAAGAATCACACATACCCATTCTTCTCACCCCATTACCACATATCAGCTAAGTGCACAGGATCTTGCTGAGTAATTCATAGCAACTTGTTTCTGTTTAGGTACTCCTTATTTCATTTACTGATAGCACTGCTTTGTAATATTTATGTCATAACGAGAGCCTTTTGAGAGTTATAGTCTACTGTGATGTCACCCATCACTTCCAGTTACAAATAATATGGACGTAGCAACACCAAGGTCAGGTAGATGACCTTGCCTTCATTGCTATTTCTAAACCTCATCTCTTTTCCATCATTCCAACTTTGAAGACCTTCAACAAAACTATGCCTCCCCATTACTCTTCTGTATTGAAGTAATTTCTTCCTGCTCGGTCACTACTTGATGTTTTTAAGACTTTACCACTTTGGTCACTGTCTTCTCCCTTTATTCATCACATTTGGTGACTTCAACATCCCTGTAAATGATTCATCCAACCCACAGCCTCCTAATTCCTTGACTTGCTTACTCCCAACATTTGGATTTGAAAAGCCAGCATTGTTTTATTTTATCCCAGCCTTTTTCATAGTAATACCTTAGACATTGTCATTACCAGCAATTGAATTGCCCCCAATTTTTACAACAAAGCATTAAACTTCATATCTACTCTAGTCTGTCTTTTATTGAATAATCAAGGAAAGGAAATTTATCTTAAAAACAGATGATTTTTTTTTCTGGCTAGATTCAGAGAGATGCGACCAAACAAGGGTCAGGAAGAAGACATACATAGGAGAGATAAATGAGCCTCAAAACAGATTTTTCCCTAGAGTCTGCAAAAAGGCATGCAGCCCTATTAAAACCTTGATTGTAGCCTTGCCAGACTCTAAGCAGAGGAACTCTTTGAGCTATACTATTAGAAAAACTTCTTTCTATAGATTAGTGAGATAATTTGTTATTTTGTGCTTCTAAGTTGGTGATAACATGGTATGACAGAAGTTAAATGGAAAACTCAACCTTAACATGGCCAATGCAGAATTTATGATATTCTAAATCTTTATACCCTTATCTTTTCCCATTTTTTAACTTACTAAATGACACCATTATTGACACAGTTGTTTAGGCCAAAATTATCAGAGTTACTTCTAGATTATGTATATTTCCTAAAACCCAAGATTCTGTATTTCATCAAAGATTTCTGGATATTTTTTCAGCTGTATACTGCGACTGACTACTTTGCTTCATCTCCGTTGATCTTTCCCTAGTCTAAGCCACCTCTTCTCTCATCAGGACTCCTGAAATAGCCACCACTCTTGCTCTTTTTATTTTATTTGAAGTTCCGGGATACATGTGAAGGATGTGCAGATTTGTTACATAAGTAAATGTGTGCCATGTTGTTTGCTGCATCTATCAACATATCACCTAGGTATTAAGCAGTCTTGCTCTTCTAACAGTTTTTTATCCATAGAGCAGCCAGAGTGATGAAGTTTTGAATATGTTAATCACATAATGTTATTTCTTCCTTTAAAGCTACAATGACTTCCCATGACATGTAGAATAAAGTTCAAAATCCAAACCCCTTTATGATGTGTTTTTTCTCTGCCTTCTTCATATCATCTCCTTCCACTCTCCTCTTTTTTGAGTGTGAACCACATTAACTTTTGTTGACTCTTCTTGTACACAAAATTTATTGCTGCTTTAGATCTTTACATGGTTGCCTTGAACACTTTTTCTCTAGATCATTTAGTACCTTGCTTTTTAATATTCTTCAAGTCATTCCTCAAATATCACTTCATCAGAGTTTCTCCATTATTATCTTATATAAAATGGTCAGTCACCACTACTTAGTGTCTTCCTATGCATTGTTCATTACTTTTCAAAACACTCTCACGTCTTACATTTTATTGACATGTGTTTACTTTTTAAAAAATATCTCACTAGATATAAGCTCCATGAAGACAGTTACTTTGACTACCTTCAATATTGCTGTTATTGTGCTACTAAAACAGTCCCTGTATCCTGGTAGGTTCTCAAAAGTGAAAGAGAAGCCTGGAAATGTAGCAAAACCCCATCTCTGCTAAAATTACAAAAGAATTAACCAGGAGTGGTGATGTGCATCTGTAGTCCCAGTTAGGAAGCTAAGGTGGAATTTCCTGAGCTCAGGAAGTCATGGCTACAGGGAGTTGTGATTGCATCACTGTACTTCAGCCTAGGTGATGGGAGTGAGACCCTTTCCATGGAAAGAAAAAAAAAAAAAAAAGGAAAGCATTAAACACAAATAAAAATTGTGGGCTTACTTTAGGTGTCTTGAGAAGTTTTAATTTATAAGTGTTTGATGGCACTGTGGGAAGTTAAGTGTCCTGAAGGAAAAAGTCAAACATGGAAAGATAAAACTCTCATGACATTATGAGGCCATTTCCTAAATAGTCATATCATAATACTTCTGATTCAAATATCAACAAATAGATGCAGTAGAAACTTGGAAATCTCAGTGATTAGCTGCTTCTTATTGCTATCTGAAACCATCTCCTATCTCTATCTTAGCTTAGAAAATAATTTTTTCATATCAAATTCTAAGACTTGTGATTCACATCTCAGATATTTAGATTTGCTAGAATGGCGTTTCTTCTCTGCAACTATTTATAAGCAGTGATCAGATGGTACTCAGGAATTTTTATAGGGCGAGCTATGGTGACGGCTAAGATTCTTTCATTTTAGTATCTATTAACATCTTATTTTGGGCTTTGTAATTGTATGATGGGTTGCCATACTGAAGAGGGCATCCTGTTGCCTACTCTTCTAACTTCGTAACTCTAAGCTTCAAGTCCAAGTGTCTTATTGCATTTTTCCTTAATTTACTTTTTTGGCCTCATGGGACATGGCCAGGCTCTGGTAGCACTAATATTCATTTAGGTGACATAAATGGGGGATAAACTAGTGGCTCTGATAACAGTGGATACTTCATATTGTTGCTCAATTCTTTATTTTTCTCTACTGATATAAAGGTTCATGGGGATTGTTTCACAATTTCTAAGATATTTCTCCCCAAATGCAATGCTTTGGAAATGTTTATTCTCATTCAAAAATGAAAGCCATTTTATCTAAAAGTCTCTTGGAAGTAGTGTTGAAATTCTTATTTTTGGAGAGTAGAAGCAGTGGTTATGAGGGTAGTGTTGTCTTTTGCAGTGGTGGTGGCACCTGTTGCAGTTGTATTCTGTATTTAGGGTGCAGGATTAGGGAGGTCAGGATCAGTTGGAGAAATTACAGGGGAAAATGGAGGTCCAGGTGGATAGGGTCTTGGTTGGGAAGGTGGCTGTGGATAACCTGGGCCATAAGGGGAAGGAAGAGAGAGTGGTTGAATTCTCCCTGGACCATAGGGTGGAGAAAGGCGTGGTGGAAATCTCCCTGGACCATAGGGTAGAGGAGGAGATGGTGGAAATCTCCCTGGACCATAGGGTAGAGAAGGAGGTGGTGGAATTCTCCCTGGACCATAGAGTAGAGGAGGGGGTAGTGGAATTCTCCATGGACCATAGGGTGGAGGATGGGGTGGTGGAACAAATCCTGGTCCAAATGGAAAAGGTGATGGAGGAGGAGAAGGAGACAGTGGTTCAGGTGGATATGGTCCCCCGAGGCCTCTTTGACTCTCACCAGGCTGTGGAAAAAAGTAGTAAATACTTTTAAATCAGATATTTCGCAGTTAAATATAAGAATGAATGCTTTCTATGATAGGCAGAACTCTGAGATGGCCCCAAGATTTCTACTCTCTGCTGGCACATACTGGCCTGACCTTATCAGATGAGCCCTTTTAAAACAGGTTCTGCAATGTCTGAAGAAATCAGAGAGATTTGAAGCTGCAGCAAATGCTTTTCTCTGGGCTTTGAATCAAGATGCCGTGTTGTGGGGAGGGCTACGTGGAAGTACATGGTAGACCGGCTACAGGAGCTGAGAGTGGCCCCGGGCTCATAGGCAGCAAAAAAGTAGGGGCGTCAGTCCAACAACCAAGGGACTGAATCCTACCAATGACCATACAAGCTTAAAAAAAGGACACTGAGCTGAAGAAGAAAAAAAAAATACAGCAGTGGACACACCTTTTCAGCCTTGTGAGACTGTGAGCAGAGAAGCCACCTAAGCCAAGCTCAGAGTTATGGCCAAAGAAACTGAGATAATAATGAGTTTTTAAAGGCTACTAATTAGTGGTAATTTGTTATTGAGCAATAGAAAAGTGTTAAATGTATCTAAGTTATGATGTCTGAACGTCTATATCAAAGAAAAATGTTTCTCTTTTGCCCTCTGAATACCTAGGCTCTCAATGAAAGCTGGGATAGTATTGACTTAAAAAAATAGATAATGAACAAAAATCTTATCCTTGGCCTATAGTGAAGTCTGTCATTCCAAATTCCAAATGGAAATAAATGCCTTTGCAGCATGAGAAAAACATGTCTTTTTATGTCTAATTCAAGGGTTCAGGCTTGTTCCGGGCTTTGCACATTAATTGTGAAACACATGTGAGCAACTATTTCGTGCAATGAGCTTATGAAGGAGCTGGTTCATTCATGTCATGAATGTCAACCTGGCAAGTTGCCAGGGATACAAACATCTATTCTATGACTCTACAGGCTGAGTAATTACAATACAAGGAGGGGTAAATGTGATCTGAAGGGAAGTGAAATGAGTGGAATGAGTGTCTGGGGTTTCATGTCAGTGTTTGAGCTCTCCTTCTGGCACATGGAGATAGAGTGAGTGTGGAATTCTTTTTGAGCCTTTTTTTCTCATCAGGAAAATGATGTTCATAAAAGTACTCACCTCCTGCAGTTGTTGTCACATTTGTTGTGAAATATCACTTGTAAAGTGCCTAGGGTGGTGTTTATCTCAGGTCTGGTTTACATAGAGTACAATTTTTAGAAATGAAAATAGCTGAGGCTGGGCGTGGTGGCTCATGCCTGTAATCCCAGCACTTTGGGAGGCTGAGGTAGGTGGATAGCTTTAGGCCAGCAGTTCAAGACCAACCTGGACAAGACCCCATCTCCATTAAAAAATTCAAAAATAACTGAAAAGTAGTGCAAGGAACAAATACATTAGGGATTTAAAGTGATCAGTTCTGGATAGGAAAACGATAAAGGATTGTCTCTGTGGGAAGGAGTCATTTGAAAAGAGGGTTAAAGAATATAAAGTAAGGAGGGAGCATGCCAAATAGAAGGAAAATACGCAAATGCTCTGGGGTAGGAATGAAGTTCCACTCTACTGACGGCAAGAAGTCCAGGTTGCTTGGATCAGATGCTTTTTTTGGACACAAAACTACATTCACTTCCTGTGGTTCTCAGTCCCTTCACCTATTTGGCCATTACCCTTGCTAATCCTAAACTTTAGTATTACAGTAAAGCATCCCTGTCCTGGATTCCTAATGCCAGGTTCTTAACAATGCTAGAGGATGTCACCAGCACTGTACCCTCAGAAAGTTAGTATCCTTCAGTGCTGCCTGAAATCCTTTTTTGAGTGTCTTATCTCAGATTATCCCTTCCCACTTCCCCAGAGGCCTGTAATTTTCCAAGTTGATGCCAGTTTTATCAACATTCTCCACCTCATCCTGAGCTCTCATCTACCCCCACCAAAGTGGCTTTTCTCCTGCTTCACCAAGATATTTCAGGCAATTAGAAATGAACTTCCCTGATTTACTGGTCACAGAACCATGGAGTCAGTGATAGCTAGATAGTTTCTTTTTCTTTATAATTGTTTTCCAAGGGACCTGGCTCTGTCAGTTCTTTTCTTTTACTTTCTGCAACTGTAATATCTGCCATTTAGCTAGCTCATTTTCTTCAGAAGAACACTATCATTTATGGTCAACTCAATTTTTTTCTCCCTATCCTATCAGCTCTTCATCCCACTTCCTGAATTCTAAATCTAACCACTTCTTATCATCTTTCTTGCTTTCATTCTAATCTGTCATTTACTTTTACCCGAATTTCTATAATGGCCCGTTGATTTGACCTCTTGATTCTAATCTTGCCCCTTTCACCTAACATGTACAGAGAGGTTGAAGACATCATTTGAGAAATAAATATCAATTGATATTTCTCCGTTTATAAAAGATTCAGTTTCAACCACCAGTACCTTGTTGCTGTGACTTTCTTTTCACGTCTTTCCTGCAAAGCAAAGCTCTATGAAAGGGTATTCTAAATTTGCCAACCCCACTTCTCACTTCTCATTTGCTCTTAAACCTGGCTTCTGCCCTTAACATGCCAGTAAAAGTTTTATTCGTATCACCAATGAAACAAACAAACAAAAAATTCCAAGGCACTTCTGTGGGACCAGCCTCGTGTTCGTCTTCTCTAGCTAGTGATAGTTCATGGTATTATGGAGGGTGTTTGACCCAAGGACTGCCAATCCAAGGACTAGTCAGGGTATGTGGAAGTTCAGGATTTGATTTTTTATTGTCAAGAAAACAAATCCTTAGTATGGAAAATATTTCACACATTTTTATTGTTGAGACAATTAAAAATTAGCTGAAAGGACTTTTTCCTAAAGATATACTGATGTTGATCTAAATATTATGTAATGAAAAATCTTCATAGTAAATATCGATTCTTTTCCTGATCTCTTAACCCAATCACAATGATTAGCTCCCTTTCCACAAATGGCTAAAGTAAAATGATGAAAATGATGAAAATACTATACTAGGAAGAAACACTCCCCTCCCAAAGGGTTATAATGAATGTTAATCTCCTACATTATTCAGTTCAGCAATAATCCCGCTAAGACAAGCATACTTTGCATACTTTGAATCTAAACTTATTTGTATTTTAATGAGATTAAAAATAGTGAGACTTGCTTTGAGGATTAAAAGAGATAATGTATGTAATGCATTTGGAAAATTACTTATAACAGAGAAAACACTCAAAAGTCGACAGGCTGAATATGATGACTTACCCCGCCTACAAATATATATATGCAAAGGACATGCTACCCTTCACATTTCCAATTTTCAGTAATTATTAATCATCATTAGTCATATCAGCTGAAAAAAGGCTCATTGCTATTTAAACTACTTATATTATTGGAAAGCTCTCTATTTTTCTAATTTATCTTGTTAAAAAGTTATTTGTATAATAAAAGCCTGAATAAAATGTTTTTCACATATTCTGAGGACATGAAAATATTGAAAATCTAATTTATGATGAAGTCATTAAGACATGACCTTTAATGGATGTCAATACGTTTTATTGGCTTATCAAAAATTATGTCTAGCCATAATGCATGCAGGAACATGGCCAAAGTCAGAAAGCTTCAGTCATCTCAGAATGTCCTGCTTTTATTCAAGCTTTTCAAAGTAGAAGAAAGAGGTACTATTTTATGTTTCATGTTTGAGAATGATATAATTTTATGTTGCCTGCTTTGTGGAAGTCATAGTCTTCTAAAAAATCAGCTTTCATATTTTCCCATTTGATATAATAGATTTTTATGGTACTTTGGGAGAAGTTACTCTGGAATTAATATCCTCTTTGTAACACTGGAATTAATTGACCCCTCTGTTGAAACTGAGTATCATTCTATTACTTTTAAAAATATGCATTAAAAAATTCTGAAACACTAGGTTAAGGGCAATGAGCATAGTTTTCCTTAACCTAGTTTTTAATAAATGGTAGGTGTTACTATAAATGTTTATTATTTCCTCAAAATGTAGCATGCAAAGATTCTCCTAAATGCATCTTCCCAGGTCCCATTATGGGGTACTCTTATTCAGGCTTGGATGAGGACTTTAATACTATCTTTTTAATAAGTGAGTTAGGTGACTCCATGTTAGGAACAACTACTTTATCTCATTTTACAGAGTTTTACCTACTGTGTAATTGCTAGAGTATGGAAACATACATTTATATTTATCTGTTTAATGCAGTGTGATATTATAGATTTGAGCTATCCATTATGGCAGCCATCAGATATATGCGGCTATTTAAATTAAATTAGATTTTAAATTTAAATTTAAGCACTAGAACAGTGTTTCATCAATGCTTAATAGTTACTAATATATAAGAAAAGGTAACATCATTAATGTAAAAAGAAATCTGAAGTAATGGTTAAGGAGGAAAGTATAAAGATGTGTGATCGTGATTAATGATACTTACTGTGAAACACGCTGCAAGAGCCCAAAGGCCCAAGATTAGAGTCAGTGATTTCATCCTTTCGGTTGCCTCTGAAAGTAAGCACAATAGGTGATCAGTATGATTTTTTTTTATTACAAATTACTATTTAAAATGTCTCAACACATGGATATAATGTAATACAGATATACTACTGTAGCATTTTTAGGAATTTGCCTAACATTATGTTGGATTCATTATCACAGTGGGGCAACATTAGTAGGCTTATAAAATTTGACTTCAAAACAGTGGAACTAGTTTTTATTTTTGACTTGTAAGCTGATATTGGAGATAATGCCAAAGAGTTATTCATAAATGATTTGAAGAATAGAAGCTTTTATAAATGAGGTTTTTGCCTTTAGAGGTAACTACTTTGAAATGTACAATTATTTACATTTGAACACTTTTGTATATTTAAATAGCAAGTATATTGTTTTATAGATTTCTATAGACTTGGGTTTGCAATATTAACATATTAACTAAATCATGTGTTATCAATTTAATTCCTTGGGGTATCTCAAAAATAAGGAAAAGAAAGAAATCACTCTGTTTGACGTAGCGTAAGAAAAAGAGAATCATATTATATACCTCCTAGTTTTAACAACATTCCACTAAATTAATTTACTCTGTGATGTGTGGTCTCAAAGTCCTTCCAAAAATCCATATATGGTAGATCAAAGACCAAGTCAGAGAACATGGAGGAATCTAGGTATTTTATTCTCCGTTGGCTCAAAATTTGCAAAATATTTCAAGTACATGGTAGCTTGAATTCTGGGAAAGTAACTCCATGCACCATTGTACAAATGGCTTCCTGACAGTCAACTCTGCACATAGGTTGAGTGTGTTATCTGAGCAATGCAAATTTTGAAAGAATCATATGGACAAAATTTCACTGGATATTCAATTGTATGTGGGTGTGGATATTCTCTTAAGGATTACTTTTCCCATGATCCATTCTTACGAGAAGTTTGAAAAACAAAAGAAAAACTAATAATAAAAATATACTGTAGAACAATTCCCTCTTTTAAAGTGCATCTGAGAATAATCTATCATTATGAAGTTTTAAGAACTTTAAGGAACATCAAGGGGAAAAGTCAATTGTGTACTTGGATGGACTAATTGTCCCCAATGCCCAACATGAAACCTTTACTCTGACATGTGAATAACCTAATTTTTCAAAATTTGATATGTTTAATGACTTACAATTTTACATAAGGTGAAGGTGCTTATGTTTTTGGTGGTAATGAATGTCCTATAAAAAGATCATGAAAAGTCTGAGGAAAATTCTGCAGTTAATATTTCCAGGTACATACCTTTGTGCGAGGATCTGTCTTAGAGTTGATTAACCTGCTGGTCAAAATGACTCTTGCCAGTTGAAAGACAGAAAATAAAGATGAAAAGAGACAAGAAACTTCAGTTCTTATATAGTGCAAAAGATTTCTGTTGGCAGTAAGAGAAAGGATACTTGGAAATAAAATAACTTCTGGGTTGATGCTCTTCAAACAAAGATAGGAAAGTTGTTCTTGCCAATTTGGCAGTCTTATTCTGCATTTTTGGGTCTCATTTCTGAAAAGCATTGACCCATTCAATATTTGTTGTTTCCTGGGGAAACAGATACAACAAATAATGTCCTCTCTCTTCAGGGAAACAATCTGGGGCCTGTGGATCACCATTTCCTCTTTATTTTAAAGAAAAAGCACCAGCTTTTTCTATGCCAAGCAATTTTAATGGGCCATATTTTGTATTTTCTATTTTATTTAATAGGCAATCTTTTGTATTTTCTATAGGAAGTTCCCTTCTGTCAGTGAAGAACTAACTGAGAACAACTGTGTTTTAAAAATCATGTGGTCCTTGCTGTTATTAACTTGAGAATCTTAATTAAATGAAAATATGATGACATGCAAAGACTTGATTATGGGAAAATTATACAGAAATTTTTAGTTTGAAGCGGATGTCTAATGGAAAGTTATAGCCTTGGCTTTTTGATAAGTCTAGGCATTGAGAATAATTTTTCCCATGCTGGATGATCTTATAATCTCGCTTTAATACTTTATTATATAATCATAATAACAGCTATTACTTATTAAGCCTCTAGTTTATTCCATGTGGCAGGTTAAAATGAGTTCTATTATCATCTCAGTTTTATACAGAGATGCTAATTAGCTGAGTGGAACTTGACCTTAAGTCAGCCCACTTCAAAGTCTAAGTGATTTTTTTAGCCAGTATTCCATATTAGCTCCCTAATCTTAACAATCACCATACACTTAACTAACATTGTGTTACAGTACATTAGAGAGATGAATCAGTGAACTTAATAGTTCATTCTACTTCCAAGCACAGTAACAACACTTCCTTGTTGGGTTATATGAGACAAAATATTTTGCCTTATCGTATCTCAATTTCTTCGTTTAAAAATATATATTTAAAATGTTCATATTTATAATTTCTTTTTTATTTCATTTATTTATTTATTTATTTATTTATTTATTTATTATTATCCTTTAAGCTCTAGGGTACATGTGCACAACGTGCAGGTTTGTTACATATGTATACTTGTGCCATGTTGGTGTGCTGCACCCATCAACTTGTCAGCACCCATCAACTCATCATTTAAGTCATGGAGATTAGGACCTTCCTTCTTTCCCTCCTTCCTTTCCTTCCTTTCCCTCCCTCCCTCCCTCCCTCCCTCCCTCCCTCCCTCCCTCCCTCCCTCCCTCCCTCCCTCCCTCCCTCCCTCCCTCCCTCCCTCCCTTCCTTCCTTCCTTCCTTCCTTCCTTCCTTCCTTCCTTCCTTCCTTCCTTCCTTCCTTCCTTCCTTCCTTCTTTTATCTTTCCTACTAACATTTGTTAACTATCTGCTGTGTGTAAGAAAGAGTACAAGTTGCTGAAGTTACAGCATATATAAATGCTTAGTGTTTTAAAATTTTTGTGAGTCATAGGTGATGTAGAAATTAAGAAGCCAAACTTTCAGAATTGATCTTGGTTTTAAATGACTGTACTTAATTTCATTTGCTTTGTTGGAATTTCACTGCCTTTAAAAATTCTGATGACATAATTAAGTGTAATACAATATATTCCTGGTTTGCTAATCTTAGCCCTTAATATGTTGCTGAACGATTACATGCCTAAACATCAGTGAAGATGATTCTATTCTTAATTAACAGAAAATTTCACTTCCTTCTTTGACAGTAATTCAGTGTGTCAAAAGATGACTGTCTCTTCTCTCTTATTTTGATGCCAACATATCCATCAGCCAAATGTTTGAAGTCAAGGTGTGATCTACATTGTAATAGATCACTGGCTCTGAGGGACTTAGGATGAATGCTGGCAAAATCAACGGACAATTTCTGAGTGGGTTATGACCAACAAAGAATTTGAGGAATGCAAACAAACAGAAGCACATGTCTGTTAAGAAACAGGAACAGTCACTCCAGTTAATCTTTAGTTAACTTATGGCTTTAAAAGATCTTGATCGAATACTTACTAGAATAGTAGCTAAAGGAGCTGGTCACGGAAAATTCAAAGTGACAGTAGAGAAAAATTATTGTTAGTGCAGAGATTTACGTGAAAGATGGAAAATATTTTCCTAATGTAGGTAGACTAACAGATTTAAGTTCAGTCATGCAGCAACATATTTAAAATCTGCTTTCCTATTGTGTTACACTCATTTCCACTAAAATAGAACAGTAATGATAGTTTCTTTGGGCCTATGGAAAGCATGTACTTCTTCTAGACTATTCAGAAGGAGGTGATATGGTTTCTGGGGTAATGCCACCTTGAATATTTATCAAGCTTTAGAGTTTACAGATTACCTTAAAAATTTCTGTGGAAATATTGTGTAGAATATCAATAATGCCACTGAGCTCTGAGAGAAAATGTATTCTTTTGGATTGAAGTCTAGCATGATGAAATATAATTGACAATAGAGCTTTTAGACTGAAGAAAAGTTATTCTCTGACTTGTGCAGCATGGATGCTGCAAGAAACCCACATCACCTAGGTCTGTAAACTTTCTGAAAGTTGGCAACAACTTTGCCCTGAACCTCCAAATAGCAAAAGTTGTAAAAAGAAGAAATCAGATGAAACATTTACAATGTCCATAAAGTATAATCATGATAATTTCTTGAGAAAAGTAGCTTTTTTTTTTTTTCATCACTGAGAGCCGTGGGAAAATTTCCCACTGTTTTTAAGCAGGAGGTGTATTTTTCTATGGTAAATGTGAAAGTGGTCTTTACAGTATAACCTGGATGTCCCCAGTTTGTGAATGTAAACAACTATTCAATCGCCCTTTAATCAGAATTTTGCTAGATTGATAACCTCATCCATGTAACCACATAAATTCAGTTCCCCTTTCAAAATCTCTTTTGGGGAATATTCCTGGATTCATCTCAATTCTCAAAATATATTTTCGTAGCCATAATATTATTTTTTACAAAAAAAATCTAGTCATATATAAATTTTCTCCGTAAAGTACCTCAAGTACTTAAAAAATGTTAAACAATTAGTGTAATACATTTATTATATAGTGAACTGTGGTATATTTATTTTCTCATTTAATATACAAAATAACTGCAACATGTTAATGTCTTAGTTATTTAAATAAAGAAAGAACATCAGAGAGGGGCAGAATTAGTAGTAAGATCATGTCTGGCTTGTTTAATAAACTTTTTCCTAAAATTATATACGGTCTACTGGTAAGAATTTGTTACTTAAAAATGATGAAGGACTCTAAAAATGAAGTCTATTAAAAATAATGAGGGATTACCTAAAAGTTAGCACAAATGCCTTAAATAACAGCTTTATATTTAAGAGGAAACAGTGTACTGTTACCTGAAATGGAAATGAAAAGTTTCCAGTTCCAGAATTGACTTTGCCATCTGTTACTAATATGGAATTGGAAATGTTCACTCATCACTTGGAGCTTTATTTTCTTCCTTTGTAAAATGACAGAGTTAAATTGAATAGCTCCCTAGCATCCTCATTACAAGCAGATCTAGGTTTGGAGAGACCTGAAACTTATATAATTTGGGCACTGACTACAAGGAAAACAATACAACTTCATGATTAGAAAACTCTTAAAACTGCTGCAAGGCCACCTTATAAGAGAAATCATGAATACAAAATGATCAGAGCTATCCAAAGTCCACCTGATATGAGGGGAGGTGTCCTCATGGATAATTTGGAAAATTAAGAAAAAACAAGTTAGCCAATGGGAGTTAAAATATCCTGCTTTTTCAAATGCTATAAAAACACATGACTTTTTGAACACATTGCTGTATCTGTTCAGGGGACCTTACCTGAGAAGAATCTCAGCAAAGAAGTCCTGATGCCTCAGTTTCATTGTCATTAATCTCTTATTGGGCCTCTTCAAGGTCTCACATATTTGTACTAAGTCTTAATGTGCTTAACAACCACCTGGAGGTTGGTGATAACTAAAAATTCAAAGATCCATTGGCTGAGGTTCTGATTATTTTGGTTGAGGTTAGGGCCCAGGAAATTGCTGTGTTATTAGGCACCATAAATACTTTTCGTGCAGATGTTTCATAAAGTATTCTTTGAGAAACACTCCAATAGAATGCAATTGAAAGGAGGAAAATAGAAAAGAAAAATACTTCTTTCATTTTAACTGGAAGCTGTTTCGGGGAGCAATTGTTGCTTTGGGAAGAAGATAAAGAAATGCCATTAAAGGTTAGATGTGAAGGCCAGGAAATCTTCCTCAGAGCGTGGGTATAAACTATGATCTCCTGTAGGTGAAGGGCAGAAGCATCTGAAGACCAGAACTAGGGTTCAGTCACAAGAACAGCAAATTTCTGGAGAAGATTGAGTCTCAATCTAGGCAGATCTGCAATGCCCAGTTTAGGATCTTGATTGGTAAATAATGGGGCCCTGGGATATAGATTGGTTTTTGGGTCTCTCGGTGTATCAGTTAGCGATTTCTGCATGACAAACCACTGCAAAACTTGATGACTTAACAAAGCAATTGTTGAATATTTCTTACTCAAAATACTAGTGTGCTCACTGGGCAGGTTTCCTGGATTAGCCAGGCCTGACTGATTTTTATCTGGGCTTACTTATGTGCTGTGTTCAGCTGGTGAATTGGCTGGGGGCTGATTGGTCTAGGGTGACCTTGGCTGGCACAGCTCACCTCTCTTCCACATGTCCTTTACATTCCTCAAGCTAGTCTGGGCGTGTTTTCATGGTGATGTGAGGGGTTCAAAAGAAAAAAACAGAAATGTGCAAATGTTTTCCAAACCTCTCTTCTTTTCAAGTTTGATTAATGTAGTGTTGTCCCCGGTAAAAAAAAATTGACAATAGTCAGGCCCAGAGATAGTGCAAGAGGATACAACAAATGGACTTTTTTTTTTTTTTTAAATTATACTTTAGGTTCTAGGGTACATGTAAACAACATGCAAGTTTGATACATTGGTATACATGTACCATGTTGGTTTGCTGCACCCATCACCTCATCATTTACATTAGGTATTTCCCCTAATGCTATCCCTCCCCCAGACACCCACACCCCACCCCTCGACAGGCCCCAGTGTGTGATGTTCCCCATTGTGTCCATGTTCTCATTGTTCAATTCCCACCTATGAATGAGAACATGTGGCATTTGGTTTTCTGTCCTCGTGATAGTTTGCTGAGAATGGTTTCCAGCTTCATCCATGTCCCTGCAAAGGACATGAACTCATCCTTTTTAATGGCTGCATAGTATTTCATGGTGTATATGTGCCACATTTTCTTAATCCAGTCTGTCATTGATGGACATTTGGCAACCAATGGATTTTCTTAAAGGGAAGTGTGAAAAGTTGGGCCATAATCCAATAAATCTATCACACTTGATATTCTCAATGCTTTAACACTTATTTTTGAAGAATACAAAGTTGAGTATAGTCTGGAGCATGGTTTCTCAGCCTTGGCACTATCGATACTTTGGGTCAAGTAATTCTTTGTTGTGGGTATCTGTTTTGTGCCTTTCTGGCCTCTACCCACTAGGTGTCAGTTGCATCTTCCCAGCTGTGATGACCAGAAATGTTCCAAACATTACCAAATGTCCCCTGGGGGACAGAATCATCCGCAGTCAAAAACCACTAGTTTAGACAAAGAAATCACTTCTTATTTCAGTACCTAATTCACTTATTCAGGTATAGTTCTCTGAAGAGTATTTTTTTATTTTGACCACTCTGAGCCCTAGAGCAGTATGGAGAGTGGATCTTAGCAATTGAAACTTAAGAGAGAAAAACCTGTTAAAAGGCTATTACTACAGTTGTCCAGATAGACTTGGATAGTGACAAAGGGACTATGGATGGATAAGTGGACAGAATAAAGATGTTTTCATGGGATGTAATCAACAGATCGTTTTGATGGTCTAGATATGAACGGTGAAGGACAGAGCAACATCAAGCTGATATCCGTGAGTCATATAATATTTCAGTAAGAAGTTGGTAATTGAGCCAAGAGGGTTGACCTTTACTAGGGTAAATGGAGATAATTGGAAGCCTCTTTCAGAATGTTAGAGATGTGTGAGTCAAGGCAATGAAATGGAAATTGAGATGTACTAATTAACACTGAACCCAGGATAGAAGACAAAGAAGTATGGGTGAATAGCAAAAACAGGGCTCACAGGAAAATCTGAAGAGAGAAATGGCAACAGATGAAACTCTTATTTCCAAACATTTGCCATTCATTTGTTCCTTATACTTCTCTTCTTATTTTCCTTCTTACTCTCTCTTCTAAAGTGTTTAACCCTCTTTCTAAAGCCTTTTTCTCTACTTGACCTTCATGTAAGTTTCTTAGTTCTTTCACCTCTGACTGCTCCCTTTTTAATCTGCTGTTTGCTCCTTTTTCTTCAGGTTTCTCTCATTATTCTACCTTTCTCTTCTTCTTCCTTCTTATTCCTCTCCTCTTTTTTCATACCCATCAATATCCAGGAGAACTTGTGTCATGAGGAGTAATGCTCTTGTATTTGTACTCTTATATACCCTGTCCTAAATCTAGGTAAGTTTTACTAAATCACAGGAGTGATTTTATCGACTAGATATTGACCTAATATTAATGTGTCATTGGATGAAATGATATATGAAATGGTACAAAGCTTTGGTTAAACAATCTCTAGTGAAAATACTTCTTTAGTAGAAGAAGTAGCAATTGAGAAAGAATATCTGTAGATCTGTAGGAATTTAACTTACTTTTTTCTGGGCTTTTTGAAAATGTCTCACTTAGACTATGATCCCTTTGAGAGTAGGACTGCCATTTTTTCACCACTTTTTTGTAGCTCTCATATTTGTAATTTTATGTTGTGCATTTATATAAAATATAATTGTATGTTTATAGATGTGTTTGATTATGACTACATGTACTTGTGTTTTATATAAAAAAGAAAATTGATTTCTAAGATTTGTAATATTTTAACATGTTATATGGGGTGGTTTTTAAACACCTTTTTTTAGTCTGTGAAGAATTTACTTTTTTTTGACACTACTTTGTGTGTTATAGAAACATTTGATAGGATAAATGTGCTGATATTAGCGCTGTCATTCTACAGGAATAAAGAAGAGATCAATACACATATAATCAAATGCATAAATCAGGTTTATCTTTGAATGATTTTACAGTGTAGAAAGATGAAAGAAGAAACAGAAAAAATCATATATCTATGTTTTTATACCTCTTCCTATATTTTTCTTAAAACAAAGTGCTGAGAGAAGGTGATCACAAATATATCAATATTCAGTTTTTCAGGATCTGCGAAAACAAAACAAAATATCATGAGCCGTTAACTAAAGGTACGTAAGCTCTACCCTCTTGAATTGTTTTAAAATAGCCAAATGCTGAGTAGGACATTAGAAGCTGCAACTTTAGAGTTCAATGGATGTGAATTTGAAGACTAGTCTACAGTTTATGACTTTGTGATCTTTGGAAAGTCATGTAAATTCTCATAGCCTCAGTACCCTCATCTTTAAAAAGAAGCCCATGAGACTGATTTCACAGGGTTGATATGAGTATTAAATTAGATTCAAGGCCAGGAGCGGGGGCTCACACCTATAATCACAGCACTTTGGGAGGCCGAGGCAGGCAGATCATGAGGTCAGGAGATCGAGATCATCCTGGCTAACATGGTGAAACCCCGTCTCTACGAAAAACACAAAAAATTAGCCGGGCGTGGTGTCTCGCGCCTGTAGTCCCAGCTACTTGGGAGGCTGAGGCAGGAGAATCACTTGAACCTGGGAGGCGGAGGTTGCAGTGGGCTGAGATCATGCCACTGCAGTCCAGCCTGGGCAACAGAGTGAGACTTCATCTCAAAAAAATAAAATAAAATTCAATAGGAATATTTAATGCTACACAAATCTGAACTAAGTGTTCAACAGTTGGCATCTATCATTGTGATTTTTACATTCTATACTTAGGATAATTCTTCCCATTTATATTTATAATTAGAAGCTGCTATATTCAGAAATAAGATGAATTTATGATCTCCTACTTCTTTGATATTGTTTCTGAATGATCATGTTATATCATGATGTGTGTGATTCAGTCATTTTTTATAGCAAGAGAGCTCTTCTATTGGTTGGGTTTTGTTTATATTACTATTCCCAAGGATAATTGTGATATTTCCACAATCTTTACTCCTTTTTCGTCTTATTATTGTTGGCAGGTGCTGAAAGAGTGAGGAAGACTTCCTATGTGGAATGTGCACTTTGTGAAATCTAATAAATATTGAAGTCCAAACTAACTTTAATTTATGAAAGCCCTAATTAAAAGTAAGCTTTTCCAGGAAAATAAAACATATTTTAATACTGGGATAAAAAAGCAAAGTCTTGTACACATTTGGTGATCCTTTAATTGTGTGTTTCTTTTGTGGTAATCAGTCAGCATTATCAGGTTTATAGATATGACTTATACTCAAGGAGACCAAATTTAGTTTGTGAAATAAAGGGGGAATAAGAGCTTCTAATTCATATACCAGAGTTAGAAACTATTTGTTTATCTTTCTCATTGATTGTGACCATTCACATCTCAAAGTTACTCAGAAAATATTTTGGAAAATATTTACCTTGGGTTGCTTTTATCTTCTTGTGATTTTGGTATTATTGTAGTCTCAGACAGTTGCAGAATATGCTAAAACTATTCTTGCTGGTTGGCAAGGGTGGTGTCAGCCACCTCAGCTGGGTTAGACTCAGCTGCTGCAGTGTTTGTGACAGTCTCAGATTGGAGCCTGCTGGGAGCTGTGGTGTTGGAAGTGGCACCTGTAGTTTTCCTGATAGAGGCAATGGAAGTGGCCGTGGTGGCCGCAACAGTTGCAGGAGCAGAGGTGGCTAGCAGCGCTTGAGAACTAGGGTTTACATCATTCTCAGGTGGTTGCGTAGGTCCAGATGATGGACAACGTGGGAGGTTTGGTTGGTGAGGGCTTTGATGGCGGAAGAGATCTAGGAGACCAGGGGTAACTGCAGGAACCGTTTCCAATGTTGTAAACTGTTCGTAGTTTGACTTTCCAGGACTTCTTTGTTTAAATGGTTTAGAATTCTTTTCAGAGCTATGGCTAGACTTCAGAGAGAACACAAAACAAACAAATAATTGTTTTTACACATTTAGTATGCATAAAGTTAGGCTTTAAATATGTATTTATATTACCGTTTAAATTTATATAATTATTCTAATTCATTTCATAAGTAAGTTGATAGAAAAATATGCCTGCCTTATACAGCATTTTAAATTATGATTTTGGGTGGGATATAAATGAAGTAAACTGTGTCCCTACTGTTCTCAAAGTTTGATAGTTTTATTGCAGGTTTTTCCAAAATATATTCCATAATATGCATTATGCTGTGAAAATTTTGGTGACCAAATAACTTTGGAAAGGTTTTGGGTAAAGTAAAACATGTTTCTTTACTGCAGGACTTATTGGAATCGTTAACATAATATATAGTGGATATTTAGAATATCTAAAGGATATCGATATCTCTCAATTTTACCTAATCATAGAAATTTCATGTGTGTGTGTGTGTGTGTGTGTGTGTATGTGTAGCATTTCTTCATACTAGTGTTTTAGTGTTTTGTGGAGCACTTGTTGAGAAATCTGTTCTAATTTCCATCCTGTAAAAAAGTATAATGCATTTTACTGCTCTGAATAAAGAGAAACTTTCCATTGTCCCCTTTCATAGACCTGAAAATACAATGAGATTGATAAAGCATTCCATGAATCCATGTGGCTGACTCATTGCACGGAATCACAGACACTAAAAGCTGGAATTACCTTGAGTCAGTGTATTTCTACCCTGTGAAAGCCTTAATTCAGTAACGCAAAGGACACTTTGATTTAATTCACTTCAGTTACACAGGGTTTTGACATGACATTCCCTCAGGATTTTTGATTAGGCTCAGGTCTCTCATTTTGTCTTCACTGGCAGAGGCTAATTCTTGAAGTTCTAAATATGATGCTTCACCTTCCTCTCTATGAAGGATTAGTTCTTATCTATTTTTGTGTTGTACATCTTCCTAATGCCCATATATTTTAGACTGGGTTTGGAGTATCTGATAGTGTGGACTACTGGGGGAAGACTTTCACTTCTCGGGCTCTGGTGCTCCCGTGCCATGTGACTCTGACAGTGTTGTCTGTTCACTGAATAGATCTCATACTACCGTAGATCTTTACTGGAAGACCCAGGAGCCACTCAACTTTTAGGATAAATTAATTTAACTAGAGGGCTGCTTTAACATTCTAACAATGTTGTTTTCTCTTCTCTTGACCCTTTTCAAGATTTTTATTGCTCTGTAGATGTAAGATCTCATGTATATTTCCCAAATTGATGCCTTGGTATATGTGGCTACATTTACCTCTAGGCAATGAAAAGGAAATGTGATGTAATAATATAAACCAGTGATCAGTGAGTGAGAAAAATATCCTACTCTGCAGTTTCTCTCTTCCCTACTTACAACTCCAACAGTTAGGTAGATGTGAGTAGCTGATTTCAGGGATACTATGGAATGATCAGGGTTTGGGACAAATTGAATATTCATAGATTGGTCTAGGTTTCACTGAATGGAGGTTGTCAGACCAATCCTGTTACAGGTATCTGGCCATTTCTCAGAATTATTTCACATTGAGAATCATAAGGTGATGGGATTGAAGGGGTGGAGAAAAAAAGAGAATGGAGAAGAAGTACATTGCTGAAATTTTCAAGGCTGGTTTGGAATATTTTTTTTCTTCTGAATGTTAGAACAATTTGGGTCATTAAACTTAGAAATGTCTATTCCACAGCATTAGAGGTAGGATAACTTTTTTTTTTGGTTTTAAGGCTTCATTTAGAGTACATGTCTGGTTGTGGGGAGAAAGGAGAAGGGGGATCTAACAGGATGTCAAGACAAGTATTTTCAGGTAACACATCCTTCTGTGCATTCCACCTCCAGTCTGATGTGGGGTGGGGTTATGACAATTAGAAATGGCAGAGGGTAGATACAGGGATTTGGAATTTTGAAAAGTCTTTCCAGATGATTTTGGATTTCCTCCCCTTTTTCATTGGACACCACTGAGTTTAAGAAAATAAAGAGTTTTTGTTTTTTGCAGGATCATAGAAAATGTGCCTTATTTAAAAAACCATCAACATGTATGAGGAAAATATATCTACATTGAATGAAGAAATATTGATTTTGGAACTGACAGCTAGGAAAGCATTGCATTTCATGAAGTAAGTTTTCCTACTCCCATTGCAGACTAATACATATCAAGAGGCAGGTAATTGATGCAAGATTTTGGTGCTTACACAACTATTCCCATTTGTTTCCTAAACTTTGATATTCAGACTCTGTCTCTTAACATTTTCTTTGGTTGGAAATAAAATATTTGTACCTTATCAACTTGTCAGACAAAATGGCTTTTGATTATGATTGAAAATGTAAAAAGATAACCAGAAATGTAATAAAACTTATTTTGTGTTTTCTTTTCTTATGCGCATCAACAGACTAAAAAGAGATGGGAAACACAAACATTAAAAAATTAGATCCAGAGTATGTATGGCATTTTGAGAAGAGTAGTGATTGTAAGTCAGGTATGAGGGTAAAATGTGTTTGCATTAGGATGAATAGAATGAAATACAATTTAAGAATTTCTGGTGTCATCGTTGCATGAGCAACATTCTAACAGTTTAAAGAGTGCACAGTCTGTGGAATAAGGATGATCTATTTTTCTTGAATCCTTTTAGCAGAAGGATTCCTTTTCCTCCACATTCACATGAGTGTGTTGGTACCTGGTCTCCAGTGACCAGGTAGTGCTAGATTTGACTTCCTTTATCATTATAACTACTATTCACTCAGGTGTCCAGCTGGAGACCACTATGCTACTACTACAATAATCTTTATGAAGTTGGTGTGAGAAAAAAGCCAACCTGTCTTTTATGGAAGAGAAAAATGAATGGTCCCAAGAAGCTCTGGAATAGGATTTTTCATGGGATGGGAAATCCTCCTGGCTACATTTTAGCATGGGGAAGGAGAAGAAGAGGGAGTTCCCATAATTAGCAGTGCCCATAAGACACTGGTTGTTCATGAAATGATACTGGATTATGTTCTCAGAAATAAGTCTTAGACAATGTCCTTCTCATCCTCTAGGTAATGTAATTTAGGTGCAGGTGTTAGATTAACAAATCTAAAAATATTAGGGATAGCAAGCACATGCTCTTGCTTGGAAGTTAATACCATATCTAGATTTTCTTAATTTATTTGAATTCTTTATGTGGTTGCAAATTCATTTTATAGAGTTTCTTATGAAACTCTATAAGAAACTCTAGAGTTTTCTTCTTCCCAGCTTTTTATTTTTGGAGAGTCCACCAAGGACTAAATTTTATGTAGGAGTGCTCCTGCAAAGGTAGAATCAGAGTACCTTAACAACTTAAAAATCACAATACTGCAATGTCCAATTTACATGTGTTTGGAATTCTAGAGACCTATCAGTATGTGGGAAAAGAAAAATAATAGGATTACATTCCAAAGTCAACAAAAGATCTTAGAGAAAGTTAAATTAGGGTATTAGAAATAAAATAAAAACAGGGTATGTTTAGTATAAAGCTACATTGGCATAAAACAATGAACTGAATGTACCCCTTATGATTAGGAACTGAATAAGAAAATAAATACATGTAAAATATTTTATATTTACCGTGGGGTAAGCAGTGAAGATCAAAATGATTGCAAACAAAATCAGAGGCTTCTTCTTGTCTTTGGGTCCTCTGGAACCAAGCAGCTTCATTGGTGATCAGACAATAAAAGAAATAAAAATTTGTTTTTGGTAAATTTTAACCAATGGAAAAACACTTATGTCTATTATGGCATATCTATGGCATATATCATATGTATGGCATAAGAAGAACATATTATTTAAAAGAAATACATAGAGTTCAACAGATAGGAGCAAAGGTTAAGAATAGTGAATTCTAATAACACTACATAAAGTAAATAATCATGACAAAATTTCTCATTTAATTGTCAAGAAAACAAATATTGATCCTACCTTTTTACCTATTATTTTATGATTACTAAACAGTTATTTAAGAAGGCAAACCCATAATATGATTGAGAATGTGGTGAGATATACAACCTTTTACACAACCATTAGTTCTATTAATTTAGATAATTTTTTAAATAGTCATATAACAATACACAAAAGAAACATGAAAATGTTGATACTTCTAACTTAAAAACCCATTTTTTGGAAATCATTGTCAATAAATTAAACAATAGAAAAAACCCACTAGTGTTCATTTCAGTGTTACTGATAATTAAAAATATATTCATAATCATGAAGACTTTGTGGAAATTTGAAAAATGCTTATGTTGTAATGATAAGGTAAATGTTTAAATATCATGCTATATGTAAATCATCCACATAGATGACAGAAAAATGTAAGCATAAATGAAGTTATATATGAGATGATTATGTAATTTATGTGTGGATTTTCTGTTCTCAAAAAAATTTATGGTATTCTGTTGATATCATAATTTAAACACATAAAAAACCTAAGAAATTTCCACTAAAATGATCTGTCTCTAATTTTCACCTTACATACGTAAAACACTGGACAGAAAAATTTAATGTTAACTCATAACCTAAAATACATATATTGTTAGAAATATGAAACACTCATTTAATTTTACCATCAGTATTAATTTTTATTATCAACAAACAACTCAAAATTTAATATTTCTGTTAAACTTTCATTTTTTGATATAATCTTCACTTCTGAATTTTCTCATCCAAACAAAATGTAAAAAACAAATCCATCTCAAATGGTAATTATTTGAAGACTATTATAAAAATATTCTTTCTTAATACTTTTGCAATCACATAATACTTCAATAATGAATCTCTCTCTCTCTCTTTTTTTCTTTTTTGCTAACATTCATTTTTTCCCAAAGAAAAGTAGCTAAGAGTTTTAGTTGCCAAATCCTGGTCATATTACCTAACCTATCAGAGGCCTATTTTCCTAATTTTAAAATGAAGTGATTTATTTTTTGATTGATGAAGTGGTCAGATTTCAATACCCCCAAAATAAGAATAGAAAACCAAATTAACAAGTTTATCGCTTCCATATGAAACAGTCATAATCTCAAGCAAAATATGAGACACATTTCTACATTAATATGTACGTCCCTTTGTAACAAAAGAGATAAATAAAGTAGAGGCAATCAACTAATATAAAATCAGGCCCAATGATTTCCTGCATAATTTAATACACTGATTTTTCTGCCACTGAGAACATTTTCATTTGTATAGGTTCAAAACTAAAATATGGCGTTATACCTAGAAAGGGCCATTTTAAAGATTCCAATATTCTGGAGGACAGGCTATTTTTATCATTATCATTTTTCCTGAAATTGTTACCATTTTACTGTTAGAAATGGATAAGACTTGTAGGCTGAGAACTTATTAAAGAAGTATCAATTTTTTTTCTGTTTACAGTATTTCCTTTCAAATGCATTTTTTCTGTTGGAATTCTGTGGAAAGCAGAGTTTGAGATTTCACAACACTTCTAATTATATAATTAGAAACTATATAACAAAAACTAAAGAAAATGGATTTTTAAGCCTTTGAAATTAAAAACGAAAAAAGATACCGTAATGAGGGGGTCTTCTTTCTGTTTGTCCAGCAATGTCAGCCTTTCCTCAGCTTGTGAAATCTGGAAGCTCAGTGAAAGAGCACAGGTGATTCATGCCTTATAAAGGATTATTTTTTATCTCCTTTATTCCTTCTATATTGTGAAGCAAAATATTATTATTATTATTTTAGCCTTTGCATCTGCGTTAATCCAAATCACTTCCTGAAACAAAAAAAGGACGGGTGTAATTTTCAAAAGTTAACATTTGTACTTTTCATTTTTTTTCAGGAACGTCATGATTAATTATCTGTGTATTAGAAAAAGTGAAGGTTTATTCATTATAACTTAAATGTGATACATTGAATACACTCCTTCCTTCATTTCAGATATTTTCTTAACATTTTACTGTAAAGCAATATTTATTGAAACTTGACCAGAAACCCAAGGACTAACATGTTTTCTTTCTTTTTAACCGTACCCTCTTATTTATAATATAATGCTCGACTATTAAGTGCTAACATGTATTCTGAGCTGGGAGAAAGTATTTGAAAATGATAACTTCTTTTATGTTCATTTTTGGCTTTTTAAAGTAAAATATTGCTGAAGTAAATTTTTAGAGATTATAAAATTAGCTCAACTGAAACATTAATGGTTCTTTTCTCACATTTTCTTAACATAAAAATGAGAAAAAGGGTCCTCACACCTGTAATGTCAGCATTTTGGGAGGCCAAAGTGGGAGGATCACTTGAGCCCAGGAGTGTGAGACCAGCCTGGGCAAGATGATGGAACCCCATCTCTAGAGAAAGTGCAAAAATTAGCTGAGGTGGGAGGATTGCTTGAGCCCAGGAGTTTGAGACCAACTTGGGCAACATGATGAAACCTCATCTCTACAAAAATTAGCTGGGCATGGTAGCCTTTTCTGTCTCTACAAAACATTTAAAAAATTATCTGGACATGGTGATGTGCATCTGTAGTACCAGCTACTTTAGAGGCTGAGGTGGGAGGATCACCTGAGCCTGGGAGACTGAGGCTGCAGTAAGCTGTGATAATGCCACTATACTCCAGCCTGGACCACGGAGTGAGACCCTGTCTCAAACAAACAAACACCAAAATAAAAAAAGAGAAAAAGGTGACTAACGAACCATTTTGACACTCTTTACTATACATCTTTTACCACTAGATTCAGAATAATTCTTTTTTGTTTGTTTGTTTGTTTTGTTTTGAGACGGAGTCGCCCAGGCTAGAGTGCAGTGGCCGGACCTCAGCTCACTGCAAGCTCCGCCTCCCGGGTTCACGCCATTCTCCTGCCTCAGCCTCCCGAGTAGCTGGGACTACAGGCGCCCGCCACCGCGCCCGGCTAGTTTTTTGTATTTTTTAGTGGAGACGGGGTTTCACCGGGTTAGCCAGGATGGTCTCGATCTCCTGACCTTGTGATCCGCCCATCTCGGCCTCCCAAAGTGCTGGGATTACAGTCTTGAGCCAGCGCGCCCGGCCCAGAATAATTCTTTATTACACAACAGTTTTGTATCACAGAAGAAAGCTTGCTCAGAAGAAATGTGACAGTTATTTGCTAATACAAAATGTGAGCATTGTAGTAGTTTGACGTCTGCTTTGATGCCACCTTTAATTTCCATGAAAATGTTGTTTGTTACCAGAAAGATAGAAAAACATCATCTGGAAAACCTACTGGTGGATAATCAGATTTTCAACGCTTTTCTTTCAAGTTAGCTGTTAACAATGGTATATCCTCTTGGCATTAATTCACACTGTGATGAATGAAAGAATGGGGAAGAACCTCTAGACTTTTTAATCCCAAAGGTAAATTGGAGGGCACTAGATGCAACATCTCTTTGGTTATTGGATTTTCAGTTTACCCATACTTTCTAAAAATTATTTTAGGATCACTAAAAACAATGAGAACAAGCTAAAGTATAAATCAGGAGGCAGATCTAGATCTGTGTGCTTTCACATAGATGGTAATTTTGTATGGGAAGAAACCGAAATTTGAGAAAATAAATAACTTGCTCATATTTTCAAAAGCCAGTTGAATCCAGTTTTTATTTTCTCCACGACATTTTCTTTCCTCTGCACCAAGATATTCTTATGTATGTTTAACTTTTGTTGTGAGACATTCTGGCTAATCATTATAGTGAATAAGTTGTAGACAGAGAGAGTCTGTCTTAGGCATTTTTATGGCTCTATCAATTAGTAGATTTCCTGGCACTAATCTAGGTGAAATATAATGCTTTTGACCAAGTAAATATATTTATATGTAAAAATTAATTTTCTTTCCTTTTCTTTGTTGCAAATGATTCTAATGTGAAATTCTGTAGACTAAGAGAAAATGTCAGGATTCCAACTCGCAAGATTCTTGCTTAGAAAACTTGGCTAGGACCATCTACTGTACCCAACAGGGCTGGTCAGAGCTTTCAAATTTTGACATATAATGTTCATGTCAAGGAGTCTGTGTAGTTAAGCTCATTCTTATTATATCATCATTTTGTTTAATAGTGTGATTGGAATACCTTGATAAATATTAAAATGTTGATAATTATTCTTACTAATTCTTGTTCTTCTTTTGGGCTTTATTATCTCTTCCTTACATGAATGCCATAGTTTGTTATATCTCTATTTTTAGCTTCGCCGATCACCCCATCCAACTTTTACTTTTTTACTGAAATTTCCTTTCTAAAATACAATCTAACATGCAAATACAATGCTTGAAACTTTGGTTGCCTGCCATTGTCTATATCTGCATTTCCCAAACCATGTTACAGAGCATTATCCTTAGAGGAGTTTACTGGAGCTCCATGATGATAGAGCTGAATGAACCCTTCTTACATATATTCTTATTTAAAGACTCCAGGAAATTCATTCCAATATTTCGTCAAGGCATTTTACCCTGAAACTCTAATTTCAGTGACACTAGTTCAGGGAACATGAGCTGATATGAAGTTTTAACACTAAGTTGCTACACAAGATGTGATTGGTTAATTTTCTGTGTCAACTAGGCTAGGCTATGATGCCCTATTGTCAGGTCAACCACTAGTCCAGATGTTACTGTGACATTTGCAATCAGTTGACTTTAAGTAAAGCAGATTACCCTTCATAGTGGGGATAGGCCTTATCTAATTTGTTGAAGGCCTTAAGAGCAAAGACTGAGGTTTCCTGGAAAAGAAAAAATTGTGCCTCAAGACTGTAACCCAGAACTCTTTCTGAGTTTCCTGCATGCTGGCCTCGCCTGGGGATTTCAGACTCAATACTCCCATAGCAACTCTTGCCTGAATTCCCAGCCTGGCTTTCTTTTTCACTCTTTCTATATATCCCATTTGCTTCTATTTCTCTGGAGAATCCTGCCTAATATGCATGGTCTGATACAATTTGGTTATAATTCTGATTTGTTTGTAAAGCTGTTATATCACTTACAATCTATTTGTTATGACTTATACTCAGACCCATAGTGCTTACTTCAAAATTATTAATAACACCAAGTGCCTTCATGCTTCTGTGTTTTTGACCTTCTCCTTTCCACAGCTTGCAACCAGTGATCTCCTTCTTGTCTTGGCCAACTGGTATTCAATTCTAAGCATCTACTGCAGATCAGCTCTCTTCTGAGAGCATTCAGTTTAATAAATGAAAACATCATTTCCTCATTTACTGGTAAATTTTATTCATTTATTTAACAGATGTTTATTGAGCATCTATTGTGTTCCAAGTTCTCAGAATTGAGCAGTGAACAATAGTATCTGGTTTCTTCACTTTGAATGCAGTGTGGATAGCTCTGTTAGGACATTCTGGTTTATAGCTGTTGTTTTGGAGTCATTATTATATTGTCTCTTTCAGTCTCAAAAACGTTCTGGTTTTCATGACAAATGATGTGATCATCCTAATTACCAGTTATACAGTCTAGGAGGGAAGATAAGCATTAACCAGGTTATGGGTTAAATTGTCCTCCCCCCCAAAAAAATGCTGAAATCCTAACCCCCAGTAATTGTGAGACCCCAAATTTGGAAATGGTGTCTTTTCAGATGTAATGAAATTAAGATGAGGTCATAATGGATTAGGATGGGCCTAATCCAATGACTGGTGTGCTTATAACTGAAGGGACATCTTTACATGGAGACACAAAGGAGAACCTCATGTGGCAAGCAGGCAGAGACTGCAATGATGTGTTTACAAAATGAAGAATACCAAGGATTGCCAGCAGTTAGTTCCCAGAATCTAGGAAGAAACACAAGAAAAAAATCCCCTAGAAACTGCAGAGAGAACATGGTCCTGCTAACACCTTGATTTCGACTTATATACCCCAGAACTGTGGGGGATATAGATTTCTCTTGTTGTTAACCACCCAGTTTGTGGCACTTTGTTACAGTAGTCTTAAAAACATAATATAACATGCAATTGACATAATTATGGATGTTACATAAAGCAAGGTGTAGTGTACTGTGAATAATATATGACAGAAGAATACAGGGGCCTATAGAAATTTAGGGTCCAGGGAGGATATAACTGAGGAAGTGACATTTAGGTGTACTTTATTAAAAGGTGAGTTAAAGAATTTTTCAGGGCGAGCATAGCACGTTCAGTGATCCTGATATAAGACATAGCTTTATGCTCTAAGGATGATCAAAATGAGATCTATATAGTTGAAATTTCAGAACAGAAAATGACAGTAGCATATTATGAGGCTGCATAGATAAGCAGGGTTTCCATTGTGGCGACACTGATGAACATCGTGAAGATTTTGGACTTCATCCTAAAGTTGGTGGAAAGTCATGGAATAATTTTTTGAATTAGGAGGTGGAAGTGATATGATCACTTTATGTAATAAACTTCCACTTTTGCTTGATAGAGATTTGGATAAAGAAATGGCAATGGGAAGGAGGGCAAATGGTTCTCTGCTGTATTTGGAATGCCAAGGTAAAAACTTCGTATTTGTTAGGTATGGAGAATGAGAGAGAGGGAAGTGAGGGCTGAGTGCCCAGTTTCTGGCTTAGACAACTGTGAAAATAGTGCCTTTTGCTGAGATGGAGAATATTAGAAGAGGAGAAATTTGAGGGAAGGGAAATGCCAATTTTAATTCAGCCTTCTGTTATGTTTGAAATACATGTAAGAAAAGCAAAATAACGTATCAGGAGTGCTGTAACGAAAATAAAGGCTATAGACTCAAAATGTAATTCATATATCCTTTGTTTACTCCTAATTTGCAATAGGTAGAATTGGTGGAAGCACATATACTACAAACACACTGGTTTAATTTCCCACTGTTCTTGGTGCCTTGAAGTTATGAATGTTCTTTATTGCATCCTCATGTAGAGCTAGTTTAGCTTTGGGAATCTCCTCAGGATAACGTTCTTTCTTCATGGTCAGGAGTCTTTGCCTCTTAAGATTGGCTTCTGTCCCTCTCTTTTTGTGGTCAGAAGCTCCCTGTGACTTGGAGGAGAGTGCTATGCCCCAGGGTAAGGTTATCTGTGGGGAAGGGGTACAGTGGGGATTATAAATAGGGGTTACACTGGGACAGAGGGAACTTTGGACAGAGATTTCTGTGTCAGAGGGAACTATGGGTAGGATTATCTTGTGACACAGGAGGATCTTTTATCAAGTAAATACAATGAAATATTATAGGTAGTGTGATTAAAGAATGTACATAGTGGGATACACAACAGGTAATCATACCGAGGGGTGGTTAAAGACGATAGCATATGAGGTGAATATGAAAGATGATATTTACAACATGAGACTGTGGCACTGGGAGAACAGCGGGCACTGTAATCTCAGCACTTTGGGAAGCTGTGGCGGGAGCGTTGCTTGAGGCCGGTATTTTGAGACCGTTCCAGGCAAGATAGCAATACCCTTTCTCTACCAAATAAATAAATAAATAAAAAGACACAGGGACTTGAAATAACTTGGGTTCTCAGTTTTTAAAGTGTGTTGGTTTCAAACAACAGAAAACATAACCCAAACTTGTTTAATTAGAAAATGCATTGTCTCAGGTAAATAAGCAGACTAGTTAGGCTTGCTACATGGTGTGACTACTCTCACGTTCTTTTATTTTTTCATATTTATATTTCTTATCTCTAATATCTTCAGCGTTTGCTTTACTGTCAAGCAACCTGCCTCCTTGTCATCCAAGGTGACTCTAGCAACTCCTGGCCCCAAATGTCTTTAGACGGAAGTTTCCTTCAGAAACTTATTCCCCAGAGCCTCCCCAAAGCACTTCCGTTTGTCCTCTTTGCTCTGACTGGTTCATGTGCTTATTCTTCATGACTGTGGCAAGGCATGTGGGAGCAGGGAATGAGCAAAAAGCTTTAGAGATGACTGTTGTGGGGCTTAATTAATTGGCTAAATACAAAACCAGAGGTGAGATGACCAGCTACAAGACAGCCATTAGGCTTAACCAGGGCAGCGGCAACGGGAAGGGATCAAGGAGTAGGGTTATGATAAAGAGATGGAATGATTCATTGTTCAACGGTTCACACAAAGCAGTGTGATTTGAACTTGAATTTTGGAGCCACGCAGGTCTGTGGAGCTGAGCTTTGTTACTTACTAGCATTGTTATCTGGGACCAGTGACTTTTCTGTTTCACTTTGGTTATCTGCGAAATGTGACTACTGCAAATGTCTACTCACTGTATGCCCATCACTCCTTTCTCAGGTCATCACTATTTAGAATATTTGGGAATAGAGACTCTGTCTCATATTCATTCTCTAATTACTCGTCTTAACTGTTTCTTCTTCGCCTCCTATATTTCTTTAATTTTTCAAGAATTGCATATTCAAGACCTTGTGTCTTACAGACATTTAATCAAATTTCAGGGCAAGGAGAAACTTTGTTTTGAAATGGCACAAGGTAAAATGGATAATTAGGCACGCTTTCTTGGAAAAGTGTTCAGTGACCAATAGGAATCTCACTGGCCACTCATCTTCCTGGACTCTAACCAGTTGCTATGTGCTGTTCTTCTTGTTATTTCTAAGCCCTAGCCCCAAATTCCTATTAACTTATGTTGTAGAGCACATTATCTTTTTCATTGTTTAACTGTTCCAGTTCAGTTTATACCTCAGAGCCTCGTCTCCTCCAAGCAAAGGGGACTATCAAGTTGTTTCCCTAAACAAAGACCTTGAAAGAAGTATAGTTGGAGTTTATAAAATAATGATACTTTTATAAACTCTGAACCCATGACCTCTTAATCACTATGCTGTATGGGCCCTCAGATTTAAATACAAGAATGTTGGCAAATTCTTACACTCAAGAAAGTGATTTTATATGTTCATAAAGGAGAAACACTGAAAACAATCTACAATTGTAGTCACATGTAATTAATTACACTTCTAGCCTGTGCTCTCAGTACTAAGATTGTTTTGAGGATAAAATGATTAAAACCTTTAATAGCTTCCAAACAGATAAGATTCAGGATGTTTAACAAGGGCTGTATGATTTGTCTCTTGCCTACCTTTCCAGTTTCATCTTATTTTCCAGCTAATACTATGTCTCTTCATATCCTTGAAAAATCTAGCCTCAAGGATTTGGAGATGTTTCCTCATCTCTCCACATTTTTCAGTATTTTAGCTTAAATCTCACCCCCTCAGAGAAAATTTCTTGGCTTTAAATGTGTGTGAAATCTGCAATTATAATCTTATGTTTTTTCTTTGAAACACCCATCACATTTTGCATGTAGTCATTTCTTTCTGTGTGATTACTTGATATTGTTTCTCTAAAATTTGTCTTTTATGGTAAATTAATTTCCATGAAGGCAGGGACGGTGTCATTTGATTCACTACAGTGTCTCAAAATACGTTCATAGTGCTTGGAACATAGTTGGTGCATATACATGCCTTATGAATAAAAAATAAAATAGTGTCTGACACATAGGAAACACTCAAAATACTAGCTAATAGGAAGCAGGTAATAGTGAAAGATTTAGCTTGGCTTCCAGGTTTTCTAGTTAACAGGGTTGACAAACATTCATCCTCTCCTGTGTACAGTTTATGTTCTGGATGATTGCAGAGCATTTAGAAATGCACAAAAGCCCAGAGAATGAAACAAAATCACCTTCAGTCCTTCCTAGAGATTATATATTGTAATATATATAATCCAGACATTCTGCACGCATGTGTATGTGTATGCATGTGTATATTGCGTACATACCACTGTGTAAGTTTGGTTAGAGTTGTATGAAAATATCTTCCATTTGGTTAAATATTCTTCCTTAGAACCATTTCAAAAGATGCAAACTATGGCTTCCTATGGATATATAGACATGTAATTAATTACATGTGACTACAATTGTAGATTGTTTTCAGCGTTTCTCCTTTATGAACATATAAAGTCACTTTCTTGAGTGTAAGAATTTGCCAACATTCTTGTACTTAAATCTGAGGACCCATACAGTATAGTGATTAAGAGAGCATGGGTTCTGGGTTTGAAGTGTTCTTTGCTACATATTAACTATGAAGCTTGGTGCATGTTGAGTAGCTTTTCTGACTGTTTCCTTATCACTAAAATGAGAATAAAAATGTTTCTCCTTCTAGGGTACCATGGAGATCAAATGTTATGCTAAATATAAACTCAACTGTGCCTGACAGGTAGTCAGAGCTCAATAAATGTTAGAACTTTCATAATTTCTGATTCTTAGGAAAATTCTCAGGGCTAAAATATGTAAAATAACTGGGCCCAAAACTTCCAACTTTTTAAATGCTTGCTACATGTATTGCCAAATTGGCTTCCAGCCTTCCAGAAAGGTTGGAGAAATTTGGAGAAAGTTTGGAAAATGAGTCAACAATGAACATGTACAATAATTACTGTCAATCCTCAAATGACTAAAACTGATGTGTAATAGCTTTATTTTAATTTTTTTTAAATGTCTATTGAATATTTTTCACATGTTCATTGACAATTTGTATTTCATGAATTATGTTTATTTCTATTGTTCATTTAAAATACTTTCTTTGTAGAAACTTTTATAGAAAAATGATAGTAATCTTTTCACTGCTATATAAAATCAGTAAAATGAAATTAGTTATTTACTTTTTAATTTTATGTTAATTTTCTTTCTTTCAGAATTTTAACTATTCATGATTTTAAACCTATTAATCTTTTTATCACCTTTTCATATATGCTTAGATTTCTCAGGTCCATTTGGATAGATATACAGGTGTGTTTCCTCCTAGGTTTTTGTATGGTTTTAGTTTTTATATGAAAGTCTTTAATCCATGTAGAATTTATTTTAAAGTATGGTCTTAAACAGAATTTAAAAATTTGTTTATTATTCCAACTTATTATTTTCCCAAATACTGATTGTTCACATAAGATTAACTATTATATCCCATGTTTTTGAAGTCTACTTCACTATATAACAAATTTTTGTGTCATAATTTTTTTCTGGGTTTTAACATACTATCATTATTGTTCTAGTCTATAGTTTATCTATTGGTGTAAATCCCTTTACAAACCGCCCGTACATAATGTATTTCATTCATTTGGTGTTTTGGCGTTGTTTTTATTTCTTTTTTTTAATGTAATACAATTATAAATCTCTATAGAATAATTTCACTTCTGGGGATTAGAGCTATATTATTCTTTAAACAAACAATGAATTTTCATTTCTCTTTCTCCTAATTTGAGAACTCTGTACTAGCATATCAAACACACCTACACACAGCAAATCAGTTGCTTGCCAAAAAGATTTATTGAAGAGAAATGAGCAAAGTGAAAACAGACCCATTTAAGTAGTCTGTGCCACAAAAGAATGAAGATTTATGTCCTTGAATCGCTAGCAAGAATCATAAGAAGAGTGTGATATTCAGTGTTTAAGACCTGGAAAACATGGACAAAAATTCAGAAAACATGTTTTAACAGAAAGAAAATTAAATTGATATATATGTTTACAGAACATTTTTCTGACAAATACGCATATTTGTAAAATATCATTTTGCTTTAGTTTGTATCTAACATGTGCTAAGAACCTTACCATAAATCTTATGTATCTTACATGTGGGTGCTAAACAATTACTGAATTTTTAAAATTCTTATATGAATGAAGATTAAAAATTTTTTAAGTAGAAGAAAATCATTGGTGAAATACCAATGAAAAAATTGTTTAGAACCAGCGTTTTGGGAGAACTTTTTAGTGCTATGGTAATGTTTTTGAGAGGTTAATTTGATTATCTTCATATCCTTAATTCTCACTAAAGTATAATACTGACTGTTAACTAAAGGATATGCATCATTAAATGTTATAGAAATGAGCTTTTACATTGCTCTGTCTTCATACTCCCTGAAGGCTAGGGCGAAAAATTTTACATTATGTAATTGTTAGAATATTGAAACTTTGTGATACTAGGGGGACTCTTACACTGTGTTTTGTTTTCTAAGTTTCCATAAATCTGTTACATGATCTGTAGTCCTAAGCATCTACATTTATTAAGTCGAATACTTGCCTTAAATGCCCACATTCTTTCATTTCTAAAGGTTTTTGCTTGTTGGAAAAACTTCTTAGATCTTAAGGCTAGCTGGCTAGGCTATTGCACAATTTTACATGGTATCCCTTTTGCTGCTTTCAAATCATGAACTCATCTGGTTCTTCTTTCAGTAGTTCAAAGATATCCGTTTCAGTTGTGGAGGTGTCTTCCTTATAGTCTGGGGTATCTAATACAGAGCTAGTTCCAGAAAATGGCTCAGTGATCTTAGGTACAGTCTCTGTTCTATCAGTTTCAGACAACTCTTCTTCTGTAGATGAGTCTTCCACTAGGTTTGTAGCTATTGATGCAGGGACAACGAAGTCATATCTGGATTCAACAGCAGTAAGCAAAACAGAATGGGTCTCTGCTTCAGTTGCAGTCTCTCTCTCCATCCAAATATTGGCTCCCTCGGGAGATTCTTCATCAGTTAGCAGAGTATCTTCCTGGTTATCTTTGTCTTTTTCAGCAGAGGTAGTGAGTTCAAACACAGTGATAAACTTTTCCTCATCAGAGTCAGTTAGTGTAGCCACAGCACCGGTGTCATCTTCTAAAACACTTAGGTCAATTTTGGTTATTTTCTCTTCTTCAAGGGCAGTTATATCTGGAATAGTAGTGAAGTTTACTTCAGGAGCAGGAGGGATTTCAGCCTCAGGAATAATGGAATCAGTGACCTGGATAGCCTCATCAGCAGGGACATTGGATTTGATGGAGGAATTATAATTGTTCATATCAGCTTCATCCTTCATACGTGGAAAGGCAGGAGTGTCAGCAACACCGGCACTGCTGTCCTTTAGTGTGCCAGAGACTTCAGATGTTATTAAGATCTCTGCATCTCCTGTGTCAATGGTATCCAAGAGGATATCTTCTTT
Source organism: Macaca nemestrina (assembly GCF_043159975.1). NCBI lineage: Eukaryota > Metazoa > Chordata > Mammalia > Primates > Cercopithecidae > Macaca > Macaca nemestrina. The sequence goes on along the minus strand of NC_092127.1, from coordinate 132,964,465 downwards.
TGCTATGTCAGTGGAAAAATCTATTAAAGAAACAGTAGTAACTGGTGATGAAATATTCCCAATTTTCACGGTCATGAAATTTTCAGTAATAGAGTCTCTTGTGATGGAGTTTGCAGTGCCGGTCAGAGAGGTAATTTCTTTCTGTAGGTGAGTTGTTGACTTAATAAAGTCGGTCCCCATATCATCTTCTGATCTGAGTTTTTCCTTTGTAGGCGTCAGTTTGTTGTCTGTAGTTGTTGAAAAATCGCTTTCTAGCACATATTCGTTTACTGAAGTGACGTGATCTCCTTCTGAAGTAATAGTTGTTTCTGATTTGGGAATAGCATTGTCAGCCCCAAAGAAAATGGTTGCCGCAGTTGGTGTTTTACTGCTTTCTGTTGGAGGATGAGAATAAATTTTGGGCAAACCATCTTCAGCCATAGGGCGAAGTGGCACTGTGCACTCTCACAGGTCTTGCTTCTGGACTCAGTGGTATCTCTAGGCAGGAGAGCAGTGTTCATCAGAGTGATTAAAGCTTGAGTCATCATGGTGATTGTTGCATCAGCTATGGGGGCAATGTAACTGGGTCTCCTTGGAAGTTGTTTCTAGGCTGCGATTGGTCATCTAGTTGCAGGAATATTGGATGAAAAGACAATAGAATCCGCTCTGATTATGAAATCAAATTCACAGCCAAGCATTTCAATTGCAGGGAACTTAAGATTTACCATGTTGCTGTTTATAAGGAAGATGTCGCCTGATGTGGAGTTAGGGTCACTTGAAACAGACATAGCAGAGACTGCCAGGCACCTTGTGGGTTTAGTATTAGTAAGGAAAACTCTGGAAGCCACAAGTTTAGCACCATCAGCTTCAGGTCATCTATCTTCCAAGCAAGTAACAGAGTATTTTTGAGGTGAAGCCATTTTCCCTTAAGATTCATAGTATTAAAAAATTGGTATCTAAAAATATCAATCGTGTTTTTGTCAGGAAGTATAGCTATGAAGGTAATTAGGTAGCAGGGGATTCAGTTAGTTCCCTTCTTCATAACAGGGAGTCCCACTTTTTCAGTAGAGATAATAACAAATAGTTACTGGCCTGTTAGGGTCTTTAGTGTTTTCTTTTTCATTGTATTTCTGACTTCTTGAATTTACTTGAGTGACAGTGAGAGTCTCAGGTTTTGTAGGCTAACATTATTTTAGGAATGTTTTTCTGCAGGCTGTTATTTTAACCCAAAAGACAGGGAGGGTTATCACTGGCAGGAAGCTGGTGTCACGTGTCAAAATTCACCCAGAAACAAGAATCAAGATGTGGAAAACTGCATTATTTTTAAGAATTATATTCTCAATTTCAGAGGGAGTATTTTTTATAATAATATTAATTATGTCGAACATCATCATTGTGTTGTCAACCTTAATATTTAACTAATTAGATGAAAGCAGATTGCAGTCTAGTGTTAATGCTAGAACGAGTCTTTTTCCAGTGTTGTTAGAAGAAATTGAATTTTCATGCTCAGATACAACTAAATCCGAGAAAGGGCAGCAACATCAGCCTGAATAGTGGGTTCCATCTCAAGGACAAATAATTATTCTTTATTAAATATGAACTCAACCTCAAAGTTTTCAGCTTTCTGTCTTAGATGATTAGCCTGGTTGCAGACATATCATCATTCTCTGTAAAAATATGTTTCTGAAAAGAAGTACTATCAGCTCCTGGGCCAGTAGAGAATGCCATAGGGACAGTCATTCTCTCAGTAAGCTTACTTAGTGGGAGGATTTTCTTAACCTCTATTTTTGTCCCCCATCCTTTAGTTTTTATAAAGCTTGATTCAGAATAAAGGATGCTGTAAACAGAAAACTTGGTACCTCCTTTAGGGAAGTTTTTTGTGTGTACAAAAAGGAAAAAAAAAGATGGTGAGGTTAGCTGTATATTTGCTGGAAGATATCTTGTAAGGCTGGGTATTTGTTATGATGAAGAGAGTTGGAATAAGCTATAAAATACTTTTATGAGCACTTTATCTCCAATTAGACATGTCAGTTTAAATAATTATATCATCTTCATTGATATTAATTTGTCAAATAGTCTTTAATTTCAGGCATTAATTTTGTGATCACGCTAACTCTGCTTCCACTAGTATAGCTGTGAGGTAGGATCACATTGATTGCAGCATAATTATTCCTCCTCTAAGGGGAATGCTATTCACATTATCTATGTTTTCTAAAACATTGCCCTTCAAAAGAACACTTCAGATTGACTGTGTGTCATCCATCAAAGAGAAGAAAGCATATGGTGGAATTCCTGGTGGAAATGCAGGAATTTTAGCACTCTTGAGGATGAAACTGAAGTTTTACACTCCAGGGAATACATAATAGTATACTCATTTTTGACCAAATGATCATTGCCATTGAAGACATAATCTGACTAAAGGACAGAGAATCAGATTCTATGGATGTTTTATTTAATCTGAATAGTAGTTTCTTCCATTGATGGAGTGTCTATTACAGTAATTGAAACATTTTGTCTTTTTCAAGGAAAGTATTAAATTTACACCTACTGACATGTGTTTCAGAGTATATTCCTTACATTTAAGTGAAAAGGTGAAAACTGCTAATAAAGGAAGATTTCTTAATAAAACCCTAGGAAGGTCATTTGGCACACCTATGATTTTTCAGGGATACTTGACTAGGAAAAGAGTCCTTAGAAACAGACTTTAAAAATGACGGTGTCATAGTGATGTCCACATTGAGACTTTCCTTGTATGGAGAATATCTTGAGATTCATCAGAAGAAATATCATGTTCAATTTTAAAGGAACCCACTGTTAGATAAGTGGTGTCTCCTATGAACACTAGAATTCCTGTTTAGAAAAAGCATATATGTATCTTCAGAGTTTATGAATTTACTGGGGAAAATAAGTTATGAGCCTTAATTGAGGTGATTATATTCGTAATGAAGTCACTAAAGAAGTTCCAGTTTCAATTATCTTCACTCACAAAGTAATTTCCATCTTCAGAAATAGTGAAAGAAGTGAAAGGAGCAATCACATTTTGAGATTTGGTTATGTCAACATCCACAATTTTGTCCTCTTCCCCTCCAGAGTTTAGAATGTTGGATGAGTGACTAAATAAATTGTTGTTGAAGGGTGTGTTGGCCTGTGGGGTTGCTATTTCTTTGCTTCCAAAGAAGATGGCATTTACAGAAGGATAAGTCACAACCCTCATATCTACTTTGTTGTTTGCAGGATCCTCAGGGATACCCTTTGGAGTAATTGTTTTTACCTGTAACTGAGAAATATCATCCCTAATTAAAGTGTTTTCTTCAATTTCCTTGTTAGCTTGTGGAAGAATAGAATTTTTTAAAAATCTAGGTAACACTTTTTCTATATCAACAATGGATTCATGAGTAACATTAGTGCTTTCTGAAGGCTGAAATTCAGTATTTGCTTCTCTGATATTGGCTATATTAAATTCCAACTGAGGATTTCCTTCTACCAAGCAAATGATCTCTGTGTAAAATGAAGATGTTTTATCAGTAGAAATAATGGCAATAACTTGTGTTAGCAAATTTGAGTCCCTGGCCATGAAGTTGGTTTTGTGAGAAACAGATCTAGTTGGAAGGGAATCTGTGGGTATGGGAAAGCTTGAATAAGCTGCTACAGGGATACTGTCATAATCCTTATTGACTGATTTGTCACCAGCAATGAGATTCATTTATAAGAGTTTTGGTCAGCATTTTGTATAGAGTTTGTTTCCACCTGGATAACTAGATCATTTCCTATTATTATATTTATATCTATAAGGTGATTCACTTAAAATTCACTAGCTGTGTTTTTCTCTGTAGAAGCTTTAGTTATTTCTCTTATGTAATAGGAATTCGGACCATCATATTCATTAGGAATAAAAGTAGAAAACTTGGTGCTTGTTTTCTTAGGTTTTGTATTTCGAATGGCAGAGGCATCAATATCAAAAATTTTGTAACTGGTAATAAGAGTAGCAGATGTCTTAGGTTTGACATCTTCAATATTGTCTGAAGAGTCAGTGGAATCAGCTTGGAGAACAATACAGACCAACGGAAGAGCATTCAGGACAATTTGACTTTTAATATTTTGCCTTCCTGAGATAATACCTCCTTAAAGTAAGCGAAATCTGTTGGCGTAGGCTCTGATGCTGTTGAAATTAACATTGTTGGATGATGATGTAAATTTTCACTTTTTGCAAGTCTGGGAGCTGCAGTGTCTTTAGTATGAGAATTAGCAGCTAAGATGAGAGTTTCAGGTACTCTAGCAGACGTAGGTTTTAGAGACATGACACTCTCTGATGGAAGGCCTGAAAGGTCATGTTATTTCTGTCCTCAGTGGAGATAGTAGGAACATTTGGTTTAATGGAAGATGTCTTTCTCAAAGGAGAAAAAGTAAGAGCTGGGTTTTCATCCATATTGGAAATGTCATCACTAGAAAGCTAAGCTAAAGGAAAACCCGTAAACATTCAATCAGATGCCACAGCTATACTTGTTTCATCTTCAGTAAAATCAGATATACTAGATGTGATAGTGTCTGCCCTGCTGGGTGTAAATGTCTTACAAATGGCAAGTGAAGTGTTTTTCCTGAACCAGTTATAACTACTTTTGATAGCATGATTAGTAGTATCAGTTGTGAATTTTCTATTGTCAACTACCGGTTTTATGTATGAAAAAATGGAACACTCAATTATTTTATTTCCAAAGTCAGAGCTTTTGGAGGGAATTATGATGTCATCATCACCATTTATGGTGCCTTTTTTCACAGATGTTTTGTCATAAAATCTAGAAGGCTTTTCACTTGCATTGATTAGGAAGTGAGTTGTGGGTCTATGAGCTTTGGTTTTGACATTGGCATAGGGATCTTTGAAAAGAATGGCCTCGATGTCAAAGTTCTTGTTTTTCTGTTTAGGAATTATATCTTGGTAATTTTCTTTAGCTTCGAACTCTGATGATATTGCTTTAGAGAGACTATCTGAAGCAGCCACTCTTGTATATAGTGCTTGAGGCCTATGTGTCTTAGGGGCATATCTGAGTGTACTCATTTTTATAAAGGAATTATTTGCTTTATCCTCTAATTCCAAGACAGAGTTATCCGAAACATATTCAGAACCACTGTCATCAGACACAGTAATTATATCATCTGCATATGCTCAAGTGATTTTGCCTTCAGAAGAAATATCATCCATCTTTTCTGAAACGTCTTTTATAAAATAATTTTTTTCATACTCAGCAACTTGCTCACTGTCTATAAAATCTTTGTGCTTTAAATATATTCTCTTTAAAAGTGCTTGCCATGGAATTTTCAGAGGTAATGGTAATAGGCAAAACGATAACTTGGTCAGATGGAATAATTGTTTCCTGAGGTAGAAAGCTATAATTAATCTTCTTTGTGATATCTTTTCCCATCATGGTAACAGGAGTGAGTTCAGAATATTTGGGAGTACCCATGGATGTCGTGAAATCAGAAGGAAGAGTTGATCTCCACTGTAGGCCATGTGATCTTGCTGGAGTGTTTGTGCTGGACCTGCCTATGTGAGAGACTCTATTACGAAAGGGAGAACTTTGATCATTAGGTCTAGTTGCTTCTGAAAGAGTTAATGTGGAATAAACTGAAAAGATTCCTTTTAAATTGGAAGGTGCTTGAGATTTGAAAGAAGTATCATCAAATTCCACAGTGAAAGAATCATCTTTTAGTGTACTGGTATTTTCTGAAAACGAGTTTCCTGCTTCAGACATATGGAATTCTTCATCAACATAATTGTCACTATTGGAGAGAAGATTGAGCTCAGTTGCTGAAGGAGGAATTTTCCGTATAGCTGGAATGAGAACTGTTGTATTTGTAAAGTGACTTAATTTAAACATAGCAGCTGGATCTTCTTGATCAGAAAGATTGGCTATTTTTCTTATCTCGTAGACACTATTTTGAGACTGTTTTATCTGGGAAAAGGCTTTTTCTATTGCTCTTTGAGATTTGGAATATATTTTGTCAGTCTCAGTTTCATAATTTCCAGGAGTATTTCCATTCACAGAGAAAGAAAAGTTAATTTCACTATCTGTGGGATTATTTGAAAATGTGGATTCAATTGGAGAAACTTGTCAAGTCAAGGGATAGGAATGAATGGTGGTTTCGGTTATTATAACTTGCTTCTTTGGGACATTGCCTCCATTAATGGCACCAGTGTATTCAATTGCTCTTTCTAACTCTTCTAACCTAGTTACTGAGGATTCAGAAAAAGAGTTATCTCTCATTAGACCAGGGGTTTCTGGATTTTCAGTTAAGGAATTAGGAAGGAGCATGTTGGTTCTCAACAGAGATTGGAATCCTCTAGACTTAACATTATCTTCTCTAGGTAGCATCAAATCACCACTCACATAACTGCCTTCAGTGGAAGGAACAGTGGAATTCACAACAGTGCTGTTTGGCTCATTCACAGATGTAAAAAAAAATGAAGATCTGTCATTTGACTCTTTCGTATCTTTACTGGTGAAGGACAGGTCGTGATCGGGAATGACATTGAACTCAATCAAAGGAATAATGCTGCTCTGTGAATGGAGTACATCTGTCAAATTTGTTTTAAGTTTATTGGGATCAAATCTGGCCGATGTGGTGGCCTTTGCTGCATTTGTGGCAACATTGTTATAAAAAGCAGATGAAACACCTTCCCTGTTGAACAGGTCCTTGTATTCTGTAGGAATGGTGATCATGACAGGATCAGTGGAATCAGCTGTGAACATCTTGCTCTCTCCCATTGCTGACATTAGTTCTGGGTCTAAAACAAGAGGGTGCTTCATTATTTTGCTTTTAGGGAGAATGATGATGGTGTTGTCTCCAATTAGAGGACCATTTTTCAGATTTATTTCATCTAGAAATTCAGGCAAAAAATTCCAACTTGGATCAGTTAGAGAATAAATCATGAATGTTGGAGTCTTAGTGTTAAAACTGGCAGTAGAACCTTTGAGAACAGTAGTATCATTGTTAGGATTTTCCGCTTTGAAGATGAACATACCCTGTTTTTTTTCTGGTACTGATATCAATTGGAGTTCCCTGAGAAAAATGTTTAGAGACTGCAGCACCGGCATAGAATTCATGTGACTCAAGTGCATTGGAGTTATTAGTGACTATGGTCTCTTCTATAAGGGGACCACTTCTTTTCTCCACTGGCACAAAGACATAGTTATCTGCATCATATTCAAGGGCACTGTTGACAGGTATAATAGTTATCATATTCTCATTATTTGGAATATTGCCATCTGCCAAAGGGGTGTCATCTGCCCCTTGTTTTCTATAAAAGGAACTACTTCAATTGATGTATCTTTCTCTATAAATGTCTTGTCTCCTTATCTACTATTATAAACAATATTTTTCATACCTTTTGTTGAAATAATGGTAGTAGCTGAAAGTTTGAATTTGTCAGATGAAGAACTCCTTTCTCCAGGTATAATATTGTTATTAGTTGTTGTGGTGTCTTTTTTCATTTTGACAACTGGATTAAATTCAGAGTTCTTAGAGGAACTCATGAATGTTATGAAATTAGAAGGAAGAAGAGTTGATTCCCATGGTAGTCCATAAGTTCCAGTGAGAGTGTGTATAATGGTCCCTTCTTTAGTAGTGACTTCAGGAGAAGAGCTTTGATCATTAGACCTAGATACTTCTGGAAAAGTTAACATGGAATCAACTGAAGAGATGCCTTTTAAATTGGGATGTATCTGAGATTTGGCAAAAGTAACATCAAATTTAACAGGGAAAGAATTATCTTTCAATGTACTTGCATCTTTTGGAAGAAAATTACCTGCTTCAGAAATATGAACTTTCTTTTCCACATTGTTGTCACTTGTGGAGAGGATATTATGCTCAGTAACTGAAGGAAGGGGTTTCTCCATAGCTAGATGGAGATCTGTTGTATTTGTAATGTGAATTTTATCAAATTTAGCAGCTGGATTGTCTTGATCAGAGGGACTGGTTATTTTCCTTTCTTCATAGATCCTGTGCTGAGAGATTCTTGAAGGAGAAAAGGCTTTTATTATTCTCTGAAGTTCAGAATCTGTTTGATCTGTTTCAGTTTTAGGAATGTCGGTAGTTTCTCTGTTTACAGAAGATAGTGAAAAAAATTCATTGTTTGTAGAATTGTCTGCAGTTGGAAATTTAGTTGAGGCCAAGGAGTGAGGCTTGAAGTCCATTTGGTTCATAATGAAAATATCACTACCTTTAATAAAATTAGCATATTCATTCATTGTCTCAAGCATGTCTGACCATGCCACTGAAGAATTAATCAAGGGGTTATTTGTTACTGTTACTGGGCCAGATATTTCAAGGTTTTCTGTTGATGCTTTAGGAATTAGTATGACTTTTTCAGGGATTCGTAGAGCTAGGAACCCTGTGGACCTAACATTGTGTTCTCCAGGTGGGCTAGAATTACCTTTTTCATAACCACCCTCAGTGAAGAGAGGAATAGTATCATCCACAGTAAGGATTGCATTCATATGTGAGAAAGAGATTGAAGCTCTGCTATTTAAAACTTCAGTATCTTCATCAATGAAGGGAAGTTCACTATCAGGGGTGACAATTAACTCAGCCAGAGAAAAATTGGTGTCCTGTGAGTGTGTCATGTCTGTCACATTAGTTTTCCCTTCAACATTGTTTACTCTGAATGGTAAGATATTTTCTGCTTTATGTTGAATATCAGTTTTATAAATAGTAGATGAAATGGCTTTCCTGTAGAACAGGTTTTTATTTTTTGATGGAGAGTTTAACACAATGGGATCCATGGTTTCATCTGGGAACATCCTTCCCTCTTTCATGGTTACTGTTATTCCTGGGTCTGGAACAAAGGTGTACTCCATCTTTTTGTCTTCAGGGACAATGGTGATGATACCAGCTTCTCTTAGGGTGTCCCTGCCCAGAATTGTTTTATCTAGAAATTTGTAAGAATTCTCACTTGTATGAGTTAGGGAGTGAGTCATAGAGCTGGGAGCCTCAGAACTCAAATTGCTGGTGGAAATTTTGAGAACAATATCATCAAGGTCAGAACTGTTGTACTCTTCTCTAGACACTAAATCTTGCAGTATTTCTTTAGTTTTGGTCACAGTTAGGGCTCCTTGAGATAGATGTCCAGAGGCATCAGCACTAAAGTAGAATGTATGAGATCCAAATAGTTTGGGGTTGTAAGTGAGAGCAGTTTTTTTTAATAATAGGGTTGTAATTTCTCTCCTGTGGTTCCAGGACATATTTGTGACATACTCAAAAGCTCTGTCATCAAGCACAGTGCTTATTACATGGTTATTATTTGGAATATTTTCACCTAAAGTAATATCTGAAATGTTTTCTGTAATAGGAACTACTTCATATTCAGTGATTATCTCTTTCTCTACAAAGATTCTGTGTGGAAATCTTTTACTAAAAATAGTATTCAATGTTCCTGTCGTTAGAGTATTGGTACCAGGTGAAAGGATGATTTTATGAGTTGAAGTATTTCTTTCCTTAAATGGAAAATTATTATTCTTTGTTGTAGCATCATTTTTCATTTTGACAAATGGATCAAGTTCCAAATATTTAGATGACCTCACTGTTGATGTGAAACCAGAAGGAGAAAGGGTTGATTTCCATGCTCCGCCATGTGATGTAGTGGAAGAATTATGGAACAAAACTTCTGAGCCTGTGTCTTTATCTGGAGGAGCAAAGTTGTTAGATTTAAGCTTTCAAGTCTTCTACACAGACATGGTGGGATCAGCAGAAAAGATTCTTTTTAAGTTGGGAAGAAGTTTGGGTCCAGCAGAAATATTAAATTTGCCAGTGAAAAAATTATCTTTCAAAGTACTTGAATTTCCTAAAAAAATTTGTGTGCTTCAGAAATATTGACTTCCTCCTCCTCACTGTTATTGCTCTTCCAAAGCGTGCTGGGCTCAAAGGTTAAAGGAGGTGCTTTTTCCAAAGTTGGAATGATTTGTAACATGATTTAGGTTGAATTTAGAAGCTGTGTCTTCCTCAACAGAGTGCTTACCCATTTTTTTTTTTTTATTTTGGAAGGGAAAGGGTGCATTTGTTTGGGTGAAAGTATTCTCATGATTATACCCAAAGGATGAGGATCTGTCTTAAATTTAGAATCCCAACAGTTTCTCTCTTCACAGTGGATAATGAATCAGCATCATCGTTTGTTGAATTCCTGGTAATAGTTGTTGAACTTGTAGAAGGAATAATTGGGTCCGAGGAGTGGGGCTGAAGGTCTGTTTGAATTTTAAGGACCTGATTTTCTGAAATACCAGTTCCATTAATGAGATCAAGGTATGTTGTCACTGCCTCTGATACTACTGATATTGACATTGAAGAGTCAGCCAAGGAGTTACCCCTCATTAGGACAGAAATGTCAGTAAAGGCGTTAGGGCTGAGGATTGTACTTTCAGTTGTTTGTAGAAACGGGAATTCTGTAGACAATACATTATATTCATCAGATTGCATATAATCACTCCCTTCATAACTGTTCTCATGGAAAAAAGGAGTAGTATCAGCCATAATGTAAGTTGTTTCCATCAGTGAAGAAGATGTTGAGTCCTTGTGTTTTTTAGCCTCAGAATCTTCATCAACAAAGGGAAGTTCATTATCAAGGTTGACGTTAACTGAATGCAAGGTTGACATTGCAACTGAAGGAATAGTGACATCCTGTGAATGGTAACTCTCTGCCTTGAAAGTTTTATTCTTATTATACTCAGAGTTGGGTGACATGGTGGGTTTGGCTCTCTTCAGGATGTTAAAAGCCGTGGATGAGGTGTTTCTCCTGTAGGAGTGTTCTCTGTTCTCAACTGGAGTTGAGCTCATGGTGAGATCAGTGATTTCATTTGGCAATGTCTTGCTTTCTCCTTTGGTTACCATTACTCCTGGATCTGGAATGTGATACGTTCAATCTGTTTACCTTCACAAAGAATAATGATGATGCCACTTCCATTTGGGCAGCTGCCTTCCAGAGTTTTATCATCTGAAAACTTTGGAGAAAAATTTCTATTTTCATCTACTAGTGGGTGAATCATCGTTCTGGGTGACTTTCTATAGGGCTTGGCAATATAATCTTTGAGAAATAAATAACCTTTGTCAGAATCAGGGTTTACTTCTCTGGAGCTCAACATTTGGTATTTTTGTTTAGTTTTGAGTTCTGCAGGATTTCCTTTCAATGGATTCTCAGTGACATATGCAGTAGATAAGGGAGTATGAGATCCAAATTCTCCGTAGATTTTTTCTTGAGCAAAGGTAGGTATTTTTGATTTGGGAGTCTTTCCTTCTCCCCCAATATAAAATGTATTTCTCTCTGACACATAGTCCAGAGAACCATCATCAAGTCCAGTGGTAATTAGATCCATATTATTTCTATTGTTTTCCCCTGTCGGAAAAAACACATCTGGCTCTGTTGAAAAGTCATTTGTGAAAGAAATTACTTTATATGGATTACATTATCTTTTTCTACAGAAGCTACATATCTCTTTACATTTATAATGTTGTTCATGTCTTCAATAAAGATGATATTGTCAGGTGAAATGGTTTCTTTGTCAGACAGACCAATTATATCATTAGATATGATAAAGTCATCAAGTCATTTTTATGTTGCTCTCTCCTATAATGAGTGTTGGAGCAAGTTCAGAATTACAGATTCCAATAAAATTGGTGGGCAGGAGTTGATTTCAGAGGTAGTTGATACACTTTATCATAAGAGTTTGTGATGGACCTCTCTAAGTAATCATTATCAGGAGAAAATGAGCCCCTAACACCAATCTTTGCTTTGTTGTGCTCATTGTGGAAGCAAGGTAAAATGTGTCTTTGGAATTTTCAGGTGCTTTCCATTCAGCAGAAGCAGCATCAGGCTTAAGGATGAAAGGATCAATTCCCACTGCATTTACATCTCTTAAGTTCACTGGAATATTGGCTTCAGAAGTATAGGATTCATCTTCTGCAACAGCCTTATTGCTACTGAGGAATGCATTAGCCTTAGTTCCTGCAGTAGCAATTTCTTTTGCAGAAAATTTAATAACTGCTTGATCTAAATCACAGTTAGAAGTTTTATTTATTCCTTCATTTTTGTGGATTACAGGTTGAAGGACCATATTAGGTGAAAAGACCCTGGTGTTAGTTTTATCATTAATGACCTCATTTTCAGCGGGAGGTATGTCAGTGGTTACATTTTTGGGTTTCTCTGAAAAAGTAGCAGGATCTACCAGAGGAAAAGGAAAGACCATAGGAAAAGGCTGAAAGGCACTTTGTGCTTTGGTGATTTCCCAGTTTTGATTGGTGACGGTAGAGTGTTCTCCCAGTGGCTCTGATACCTCTAATGTCACCAATGTGTCAGATAAAGATTCACCATTTTCACCAAGAGGAAATGTCATTCTAGTTAGGTTTTGATAGAGAATTAATAGAAATCTTAATTGTATGGAGCTGACACCATTTACCTTAGGCATGGTAGTGACATTATTGTCATTGCTGTCAGACTCAAAGGAAGGGACATTAAGTGAAACAATGCTGGCCTTTGGTGGCATTTTGGTGACATTGACCGGATTAAGAGAAGTAATTGAATTTGCTTTGATTATATTGTTGGTAATTTTACTGACATCAGAGATAGTCTCCACTTGGTAGGCAACATCCTGAGCCAATGGATTATTATGATCCTCTGAAGGAGTCACTTCAGCTAAATCCATTTCATATTCGTTGACTTTGGTTTTCTCCAATGTGATGATGTCTGCCAACTCCAGGGTAGCTGTGTTAGGAATATTGGATGCAATGCCTTTCCTGTAGAAATGACCTTGAGTTTTTATGGGGGTAATTACCACAATATGATCAGTAGGGACAGCACCCAATGTCCTGCCCCCTCCCATGGTAACAATTGTCTCCATGTGAGGTACAAATAAATACTTGATTTTTTCATTCTCTAAACCAGAAACTTCAGGGGGAATGATGATGGCATCATCTGCACTTAGAGTGTCCTTTCCTGCAGATGTTCTTTCTAGAAACTCAGGAAAAGAAGTCTCACCTGCATCAATTAGGGAAGGAGCCATGGTTTTTGGATGCTGAGTGTTGAAGTTTTTGGTATAATCTCTGAAAGAAGAGGCAACAATATTAGAGTCAGAGTTTTCTTCTTTGATAATAATGATTTGGTATTTTTCCCTTGTTTCAAATTCAGGGTGAGTTATTTGATACAGAAGACTCTTTGAGGCCTCATCATTAGAGAAGGGTATGTGCGATATAAATCTATTGGGCCTATGTGTAAATGAAACAGCGCTTACAATAGGGCTATTTTCTTCATTTTCTATTTCAAAGACATACTTATTTGAATTACATTCAGAGCCACTTTCATCAGTTTCCATGGTTACCAAATCCATATTATCCACATTATTTTTCTTTGCCAGAGTAGTCCCAAGCTGAAAAATAAGGGAATCATCTCTTATTTTGTTCTCATATCCCAGTGAAAGAGGAGTGCCTATTTCTGATACATGGTAATAATTTTCCTTATTTATGTCTTTAGAAGGAACAACAGTGAAGGAAGTCACGGTATGATGCCTCTATGAGAGTTTGTTATGCTGCCTGTAGCAATTTTGTCTTTTTCTGTTGCTGGATCACTTTGCTCATCAGTATAGGATGAATAATGATTGCTGAAAGTTCCTTTATTGAGTAACGCAGTACCTTCCAGAGCAGGATTTACATTATTTTTCACTGGAATACTAAAATCTGGTGGTGTAATGGTAGAATCTCTTTCAAGAGGATACGTATATCCTTCTGGGACATTTTCTTTCATTATTGAATGAAGTCTATCACCACCAAAGAATGTAGCATGATCAGAACCACTGTTACTATTTCTTACAATCACTTTTCTTTGACCCTTGGGAGTAAATTTTCCAAGTAGAGGTTTTGAGATTTCAGCTTTATAAGATGATGAAGAATTCTCAATTTCAGGTTGGTCAGCTCTGCCTTTGGTTGTTCCTCTGAATGCAGTGGAGTCATATGTATTAGAGTTGACAGAATACTGTTCAACTGACAAGTTGTTACCTTTAGGAACATTGTCACCTGCAATAGGTATAGCATAAATATAATCCCTGACATTTCCTTCTTCAAGTGTGTCTTCTTCTTCTACCATAATGCTTACCTCATTTTGGGAACCTGCTTCATAGTTCAATATTATATCTTCTTTGAAAAAATTTTCCAATTCATTTCTTGGGATATGAAATACAGTGTCATTTCGTTGAGAGGCAGTGATGATGGCTACTGTCAAAGCTACTGGGGTAGGCTTATTTTATAATAAGTTTTATAATAAGTTTTATTTTATAATAAGTTTTTATTTTACATTAAGTTTTATTTTATGATGTTTTATTTTATAATAAGTTATTTTATAATAAGTTTTGGGTACTATAATATCTGCCAAAGGGTCTTTTTTCACAAGGTTTATTGCTTGAGAATGAATGGAAGGGGCAACAGACTTCATAATGGAAGAGGAATTAGCAATTAATAAGGTACCATCATCTCTAGATACAATAGGATTTTCTCTGGAACTGTTAAGGCCATGTCCTAGTTTATTGGGTTTATTATTATGAGTATTAACTTCATTCAAGGTCAGAATATCTTTCTTTATTGGTGAGGTGGCAGCTATTGAAGCCAAGTTTGTTGCAACTTTAGTGTTTTTATCCACATAAGAAATGTCGTCTGCTCCAATAGGGATAGCAAGAGGGATATTTATTTTGGTCTCAACCATTTTGCCTTTATTGGCTAGTCTCTTAACATTGCTTGAAGTGATGGCAATAGGAGATTGATAGGCATCTCAGAAATCAGTAGGCTCTGACTTGTCCATTGTGAAAAGTAATGGTTTGTGTTTGATGGTGTTCCAGGAAACATTTGGGTTCTTTCTGGTGACAGTAAGTGAATTATCAGTGATTACATTATAGCATAAGCTAGGAAGTCTAGGGTAATACATTCTTTAAGTTTGGGGGATAGAATCACTAGGTGGAAGGAACACAGTGCCATCTACTGCTTTAACATTCTGTTTCACTGCTGCACTTTCACCTAAACCATTAACCATTGTTTCGGGAGTGATTGGCTTAAAGTGTATTTTGTCACCTGTAGGATTAGTGACATCATATACAACATCATTTGCTTCCCCAGGAGTAGTAAGGTCTCTGTCACTTATTGTTATTTCAGCAGTAGGTACAATACTAAATTGCAATAGAGACTTTGTGATATCAGCAGCCGCAAATCCACTCGTTTCAAAGCCACTGTCTTCTGATTTGAGGTACTTGCAATTATGTGCAGGTGGAAGGTGTTTTTTTATTTGAAAAACAGCATCTTCTTCCATTACAGATTCTACTTTTGTATAGGGAGTGATTCATCTTCATTAACCATTTCTTTGTCTATCAAACCTATAAATGGGTTTCTTGGAGTAAGAATACCAGACATCTTTGCAGGTAGGGAGGCAATAGGTACAGTGGATCTTCCTTCTGCCATGATGGCTTTATTAATTATTAGTTCAGAGCTGCCAGTCATATGTATGGTCCTCTTACTTGCACTGGCAGTGGCACTGTGTTCATCATTGGGAGAGGCGAAACCAGCTGTAATTAGACTGAAATGGAATGTTCAGAGGATCTACTGATACCTTATTGTATATAATGGCATCATGAGTGAGATAAGAATTTTCAGCTACAGAATCTAACATTTTCATCCAGGCACCAGTCAAAGAGTCATCTTTATTTAGCAGAGAAGGTTGAGCTTCAATATCTGGGGCATTAAGCATTAGTTTAAATGATTCAGCTACTGATGGAAGAGTGTGTCCTTTGTTCATAAAAATGTCTATTTCAGGATTAGGACCTGCAACACCACCAGCGTTGTTTTCATTAGTAGAAACACTAATTCTTTTCTTCACAGAGTTAGTAGATTTATCTGAAGAGATAATACTGACCTTTGAGGCTGATGTCATGCCAGCTTCACTGTCTTTACTAAAATGAACAGACTCAACAATTGCAGGGTGAGTGACAGAAATCATAGGATGATACTGTTCTGGAAACTGTATGTTTTAGGTACAGTAGTTCTTTCAGAGTCCATTTTGGTTTGGGTGTCATTTGCAGTTATTGTGGAGGAGATTCTATCATCACCTCTTTTGTTAATGAAGTTTTTGCTGTCCATTGTAAAGAGCATTATTTTATATTTGAATAGGAGATCGAACACATCAAAGTTGTCAGGAAGGAGAGTAATTTTGTTTCCTGCTGTTTTGGCATAATCTCCATCAGGATTAAGAGAGTAAACTTTTCTTCTAATTTCTGCTGGTGAAGTGTTTGGATGAATAAAGATGACTTCTATAACTGTATCATCTTGGTTCTTATTTGCAAATTCTTTGACCATGGAAATAACATTCTCAATTCCATAAGTGCTCACAGACTTAAAATTGTCTCTATCAGTTTCGAGATATATATTGGCAGGTATATTAGAATGATACTTATTGAGTCATTTGCTTTAGATTCAGTTGCTTCAGCAATACTGATATTGTTAGGTATCGTGATGTTTTCCATCTGAACAGTGTGTCTGTCTTCTATTATTGTACTTTCCTTTAAAGGCCAAATTATTTTAAAGTTACTGTCAGTGTTAGTAATTGACTCTACAGGGTTAGGGTTACTGTAATGCTTTGTAGAGGTGGTGCTGTTTGTTTTAGAAATCATTAAGTACCGCACATCATTGTATATTTAGCTACATCTGTCATTGTTTTAATATCAGTGAAATTACTGACAACATTATTGCTTTTCTTATACATTAAGAGGATAATTTGTAGTATCAGTGGGATTGATATTGGAAATGGTTTTATCAATATCAGTGGCAATCATGACAGATTTGGTATCAGACTTGTCATAATTATTCAGAATAGGAATAGGTTCAAAGTCATTGCTATTTTTTGCAAAGGAAATGCTAGGTACTTGAGCAGTAACTGTAGTTCTACCATCATTCTTTATATTTGTGGCCTCAATTACAATAGAATTGTCTTTCTTTGGAAGGTCAGGCTCATTGTTTGCAGTTCTGCTATATATTTCCATGTAAGTAGTATCAGTGATAATTATGTTGTTGTCCTCCAGATCAGGCACATCAAGCAGAGCTGTATAATCTTCTTGTAGAATGTCTGTGGCATCAATTTTTGCAGTATTGCCTCCTGCCATAAGGGCTGTGGTATAAAAACAGAACACATCGTCTGGTCCTACCTCTTCTTTATGAGTAGTGGTACCAGTTCCAAGGAGGTTGTTTGTATTTGATATGGCAATGGTATTCTCATCTACTGAGGGAGTGAACTCATTTTTAGCATTTTGGGTGTATGCAGCAGGATAAGGGGCAAAGAATGGTTTAGATCTGCCAGTGGATGGGAAGAAGGGTTCAAGACTCTGAGTTGCTTTGGAGTCTGCCTGAAAGTGAGAAATAGCAGTGGAATCAGACTTGTACTGGTAGGTGGTCATGGATACAGGTTTTGCAATGCTCTTTCCCCCAGAAAAAGTCATCCTGTTCTGTGTTATATGGGAGTTGGGTGCCAAGTTGGAAATTGTGGTACTGGCAGCAGAATTCTCTTGCATAGCATCAGAGGAAGATGAAGCTTTGCTCTTTGAAACCTCCGCCTGAGTTGAGTTGCCTACTGTACCCTTGACATGAGCAAAACTAGTTGAAATCTGGTTAACTATAGAGTTACTTAGTGTATCATCTCCAAATGGAAGAAAGTTATATAAGTCGACTTGAAGGGTGTCTGAGTGGTTTCTCTCTGAAAGGAATCTAGAGAGCCTTCTTACTCCATCAGTAGATGCTGAGTAGAGTAGATGCTGAGTAGCTGTCTGAATCTTTTGTAGGTGCAGATTTTTTGTTTGTTTGTTTTTAGGATGGATGAGACTGAACTTGCTGGATAGTTGTCTGATGAGGACAAAGACAGATTGGCAGACAAATCTTGATTTGTCTGACTGTGTATTTCCTGACTCCCATTAAACTAAAGAGGAAGAGGTACAACACTTTTGGGAGGTTCCCCCAGCAGATATTTTACTAAAAGTCTGAAATGAATATACAGCATTAAATTGATCAAATAAAGCAACATTGTGAAAGCCTCTGCTTTCTTCCGTATCCATTGAGTATTAAACTAATTAAGTTAGAAATACACAATATCAATGTAAAAAGCAACAGCTGATATGTATGTTAGGATTGAGTATAAATTCTGTGAGTATAAATTCAGATGTTCCATGGCAAACTTTTAGTAAGGAATCTCTTATAATATAAAACGCATAGAGAAGCCTCATTCAAATCCTATACTACCATACATTATAACTTCTCTTATCTTTACTTCATTGTGTATATAATTAATTTTAAAAGAAGGGTATGAATACAAAATAGAATACTAAAAAAAGATGTTTTATTTAGCAAAATGTTCTTTCTTGCATTAAATGTAAGCTGATGATCTAAGTATTAATTTTTTCCCTGCATCTAATTACTATTATCCAAAATACTGAAACTTACTGGGAAGTAAACCACAAAATTTAAGATGGTCACAGTTGGGACTACGATCTTCATCTTGTCTTGTGATTTATTCCCTGAAAGTAAGGTGTAAGATTATTCTCTGTTAGATTAATCCACTGAGTTATTATAAATGACAATTTAAAAAGTACTAGAAATAATTTGTATTTTTATGTAGTTTTGATTTGCATTTCTCTGATGATCAGTGATGTTGAGCACCTTTTCATATGCCTTTTTGCCAATTGTATGTCTTTTGAGAAGTGTCTATTCAAATCTTTTGTCTATTTTTTGTTCAGATTATCAGATATTTTTCCCATAGATTTGTTTAAGCTCCTTATATATTCTGGGATTATGTTTCATTATTGTTAACATTAACTAAAATATCAACTTAATAAGATAAAGACAATATCCAGGTATTTCTAGTGCATTGTTAGAAATCATAGTATGCAGAATACTCAATTTGCTAAGGCCCATTTCATTTTACCTCATCAGCAAGAGTAGGAAGAATTTTGACTGTTTTCTATAGCTTATAGAGTATCAAGAAGTAAACAATATAACTAAGAAATAGATTTTTGACAGAACACTTCAGTGAGGAAAAGAATACTTATTTTCACCTTCACAATTATTACTCATCTGTTGCATTTTTAGGAGACCATTTTGATATAAGTTAACAAAGTCTACCCAATTAGATCCCTATACAAAAGTGTTTTAAGAAAGGGTAGGTGTTTGAAAAAAGAATGGCTCCAAACATTCTGATTTATTCTAGTATTTACCTTGCAAAGGAGTCTGTCCTTCAGCTGCCTTCTAGCATTAACTCTTCACCAAATCAGCCTTGTTCAGCAATGCATGAAGATGAAATCCAGGCTGAGAAAGCCTAAATCTCAGAAAGAAACATAGCTTCCTCTTTCTTCCTCCTTTATTGCAGTGGGGGAGAGAAAAGGCTTCACATATAAGGGATTACTTCTGAGTTAATCCCCTAACAAAAGAGAGGATAGGAAATGTCTATTGTCTTTTGTGCATGCAGCTCTTAGGTACAGAGTGAACCTATTAGCTTATCTTCAAATTAAAAGGGGGAAGGCTCATATTTTCAATATTATGAAGCCTTCTAAATGTTAACGCTCTAGCTCTAGTGTCATTTTACTTTTTAAAATTTGTTTCTTCCTCTGCTTCCACTGCAAAATTTGGATTCACTATAATAGCATTTTACATCTATGGCCATTTATTAGTTTACATGAGAATTCACTCTACTAGGTTGTGGTTTTCTAAAGGACAGAATTACGTTTGGTTGAGTGTTTGAAAAATATATTTATAATATATGAGAAGAAAAAATTAACGGCTATTTAATAGACTATTACATGGCTTATTATATTTTTTTCTGTATGATTTATAGAGATACCTCGCTGATTGCTCAGTAAATTTATACTGACAAACTTTTATCTCCAGTTTCTGAAGAGAATTGTCTGTTTACATGAAACAAACAAAAACATGTCACACCTATTGAGTCACTCGCTGAGATGATCCATTGGTATGTACTCTAAAACTTCCATAAAAATCTGAGTTTAAGGTATTAGTGATTTTCAGCTATTTCTATGTGAGGCATGGTGCAACAGTACTTTTATCAGACAATGTAGAGACTCAATCTGAACCTAACTGGCTTGTTATCCCTTCCCATTTCAATACACCAAAAATTTAATTCATAGTATATGCAACTTTTTAAAAACCCATATACTTCTTCCACATAATGTAACCCTAAAATTCATTAATGATTGTGATATATGAATCTTACCAGCTGGAAAAACAAATGAGGTCAAGCATTTTGTCATTTTTTTTTAAGGCTTCTTCAATTTTCCCTATCTTTCCCTATCTTCTGGCTCATCTTAATACCTTTCTGTAGTTGACCTTCTTTTATTACACATTGGAACAAATACTGTATCTCCAAAATTATATGCAAGCCAGTCACTGGATTTTTTCAATCAGGCACCTATAAAGCATCTATATATATAATAATCACCTTCAGATCAAAGGCAATGTGTTATGAGTTGAACAATTATAATGTTATCACTTTAGTAGCTTGGAAATACCATTCCCATGACATTAAATATTACTCTTCAAAGAAATAACGTAATTGTTGGAAAGCCAGTGCAATCATACATGCTTAAGCGTGGAATGCTCATTCAATTAGAGATAACATTTGCATGTCTTTTCAAGTAAGCCACCAGCTTCAGACGCAGAATACCTTGCTGGCACTAATTCATCCTTGTAAGATCTAAGATAGCTAAAATTCCCACCTTGTGGTTTTCAAATAGAATCTGGCACAATAAAATCAAGGCTTTGTATGTTAAAAAAACACATTTCATATTGAAATTCTTTTTTTAATTGTCCAAGAAGTCCTAATCCTATTCACACCTTCAATGAGCTGAATAGATCATTTATATTCCCACATGCTTTCCAGTTTATGATCGAGTCACTATTTTTGGAAAGTGTCCCTTGCAATGCTCAGGTAGGTTAACACCAGTGCGTTTTCATGTATTAAAATAATATAGAGGAGGAGCTACAGATTAGGAAACAGAGGATGTTGTCCTCATCTAGCTGTAATTCCTATAAGCTCCCAGGCATAGATTTCAGAATGCTTATTTTGTTTTATTGAATTTCCAAGTTCACCAGTACCACATGTTTAATGAATAAGAATGCCTATCAATTCAACAATTATCTATCCAGTGTTTGTGAAAGGCACTTGTGGAAATAAAGAAGCAGAAGATATAATGGTTATCCTCAAAGAATTTATAATCTATTCTAGGAGGAAAGATTTGTATATGATAGCCATATTCATTGCCATTTATTTATTCATTTGAATATTAATTGAGTGCCTATTTAAGGTTCAGCTCCAAGAACCCAAGTGATGTATTTGGGAGCAAGATAGGCAAAATCTGACCAATGAGTTACATAATCAAAACATTTTAATTTGGGGGTTTCAACAGAGGTATAAATCACCATTTTTTTGGAAATGTTCTTAATTTTGAAGTTTGGGTAAGTTTTGAGATCTGGAGTTGGGTTAGAAAGGACTTTTTATGTGTAAGTAAAAGGCAAGAACAACAGCACAGAGACAAGAACTCTTCAGTGCTAACTGGGGTTAAGAAAGGGGAATATCTGATTCCATGCTTCTTGCTAACATCAATTGCCTGGTGTCAAGAGTAAGATAAACAGGGCTCCAAAGGAAGCCCTGAGAATTCTGATTCAAGTAAATTCTCCCTCTCCCATGTCACTGTACTCACTGGGGTCAAAATTGATTCTTATACACTTGGAGTAAGACTGACAATTACTTGTCCTTAAAATCACAATATAAGAGTGAATTCAAGACTTCAAGACTTCCATTCCTTCCAAGCCCCACATTCAGCACCATTATCTGCTTTGAGACCATCAAGACTAATCTCATTCTGCCCTTTATTTCTGCTTATCTCAGTCACCATAAGAAGAGGCAGTCTCCCAGTCACTATGCATCTCTCATAATGTATTTCCAAAAGTGCTCTGCAAATCCTGTTCTATACTAATTTCTTACCTTCCACCAGCTTCTAAAGACTTTCCTCTGTCTTCAGAGACTTAAAATGCCTAAAACCTAGCTCTTACAACCTGAAGACATGAATTTACCTGTAACTATTTTAAGTCTAGCCTCTTTTATTTTTGATGGTTTTATACCTTTAAGCCTGGAGGTGAGTTAGGTATCTTCCTTGTTCTTTACTAATGCTTTGGACTGTTTTGTGTCTGTCTCCAAACTTCCACCAGCTTGGACTCTTGTATCATTGTATACCTCCCATGACATGTCCAATTAGTCATCTAGTGATACTCAAATCATTTTCTTTCTTCCTGTAAAGATTTTACTTTGTGGCTCACTGTAACTATCCTTTATATCATTCTTTTCTCAATTCATAGTGATTTCAATGTTCACATGAAAGGCGGTTTCATTCATTATTTTGTCATCTCAGTTCCTTGACCTTCTTTTCTCCTGTACACTGATTGTCCACTCTCGTAACCACACATTCTAATGCCCATATTTTAAAATGCCACTACTAATAATCCATATTAGAAACAATTCAATTTCCAGCCTTCTCTGGTACCCTGATTTTAATAATTCTTTAACTCACAAGGACCTACAATCCATCAATTCTATTAACTATTCACTCTTCCTTACACCCTCTGAGTCCTTACTTGTTTTACATCTCATGAACAATCATTATAATCTCACGCCTGCATATACTATTAATTCCCTCATTTTGTTTTTACTTTATTGTGCTTGCATGGCAAAACATCTATCCAGAGTAAATTTAATTCTTCATTTACTTACTTCCTATACGCAGAGAAAACTAAAACTACACTTCATCATGAATTCAAGGCACCTATTAATGCGGATTGGTAATTGTATTAAAGTTCTTTAATCCATTTGGTTTTAAAATAGAGACAGAGTCCCGCTCTGTTGCCCAGGTTGCAGTCCAGTGGCATGATCTCGGCTCACTGCCAACCTCTGCCACCCGGGTTCAAGCGATTCTCTTGTCTCACCCTCCCAAGTAGCTGGGACTACAGGCACATGCCACCATGTCCTGCTCATTTTTTTGTATTTTTCGTAGAGACGGGGTTTTGCCATGTTGGCCAGGCTGTTCTCAAACTCCTGACCTCAGGTGATCCTCCCACCTCGGCCTCCCAAAGTGCTGGGATTACAAGTGTGAGTCACCGTGCCTGACCTCTAATCCATTCTTCTTCAGTCTTCTTATTATAGCTTCTCTCTCTTCAAGTTTCTACCACCTTTTCCCCATCCTCACTCTCAGCTGGTGATCTTGCTCCTTATTTTATAAAAGAGTAAATAGATGAAATAAAAAAATAACATTCACAAGCTCTACTATGCTATTTCCATTTCCCCTATAATCTGAATTCTTACATTTTTTATCTGCCTTTCAATTAGCATACACGAGTTCTCTGAAGGTAGGCCTAACTTCAAGTCCTCCATTTCAGACTAGATCCCTCTTGCATATTCAAAGTCATCATTTCAGAAACCTATTTCTCCTGTTTATTAATTTCTCCCTTTTTGTTGGCTCATTATCAACATATAGACATGTTGCTCTTTTTTATCTTAAGATAAAATATAAAAACAAACCTTTTTTCCTCTTGCCTTTTACTTCCCCCTCTAGAAACGGTTTGATTTCTTTGCTTTTATAACAAAGCCACTCCAAAAACTTGTCTCAAGTTTCTCCTTCCCTTTCTTTTCAATCTACTTCAAAAGGCTACTTCTCCTACTCTACCTAAACTGCTCTAGTAGTTCTCTTTGAATTGCTCAAGGCTTTGTATTGTTGAATCAATTTGTCATTTTAAGACCTCATTTTACTTATCCATGCATTTGACAGAGTTGGTCCTGCCTTCCTTCATGAAACGTTTTCTTCATTTGGTTTCCACCTTGTTCTTTTTTCAACTTCACTCACCTTCTTTCTCACATATCTTTGTTGTTCTCTCCATGTCTTCTCTTCCATCTGAAGCATTCCATGGTTCAGCCTTTGAATCGCCTCCCTTCTCTATTAATATTCCCTTGATGAATTTGTTTAGTTATACATATCCAAATATCAATATAATTGAAATGATAATAATTATCAAATTAATATCTCCAGCTCAGGCATCTGCCTTTAATTCCAGAATATTATATCTATCTTGTTACTTAATAGAGACAATTGGCTGTCAATAGGTAGATCTATGGCATATCTGAAAAAAACTTCTGATATACTCCCAATATCATCCTAAAAAGTGCTCTCACAGTTTTTCCAATCTCCTTTGTTGGCAACAACTATAAACTGAATCGTGTCCCCCACAAATTCATATGTTGAAATTGTAACCCTCAATGTGACTGTACTTGGAGATAAGACCGTTAGAAGGTATTGGAGGAAATTCTATATGAAGACACAGCAGGAAAGAGCTGCCTACAAGCTAGAGAGAGATCCCTCATCTGGAATTGAATCAGCCAGCATCTTGCTCTTGGATTTGTAATCTCCAGAACCGTGAAAAAATAAATTTATGTTGTTTAAGCTACCCAGTCTATGATGTTTTGTCCTGGCAGCCCGAGCAGACTAATAGTTACTTAATACTTTCAATTATTAGTCAAAAATTCTGGAGTCATTTTCACCTACTCTGTTGCATACCCAACAATCCAGTCATTGAGCAAATATTAATGGCTCTGCCTTCAAAATATATCTAGAACCTATTTCTCATAGCTCCACCACCACTCCAGCAGCCATCAATTTTGACCTTGATTACTTGCATTAGTATTTCAACTAGTTTCCTGTTTCCACTCTCTGTTATCATCAAAGGCAGCTATAGTGTTTCTTTTAAATGTGAGATTATATCACTCTTTTGCTCAAAGCCTCTGGTGGTTATTCATCTTAATAAAGATAAAGCTAAAAATTTAAAGGCCATATAAAATATTGTTTCCTGGTATTAATAGCTCCCAGACCTTATTTTTTGCTTTCTGTATAGCTCATTTGGCACCAGTCATGTTGCTTTATTGTGATAGCCTTAATGTTCCAGCTGTTCTTGATCTTTACCATGAGGAGAAGAAATTAGATTAATTAGAAACAGGAAGACTAGTTTGCAGACCATTACATACCCAGTATAAATCAGACATCATAAAGCTCCAAAAGGATAAGTTTGGATAAAAAGAAAGTATCATTTTTTAAAAACCAAGTAAAATAATAGGAAAGAAACAATCGAATAGTGGAGATAAAGAAGAGGAGTTGAAGATAGTGCTGAGATTTGTAGCTTGGGCAGCTGAGTGGATGATAGATGCTAATTGAGAGGGGATCAGGAGGCAGAGACTGTGGAGGTAGGCGGCAAAGATAAACAGATAACACTCCTTTTCAAACATGTAGCATTTGAGATGTTTCCATGGTATATATGTTCGGTTCAAAAGCAATTGAAAATGGAGATCTGCAGCTCGGAAATGAAGTGATAAATGTCAGAATGGTGTTTATCTTTTGTTCAGGGAAAATGGCTGGAAGGGAAAACGTGAGAGACTTCTGGCTTGTTGTAGTTCTTTGTCTGAGTAGCACCTAGTTATATGGTGTGTTCAATTTGAAAGGTTAACTGGATTGTGCATCTATGATTGTCCCCCTTTTCTTTTTTTCCTTTTTTATTTTAGATTTGGGGGTACATATTCAGATTTATTACATGGGTAAATTGTATGTCACTGAGGTTTGGTGTATGAATGATCCCGTCACCCAGAATAAATCGTTCTATGCCGTCCCACCCTTTTCTTAATGTCCATGCCAATAAAGGCTAGATGTTACAATATACTTCTTTTCATGTGGGGTTTTAATGGGAATTCAGTTTAAAAATTCCTGTGTGTTTAAATTTTAGAAAAGTAGTTCAACCATTATGGAAAACAGTATGGCGATTCCTCAAGGATCTAGAACTAGAAGTACCATATGACCCAGCCATCCCATTATTGGGTGTATACCCAAAGGATTATAAATCATGCTGCTATAAAGACACATGCACACGTATGTTTATTGTGGCACTATTCACAATAGCAAAGACTTGGAATCAACCCAAATGTCCATCAGTGACAGACTGGATTAAGAAAATGTGGCACATATACATCATGGAATACTATGCAGCCATAAAAAAGGATGAGTTTGTGTCCTTTGTAGGGACATGGATGCAGCTGGAAACCATCATTCTCAGCAAACTATCACAAGAACAGAAAACCAAACACCACATGTTCTCACTCATAGGTGGGAACTGAACAATGAGATCACTTGGACTCGGGAAGGGGAACATCACACAACGGGGCCTATCATGGGGAGGGGGGAGGGGGGACGGGGGAGGGATTGCATTGGGAGTTATACCTGATGTAAATGACGAGTTGATGGGTGCTGATGAGTTGATGGGTGCAGCACGCCAACATGGCACAAGTATACATATGTAACAAACCTGCACGTTATCCACATGTACCCTAGAACTTAAAGTATAATAAAAAAATAAAAATAAAAATAAAAAAAATAAATTTTAGAAAAGAAGTTCTATCTACTTCCTGTTACATTGAGGAGATCCTCAGGTCAGAGGGCCTCCCTTTGGCCCCCTAGATATTGATATAATACCTCCGAAAGACAATCATGTAAACTTTTCAGACTTTTCAGGAAATGAAAATTCTAAGTATAAATTTCATAGTGCTATTTTTTTTGAAGTACTTTCTTTTATATTCAGCTGTGTTTTTCAGTCTTTTGGTGGAAAGAAAATATCTAGTATCCAGTATAATCCTCTGAGTCGGCTTGCTTTAGATTATGTATTAAAATACCTTAGTATATATGCCCATTTCTTTCAGGGGATTCCAACTTCTTCACATGCTCAGAGCCAATTTTTCCATGCCTAAGTTGTTATGTGCAACTAAAATAAGTGTGTGTTAATTTTTCATGCATTTCACATTAAATCTAGATATAATTTTATAAATCCTAGATTCTTCACTTCATAGCTCTTTGACCTTGAGCAAACACTTAATTCCTCCAAGCCTCAGTTTTCTCATCTGTAAAAAGGGTCTAACAATAGAACTAGCATCACGGAGCTGTTATTAATATCTAATATGATTCCATGATGATGTATAGCGCTTAGCACATATGAGCACTCACTGTCAGCTATTATTATTGTTTCTGTTTTAAACTGTACATGGTAATTTTGAGAGTGCTTTAGATGTATAAACAAGCTGGGCAAAACTTCAGTGTCTGTGATGTGGCCACATTATTCCTCTGATTTCATTTATTTATGAAGAGAGTACCCCTAGGAAAGGCCTGGTCCAATAGAACCACCACTGTTGTTACAGCAGGTCTTGCTTAAGGGAAAAATTCATACAGTCTCCTTGTTTTATTTTTGAAAAGGTTTGAGGGATGTGGCTTCCCAAGAGTCCCAGAATTATGTGGAGACTCTTAGTTCCAACTATTTGTATGAAGTGAGCCTAAAGTCCTGTCTTTTGCCCTCATCTTGGTTTTAAAATTCGAGATCCTGTATTAAAAAGGCCAACACTGTCGTTCGGGGTGGTCTCTGAGTCCCTGTACATGTTTTCCTCCCTGGATTTTGTTTCCTTTTTGTTTTTGTGCTGGGGGTTTCCCTTACTAGTATTTTGCAACACAGTCAATTATACATTTAAAAGTATATTTATTATAAGCAATTCATAATGTATCAGTTTCAAAAATTTTATATATATTTCCCATGCCCTTAAAAGTAGGCAAGATGGGACAGATATTTCATTTTATTTTAGTAGGCATGATCCTCTATTTTCATTCCTTTGATACCTTCTTGTGGAGGTTGGTTAATAGGAGTTTTAGCCCAAATTTTATTTGCTTATAGTTTCTGCATCCCACACAGTTATTTCATCAAAGCAAAAATTACGGGTCAAAGTTTATCAGTCGAGGATGACTTTATTCAAAACTATTACAATAGTCAAGTCTGCTGAAACAAATGGTGGGAGGATTTTTAACATCGGGGTGAGAAAAGTATTGGAGGATCTTGCCTGGGAGGGCATTTGATCAATGGCATGGGTGGAGCACATTGCCTGATTCTTGAGTTTACAAATGTTTTTCTCTGTAATTAGACCATCTGTGTTTGCTAAGTGGTACTTATTGGAGTAGGCTTCTACCCTCCCATAGGGACTGGAAGAAGAGGGCACTATCTTCTTTGATGGTTCCCTTTTAAAGAGATGGCTCCCAAGTCCTTAAGAAAGACAGTCTTGGTTTTAAAGCTGACAGGAGGCTTTTATTTTATTTTATTTTATTTTTTATTTTTTTTAATTTATTTATTATTATTGTACTTTAAGTTGTAGGGTACATGTGCATAACGTGCAGGTTTGTTACATATGTATACTTGTGCCATGTTGGTGTGCTGCACCCATCAACTCGTCATTTACATCAGGTATAACTCCCAATGCAATCCCTCCCCCTTCCCCCTCCCCATGATAGGCCCCGGTGTGTGATGTTCCCCTTCCTGAGACCAAGTGATCTCATTGTTCAGTTCCCACCTATGAGTGAGAACATGCGGTGTTTGGTTTTCTGTTCTTGTGATAGTTTGCTAAGAATGATGGTTTCCAGCTGCATCCATGTCCCTACAAAGGACACAAACTCATCCTTTTTTATGGCTGCATAGTATTCCATGGTGTATATGTGCCACATTTTCTTAATCCAATCTGTCACTGATGGACATTTGGGTTGATTCCAAGTCTTTGCTATTGTGAATAGTGCTGCAATAAACATACATGTGCATGTGTCTTCATAGCAGCATAATTTATAATCCTTTGGGTATATACCCAGTAATGGGATGGCTGGGTCATATGGTACATCTAGTTCTAGATCCTTGAGGAATCGCCATACTGTTTTCCATAATGGTTGAACTAGTTTACAATCCCACCAACAGTGTAAAAGTGTTCCTATTTCTCCACATCCTCTCCAGCACCTGTTGTTTCCTGACTTTTTAATGATCGCCATTCTAACTGGTGTGAGATGGTATCTCATTGTGGTTTTGATTTGCATTTCTCTGATGGCCAGTGATGATGAGCATTTTTTCATGTGTCTGTTGGCTGTATGAATGTCTTCTTTTGAGAAATGTCTGTTCATATCCTTTGCCCACTTTTTGATGGGGTTGTTTGTTTTTTTCTTGTAAATTTGTTTGAGTTCTTTGTAGGTTCTGGATATTAGCCCTTTGTCAGATGAGTAGATTGCAAAAATTTTCTCCCATTCTGTAGGTTGCCTGTTCACTCTGATGGTAGTTTCTTTTGCTGTGCAGAAGCTCTTTAGTTTAATGAGATCCCATTTGTCAATTTTGGCTTTTGCTGCCGTTGCTTTTGGTGTTTTAGACATGAAGTCTTTGCCCATGCCTATGTCCTGAATGGTACTACCTAGGTTTTCCTCTAGGATTTTTATGGTATTAGGTCTAACATTTAAGTCTCTAATCCATCTTGAATTAATTTTCATATAAGGAGTAAGGAAAGGATCCAGTTTCAGCTTTCTACTTATGGCTAGCCAATTTTCCCAGCACCATTTATTAAATAGGGAATCCTTTCCCCATTTCTTGTTTCTCTCAGGTTTGTCAAAGATCAAATGGCTGTAGATGTGTGGTATTATTTCTGAGGACTCTGTTCTGTTCCATTGGTCTATATCTCTGTTTTGGTACCAGTACCATGCTGTTTTGGTTACTGTAGCCTTGTAGTATAGTTTGAAGTCAGGTAGCGTGATGCCTCCAGCTTTGTTCTTTTGACTTAGGATTGTCTTGGAGATGCGGGCTCTTTTTTGGTTGCATATGAACTTTAAAGCAGTTTTTTCCAATTCTGTGAAGAAACTCATTGGTAGCTTGATGGGGATGGCATTGAATCTATAAATTACCTTGGGCAGTATGGCCATTTTCACGATATTGATTCTTCCTATCCATGAGCATGGTATGTTCTTCCATTTGTTTGTGTCCTCTTTGATTTCACTGAGCATTGGTTTGTAGTTCTCCTTGAAGAGGTCCTTTACATCCCTTGTAAGTTGGATTCCTAGGTATTTTATTCTCTTTGAAGCAATTGTGAATGGAAGTTCATTCCTGATTTGGCTCTCTGTTTGTCTGTTACTGGTGTATAAGAATGCTTGTGATTTTTGCACATTAATTTTGTATCCTGAGACTTTGCTGAAGTTGCTTATCAGCTTAAGGAGATTTTGGGCTGAGACAATGGGGTTCTCTAAATATACAATCATATCATCTGCAAAGAGGGACAATTTGATTTCTTCTTTTCCTAACTGAATACCCTTGATTTCTTTCTCTTGCCTAATTGCCCTAGCCAGAACTTCCAACACTATGTTGAATAGGAGTGGTGAGAGAGGGCATCCCTGTCTTGTGCCAGTTTTCAAAGGGAATTTTTCCAGTTTTTGCCCATTCAGTATGATATTGGCTGTGGGTTTGTCATAAATAGCTCTTATTATTTTGAGGTACGTTCCATCAATACCGAATTTATTGAGCGTTTTTAGCATGAAGGGCTGTTGAATTTTGTCAAAAGCCTTTTCTGCATCTATTGAGATAATCATGTGGTTCTTGTCTTTGGTTCTGTTTATATGCTGGATTATGTTTATTGATTTGCGAATGTTGAACCAGCCTTGCATCCCAGGGATGAAGCCCACTTGATCATGGTGGATAAGCTTTTTGATGTGTTGCTGAATACGGTTTGCCAGTATTTTATTGAGGATTTTTGCATCGATGTCCATCAGGGATATTGGTCTAAAATTCTCTTTTTTTGTTGTGTCTCTGCCAGGCTTTGGTATCAGGATGATGTTGGCCTCATAAAATGAGTTAGGGAGGATTCCCTCTTTTTCTATTGATTGGAATAGTTTCAGAAGGAATTGTACCAGCTCCTCCTTGTACCTCTGGTAGAATTCAGCTGTGAATCCATCTGGTCCTGGACTTTTTTTGGTTGGTAGGCTATTAATTATTGCCTCAATTTCAGAGCCTGCTATTGGTCTATTCAGGGATTCAACTTCTTCCTGGTTTAGTCTTGGAAGACTGTAAGCATCCAGGAAATTATCCATTTCTTCTAGATTTTCCAGTTTATTTGCATAGAGGTGTTTATAGTATTCTCTGATGGTAGTTTGTATTTCTGTGGGGTCGGTGGTGATATCCCCTTTATCATTTTTTATTGCGTCGATTTGATTCTTCTCTCTTTTCTTCTTTATTAGTCTGGCTAGTGGTCTGTCAATTTTGTTGATCTTTTCAAAAAACCAACTCCTGGATTCATTGATTTTTTGGAGGGTTTTTTGTGTCTCTATCTCCTTCAGTTCTGCTCTGATCTTAGTTATTTCTTGCCTTCTGCTAGCTTTCGAATGTGTTTGCTCTTGCTTCTCTAGTTCTTTTAATTGCGATGTTAGAGTGTCAATTTTAGATCTTTCCTGCTTTCTCTTGTGGGCATTTAGTGCTATAAATTTCCCTCTACACACTGCTTTAAATGTGTCCCAGAGATTCTGGTATGTTGTATCTTTGTTCTCATTGGTTTCAAAGAACATCTTTATTTCTGCCTTCATTTCGTTATGTACCCAGTAGTCATTCAGGAGCAGGTTGTTCAGTTTCCATGTAGTTGAGCAGTTTTGATTGAGTTTCTTAGTCCTGAGTTCTAGTTTGATTGCACTGTGGTCTGAGAGACAGTTTGTTATAATTTCTGTTCTTGTACATTTGCTGAGGAGTGCTTTACTTCCAATTACATGGTCAATTTTGGAGTAAGTACGATGTGGTGCTGAGAAGAATGTATATTCTGTTGATTTGGGGTGGAGAGAAAAAAAAGACTCACATCTCAAAGGGGCAGAGAAAGAATTTCCTATTGTAAGTTTTCTAAAGAAATGATGTAATAAAAGGGAGGTCAGAGGCCTAGAATCAGGAAGAAATCTGTCTAAAGTTTAATCAAGCTGAGGGGAACATGAAAGCCTTAGTCAATCTTATATTTAAATATTGCTCATTATTGGGGGCTTTTTAAAGGGACAAGCATGTGACTCTTTTAATCCATTTCCAAACATGTGTGGGACTGATAGAGCATGTGAAACTTTTAATCCAGTTCCAAAGATGTGTGGTACTGATAAAATGCATACAGGGAACAAATGAGTTTCAAAATGATTTATTGAACAAAAGCTGAAGAAGTAAAAATAAACACATTTAAAAAGTAAGAGAGTGAAAGCAGCAGAATTTTTAGAATGATCTCATTTCTGAAGAATTATGATAGCAAATTCTTGAGGCCATATTGGCGAAAGTTAGCAAGAGAAGTTTAATATTGAGCCATATTAGGACCTTGAAAAATGTTGAGAAATGTAAAAGTAATTCATACTGTCCTGTAAGCATTAACTAGTCATTTTAAATTAGCTGTTTTCTATTTCTTATCTGAAATTAATCCCATTCTGTATAGCGGCCCCTAGCACCCCTTTCTTATTTTCCTGACAGTACATAATTGTATTTTAGAGGAAAACACATCTAGTTATGTGTTTTATGTTAAGGGTAAAGCACATCTAGTTACATTTAAGGCCTCATTCATTATTATTACTCCCTAGAATGCTTTTGTTCACCTTCTTTTTTTTTTTTTGAGATGGAGTCTTGCTCTGTCACCCAGGCTGGAGTGCAGTGGCATGACATCAGCTCATTGCAACCTCTGCCACCGGGCTCAAGAAATTCTTCTGCCTCAGCCTCCTGAGTAGCTGGGATTACAGGTGTGTGAAACTACATCCGGCTAATTTTTGTATTTTTTAAAGTGGGGACGGGATTTCTCCATATTATTCAGGCTGGTCTCGAACTTCTGACCTCGTGATCCTCCCACCTCGTCCTCCCAAAGGCGTGAGCCACTGCACCTGGACCACTTTTAACAACAACAACAATAACAACAACAACAGCAACAACAAAAAACCTTTATGTAGAATTTGATAGGTAATATGTTCCAGCAATTCTTTCTTTGAAACAGTCTTAGGAATGCTCTTTTTATCTTAGAGTTTTAGATTATGGTTCTATAATCTAGACTAGTTCTTCATCAAGACAAATATATAGTGTATCTTGATGTCTACAAAATTCAATTTTCTTCTCCACAAATCTTCTTTATTAATAGTAAAATTATGCCCTCATTTACATCTGAATTTAAGTGAGGTTTAACTTTTGCTATCTTCCAGTCTAGAACAACAGCTTACAATTTCTTGACTGTGATTAACGTATTCTGGTTTGAGCTTGTATTTATGCTGATTTCCCCTTCTGCTGTACCTTCTGGGTGAGTGTTTTCACACTCATAAGGCCACCAGACTCCCTTGTCTCCCTGAAGATCATATTAAGAATATAATTTCTGGCCAGGCGCGGTGGCTCATGCCTGTAATCTCAGCACTTTCAGAAGCCAAGGTGGGCAAATCATGAGGTCAAGAGATCCAGACCATTCTGGCCAACATGGTGAAACCCCATCTTTACTAAAAATACAAAATTAGCTGGGCGTGGTGGTGCGTGCCTGTAGTCCCAGCTATTCGGGGGCTGAGGCAGGAGAATTGCTTGAACCTGGGAGGCAGAGGTTGCAGTGAGCCGAGGTCACACCACTACACTTTAGCCTGGCAACAGAGAGATTGCATCTCAAAAAAAAAATATATATATATATATATAATTTCTATAGTGGTAGAGCTCAGTAATAACTATATTGAAAAAGAAGCCAACTGATTATGATTCAACTATCTACTAAACTATCTTTTGCAATCACTATTCTAGAACTCTAAGCTTTCTGACAATGGGCTTAAGTATCAAGAAATTTGGATTCTAGTCCTGGCTTTGCCACCATGTGTTCTGAATTTGGTCACATCCCATACCTCTGTATTCTGATATATAAATTGGAAGAGTACCTGCTCTCTTTCACAGAATTGGAAATTCAAAATTTAGTCAAATCAGGAATAACTAGCTATTATGCAATGTATTTGGGCATATATAGAATACCTTTGAATTTTCTCATCTAATTATTTGCAGTCATTAATTTACCTGTTTACCAAGGTGATTGAGATGAACTTTAGCATTGCTTTCACTATGAGGAAGCAGTGTTAATGCCAATTGTAGGAGCACTGGCTGCCGTTATAGTAGCAGATAGTGCAGCAGAGGTGGTTCCAGATGAGGCTGTATTTGTGGTGACCATAGTCACGGGGCTGGTGGCTGCCATGAGGGCAGTGGTGATGGAGTTACTGTTAGATGTGATTGTTGCTGCTGTCCTTGTGATAGCTGGAGCGCTAGAGCTTCCTTCAGGAGTGGCCTCATCCCCTGAAGTTGTAGCTGCAGTAATTGAAGAAGCAGGTTCAGCAGTGCAGGCAGCAGTAACTGTGATTGTGGTGGCAGTACCTGGTACAATCATACTGGCAGTAGTTGTGGCACCCAAGGCTTACAGTTGATTCCAACACTTGTGAAGGCTGCAGTTGTTTCAGTGGTGGCTGCCATAGGAATTATGGTTCTAGGAAAAGCAGCTGTTGCAGTAGTAGCCATAGATGTGGTGCCTGCTTCTAAGGTTGTGAAGGCAACTAGAGGGTTGTGGCCTCAGTAGGTGGAGTTGTAGCTTCTCTGACTAGAGTGATGGCAACCTCAGTTGTTGTGTCATCTGCCGTTTTAGTGATGATATTGCTCCTGAACTTGTAGCATCAGGGGTCAGGGTGGTAGTTGCACTGTTACTGGTCAGTGTATCAATTCAGCAGTGTAGGTAGAAGTACCTGGTATGGTGGTGGCAACACTTAATACAGTTGTGGCATCACCACCCTGTACAGTTGTGGTGGTACTGGAAGATGTGTTACCAGTGCCTGAAGGTATGGTAGTGACACTTGTGGTGACATAAACCACTGGAGTTGTGGAGGCCTCTCCAGTTGCATGGTAGGTCCTAGAGATATTGCGACTGTAGTTGAAACAACTGTTGTCCTGGTAGCTGGAGATGTGGAGTCTGCTGCTGAGGATGTAGGGTTAGTTATGGGGGTTGTGGCAGAAGGTTCAGTTGTGGCATCTTTGGCCTGACTGGTGACAGCTTCAGTGATTGTGTCATTTGCTGATTCAGAGGTAGTCGCCACCTCTGCAGTTGAAGCTCCAAAAGCCTGGGTGGTAGTTTCACTCAGGGTGGTCAACACACCAGGCTCAGCAGTAGAAGCTGAAGTCACAGGAGTTGAAGAGGTAGCACCTTGTTCAGTTGTTGTGGCAGTACCTGATATAGCTGTGCTGGCAGCAGCAGTTGTAGCACAGGTGGCTGAAGTTGTAGCCATACCACTGGTGGTCATAGAGTCAGTTGCATCTGTTGTGATGCCATCAATTGGTGTTGTGGAGGCAGCTATGGCAGTTGTATTATCTGCTGACTCAGTGGTTTCCTCATCCACTGAGGTAGTAGCTTTAGTGGTTGTGTCATCTACTGTTTGAGTAGTAGTCTCATCCACTAGTGTGATGGTGGCACTTAATGCAGCTGTGGTGGCAGTGTCAAGTGTACTTGTGGTTGCAGAACTTGGTGCAACTGTGGTTGTGGCACCAGCTGCAATTGTGGTGGTGGCACCCAATGCAGCTATTGTATCAGAAGCAGAAGAAGCAGTGGTAGAAATTCCGGGTGTTTCTGTATCAACAGAAGCGAGAGTTGTGGCAGCACTGGCTGACAATGAGGCAGTACCAATGGTAGTGGTAGCAATCCTTAGGGTTGTGATACCTGTTGCAGTTGTGGATACGGCAAGTGTGGAAGGTAGGGCTGTAGCAGTGGTGCCAGCAATGGCATGGTATGTGGAACCTGTGTTTGCTGAAGATGTAGAGCAGTTTGAGTGGTGGAATCATCTATGGCTGGGAGGGTGATGTCTTCTGCTGTGTTTGCTTCAGTTTCTAAGTCCTCTGTGGTAAAATCAGAGGCAATGGTGGAGACAGAGGCTTGCAGGGTTGTGGAGCCAGCTCCTGGGTTTGTAGGGGCTGAGGCAATGGAAGCAGCAGACCCTTGAGGTGTGGATTCCACTGAAAGTGCCTCTGAGGCCAACACAGTTGCTGGGACAGTTGCAGTTGATGCAGGCTTTGTAGATACAGCAGCTATTGCCGAGTTAGTGTTTGATGTCATTGGGGTTACAGTGACATGGGATAGGGTTTGATGTGTTCTGGTGATTGCATCTAGTCCCTTAGCAGTAGTGGCAGTTGCCCTAGTAGGAGCAACTGATGTAGACATTTTGCGGTTGGATGTAGTACTAGTGATTGTGGCTAAATTAGTAGTGACTCCAGGTACAGGGTTGCTTGTGCTAGTGGAGGTATTATTTACACTGGTGGGTTCAGTTGTAATTACCTATTGGACTGGTCTGAGGTTTTGGTTTACAGAAAGGTGCTTTATGAGATGGCTGAGGCCATTGGTGATGATGCTGGTGTACATGGGGATGTGACCCAGTTGGCTGTAGTATTGGTGGAAAAGGAGATTTAGATGGCAGAGAGGTGACAACAATGGTTTTGTGACTTTAGGGAAAGGTTTCCTTTTGCTTTGTGGACCCTTTTTCCATGTGCCTTGAACAGACTTAGATCCTTTTTGTTCAGATAATTTTAATCTTTTTGTGGGAAATGTAGATTTCCTTTTTTAGATTGTTTTCCAATTTTGCCTGCTAAAGGAGGTTGTCTTTTTACTCCTTGAAGGAGTTTAAACTGATTCACATCTTTCTTAGAAGGTTTAGATTGTTCTTTTGGAAGTTACTTAGTCTTTTATTTGCTGTTAGGGATGTGGTCTGTCTTTTTTGAGGTAGTTTTACAGATTTGGTCTTTGTAAGACGTGTTTTTGTAGTCTTTATATGTTTCATGGGTCATTTCTGTTGGTTTTTGGCAGATGTAGGTTTCTTTTTGATTTTCTTCTTGGCTGGAGATCTTTCTGGCCCTACTTCAGTGGATTTAGGCTGATTGAATAGTTTTTTGGGCAGGTATTGATAGCCTATTTTTAGTCTTTTTTAGAGTTGTGCTAGTTGCTCCATATGTTTTTGGCTGTGCTAGTGACTGCCTTTGTTGTTTATTGGTAGATTTAGACAAAGACTTTTTAGGTTTCTTTATATTTTTCTTTTTGGTCAAAGCTGCTTTTCCACCTGATTTGGTTGGACTTATCTGATGCTGCTGTTTCTTTGCTGGTGTAGATCAAAATAATTTAGATTTTCTTAAGTTTTTCTTTTTGACCACAGTGTTTTT
This sequence comes from Macaca nemestrina, assembly GCF_043159975.1. Lineage (NCBI taxonomy): Eukaryota > Metazoa > Chordata > Mammalia > Primates > Cercopithecidae > Macaca > Macaca nemestrina. Next base: position 132,927,316 of record NC_092127.1, on the reverse strand, counting down.
GAGAACTAGAAGTTTACCATCTTTTGCCTGATTTGACTGTTCCTTGGCACTTTTAGATAAGGAACTTTTAGATTTAATTGGTATTTTCTTAGAGGCTGGTTGTGTGTTTAATACTGATTTAAGTGCTTTAGACTGATTCATTTGTTTTTTGGCAGGTGCAGTAAAGGTTTTTTGTGGTTTCTTTCACATTTTATTTTTGGCTATGGATGTCTTCCTTTTCATTGCAACCGATTCTGGCTGAATTAATTTTTTCTTGGCAGGTGTAGGTGCTGCCTTTTTGGACTTGGTTAGATTTTTCTTTTCAGCTTTGGAAGCTTCCCTTGTTACTGTTGCCTTAGTTGGATCTTTTTTGACTGGAGTTAGACACATTTTTTTGTTTATTTTGAGCTTTCTTTTTGGCTAATGTTTTTTGGGGGATTGCTTTAGCTACTGCTGCCTGATTTAATTTTTGTTTTGCAGATGAAGACAAAGTATTTTTAAATTTAGTAGGTTCTTTTTTGAGGATTGAAGAAGTTTTAGGGGAAGCTTTTATTGCTGTGGACTTAGATGATTGTTTTTTGAATGAAGCCTTTTTGGGAGTCTTTAGAGATTTTTTTTCTTAGGTTGAGATGTTTTTGGAGTTGCTCTAATTGTGGGTTGTTTTAATTGTTTCTTAGTTGGCATGGACTGGATTTTCTTGGACATTTTTGGACTTTTCTTTGTAGCTGAAAATGCCTTTGGTGTTGCTGGGGTCCATTTTGACTGTTTCCTGGCAGTTTTCCATTGACTATTTTTAGACTGTTTCAGAGTTTTGCTTGCCCTCAGTGGGGTGTTTTGTCTTGTTAGACTAGATGAATGAGAAGTCAATCCTTTCTTGAGAGTGGTCAATGTAATTTCCTTAGGTTTAACTTGTAGACTTTGTGATGACTGGACAGGTATTTTCTTTTTAGTTGATGTCCTAGAATTAGATGTTGATTGGCTGGCTGCTTTGGCTGCTTTGGCTGCTTTGTTAGTCGGTACAGAAAGGTGTGCAGCCCTAGCAGGTAGAGACTTCGATTTTTGAGTACTGAAAGGTGATGATGAAGCCCTTTTGGGGGATCTATGGACAGGTGAGGCAGAGGTATGAGAATGGGCTTGAGGTTTCCCCGAGAGCTGGGTGAATGAAGATGTGCTTTGTGATGTCCTGGCAGGTGAGCTTTGGACTGCTCGACTATTGGTTGTCTTTCCTGTTGCCTGATGTGTGATTACGGGCACTCACTGAACTGCAGGGGCAGAGAATAGAAGATATTACCAAGAGAGGCACTGAATCAATTATTGTTTTATATTTTCATTTTAGTTGCAGTAGCTGGTCTGTTCTTTAGGAGGAGTTTTGGTTTTGAATGTATTTTAATTTAGAATAAATTGCAATACAAACTTAAAATAGAGCAAGACGGTGAAATCGGAAGTCTCACACTTTACTCCCTCAACAGAAAGTTCAACTAGCAATTATCCACAGACTATAACATCTTTATAAAAACCTCAGTACTTGGAAACAGGCCTGGGAAACCTGGATAATCCATAGAACTGGATGAAAATAAATTAAATTAAACTAAATTAGAAGGGTAAGAAGGATGGTCTCCCTTGAAGTGTGCTGCCCTTCCCCACCCCCAAGTTAGTACAATGCCACACAGACAGGACTTCCCTGGGTCCACGGTTTCCACAGGGGAGAAAGAGAATGGGAAATACTGGGTGTAATGGCTTGGCTAGACCTCCTAGAGTCAGGTAGAAAAAAATAAAGAAAGCAGGGCTCACAGAGACCAACTTGAGGATCTTGATGATACCTCTGTTTTGCTACCAGTTGTGGTACCCTATCAGAGATATCAGCTAACTACACAGCCTACCTGCAAAGCTGAGCTGTTTACTTTCAGAGACATGGTGGGAAGTTCAACTGGCTTAAATCCCTAAACAGCTAGTCTGCATGCCTAGCCTTGCCCAGGAAGGGAGATAACTGCCTCTGTACGTTTCAGAGAAGTGTGCAGATAGTTTAAAGAATTTTAAGAGTGGATCAGCTTAGCCAAAAGTCTGTCCATCAATCTCCATGCATTTCAGAGAAGCACAGGGGCTAGGTTTGCTTGAATTGGGAGGCCAAGCGGCAGCTCTACCGAGTCCAAATGCCCACCCAGTGACCTTGCCTTGGCAGGGAGATGCCTACCTCTGTGCCTTTTGGAGAAACATGGGGCTAAATTCTCTCAATCATTAAGGTCATATACCAGCTTGATTCAGCCAAAAGCCCACCACATGTGCCCAAGCAGAGAGCTGCCCACCTCTGCACATTTTGGAGTGTAGGAATTATTAGGCTTGCTTCAGCTGGAAAGCCAAAGAGTAGCTCACCCCTGCCACAGAGTTCACTCCACAGCTCTGCTGAAGTAAGGAATGTCTGCTTCCATGCACTTTAGCCAGTTGTAGCGGTTAGACCTGATTGACCCACAAGGCCAAAGAGAGGCTCAGTTCAGCCACAAAGCCCGCCTCCATGTGCCAGCAAGGCAGGGAAGCAATAGTCTATCATGCATTTCTTTTTAAAATTTCTTTCTTTCTTTTTTTTTAATGGAGTCTTGCTCTGTCACCCAGACTAGAGAGCAGTGGTGCAATCTCGGCTCACTGCAACCTCCACCTCCTGGTTCAAGTGATTCTCCTGCCTCAGCCTCCTGAGTAGCTTGTATTACAGGAGCCTGCCATCACACCTGGCTAATGTTTGTGTTTTAGTAGAGATGGGGTTTCACTATGTTGGCCAGGCTGGTCTCGAACTCCTGACCTCAGGTGATCCACCCACCTCGGCCTCCCAAAGTGCTGGCATTACAGGCTCAATGATACATGTCTATGGAGAATAGCCTCTGGCCCCATATGTTGAAAACACTTTGCCTAAACTTGGACCCCAGCCTATCTATCTCTGTCCAACTACAGGTCTTAACTAGCAAATCACCCAACCAGAGAATACATCCCGTTATCAGTTTGACCAAATGCCATTACAGTAACTAGCCATCAGCTTTGCTTGATAGTAGAACCCAGCCATTGGTCTTCTGAGAGAGTGGGAGTGGGGCACAGCCAGCAGCCCAACCTAACATCAGAGCAAAGACAGCAGTTCTGCCAAATAGATAATTCACAACAAACTCCCTTCCTGGCATTGTCACCAGCTGGCCCTTCAGAGTCACAGGTTAAACTAAATAGAGAAGGTCTATCCCTGCCAAGGAACACTCATAAAAGCCAGAAGAGGTGGTTGTCTCCTCATTTGCATATATAACAATGCAAGGACACAAGAATTATGAAAATTTGGGAATTATAGTAAGTCCCCCCCCCAAAAAAAAACTAATAAAGCTCAAATAAAGGACCCTAAAGAAAGAGATCTATTAAATAACTGATGATAAATTCAGCCTACTCCTCTTAAAGAAGTTCAATGAACTGCAAGAATATATCATAGATTATTAAATAAAATTTGAAAAATAATACACAAAGTGAGAAGTTTGACAAAAAAATATAAGCAATAAAAAGGCCAAACAGAAATCCTATAAATGAAGACTAAATGGAAAATTCAATAGAAAGCTTCAATAGAAGACTCAATCAAGCAGAAGAAAGAATCAGTGAACTTAAAGATAGCATATTTGAAATTATCCAATCAAAGTAGCAAAAAGTCAAAAGAAAAAAGAATAAAGAAAGTCTATGGTAATTATGGGACACCATAAGGAGACCCAAGTTTGGCATAATAGGATGGAGAATAAAGAAAAAAAGGGCCAGAAAGCAGATTTAAAGAAACAATGACTGAAAACTTCCTTACTATGCAGCCATCAAAAAGGATGAGTTTGTGTCCTTTGTAGGGACATGGATGCAGCTGGAAACCATCATTCTTAGCAAACTATCACAAGAACAGAAAACCAAACACCGCATGTTCTCACTCATAGGTGGGAACTGAACAATGAGATCACTTGGACTCGGGAAGGGGGACATCACACACCAGGGCCTATCATGGGGGAGGGGGGAGGGGGGAGGGGGGAGGGGGAAAGGATTGCATTGGGAGTTATACCTGATATAAATGACAAGCTGATGGGTGCTGACGAGTTGATGGGTGCAGCACACCAACATGGCACAAGTATACATATGTAACAAACCTGCACGTTATGCACATGTACCCTAGAACTTAAAGTATATAAAAAAAAAAAAAAAAAAAAGACAAAAAAGTTGCCGAGGATGAGGATGTGGAAAAAAAGGAACACTGTGGTGGAAATAAAAATTAGTATAGTTATTTTGGAAAACTGTATGGACCATCCTCCTACAGAATTAATATATGATCCAGTAATTAATTCAATTTCTGGAATTCCAAACCAAAAAGATTTAAAATCATGTATGTTGAAGAGAAGTCTGTACTCTCACATTTATTGCAGCACTATTTACAATAGTCAAGTTATGGAATCAACTTACGGGTCCACCAACAGATAAATGGATAAAAATGCTTTAAATATACACAATGAAATACCATTCAGCCTTAAAAAAGAAAGAAATTTTGTCATTTGTGACAATGACTGATTTGGAGAATATTAAAGCTAAGTGAAGTAAGCCAATCATAGAGAGACAAACACTTTGTTCTCACTCATGGGAAGAATCTGAAACAAACTCATAGAAGCAGAGAGTGGACTGGTGGTTATAGAGGCTGGATGGTGGAAAGATGATGGTCAAAGGACAGGAGCCTCAAAGAGGAGAAATGTTTTTCTTTGTGATGCATTGCACAGCATGGTGAATATAGTTAATAATAGTGTATTGTACATCTTGAAATGGCTAAGAGATTAAATTTCAAATGTTTTCACCACAAAAAGATTGGTATTTGAAGTTATAAATATGTTCGTTAGGTTGATGTAATTATTCCACATTATATTCATAAATCATAAAAACGCTTTGCACTCCATATGTGTATAAAATTATAAATAGCCAATTTATAATAATTTTTTAAAAATTGAAATAATGGGGCAAAAATGTGATAGAGAAAGGACTGGGGCATTACTTTAAATGCTTAGAGCATTTACTAAGAAACTTCAAGGAATTACAGAATTGTGGTTTGAAGAAATCAAATTAATTGATTTGGTAAAATATTATGATTGGGAGGGGGGAGGGATTGCATTGGAGTTATACCTGATGTAAATGACGAGTTGATGGGTGCTGACGAGTTGATGGGTGCAGCACGCCAACATGGCACAAGTATACATATGTAACAAACCTGCACGTTATGCACATGTACCCTAGAACTTAAAGTATAATAATAAAAAATAAAATAAAAAAATATATTATGATTAAGTCTCTGAAAACCTGTTCTTTCCTTAAAGATTCCAGAGTGAAAAATTATTGTCCTTGTTCTGTGAATTAACAAAATAAACAAATAGTAAATCAAGCAAGTTATATAAACCTCAAAGTATTACAGGTAAGTCCAGTTTAGAAATTATATAAAAGAGAAGTATGTGGTGTTGAATTCAGAACATTGGATATAAAAACATTTGACAAGACTAAATTTCTTCTGCTTTTTCTGGAGCACTGATTGTTGTGTAAAGACTTGTATAGGGAAATTATAGTGATGTCAGAGGAGGAAAGTATCCTTGGAATGAAGGATGGTTGGTTAAATAGAATTAACAGACATTTAAATACATTTAAAGACATTTAAGATCTATTTTTTAATCTATAAAAATAAAAATATATAATTTTTTAATCTATAAAAATCTAATGACAATTATAGACTGTAATTCTAAAAATAGTGGATACTATGCCCTCTGATCAAAGAGAAATACAAAATCCTAGTGACTAATTTATAATTAATAAGGAGGAACAGAAGAGAGTGTTGTCGTTTTGAATTCTGCAAGAGATACAAAAGGGAAAAGGAAAGGAGCATAAAATCTGAGACCCAGGCTTACTCCGAAAAGCACATCAAAATCTAATAAGTCATGTTTCAGACTTATTAGATTGTCATAAGTCATGTTTCAGATGAGTAAAAATGTGAAATATAACAAGTGTTTACTTCAGATGGCAATAGAAGAGACCATCCTTCTTGTCACTGCTTTTATGACTTAAGTGAGATTATATATTACAGTTTTGGTCATGAAGATGTAAGAATAGAACCAGAGAGTGATTCAAAAACAAATTTGAGAGATGGGTAAGCTTACCCCCACTTTACACCATTGAGACTTCTACTTCTCAAGGTCCATGTTAACATCAAATGGAAGTGCTGGGTTAACATGGACATTAAGAAGTGGAAGTCTCAGAATTCTGTTTGCAAGTTTAGTTCTATTCCTCTATATCCATTTGGAGATTTCCTTATACCTTACCCTCCTCAATACACAGTCATTCTATCATCTACTTTTCTTTTTCTTTTCCCCCTCTCTTCCATATCTCCCTTTGCTTTGACCTTTCTCCTCAAATTCCGGGTGATTTTAAATAGACCTATTTCCATGGATGTTAGAAGCAAAAGGTAATTGTTCCTGTTTCTTATCATCCCATGTGTCTCTATCTTGTTTTAAAAAATACAGTGTAATAATCTCACTTTGAACCTTATCTCAGTACGTAGCTCTCAATTTTAAGTAGTTCTTCCAGTTTTCAAGTGTATGAAATCTTACCTGGAAACAAATGGCAAAGGCCATGATGAGTCCACTCAGGATTAAGGCCTTTATCCTGTCCTTTTACCCCCTGTAAAAAAAGAAACAGGAAGAAAAAACATTACCTGCTTGAAAATGAGAGAATGACTTTAACCAAACTGCTAAGTGATACCAAATACAAATTTCAGTGGTATTTTAAGAATAAAGAAAAAATATTTTTCTGAAGTTAAACTTAAAATGTGGATATGAAATTAAAACATACAGATACTTTTTAAAAAATACCATCATTCTTTGCAACTACTAAAAAATTAGGTTTTCCCATTCAGTTTGCTAATGAGATTAATATTTTTATTTAAATTCTCACCTGAAGAAAGCATTTCATCTTTGGTCAAGAATTGTACATAACTAAGGAGTTCTTCACCCACCTAGCACCCACTCAGTGCTACACACATCCCACTTGCTATCCCCTCCCAACTCCCATCATTTAGGATAATCCCAGTGGTTGTGGGATAAAGAGAATTCTAGGAAGGTACATGTTGTACTATTAAATTCAGGGGTCAGCTTTGTAGAACTCAACTCCTATATGTATGATGCATGACATGGTGTACTATATATTATTATGTTCCAAGAACAGGTTCCATGAAATTCTAAGATTCTATGATGTTATTTGTGTTTTCCTTTCTTCTTCCATCTAGTTTATAAATTTTAGTCTATAGGATGCTGTACATGTTCTTCTGAAAATATTTTATAAAACCTTATTTTATTTTTTTGGAAGATGGAGTCTCGCTCTGTCACCCAGGCTGCAGTGCAGTGGCATGATCTCGAATCACTTCAACCTCTGCCTCCCGGATTCAAATGATTCTCATGCCTCAGCCTCCTCAATAGCTGGGATTACAGGCACCCGCCACCACCACACCTGGCTAATTTTTGTATTTTTAGTAGAGATAGGGTTTCGCCATGTTGGCTAGGCTCTTCTCCAATTCCTGACCTCAAGTGATCAGCTTGCCTTGGCCTCCAAAAGTGCTGGGATTACAGGTGTGAGCCACCATGTGTGACTCATACTTTTCTTATTGATAAGTCATCATTGTTAGCTGACTTACAAATTACAATAAATGTATTGAATAATCAAACCTATTTCTGACCTGTGCTAGTCTAATTCTGAGGAACACAATGTGGATTTCCTAATATGACGGTAGTATTGGTGGAAAATGGACACTGTTTCCATGGTGCCAGATTATTAAGACAAGTATACAGAACAAAGGGCTTCTGGTACCAGAATTTTGTGAAAGAAAAAGGGAAAGTAAAGGCGGCCTGTAGTTAACTTAGGGATGACCTTAGGGAAACTCAATAAGTTTCACAAAATCTCTAATCGCATGTAGCTTGTGACAGTGATGGTAGGGTCATCAGTTTCAGTGGCCTTGGTGCCAACAGATCCATTTTAGAACCATAATCAGAAAATTTTGAAATCACTTGGTGTTTTTCTCTGAGTCTGAACTGAATCAGTTTACATCATGATATTTCCCCACAAAATAGAATGTCTTCCTGTGTTCCCCCTTTCAGTAGATGGTATATTATTTACCTAGTAGTATAATTTGGAATCCTGAGTCAGTCTTGACTTTTCTTCTTATCCTCCCATGTCCATCAGTCACTAGAGCCTCTCTACATTTTACTTCCTAGATAGTGTTTTGAATCAGTTCACCTCTGATCATCTTCATTAGCAGCATCCTATCCAAGTTAACATATCTCATCTTTTACTTGGAAATAGTAATAGTTAAATCTGATAATTAAGAAACTTCGTAAATTAACACTATGGCTTCTATGTTTATTACTCATCTTAAGAAAACAATGGTTCAATTTCTTATTTATGGTTATAGAGTGACATATATATTGTGAAATGTCTCAGAAGTTTTGAAAATTGATCAAGTACATTTTACAGTTTTCCTCAATATTCTAAAGTTTCATAGAATTGAAGAATAAACCAGTATTTGCAATAACTTAAAAGGAGGATATCAATAATCTTTTCTCCATCGGGTTAAACACATTTAAGCACTTACGCTCAATGTTCCTATGTTAGGGGAATTTGTGAAATGTGTCTACCCAACTGCATCCCCATTCCAACTCCTCACAACCCAGTGGACCTAGAATCTCCCAAATTTTGGAGAGCGTGCATTACATTATCTACTAATCCACTTTCTGAATACTTTTTCAATTGCTGTGACCATGCATATGAGAAATGTAGGTAATTTCCATTTGGCATAATAGTTTTCCTAATTCCATAGTGATTTATTTATTATTTTCACATATTCATCTATATTATACCACACAGCAGAACAATGGTACATGTGCTGGTTCTGAACAACTATAGCTGTGAGAAATCACCAGTGTACTTAAGAACAAAAAAAGCAAAAACTTTTGTAAGGCATTCCTAGAGTAGTAAAAAGGAGCACTGAACTTGGGATCAGAATGCCCAGGTTTGACTCTCAGCTCTGTCGTTTTATTACCATGTGAGCTTGGTTAACTTACATATGAGTGCTATGTTTCTCACCTATAAAAAGAGACTAATTCATGTACTATTTACTGGAATAAGTTGATGTCAAATTGAATTAGAATACTCACAGAAATGCTTTGCAAACTCTATAGCACTACATAAAAATATTAAGCTTTAACTAACTTGCGCATTGAATTTTCCCAATAATTTTTTGTTTATAGGTATATTTAATGTAATTTTTAAACTCATAATTCCTGAATTTGGAATGACAACTTTTATTTATTCATTCAATAGATATTTATTGAGTATCCATTTTTTTTTTTAGCAGGCATTGTGGATTCAATAGGAAACAAGACAGGCCCAGTTCCTGCCATGAGAGTATAATAATTTATTGGGAAGAGGTATAACTAACAAAAAAGAGTGACTGTGATCAATTGATCTCTGATTAACAGAACAAGTATGCTTCCACTCAGCCATTTCTTTTGGACAAACTTTCTTCATTCATCTTTTTTTTCCCAAGAACTTCACAAAGATCAGAAGTCAGAGCTTGGCTGCACTTATATCACTGGGTGCCTGTGTGATAATCAATATCATAATAAGTGTTGTGCAACAACAATATGCAATGTTGTTTTTTTTCTGAGAATTGAGGTAATCACTTTAAAGTTAACAAAATTATGTATACTTATACTATTACACTGTTATGACTCATAATAAAATTTGCCTCTTTTACACTAAACACATACTCTTCTTTATGAAGTCAATATTATCCTAGGAGTTCCAACTTATGTTTTTATCTTGATTGAATATTGGAATGTAGTAGAAAGAATGTCAGAAGCTAAGGACTTTGGTGTGCATATTCCCCAAATTTGAGTTTAAATTTAACAATTGTGTAAGAAAGGTCCTTATATGGACTTTTTATCATGTAACATTATAAGCTAAATGTTTATATAAAAATTATTCATGTCTTCGCCAATGTGAACTCAAGTATATTTAGAAAGTTTTAGGAAAGTAGACCAAGCTTCTTGTTATCAAAAATAAAATGCATTGTTTATTAACATGCTATATATGGAGAAAAGAGATTATTAACTATTTCATATTTAAACACCAATCAAGTTTAAATAAAATGTTGAATACCTGGAAGTATTCTTATCAAATTATTGGGTATTTTAATATGACCCTAGATGTATTTCTGTTAGGTTGATTTTTAAAAAGTAGGATAATTTCTGACATGGGATTTATATCCAATAATGAGAGAAGGGAGTTTGAGGTCAGCTTACTCATCTGTCTTAAGATGTCAAGTTTAGGAAAACAGGGCAGTATAAAATGATTTGATAGTAGAAAATTTGAAAGGAAAACAAATGTGTATATATATATACACACACAAAGCATTCTTTGTGTAACTGAATAGTACTTTGTAGTAACTTTGAGCTTCCTGAGGTCTTAACAAATATTAAAGGTATACCCTTGGCTTTACAACTAGATCATATGTTCCTGACGGTGCCTTTAATTTGAACTTTGGAAGCCATTTCATAAATTCAGCATATCTTTCTGTCAAGAGAGGCTGATAATTTTCAAAACAATTAAATCCAACTCCTTTTAACAGTTTGTCCCTCAGTTTATAATTTACTTCTGTCTTTTTGCATTTTATTATTAGTAGCAAGAAGAAGCCAGACATACACTTAATGCTTTGGAAATCTTATCTAGATCATGCAATTCACCAGGTACATTTTCTACTTTCCCAGTAGCTTCAGGAAACAAAGATACCTCTCCAGTTTCCAATAACATGTACCTCACTTCCTTTTGACCTATCACCAGCAGCGACCTTAAAATTCATACATTTCTACTGAAAGTCTGCTCGAGGCAATTTAGGATTTCTCTAACATGCTTCTTAACATACTTCCAGTCTTTATTCACTGCCTGGTTTCACAGCCACTTCCATATTTTTGAGTACTTTTGTATTTTTAAGTACCAAATTTTGTATTATTTATCTATTGCTGCATGACAGTAGATGCTTGATGGCCACATCTGCAAAATATTGTAGTGGAGGTCCTAGCTAGAGCAGTAACGAATTAAGAAAAAAAGAGTGAACAAAGCTAAAATTCTCATAATTGTAGATAGTAGGTTTGTGTCTGTAAAAGATTTAGACAAATGTACAAGAAAATTATCAGCATTACTAAGCATCACTATATTACATGGTCAATGTTTGAAATCAATGATATTTCTATATATCAGCAATGAAAATATAAAATTTTAAAATAATTAACATTTCTAATATAAAAATCAAATACCTATGAAATCTAATGAAATATGTTAAAGCTCTACACTGAAAAATATGAAACTTTACTGTATTAGTTTTCTGTTCTGCCATAACAAATGACCACAAACAGAAATTTATCACATTATAGTTCTTAAAGTCACAAGTCTAGTGTGAGTTTGTTTTTTATTATTATACTTTAAGTTCTAGGGTACATGTGCATAATGTGCAGGTTTGTTACATATGTATACATGTGCCATGTTGGTGTGCTGCACCCATTAACTCGTCATTTACATTAGGTATATCTCCCAATGCTATTAACAGACTAAAACAAAGGTCTCAGCAGACCTCATTCCTTTCTGAAGGCCCTGGAAGAGAATATTTCCTGCTCATTCAAGATGTTGACGGAACAGTTCCTTGTGGTTGTTCAAGTAAGAGGTTCATTATGTTTTATTTTAGCTGTAAACTGGGGAATTTTAGTTTTTGGAGACTGTGCATTTCTTGACTTATCCCTTTCCTCCACCATCAAAGCTGGATGGTCCTTCTCATGTCACATCTCTCTGACTCACTCTTCTGCCTTTCTTTTCCAGTTTTAGGGACTAATGTGATTGGGGTCACTTAGGTAATCTATGATAATCCCTCTATTTTAAGGTTCTAAACTTCAATCACATTTGCAAAGTTCCTTTTACCATGAAGGATAAAATATTCACAGGTTGCAAGAATTAGGCATAAATATCTTCTGGGGATGGGTACTGTTCTGTCTATCACAATGATTAAGCAGATTTAAAATGACCTAATAAAGCAGAGAGATCTACCATATTCATAAATTGGAAGACAATATTTTAAAAATGTGAATACTTCCCAAACTGAACTGCAGACCATTTTGTAACTGGTAGGTCAAGTCTTAAGTTTATATCAAAATGCAGAGGCAATGACTCAATAATTTATACTACCAGTTGACAAATTTTTTGTTCATATATGGTAATTGGGTCAGTATGCTATTCGTGCAAGAATAGTCAATTAGATCAGTGGAATAGAGAAACGTACACATACTTTTCTGATTTATGACAAAGGAGGAAGAAACAGAAACAGGTTGCCCTTTCAATAAATTAATCATGATCATTTACATATCTCTGTGGAAAAAAACAAAAGGAATCTTGACCCCCATCTCACATGATCTACCAAAAATTTAATTTGAATATATTATATATCTAATACAAATCTAATAGTAAATAAGGTGCAATTGACATCTATAGGGATGTATCATCAAATGATGGCTTTATCCCCTTGAGTCATCAATTTGGAGGCCTGGGTGTTGATATTATCTTCAGTGGTAGAGTTAGAAGCTAAAGATTCCGAGGATGAAGTTGTAGCACATGACAGAGCTGCGGCGACAGCAGAAGTGGGAGTTGTCACACCCAAGGATGTAGACATGATACATTCACTGGTGGTGGCATCAATCCCTAGGGTTGTGGCACTTATTGCAGTTGTGTCTTCAACAGGTGTGGAGACTATGGCAGCAGCAGTGGTGGCAGCAATGGGAGGGAATGTGGAACCTGTGTTTGCTGAAGTTGTAGGGGTGGCTTGAGTGGTGGAATCATCTATGGGAGGGTGGCATCATTCTCTGTGTTTGTTTCAGTTTCTATGTCCTCTGTGGTAAAATCAGAGGCAATGGTGAAAGAAGATGCTAAAAAGGTATTGGATCCAGCCCTTGGGTTTTTGGAGTTTATAGCGCTGGGAGAGGCAGACCCTTGGAGTGTGGATTCCACTGAAGCAGCCTCTGAGGCTGTACAGATAGATGCTGGGGCAGTTGCAGTGGAAGTAGACACTGTGGATGTAGCACCTGTTGCTGAGTTAGTAATCAGTGTCATTAGGGTTGTGGTAGCAGTGACTGAGAATAGAGTTTTAGGTGTGCTGGTGGTTGCATCTGATCCCTGAATTGCAGTGGCAGTTGAACTAGTTTTAGCTAATGACACAGAGGTTTTGCTTTTGGATATAGTACAAGTGATTATGGCTAAATTAGTAGTAGCTCCAAGGACAGTGGGGATTACACTGGTTGGGGCACCAGTTGCAATGTCTTCAATGCCTGATGACCTTGTCATAAATTTTGGTTTATGACAGTGTGGTTTGCAGGGTCATGGATGTTTATGAGATATAAATTTGCCAAGCTGGAGTGGATGAGTTTGGTGCAAAAGATGCTAGTGCTTTACTTAGGGCCTGACTTATCAACTTTGGACAGATTTTTTTTCTTTAATTACTCACTTATCAATTGAAGATAATTAGATGTCTTCTTTGTTACAATGAAGGAGGATACAGATTTGACAGGTACAGACTTTGATTTTGGGAACTCAAAGGTGAGATGAAGCTCTTTGTGTACATTTACAGAGTGATGATACAAAAGCATATGAACCCGTGTAACTTCCTATTGAGGTGGGTGGATGGAAATCTTTTGTAATGTCCAGGCAGTGGAGTTGTGGACTGGTCAACTGCTAATTTTCTTCCTTGTTGTCTGGTGTTATGATTGCTGAATTTCTCTGCACTCTAGGAAATTATATTACTGAGTGAAACTCTTGATTAATTATCATGTAATATTTTCATTACTGCTCTGTAAAGTGGCCTTATTTTTAAATTAATTTTATTTTTTATTTTAAGTTCTGTGGTACATGTGCAGAATGTGCAGGTTTGTTACATAGGTAAATCTGTGCCATTGTGGTTTGCTGCACTCATCACCTAGGTATTAACATGAGATATTTCAATACAAGCATGCAACACATAACAATCACGTAATGAAAAATGGGATATCCGTGTCCTCAAGCAAACATTTCAATTACACTCATTTAGTTATTTTAAAATGTACAATTAAATTATTATTGATTATAGTCACCCTAATGGGCTATCAAATATTAGGTCTTATTTATTCTTTTTTTTTTTTTTTGTAACCAATAACCATCCCTATCTCCCTTCCACCCTGCCACTACCATTCCCAGCCTCTGGTAACCATCCTTCTACTCTCTATGTCCATGAGTTCAATTGTTTTGATTTTTAGATTCTACAAATAAGTGAAAACGTGATGTTTGTCTTTCTGTACTTGGCTTCACTTAACATAATGATCTCCAGTTCCATCCATGCTGTTGCAAATGGTAGGATCTCATTCTTTTTTATGGCTAAATGGTACTTGATATGGTTTGGCTGTGTCCCCACCCAAAATCTCATCTTGAATTATAATTCCCATAATCCTCATGTGTCAAAGGCGGGACTAGATGGAGGTAATTGGATCATGGGGATGGTTTCCCCCATGCTATTCTAGTGATGGTGAATAAGTCTCATGAGATCTGATGGTTTTATAAGTGACTGGCATTTCCCCAGCTTGCACTCTGTCCTGCCATCCAGTGAAGAAGGTGCCTGCTTCTCCTTTGCCTTCTGCCATGACTGTAAGTTTCTTGAGGCCTCCTAGCAATGTGGAACTCTGAGCCAATTAAACCTCTTTCCTTTATAAAGTTGTCAGTCTCAGTTAGTTCTTCATAGCAGTGTGAGAACGGACTAATACAGTACTCCACTGTGTATAAGTACCACATTTTCCTTATCCATTTTTATGTTGATGGATGCTTAGGTTGCTTCTAAATCTTGGCTATTGTGAATAGTACTGCAACAAACATGGGAATGCAGATATCTTTTTGATATACTGATTTCTTTTTTAGGGGATATATACCCAGCAGTGGTATTGCTGGATCATATGACAGCTCAACTTTTATATTTTGAGGACCCTCCAATCTGTTCTCCATAGTGGTTATACTAATTTACATTCCATAAGACAATGTATGATGATTTTCTTTTCACCACATCCTCTCTAGCATTTTTTATTCCCTGCCTTTTGGATAAAAGCCATTTTAACTTGTGTAAGTTGATATCTCACTGTAGTTTTGATTTGCATTTCTTTAATGATCCATAATGTTGATCCCCTTTTCATATACCTGTTTGCCATTTATATCTCCTTTTGAGAAATGTCTATTAAAATCTTTTGCCCATTCTTTAATCGAATGATTAGATTTTTTCCTATAGAGTTGTTTGAGCTCCTTAATATTCTGATTATTAATCTGTTGTCAGATGGATAACTTGCAGATATTTTCTCCCATTCTGTGGGTTGTCTCTTCACTTTATTGGTTGTTTCCATTGCTGTGTAGAGGAGAGATTTTTAACTTAATGTGATCCTATTTGCCCAGTTTTGCTTTGGTTGCCTGTGCTTGTGGTGTATTGCTCAAGAAATTATTGCCCAGACCAATGTCCTGGAGATTTTCCCCAACGTTTTCTTGTAGTACTTTTGTGGTTTGAGTTCTTAGATTTAAGTTTTTAATTCATTTTGATTTGATTTTTGTATATGGTGAGAAATAGGGGTCTACTCTCTTTTCTTTCCTTTCTTTTTTTTTTTTAATTTTTTTCTGAGATGCAGTATAGCTCTGTCACCAGGCTGAAGTACAGTGGCACAATCTTGGTTCACTGCAAACTCCACCTCACAGGTTCAAGTGATTCTCCTGCCTCAGCCTCCCGAGTAGCTGGGACTACAGGTGCACACCACCACGCCCAGCTAATTTTTCTTTTTTTTTTCGTAGAGACAGGGTTTCACCATGTTTGCCAGATGGTCTGTATCTCTTGACCTAGTGATCCGCCCTCCCTGGCCTCCCAAAGTGCTGGGATTACAGGCATGAGCCACCACACCCAGCCAGGGGTCTACTTTCTTTCTTCTGCATATGAATATCCAGTTTTCCCAGCACCATTTAATTGAAGAGACTGTCTTTTCCACGGTATGAGTTCTTGGCACCTTTGTCAAAAATGAACTCACTCTAGGTATGTGGATTTGTTTCTGCATTCTTTATTCTATTCCATTCATCTATGTGACTGTTTTTATGCCAGGATCATACTGTTTTGGTTACTATACCTCTGTACTATAATTTGAAGTCAAGTAATGTGATTTCTCCAGTTTTGTTCTTTTTGCTTAGGATAGCTTTGGCCATTCTACATTTTTTTGTGGTTACGTATAAATTTTAGGTTTTTTTTTTTTCTATTTCTGTGAATAATATCATTGGTATTTTGATAGGGATTGCATTGAATCTGTAGATTGTTTTGGGTAGTATGGGCATTTTCATAATACAGATTCTTCTAATCCATGAACATGAAATATCTTTACATTTTTTGGTGTCCTCCTCAAGTTCTTTCAATAGTGTTCTATAGTTTTCATTATAAAGATCATTTACTTCTTTGGTTAATTTCTTGGTATTTAACGTTATGTGTGGTTATTGTAAACAGGATTAGGTTTAAATTTCTTTTTCCCACTTTTTCAATTTTGGCATATAGAAATGCTACTGATTTTGTATGTTGATTTTGTATCATGTAAATTTACGAATTTTTTTTTGTATCAGTTCTAATAGTATTTTGGTAAAGTCTTTAGGTTTTCCCAACTATAAGATGGTATCATCTGCAAACAAAGATAGTTTGACTTCTTCCGTTCCAATTTGGATGCCCTTTATATCCTTCTTCTGTCTGATTGTTCTAGCTAGGACTACCAGTACTATCTTGAAGAATACTGGTGAAAGTGGGCATCCTCATTCTGTTCCAGATATTAGAAGAAAGGCTTTCAGTTTATCCCCATTCAGTATGATACTAGTTATGGGTCTGTGATATATGGCTTTTATTATGTTGACGTATGTTACTTCTATTTCCAGGTTTTTGATGGATTTTATCATGAAGAAATGTTAAATTTTATCAAATGCTTTTCAGCATCAATTGAAGTGACCATATGGTCTTTATCTTTTATTCTCTTGATATGATGTATCGCACTGATTTGTTGCTATTAAGAGACTTTGGTGCATTCTTCAGTATGTCAGTTGCGTTTTTCAGCTCTAGAATTTTTGCTAGAATCTTTTAAATTATTTCAATTTTTAAAAAATTTGATAGAATTCTGAATACCTTCTCTGTGTTATCTTGAATTTCTTTGAGTTTCCTCAAAATGCCTATTTTGAATTATCTCTCTGAAATATCACATATCCCTTTCACCAGGATTTGTCCCTGGTGCTTTATTTAGTTCATTTGATGAGGTCATGTTTTCCTGAATGGTCTTGACATTTGTAGATGTTTATCTGTTTCTGGCCATTGAAGACTTAGGTATTTATTGTAATCTTTGCAATCTGGGCTTGTTTGTATCTATCTTTCTTAGGAAAGCTTTCCAGGTTTTTGAAGGGACTTGGGCCCCACACCCAATCATGCTGTCGATTTTGTAGATTCATAGAGGTACCACCTTGGTAGTCTTCCATAAGATCCAGGAGAATTCTCTGGGTTACCAGGCAGAGACTCTTGTTCTTTTCTCTTACTTTGTCCCAAAGAGACAGAGTCTCTCTCTTTGCTTTGAGCCATCTGGAACTGGGGTGTGTTGGTGCAAGCTCCCCTGGGGCCACCACTGACCAAAGTCACTACTGGGACTTTGCTGGGTCAGACCTGAAGCCAGCATAGCACTTGTTCTTGCTGAAGGCCCACTGTAACTGCTACTTCACTACCACCTATGTTCACTCAAGGCCCTTATTCACATATCGTGACCTTATTGCTGTGGATATTTTCATCTTGGGAGTGATAAGACTTAATAAATTAATCAGAAATAAAACACAAATAATCATTAAAGAAATGATACTGTCTTGTGGAAATAAGCTGATGGTTTGTAAAAAGAATGTGGGTCAATCTTATAGAATTTACTAAATAATTCTGGGAAATACTAAAATCTAATTTAGAGAAGTCAATTTTAATTGGTGACATTTTACCACTGTGACTATGGAATTTTGTAATTAATTTTTGGCTTTGCATTGTGAATTGAATATAAGATATTTATATATGATAGACTAAAGAAAGTAGTAAAAAGGTTTTTACAATAAGGTACTTAAGTCTATGAAACTCAGAGATAATGTGGTGACTAAACTCTAATGTAATCAGAAGTAATTTGTTTAGAAGTCAATTCAAGATACTCAATTTTATCAAACTATGGAAAATATGTCTTATGATTTTATTGTGAGTCGGAGTCTCATGTAAGCCCTAGAATATTGTGGTAATAATTCTCTATGAAATGCAAGAAGAATGGAATGAAACTTGAAAAAACTGAGGGTGTCTAAATGAATTCGTGCAGATTGTCAAAAAGCAACTGAAACTACAGAACATTATGAAAATGATGCTATTTTACAAAAAATTATGTGATGCTTCTAAATCATGTATAATTAAGCTGGAAAAGCATGAGAAAATTATTTAATGAGTCTTTCAAGAGATATTTAGGAAACCCTCAATATAGTGTCTAAAATTAAGGTGTCCAGTCTTAGCAAAGCTAGTAATAATCTGGTTATATAATATGTATTTCTGAATAGTCCAGTCTGTGAATCAACTGTATATTTGATGTTTGAGTGGAAAAACTGCTTATTGCCCTTGCTTTTTAAGACAGAATCATAGGCTCAATTAGCCGAAAAGAAACCAGTTTGAGATGTGAATCCCTCCTTATGTAGACTTCAGAGGATACCACCCACACATGCATTCGAGATGGGAGGATGTGGGGATGGAAAAGCAGCACAGGCTTTGTTAATAGCATCCACAAGTTTAATTCCAGTCCTCCCAACATGCTTAGAAAATGTCTCAAATCCTCTCAATGGTTTTGGTCCTGATTTTCCTTTGAGCTCTCTTTTTGTCCTCAATTTTTGCTTTCAATCCTTTTTATTTTTATCTTCTAATCTGAGGAGATTATAAGTAGACATATTCTTGTGATTAAGAAAGATTTTTCTTTACTTCCACCTGGTTCTGTCCAGTTTGTAAAGCCCCAGTGCCATATTCTCGCTCTAAAGTCTATATTTGTGTATGTATTTCTCAATATTGGGGAGTTCTAGGCTTCCTTCGAATGAAGTCTTCAGTGGGAAACAAGCGGCAATGGCCAGGATGAACCCAATCAATGTTAAAACCTTTATCTTGTCATGTTAACTCTTGCAAGTTTCTAAACAATAGAATTTTACACTAGTGTTTTGATAGCAACTTGGAATTACTTTTTCAAGGAACTCTTCATTGTCTCATTATTTATTCTCATAGCACTTATAATGATTTAAAAAAATAATTACCAAATTCATAGTTGTGTTTATGTAATTATATGTGTAATAGCTGATTTCTACGCCAGACTTTATATTCTGTGAGGGCAGAGGTGGTGTTTTTTATTTATTTGATTATAAATGTATCTCATGTATTTTAAGCATAGCACATAGAAAGTCATATGGAAGGATTTATTAAATGATTTTAGCTATGTATATCGCTGCAGAAATGATACATAAACCTGTTTTTTTATTCAACTTTTATTCCACATGATGAATAATTAAATTTGTCATAGATGATCTTTTAAATTTACCAATCTCTCCTTTTTCCATAGCTTTTCGTTAGCATTTAAACATGTTAAAAACCTTCTCGGTCTACCACAAGCTTGTAAGCGTGATCAATCTGCAGCCTGTGAGCTGCATGTGGCCCAGCATAACTTTGAATTTGTAAACTTTCTTAAAACATTATGAGACTATTTTGTGATAAAAAGAAACAATTCATCAGCTATCATTAGTGTTAGTGTATTTTATGTGTGGCCCAAGACAATTTTTCTTCCAATGTGGCCCAAGGAAGGCAAAAGATTGGACATCCCTGGTCTACAACATAGATTCTACCTCCATTTACTCTCTTGTAACTCCTTAACTTCATAGTCAATCTGCTTAGAAGGTGTTAGAAAATAATCTAAATTTTATACCTCTTCCCCTTTAACCCACTGCAATCCAGCATCTCACCTCACCACTTCCCTGAAATCACTATCAAGCTTGTTAGCACCGTCTTTGTTGCCAATACTAATGGATGTATTTTTAGTTTATATTTTACTTACTCATTCTGCAGTGCTGATTTTTATTACACAACTTTTCTTAACCCTTGCCCTCTGCTAAATTACCTCTCCCTGGCTTTTCTTCTAGTTCTTAGTCACCTTCTTTGCTCTATCCATTATAGGTTGGGCTTAGATAGGATTTCACCTCATTTCTTCTACAATCTCCTTCTGTAGAATTCCTGCACATAGCCATACATCTCCTTCGTACCAGCACCTTCTACACCTTCTATACCTGATGACTTTTTCTTTTTTTTTTCTTTTTTTATTATTATACTTTAAGTTCTAGGGTGCATGTGCACAACCTGCAGGTTTGTTACGTATGTATACATGTGCCATGTTGGTGTGCTGCACCCATTAACTCATCATTTACATTGGGTATATCTCCTAATGCTATCCCTCCTCCCTCCTCCCACCCCACAACAGGTCCCGGTGTGTGACGTTCCCCACCCTGTGTTCAAGTGTTCTCGTTGTTCAATTCCCACCTATGAGTGGGAACATGTGGTGTTTGGTTTTCTGTCCTTTCGATAGTTTGCTGAAAATGATGGTTTCCAGCTTCATCCATGTCCCTACAAAGGACATGAACTCATCCTTTTTTATGGCGGCATAGTATTCCATGGTGTCTATGTGCCCCATTTTCTTAATCCAGTCTATCTTTGTTGTGCATTTGGGTTGGTTCCAAGTCTTTGCTATTGTGAATAGTGCCACAATAAACATACTTGTGCATGTGTCTTTAGAGCAGTATGATTTACAATCCTTTGGGTATATGCCCAGTAATGGGATGGCTGGTCAAATGGTATTTCTAGCTCTAGATCCTTGAGGAATTGCCACACTGTCTTCCACAATGCTTGAACTAGTTTACAGTCCCACCAACAGTGCAAAAGTGATCCTGTTTCTCCACACCCTCTCCAGCACCTGTTGTTTCCTAACTTTTTAATGATCACCATTCTAACTGGTGTGAGATGGTATCTCATTGTGGCTTTGATTTGCATTTCTCTGATGGCCAGTGATGATGAGCATTTTTTCATGTGTCTGTTGGCTGCATAAATGGATGACTTCCAGGTCTTTTTCTAAAGGATTCAACTGCTGAATGAACTGTTTCTTTCTGTCTTCTTCTTTTTTAATCTCACCTTCTTAGGCTCACTGTATCCCCCTTTGATCTGAAAACTATTCCTGGACTCTTTTCCTCCTTTGAGAAAGTGATAGAGAAATTAATAGAGACCTGAAGCAGGAATGACCATGAGATAGGGTTATATATCTAGATACCTTCGTAGGGGTATCTTGAATTCTAGACAGGAATTGTTCTTTTCTGAACCTGGACAGTATCCCCAAGTAACCATATGCCTCAAGTCTTATATATAGAGAGAGAACGAATGAAGTCATTCTTTCACTTGATAATGTAACTTGGTTTCTCTGTGTCTTTCCTACTTTGGTGGGAAGGAGGGTGTTGGTGATGAGAGTAGAAGAAAACATTTTGTGTAGATAGGATTATTACAGGTTAATCTTGAAAGAGCAGCAATGAAATAAATATACATATTTCCCGAAAAGAAAATTTGTCCTTTGCATATTCTCCCAAGACCATTATAAGTGAAAATTAGTGGTTATTTTTTAATTATTATCTTGTTATTTCTGAGCTATTGTTCTTTTTTGAGCAACTTATCAAACAAAAGCATTATTTAGTAACTATTAATTATAGAGCAATTAATATATTGTCATGCATTCTTACAGTTTTAGGACTTTAATCAACTCTATTTTTGCATAATTTACTTCCTTGTTATTTGAGGAGAATCGAAATAATCAGTGTGTGAAAATATTTAAGGAGAAAGCTGAAACCAAGATTATTCTAGCTGCTTAATCTGTATTAAAATATTTTTTAAAGTAGCTTTATTTGGAAAAAATGTAGCTACATCTTTCTTGTCCAGTTTGAAATTAACTATCAGAATTATTATATTTGCACCATTTTCAAGCTTTCTTTTCTTTTATTTTTTGAGATGGAGTTTCGCTCTTGTTTCCCCGGTTGGAGTGCAATGGCATGACCTTGGCTCATTGCAACCCCCACCTCCCTGGTTCAAGCGATTCTCCTGCCTAAGTCTCCTGAGTAGCTGGGATTACAGGCATGTGCCACCACACCTGGCTAATTTTGTATTTTTAGTAGAGACAGCGTTTTGCCATGTTGGTCAGGCTGGTCTTGAACTCTTGACCTCAGGTGATCTGCCAACCTCGACCTCCTGAAGTGCTGGGATTACAACTGTGAGCCACCGCACTTGGCCCATTTTAGAGCTTTCTGAGTGTATTCTGAATTATGTGAAGCTTACTTTGCCTGGTTGTTATTTTATCATTTACTATTTTTAATATGAAAATATATAATATATATATATTAAATCACCGGTCAGGACATATGGTAAACATTCTGTGGTCTGAAGAAATGTAAGTGTGAGAATTCATCAGTATATTTGAAAATTCATTGCAGTGATTATGGTAAGGTTGTTCTTACATGGTAAATGTAGTTGTCCTTAAAATTAGAACTATGTTTAAATCCTAGCAGTCATTTAGTAGCTATCTGACTTTAGAGAGATTATTTAACCTCATATTTGTAAAACGGATAATATATTCCCAATTCACAATGCAAGATGTTGTTAAATTTATATGAGAACATTAGTAATGCACGAAATATATTGTAAATTCACTGGTAAGTCTGGTTAATAACGTAAAACCTAAGTTATTTATATATTCAATTGAATGAACAACTGTTTACCTTAACTAATTTGTATATAAAAATATTGATTATAACTTGTCTCACATTGTAAACATTTATTTTAATAAATTCCATGCACTAATTCATTCAAAATATTAAATAAGTACTATTTGTGGGGCACTGTATTCAGTACTGAGGATGCATCAGTTAATAGTAGTAATGGTGCTAATGAAAGGTCAAACGAAAAAGAATGGCCTTCTTTTTCCATGGGCATCTTTTAGTGGATCCAACACATCTCAAGTGAACAGTTCCTCTACTACAATATTTCTTTGCTTCCACCTTTGATTCCAAGAGGCTCTTGAGTTGGATGCCTGCTGAATAATCAACAATGTGGTAAATGTGCCAGTAACAGAACAATATATAATGCTGTCTTTTCATGAGATTTGAGGTCATCAGTTTCAAACCAGAAAGGCCACATACATTTAAGACTGTTCCACTGATTTGACTCATAATGCGATTTGCTTTCTTTCACATATAAGTTTTCCATTTGCTTCAGAACAATAACCAGTAGATACCCCTTTGTGAAGTTTACAATTATAGTTCTATTGGCTAGATATTGAGACATAACCAAGAGGGTTTTTGAGTGAGGGGATTCTTGTCCTCAGATACCAGCAACTATTAAGTAGCAGACTCGCATCACATTATTTATCCAATATTAGCTACTATTTTTATTATACAATATCTTTATTGTGAAAGCATTCTTTGAGCTCTATTAAACAAACCTGAGAATCTGCACTAATTATTTGCATTGTTTCCCCAGTAAGATATTTCCTGATAATATTGCACTAAATTTTAAATAAACCTTATTTACTGATTATGTCCTTATAAAAAATGGAAAGATTATTGAAAACATCAGCTGATACTAAAATACGAATGTTTGTAGTTGGACACTGATGTTGAGCTGCAATGCAGGGCAGTGGTCAGATACAGACTACAGAGCCAGACATATTTGAGTACAATCGTTAGTTTCTCTGCTTACTAGCAGAGAAACTTGGACAAATGACTTACTTTCTTCATGCCTCAATTTTCTCTGTAAAATGAGGATAATGATTCTTTTTATTTCATAGGGATGTTATAAGGATTGAATGAATTAATATAAGTGAAATATTTACAAAAGCACCTAACCCATAGTAAGCACTACAGAGGCGTTATTATTATTGTTGTTAGTAGTAATAGTAGCAGAAGCAGCAGCAGCAGCAGCAGTATATTCATATATTCTAGTATTAGGAATTTGGGGTACAACAGAACCTTGAAATAATGACCAAAAATAAAGAAAAGTTTATTGACAAATGAAGTTGAAGATTAATGTGGATTTTGTCAGCTACTATAAATTAGTATACACCTGGAGTTCTCCTCCCTCCTTCCCTCCTTTCCACCTTTCCTCCTTTCTTTCTCCTTTCCTCCCCTCCCCTCCCCTCCCCTCCCCTCCCCTCCCCTCCCTCCCTCCCTCCCTCCCTCTCCTCTCTCTCTCTCTCTCTCTCTTCTTTCTTTCTTTCTTTCTTTCTTTCTTTCTTTCTTTCTTTCTTTCTTTCTTTCTTTCTTTCTTTCTTTCTTTCTTTCTTTCTTTCTTTCTTTCTTTCTTTCTTGATGGAGTTTCACACTGTCACCAAGGTCGTAGTGCAATGGCACAATCTCGGCTCACTGCAACCTCCACCTCCTGGGTTCAAGTGATTCTCCTGCCTCAGCCTCCCTAGTAGCTGGAATTACAAGTGCCCGCTACCACACCCGGCTAATTTTTTGTATTTTTAGTAGAGACAGGGTTTCATTATGTTGGCCAGGCTGGTCTTGAACCCCTGACCTCATGATCCACCCCATTCAGCCTCCCAAAGTGCCAAGATTACAGGTGTGAGCCACTGAGCCCAGCTGCCACCTGAAGTTCTTTATAGGATTTCTTCAAGTGATTCATCTATAACGCGTCACTTTTAGTTTTGAAAGTATTACACTGTATGGCAATAGAAAATCACAGTAAATTATTTTGTGTGACAGTAATCAGTAGAGAATTTAAAATGAAAGTTTATTTCCTAATTAATTGCTAGAGTGCTACACACTTGTTTCTCTAGCTTGGTCTTTAACACATTCTCTTGCATGCTTTTATTCAAATTGTGATTGGAGCGCTATCTACTGCATAGATTATATTGAAACATAAGCATCTTTGGGATTGACATCATTTGGAGAAATAGCAATTGTTCCTTTTTCAAAGGTGGTGTCAGCTTCAAGGTCGATGTCATAATCCACATGATTGTCGCCACCCTTAGTGCGGACTTACAAAGTTTCAGGGTAGTCTTGAATTTGCTAAGGCTCGCATTAGTCAAACAAGTTCCAGATGCAACTTTTTGCTCAGTCCCCAATTTACCTCTATATCAGTTGTTGCTAAACTTAGCTTACATTTTGTTGGTTAATTCTGATGTTGTTATAGGCACCCATGTTTCTGAAGAAGGAGATGTAGCGAGCACATTTGGGAGCATGTTGATGATCATTCTTGCTAATGTGGTCCTCGTGGAAATAGTAGGTTTGGGGGCTATTTGGGGAGTGGTAAAAACAGTGGACCCGGAGGAAGTGGTGGTATGTGGTAGATTCTTAGAAACAAGAGTGACAATAAGATTGTGCCTAGAGAAATGAAGAAAGTTAGGGTGTGAGTAACAGAAGGACAGGTACTGGTTATACCTGTACAAAAAAGTTCATTTAAAAGTCTATGTAATTTAAACCCTGCTTCCCCTTTTGTAAATCTTATTTTCTCCTCCACTACCCTCTTCATGAACCATTTGCTCTGGATTATCTAAACCACATCCTATTTTCCTTAAAGGTCTGTTGCTTTTCTGATGCTCTTCACTCTTTCTGGAATGCTCCTAGACTTCTAAACTAGGGGTCTCAATGACCTGCATGTTCCTGCAGGCCCAAATAAAATATTCTCACTCTTGGGAGCCTTCTTTTTTTTTTTTTTTAAATTTATTTATTATTATTATACTTTAAGTTGTAGGGTACATGTGCATAACGTGCAGGTTTGTTACATATGTATACTTGTGCCATGTTGCTGTGCTGCACCCATCAACTCGTCATTTACATCAGGTATAACTCCCAATGCAATCCCTCCCCCCTCCCCCCTCCCCATGATAGGCCTCTGTGTGTGATGTTCCCCTTCCTGAGTCCAAGTGATCTTATTGTTCAGTTCCCACCTATGAGTGAGAACATGCGGTGTTTGGTTTTCTGTTCTTGTGATAGTTTGCTAAGAATGATGGTTTCCAGCTGCATCCATGTCCCTACAAAGGACGCAAACTCATCCTTTTTGATGGCTGCATAGTATTCCATGGTGTATATGTGCCACATTTTCTTAATCCAATCTGTCACTGATGGACATTTGGGTTGATTCCAAGTCTTTGCTATTGTGAATAGTGCTGCAATAAACATACGTGTGCATGTGTCTTTATAGCAGCATAATTTATAATCCTTTGGGTATATACCCAGTAATGGGATGGCTGGGTCATATGGTACATCTAGTTCTAGATCCTTGAGGAATCGCCATACTGTTTTCCATAATGGTTGAACTAGTTTACAGTCCCACCAACAGTGTAAAAGTGTTCCTATTTCTCCACATCCTCTCCAGCACCTGTTGTTTCCTGACTTTTTAATGATTGCCATTCTAACTGGTGTGAGATGGTATCTCATTGTGGTTTTGATTTGCATTTCTCTGATGGCCAGTGATGATGAGCATTTTTTCATGTGTCTGTTGGCTGTATGAATGTCTTCTTTTGAGAAATGTCTGTTCATATCCTTTGCCCACTTTTTGATGGGGTTGTTTGTTTTTTTCTTGTAAATTTGTTTGAGTTCTTTGTAGGTTCTGGATATTAGCCCTTTGTCAGATGAGTAGATTGCAAAAATTTTCTCCCATTCTGTAGGTTGCCTGTTCACTCTGATGGTAGTTTCTTTTGCTGTGCAGAAGCTCTTTAGTTTAATGAGATCCCATTTGTCAATTTTGGCTTTTGCTGCCGTTGCTTTTGGTGTTTTAGACATGAAGTCTTTGCCCATGCCTATGTCCTGAATGGTACTACCTAGGTTTTCCTCTAGGATTTTTATGGTATTAGGTCTAACATTTAAGTCTCTAATCCATCTTGAATTAATTTTCGTATAAGGAGTAAGGAAAGGATCCAGTTTCAGCTTTCTACTTATGGCTAGCCAATTTTCCCAGCACCATTTATTAAATAGGGAATCCTTTCCCCATTTCTTGTAGTCTTGGGATATTCTTATAAATGGTAAGGTACAGACCTCCCTAAGTAACCTGGAGGTATAGACAGAAAGATGCTGGAAGATTTTAAGTAATGCAATTTTCATGTTTAACTTCATAGTCAACTTCTCATGGTTTTTGGATAACCCACAAATAATAACAATTTAATTATTTTTTATGATTTTTGCCAGTCTGCTCAAGTGGAGCCCATCCAGGCTGACCCCTTTGGTAGTTGCTGTTTTACCCCCAAAATGCAAAACATGGTTTATTGTTTCCAGGCTACTTCCATGTTTTTCTCTTCTCTCTTCCTCATCATAAATCTCATGTTTTCCCTTTGCTCATTGACAACATTAGCCTTCATCTGCGTGCAAATCACTGCATGTCTCAGAGTTATCCTTTGACCATCTTTGTGTAACTTTTTGAGCTACATATTTATTCTCTTTTTATTTTTTTGTCATATAAATTCACTGGTGCTGAGTTGCTTGTTGAAAATATTAACTCACATGATTTTTCCTTTATAATGTAATCACCAGCTTCATAACATGGTTGCAAGATATGCCGTGGCTTACAGTTAAAAATAATTTATAAGCTCAACATGGTTTAAATGACTTTTTTAGTTTACCAGATTTATAAAGTAATTTCTTACTCATTAGAACAAGACCTTCTAAGAAGCTCCCAGTTAATGTATTTATTGTAATTGGTGAAACATAATTTAAAAAATACAAGTGTTTTAAATGTAGATTTTTACACATTTGAAAACCTATTTCTAGTTGTTTTAAATTAATAATTTGATTAGTTAATAAATTTCAAGAAATATTAAATATCTGAAAGTTTGATTCTCTGGTTTTCAAAGTAATTAAAACTCATGATAGAATTGGAAAGCTCAAAAAACTGTAATAAAAATAAAAATAATTACTTATAATCTCATTACCTTGATAATTTTCTTAAAAAATCTCGAGTTTAGCTAATTATATTTGACTTTTAATAGTTGGAATTATGTAAAAATTATGTATTATATTTTTATTATGTATTATTTTAATATGTATTAACATTATATATTATATATTACACATTAAGTTTTTTATATCCCAAATGTTATGTAAGCATAGAATTCTATTGTAAACTTTTTGTAAATATAAATTTAATGACTTTGGTCATCCCATGAGGATATTCTACAGGACAGGTTCTAATCCATTCTTTAACTGATAGGTTGTTTTCAGTTTATCATTACTATAAATAATTTGTGATGAATATATTATTCATAAAGTTTTCTCTTATTTTCCTTACTTCCTTTGTCTTTAACTGCTAAATAAGTATATTTTTATTTACTTATAAGTAATTTTATTGCTATTTTATTCTTATTTATGATTATGTTTCTTTGCTGACTAAACTGTGCTGAAGTAACTGTGTATAAGCATAAGGTGAATTTCCACCACCCAAAAATTTAAAACTTTTGAGGTAATCTGAGAGCTTCAGAAACAAGCAGCCATCTTGTTTACATTTATAATCACCTAAAGAGGGAGCTCTTGGTTTGATGATTTTTCTCATGTCTAGTGAAAGAGAAGCAAAGTATATTTAATATTTTAAAATGAGAATTTGAAATCTAACTTTTCTTACCTATGACACTGAGGATATATGATTTCTGACAGGGCAGGAAAGAGCAAATGATGAGTCCACCTGTTAAATTTGAAGACAAGGATCACTAAGTTGGATAAACTCGTACTCTAAATGTTTCTTATTATTCATCCCTGCTGATTAAAAAATAAACTAAAAAAATAAATTTATATATAAATTATGCACATGTATTATACAAGATATATTATATATACCTAAAATATAGCAAACAGAGAAGTCTAAAGTGTGGGATAAAGAGATATTTAAGGTTTAACGCTTTCTTTCTATTCTGCATTTGTCTTCTTAAAGACAACTAAACAAGGCTATGTATAAGCTAGTGATATTATACTATCGGTTCATCTCTATTTCAAATGTTCACAACTGGTCCACAAAGAATTAGAAGATATTTTTCCTGTGAATCAGCAAAAATGCATAGAACAACTCTAGGCTATATTTATTTGCAAAACAATTCATACCATCTATCTCCAGAGAAAAGTCTAGAACCCTAAAGGATAAACCTAACAAACATACAATGGAACAAGAAGTATTAGAAGCCAAAAGCAAAACAAAAGGGATATAAACACCTTAGCCCATAGAATCAGGCATTGCAGGAAATGGTGACAAAACATTCAGTAGTCTTAAATTCTATGAAAACTATTGACTTTTTATAATAATTCAAGTGAAAAAGATTTTGTGAAATTACTTGTTTTTACATATCAAACGTGTCCATAAATGTTTGCTTATATATGTGTGTATTTCTCTGTGTGTGAAAATACATATACATATACATATTTAGATATTTCAATAGCCACTGCTGATTCTACTCTGAGAGCATTTCTACAGAATCATGATTTGATATAAAAACAATAAGGGGAAAAATACTGAACTTACTGATACACACATAGTTGAGAACATAACTTATGTTGAGAAATATTAAATAAACATCAAGATGATCCTGAGTGGCCCCTCAGTTAAATTCTTATTTTTTTACAAGCAAATGGTACTTAATTTTAAATAACTATTCTGATGATAATCAAAGCTTAATTTTCATCAAGACAAGTTTTATTTTTTATAACAATTTTGCTGATAGAAGTACAATTTCATTGAAGGTGCTGATTCAAATGGGGGAAAATATCCTTAATTAAAGAGAATGCTTAATTTAAGAGATCATGATTATTTTATTCTTGAACCAAATTGAATATTATTTCTTAACTTTTCTTCACATACCTAGTTTATGCAAACAAAATAACTGAACTTTATATCAAATACATATCATGATATTTTAATGCATGCCTGAAAGAGAAAAAAAATCATGAACCTACTAAAAGAAGACATTTCCAAAGACTCTGGCGTTACCTACACAGATAAAGTGTTTGGGATCTTCAAATTCCTAGGAATGAATCAATGGTTCTTGATTTGACTGAGAATTACACTTATTTATTTATTTAGAGACGGTGGATTGCAGTGACGCGATCATAGCTCACTGCAGCCTCGAACCTCCAGGCTTAAGGGATCCTCTCACCTCAGCCTCCCAAGTAGCTGAGACGCCTGGTGTGTCAACAGGCCTGGCTAATTTGTATATTTTTTGTAGAGATGGGGTTTCACTATGTTACCCAGGCTGGGCTTGAATTCCGGAGCTCAGGCTATCTGCCAGCCTTGGTCTTCCAATTGCTGAGATTACAGGTGTGAGCCACTACGAGAATTTTTAGCTGAATCTTAATTTAATGAGACAATCAAGAACACATTCTATTCTTCCTACTTTTATTCTCTTAGAAAAAAGGGGAAAAATGAACATTATGTGATTACTTGTGTTTTAATTGTAAATAGTTCTTGGAAAAATAAAGTGACAGTTCTTTGATAAGCATTGGTTCTTCATATGTGATTCTCTTAATAATGCCATCTTAACTTTAAAAAATTAATTCCTTTTATTCTGTTAGAAATTTGATTTCTCTTGTTTCAATCATCTAACTCTCTCTTAGAAGTTCATTAACTTTTGTATAGAATAAACTGAGATTTGGTATGAATAATTGAGATGTATTTTAAGTCTATATAAAGGATTTTTAATAAAGTTTATTTCAAAGATACTTTCTACTTTTTTGTGTGTGTTTTTTTAGAAGCAGAAATCTTTAGTCTCTACAGAGACTCTATATATGTGCTCTGGTTTTGAAAATCTATATTCAAAATGCGTGCTGACTATTGCCCAGTGTTCATATACAAGCATGATATGACTTTTCAGAATAATCCTATTGCGTAAAAGAGATAATAAGTGGGCCGAGGTGGGCGGATCACGAGGTCAGGAGATTTAGACCATCCTGGCGAACATGGTGAAACCCCGTCTCTACTAAAAATACAAAAAAATTAGCCGGGCGAGGTGGCGGGCGCCTGTAGTCCTAGCTACTGGGGAAGCTGAGGCAGGAGAATGGCGTGAACCCGGGAGGCGGAGCTTGCAGTGAGCTGAGATCCGGCCACTGCACTCCAGCCTGGGTGACAGAGCAAGACTCTGTCTCAAAAAAAAAAAAAAAAAAAAAAAAAAGATAATAAGTGGAGATCAATGAATAATTATTATGTTATATATTTGTATGTTATTATTATGACATTCCATCTTATTTTTTATGTATATTTTTATAACCACAAAGATTTTTTTCAAGGTATCTGTTAATTGGTAATGATACTTTAATCCCTTTCCTTAAGTGTAACTGTTTACATGTTTTACCTGTATGAATCCGAGATTTCCTAAGAATCAGTAATATGTTGTTTCAAAGGTAAAGTTGAGAGTACTGCAAAAATTATTCTTTCTCAATTATATACTGTAATTATAGGTATTCTCCTTTTCTTCACATTATTAGGGAAAAATACATGTTGTAATTAAATTAATATATTTGTATAGTTCCCCTACTATTTTGGGAATCTATTTTATTAATTTCTGAGATGCATAAATAGAAGTACAACTTTTTGATAAATCTACTCTAATGTCCCATGATACTATAAATTAATACAGCACTTTACCTCTTCCTATGACTTTGTGCCCCATGAATTTGCTTAGTCGTATTTTTAAAATCATACTAGTGCCTATTTTACTACAGTTTTGTTCCTTTGAAAAAGTAAACTTTTAAATATTTCATAGTTTTTAGATTTGTTGCAGTCTACCAAGAGAGGCCTCTGGTAATATAACTTCTGTGTTTTTAACATTTAGGAAGGTTATCTTTGTGGTCTAATCTGTGATCCAGTTTTGTAATGTACCATGGGTGTTTAAAATAATGATGTGCTCTCAGTTTTTAACACAGGTTAGAATAGATGCAGCCCATCTGAAAGTAAATTCTTCCTTTTGCCTACAGACTGACTTATAAACCTTGTTTTGTAATATCTTTTGTAAAAAATTTTGTGAGTACATAGAAGGTGTATATATTTATGGGTTGCATGAGATGTTTTGATACAGGCTACAATGTGAAATAAGCACATTATAGAGAATGGGGTATCCATTCATTCCCTAAAGTATTTTTCCTTTGAGTTACAAACAATCTAATTACCCTCTTTAAGTTATTTTAAAGTGTATAATTAGTTATTATTGACTATAGTCAACCTAATGTGTTATCTAACAGTAGGTCTTATTCTACTTTTTTGTACCCCTTAACCATCCCCTCCCATCCCCCCACTACCCTTCCCAGTCTCTAGTAACCATCTTTCTACTCTCTGTGTTCGTGAGTTCAGTTGCTTTGATTTTTCGATCCCACACATAAGTGAGAACATGTGATGTGTCTTTCTGTGCCTGGCTTATTTCAATTAACATAATGGTCTCCACTTCCATCCATGTTGTTGCAAATGGCTGGATCTCATTCTTTTTATGGCTGAACATTACTCCATTGTGTATATGTGCTACATTTTCTTTATCCATTCATCTGTTCATGGACACTTAGTTTGCTTTCAAATCTTAGGTATTGTGAAAAGTGCTGCAACAAACATAGGAGTGCAGCTATCTTTTTGATATGCTGATTTCCTTTCTTTTGGGTGTATACCTATCAGTGGGATGGCTGGATTATATGGTACTCAATTTTTAGTTTTGTTGAGGAACCTCCAAACTGTTTTCCATAGTGGTTGTACTAATTTACATTCCCATGAACAGTGTACGAGTTCCTTTTTTTCCACATCCTCACCAGCATCTGTTATTGCCATTTGGATATAAGCCATTTTAACTGGGCTGAAGTGATACATCATTGTAGTTTTGATTTGCGTTTGAACATCTTTTCATATACTCATCTGCCATTCTGCCATTTGTATGTCTTCTCTTGAGAAATATCTATTCAAATCTTTTGCCTTTTTTTTTTTTTTGAAACAGGGTCTCGCTTCATCACCCAGGCTGTAGTGCAGTGGTGCCATCTTGGCTCATTGAAACCTCTGCCTCCCACCCCCAGGTGATTCTCCCATTTCAGCATCCTTAGTAGCTGGGACCACAGGCGTATACCATACCTTGCATTTTACCCATTTTAAAACCCAGAGCATTGATTTTTTTCTGTAGAGTTATTTGAGCTCCTTATATATTTTAGTTATTAATCCCTTGTCAGACCGGTAGTTTGCAGATATTTTCTCCCATTCTAGGTATCTCTTCAGTTTGTTGATTCTATGCTCTGCTGTGCTGAAGCTTTTTAACTTGATATGTTCCTATCTGTCCATTTTTGCTTTGGCTGACAGTTCTTCTGGGTATTCTCAAGAAATTATTGCCCAGACCAATGTCCTGGAGACTTTTCCAGTGTTTTATTGTAGTGGTTTCATAGTTTTGGGTCTTCATTTTAAGTCTTTAAGCCATTTTGGTTTGCTTTTTGTAAATGCTGAGAGAAAGGAGCCTCGTTTCACTCCTCTGCATATGGATATCCAGTTTTTCCAGCACCATTTATTGAGGAGACTGTCTTTTCTGCAGTGTATGTTCTTGGCACCTTTGTTAAAAATGAGTTCACTGCAGATATGTGGATTTGTTTCTGGATTCTCTATTTTGTTCCATTGGTTTGTGTATCTGTTTTTATGCCAGTACCATGCTGTTTTGGTTATATAGCTCTGTAGTATAATTAGAAGTCAGGTAATGTGGTTCCTCTAGTTTTGTTCTTTTTGCTTAGGATAGCTTTGGCTCTTATGGGTCTTCTGTGGTTCCATGTAAATTTTAGATATTTTTTTTCTATTTCTGTGAAGAATGTCATTGGTATTTTGATAGTGATTGCATTGAATCTGTAGATTGCTTTGGGATGTATGGACATTTTAACAATACTGATTTTTCCAACCCATGAATATGAAATATTTTTCCATTTTTGATATCTCTTCAATTTCTTTTACAAGCCTTTCATAGTTTTCATTATAGAGATATTTCACTTCTTCAATTAATTCCCAGGTATTTCATTTTATGTGTGGCTATAGTAAATGGAATTACCTTTTTTTCTTTTTCAGATTGTTCACTGTTGGCATATAGAAATGCTACTTATTTTTGTATGTTGATTTTGTATCCTCCAACTTTGCTGAATTTGTTTATCAGTTCTAATAGTTTTCTTGTGGAGATATTATCTTGTAACCAGTTATCCAATTCAGAAAATTGCTTCTTCTTTAATGCTATCTTATCTAATATACAAATTCTCAATTTTTACTGATATTTATTCCCTAATATATCTCAAAATTGTCCCCTCAATTTCACCATTAGGCCTTTACTAACTCTCACCTTCATCTTACATTAGCTAAAAGAATTTACCTTCTTTTACACGAATCTTAAGTTATTTCATTGTTTATAGCAAGGATTACAAGTTTAAATGCCTAAATTTATGAGAAGTTACTCAACAGTGAATAGGTGGAAACAGGTGAAATGAGGAGAGCATGCCCCAGTTGTAAGAGCAGGGAGTAGCCGCTACTTAGTTTTAGTTCAGGTATACTCAAATTGTTGGTCAGGAATGAGATAAGGAGCTTGCACCAGAACACATTGCCTTTGTCAACAAGAAAGTCTTGCTACTGAATGAGTGAAAGAGTAAATGAATGAATCAATAATTAAAAGGAAACTGAAATAAATAGTACAAGTGCATAATGACAAAAAGTGATTTATGTCCTTCACTCATAACTGACCGGTAAACAGTTTATGGTCCAGCAGCCAGCTTGCAGCACACATCCACCCAAGTACCATCTTTTCCATAACACTTTTTCTTTAAGACGCAGAATCTCACTTTGGAGTGCAGTGGCACAATCATAGCTTACTGCAGCCTTGAATTCCCGGGCTGAAGCAATCCACTCAAATATCCCACGTAGCTAGGACTACAAGTGCACACCATCATAACACTGTTTTTTCCTGATCACTGCCGTGATCTCTCAGTCTGTAAGACATCTCCTTTTCTATTTTGAATTGTACTATCATTAGTTATATACATATAGTATGTTTCCTCTTTTACTGTGAACTTCATTAGTCCAGAATAATTGTCTGGGTCTTTTTGCACTGTCTCATAGCACTTAGCAGAGGAACTTGCTATTAATAGATGTTCAAAATGTATTTTTAAGTGAACATGTTAAATGAATATACCCCCTTATCTGAAATTACTTTTTTTTTTTAACAAAAGAAGAGCCTTGGTCAATATTTTAGGTGTATAATTGTTTAAATGTATAAGAAAAAGCAGAGCAGTTAGCAGAAAATTATTAGACGTTAACATGTGTGACACTAGAGAGCAGATGAAAACTTATGCCTGTGCTTAGCAGATTGTTATCTTATTTCTCATCTGCAGTTAAAATATCTTCAAAGGCTATACAAAGAAGAGAAACCTTGTCTACTAATTTGGTTTAGGCTTATAATATGAATCCAGATTATGAAAATATAATATGTACTCATGATACATATCAATTGTGTATCATGGGTACATTGATTTTAAAATCTGTGGAATAGTCTTGATAATAAGTATTTTAAGATAAAAATTGATCAATCTAAAACTTGTGGTCTGAAAGGAAAAATATTTGTTTTTTAATTCTTTTAAAATACTAGATTACGATGTACGTATTCTGTTGACTCCACATTGCAAAAGAGCAGAAGAAATTTGTGATGGGAAATGTAAATTTATGAGTACAGCCCTTCTGGTGAGCTATAGAATGATAGTTCTCTCTCTCTCTTTCCATCTCTCTCTCTCTCTTTCTCTCTCTCTCTCTCACCAACACTCCCAACACAAACACTCCCTATGAAATTAGATCAACATCCTGCTTATTTCTCAGAGGATGTAGGTGTTTGAAGGAATAGTGATAACCTTGGAGAAAAGGACCAGGCGCAGGATTCCTCAGTCCAATTACCCTTGGGACTCGATGTATGCATTGGGACCCGATCTATGAGTATGTGATCATAGTAGTAGGGAGAAGTCCCAAAGCTGCCACTGACATCATTCATTCAAGACAGTCTTGTTGGATCTGAGAAGCTCATGTCTTGTTCTTTCAGTGCCTTATAACTCAGGAATGATTTAAAGAGTCTTTCTATACAAGGAGATATGTATAGATTTCTAGGACTCTTCTGGGCCAAATTTTCTTTCAGGCCAAGAAGAAATTTAGATGATCTGAATAAATCTGTCTCCTGTTTTATAGCAGCCTAGAAATGTCATAGCCTACAAAAATTAATTCCTATTTTTCGATAGGTAACAATTTTAAGTGTTCATTTCCTTTCATAAGAATGAAATTCACCAAGCCAATAAATTATCCCTTTAAACTATAAGAGACAAAGTTTTGTTGGATAATTTAATCAAGGTCAGTGAATGAGGGATTTTAAGAGAATTAAAAGAATTTAAGAGAGGGGAATTAAGAGAATTTAAGGATTGTTGCTCTTAGGACATCGAAGACACTTTAGAATGAAATAAGAATAAAAGACAAATTCCACTCATGTCAAGTGTTGAGAACTATGAACTTTTTGAATCATCATTTAAAAATGCAATGACAATTCTTGTGGTGCTTCAGATATATGATATGATATGTTGGCATAAAAGGAAAAAAGACTAAAAACTACATTATAGTATATGCTTACAGCATTGCTATGTTTTCACTGCTAAACATTTTCAGTATTTTCTCAAATATTTGATCGTTGTTTGGGGTATCCAATCAACATTCAAAGGCTATGTGGAGTGGCTGTCACCTGTAGATTCTGAGCAGTGTTATCAGTTGTAGGTTCTCAGGCATTTTGTATAGGCACAGTGGCCCCTGGAGATGAAGGAATAACAGCACTTGTGGCATTAGATTCTGTAATTATGGTGGAACTTTCAGCAAGCTCTGGGTCATACTCGTACTCAGAGACTGGATTATAATCTTCAATGTCGTAGGTGTACTCTTCAGGGACAGTGACATTTCTTTCAGGCTTAGTGTCAACAGTAGTATTGGTGGCACTGGTAGCATCATCCAGGGCAGTGGTGGAATTAGGGGCAGTAGTGGAAGTGTTATTGGTCTCAGGCAGAGTCGTGCCGAGGGTAGAAGCAGTCACTCTTAGAGCGGCTGTCATGGTTTCTAGAGCCTCCATAGTGGTTTCAGTGTCAGTTGCACTGTTAAGTGCTATCTATAGTGGCTGTGAGTTTGGTCATAGAAGCAGTTACAGCAGTCTCTTTAATAGTTGTGTCAGTTTTAGCAGTAGTGGCTTCAACTTCAAACATGGTTTTACCTACTGTGGCAGCAGTAGTGTTAGTTACCACAACAGTGCCACTTTCAAACGTAGCGGTACCTTGCCTGGTGGTAGTGTAATCTGCAGAGTGGGTGATGATTTGAGATACAGAGATAGTTGTAGTAGATAAGAGGGTAGTAGAAAAGGCCTTTGAGGTAGGTGTAATTTAAGACATGCTAGTAGTGATATCATTATTATCTCCAACGGCTGCCATGGTGATCTCTGCAAGGATAGGAGTTGGTGTTGTGTGTGATGAAGTAGCTGCTTCTCCAGAATTCTGAGATGGATACTTTTTTGGTTGATGTGGACAAGGTATGGGCTTATGAGGTTTAGATTTGTGAGTTTGAAATTGGGATGGATGCATTTTTATTGAACATGAGGATGGTGGATGAAGTTTGTGCACATGGTGCTTGGGAACATTTAGTAAAGTCAAGTAAGTTGGAGACCAGGACGTAAAGGACCTATCTTCTCTGGTTTGTTTTTGGAAGGTAGACACTGGCTTCCAGCAGAATTGCATCTTTGAGACTTTTTGGCTGTGAACTTTGCCACTGTTTTTAAGTAAATCTGGAGCCTGGGAAATTGCTTAGTGGACCCCTCTTAGAAGAAACTGTCCTTGTTTTACCTGTGGAAACTTTAGGTGTAGGAACTAGATGGCTCCTCACTGCACCCTGGAAAAATGATGTCTGCCAAAGTGCAGCTTTGGCAGCTGTAGTCTTTCTTTTGCTCCCTTTACAAGTGATTTCTGTGTAGCACTGACAACTGATGATCTTTTGTTTGTTTTGTGAGAAGATGATGTCCTCTTGGTTATAGATTTGGTAACTTTTGACTGTTTCTGTTTAGGCTTAGCAGCTGTCTTTTTATAGCAGTTTTGGTGAGAGACGCCTGATTGGGCATAGACTTGTCAGGTAAGGTCACTTTATGTGTAAACCTGTGGATTAATTTCTGTTGTTTTTTGAAGTTGTTTTGGTTGAGGCTGATTTTTTACAGTCTTTTTAGCTAGAAATTGCTTTTTGGCAGAGTTAGACTCCTTTGCTGGATTTTGAGAGGATAATGAATGTTTGGATGTAGACTTGGATGTTGAAGATTTAAAAGAGTTGGTTGTTAGAGATTGGTTTGGTAAAACTGATACAGGTGATTTTGGTTGAGTAACAGTAAGTGAAGCCTGGCTTGATGATTGCTTTGATGTCTGGATGTAGGCTTGTCTTAGTGCAGCCTGGCTATGCGAGGACTTTGTTTTTCTGGTTTTGAAAGATGAATTTAACCTTGATGGCATTTGTCTCAATAGATCATGAGTTTTAAGGCTCTCACTTGTCTAAATTAAAAATACATGTATAAGTAAAGACTAAGTACGTGTGACATCAAGCTACATTGAGTGTATTTAAAAATATTAATTGATAACAATAGGAAATAGCCATTTTGATGTTATTCACGTTTTGATTTTCATTTCTTTCTTTTTCTTAAAAACTACTTTCAAAAGCAGTTTTAGGTTCACAGAAAAGTTGAGTGGGAAGTACATAGAGTTCCCATATACCCCTTATCTCAGCCCCCTATCCCAGCCTCCTTTATTATCAGTATCGTGTACTAGAGTGGCACATTCATTACAGTGGATTAACTTACATTGACACCTCATGATCACCCAAAGTTTATAACTTACATTAAGGTTCATTTGTGGTGTTTTACATTCTGTGGGTTTTTGCAAATGTATAATGACATATATCCATGATAACACCTTACAGAATAGTTTTCACTGCTGTAAAATCTTCTGTGTTCCACCTATTTATTCCTTCCTCTCATTGAATCCATGGCAATGACTGATCTTTTTACTGTCTCCATCGTTTTGCCTTGATCAGAATGTCATATAGTGGAATCACACAGTATGTAGCTGTATTAGAATGGCTTCTTTCACTTGGTAATATTGACTTTTTCCATGTCGTTTCATGGACGGATAACTCATTTCTTTTTAATGATGAATAATATTCCATTGTCTGGATGTACCACAGTTTATTTATTCTTTCACATACTATAGGATAGCTTGGTTGCTTCTGAGTTTTGGCAATTAGGAATTAGAGTTGCTATAAACATCTGTGTAGTTTTTGTGTGGACATAAATTTCTGATTCTTTTTGTTGGCTACATTTTTATTATTTGTATTATGACTTCAAATGTTAAGTTTAAAATTTATTGCTTCCATAGCATGAAGTATGTCAAGATTTTGTTATTTAAGGTCCTTGTCTTAGCCATTCTAACAATAGTTGTAGATATTTTGTAATGAATAATTCAAAAGAATTATTTTTTTAATATGGAAAATAACTGTATTAATACAAAATGTTTATTTTATGGGAACATTTAAGTGTTTAATCTTACCTTCCAAAGTTTCTGGGATTTCTTAGTATATGCCAATAAAATATAGACATAATACACTTGATCTTTTAAGTATAATTTTGCTCATTAGCCTTGACTATTAGCTTTATAATCTTTATCCCAATATCATGGACATCTGGCAACTATGATAGCATATCAGGTTAGGAAGATTAAGAAGAGGAGATGCTACCATCTTCTTCCAAATATTGAACTAGAGTTAAGATAATATATAATATTGATATAGCAATTTGTTTATCATTCTGTTGACATTCAATTTTCTTTCCTTGAAAACTGAGATTAAATTATAAAAACATTCTCTCTTTACACTTTCAGATTTCTGTGATTGATAATATAATTTGAGTAATTTTCTTTTGTATTTAAAGTTGGCCTGACAGTGTATCATTGCCTTTGATAGCTTTGATTCATAATCACTAGTGAACTGTTAAGGTCAACACTGCTTTTTCTTCTGGATTTTGGTAAGAAAAGCCTAGGCTATTTAATTCAATTAAATCAGTATTTCTACTTTAGTCACCAACAATCCATTTTTCCTTTCCTTGTTTATTTGCTTAACAAATATTTATTTAGCTGCTACGCTCTATTAGACCTCACCTTGGAGAGACAGTGGTGAGCAGAACACAGTCTCTAGGGTTTATAGCCCTGGTGGGAGAGGTGGAGAGGCCAGTATCATTGAGTTTAAGGAGTATTAAGGGACAGAGGAGCTGGGAGGGGCAGGATGATGGGTGGCACATTAGTGGATCACTTGATTTTGGAAGTTCAGGAACTATTTCCTCAAGGATATAAGTCAGGGATTCAAATTTTGATTAGATGCTATGAATTATCATGGTGATCTGAGCAGCTTCAGAAAAGTGCTGGAGGATGGTGATGGTATAGCTAAAGCAGTGACAGAAGTCTTTGAGTCACTGGGGTGAATAGCATGATGATCTAATGAAGAGAAATGAAGTGGGAAGGTAAACAACAGGACTTTGAAAATGGACTTTATCTTAAGGACAACAGATGTCCTTGGCAATATCACTTAGGGAGTTAAGGGATAAATGAATGAACATTTATTGAATGACCAACTAATATAACGTACTCTAATACCTTAATTACTTTAATCAGATAAAAGGTTATATGTTCTAGTGATATGATAATGGATATGACAATGATAATAAGGTACTCTAATACCTTGAATACTCTAATCAGAGTAAAGGTTATATGTCCTAGTGTTATGATAATGAGGGTTGGTGGATTGAATTGCTAGAGTTCAAAGCTAAATTCTACTACTCAGTATTTTCTTATCTTAACCAAATTACTTAATCCCTCTGAGCCTCAATTTCCTCATATCTACATAAGTATAATAATAGTACTTTCCTAAGAGAATGCAATATAAAATAAATACCTATAAAACCCTTGTTATAGAGCCTGACGGTACATCAATAAATCAATAAATAATACTTTCCATTATATTTATTGCCCAAAGTTACACAGCTAATATTGAGCTGACACTTTGATCAGATTCTATACAAATATGAACCCTATACATTTTCACTACCATATGTTTGTCCATGTGGAGTTGTTTCCACATATGTAAAATGAGGATCAATAACAAATTACTTCAAGAGTTTATTGGTGAAGATTAAAAGGTCAGCATGTGTACAAGTGCTTTATACATTTTAAAGTGCTATGTAAACACTTGTTATATAATGTAGCACTGGATTCTGAGTACCTGGGAACTTTCAAATATGGCTATTTTGCAGGATTGAGAAATAAAATGTTTTTCTAAGTCTCATTTTATTTACTATGATGTCTTAGAGGTGGGAGGGAAACATGCTGTATTTACAGTGAGCAATCAACTAGTAATCGACAGAAGTAAATGACTACAGGTGACCATCTCCAGATCAGATCTCTTCTGTGCCAACAACCGAATTTCTCATGTGTAACAAACCACTTCTACCTGGATGAATCCTTGCATCCGAAGTAATTTATCCAAGTCAAAGATAAGCAGCTCAACAATGTATTTTGTGAACATGTAAAAATAGTAGCTGAGGGATTAAGTACATATTCCAGTTAGTTAATCCAATTGATGCAAATATGGATTAACATCATATCTGGGAGGTAAGTGTTTAACTTAAATATTACTTTTGGCAACTCATTATTAATGTTATTTAATGAGACATAATCATATTAATATGAGCCAATATTAAGAATGTTTTTCTTGTTTCAAAGTATTTTGCTTCACATTTTATTTCACTTGCTACATTGAAAATGATTTTATAGTAGTTTTTACATGATTAAGAGCATAGACTTTTTATTTTTTATTTTACATATTTAAGGTATACAACATAATTTTTTATATACATAGTGCTATGGTTACTACAATCAAGCAAATTAACACTTTCATCATTTCACAATGTTACCATTTTTATGTGTGTCAAGAGCACCAAAAATCTGTTAACAAAAACCTCAAATAAAATACAATATTATTAACTGTAGTTCTCATGTTGTACATTAGATCTCTAGACTTATTCATCCTGCATTCAACTCTGTATTCTTTGACCTACATCTTTCCAGTGTGGCCCATCCCTGGTAGCTACCATTTTGTTCTCTGTTTTTATGTATTTGACAGATTTTTTTTTTTTTTATTCCACATGTAAGTGAAATTAGCTTTCTGTCCTACAACTTCAAAGTTCATCCATGTTGTGGCAAATAGCAGAATCTCTTTCTTTTTTTTAAGGCTGAATAATATCCCTGTGTGTTTGTGTGTGTGTGCGTGTGTGTGTGTTTCAACATATTTTATCCATGTCCCTTGATGTACACTTAGGTTTTTTCCACACTGGCTGTTATGACTAATGCTGCAATGAACAAGAGAGTGCAAATATCGTTTCGAAGGGTGATTTCATTTCCTTTGAGTAGATACCCAGAAAAGGGTCTTTTGGGTCATACACTAATTCTATTTTTATTTTCTATAGGCACCTCCACACTGCTTTTCACAATGGCTGCACCTATCTACATTCCCACCAACAATGCACAAAGATTCCCTTTTGTCCACATCCTTGTCAACACTTGTTATCCCTTGTCTTTTTGAAAGTCATCCTAACAGATGTGATGTGATATCTTATTGTGGTTTTGATTTGCATTTTCTTGATAGTGATGCTGATCATCCTTTCATATGTGAGTTCTTTATATATTTTGGATATTAATCCCTTATTAGATAAATGGTTTGCAAATATTTTCTCCCAACGTATGGGGTTTTTATTTTGTTGATTATTTTCTTTGCTGAGCAGAAGCTTTTTAGTTTGATGTAGTTTATTTACTTATTTTTGATTTTGTAGCCAGAGCTTTTAGTGTGATATCCAAAACAATTTTTGCCAAGGCCAATGTCAAGGAGCTTTCTCCCTATGTATTCTTCTAGCAATTTTAAGGTTTCGAATCTTACATTGACTTTTTATCCATTTTGAGCAGATTTTTGTGTATGGTGTAACATATGGGTCCAATATCATTATTTTGCATGTGATATCTAGTTTTTCCAGCACCATTTATTAAAAAGACTATAATTTTGCTATTGTGTCTTCTTTGCACCCTTGCTGAAAATTAGTTGACTGCATACGTTCAGGTTTATGTATGGGTTCTTTACGCTGTTCCATGTGTCGGTTTTTAAAGAGCATGGACTTTAAAGCAAGACTTTGAGTTCAAATCTCAGCCTCACATGGGGAAAATTACTTCATTTCTCTTTCACTTATAATAACGACAAGAACAAATATATGTAGTTCATGACTACATATTAAATGAGTAAATACATACAAACAAATAGAAGATTGGCAAATATTATGTACTTTATAACTGCTTGTTACTTATTGTTAATATCAGCCATTATTATTGTTTGTGTTCTTGAAATACCTTGTATATAA
This sequence comes from Macaca nemestrina, assembly GCF_043159975.1. Lineage (NCBI taxonomy): Eukaryota > Metazoa > Chordata > Mammalia > Primates > Cercopithecidae > Macaca > Macaca nemestrina. The sequence goes on along the minus strand of NC_092127.1, from coordinate 132,883,592 downwards.
TAGGTGATAAGATTTTTAATGATATAAATTTTGCCTTTTCCACATATTTACTTTGTTTTTCAAGAAATTAATAATATCATTAACGGTCATAGCAAATAAGGTCTAGTCATGTCATATTCCTTCCATGCCTCTGTTGCAGACTCTCCATTTGAGTGAGAGAGCAGGTAAAAGACTGTAAATCAATCCTAATAATAACACATCTGTTGGGAGTCACAGCAGATTAGATAAATGACCAGTAAACATTTTGTAAGGGCTGAGTGAGTTTTATTTTTTCTGGCATGTTAAATATGACCAAGCACAAAGGTGACCTGATTTTCCTTGCAATATTTGTTTAAGAAAACAGCTATGTCATATCCTTGGACCTTGAATATTTACAAGTTTTTCCGAACTGGAATACCTGAATTCCAGAAGCTTTCTGATATGTGATGGGTGTGTGTGAGTGTTTGAACAGATGTGAGACTGTGGCTTCCAGTGTGGGGAGATATGGTCATGCATGTCTAGAGTCTCTGTCAACATTTATAATTTTGCAACGTATCTGTGTTTGTAATTGTGGACATTTGTAATTTGCCTGTGCCCAGAATTTGCTCTTAGAAATAATCTAGACTAACGTTAGAAATACATTTGGGCACTTAAATTTAATTCTAACTCTAGAGTTCCCATGGCTCTCAAGAGTCGTTCTGTAGTCCCCTGGATTGGAACACTATGGCTTGGCTCTTCTCTGGTCCCAGTGTCATCCTAGAGGAGAAATTCTTAGTGTCAGACCATGAACCACTTTTGAGAACCTGATGAAACTATGAACTCTGCTTTTAGGTAAATTTGTGTACTCTAACTCACACTAAATTTGTCAGCATTTCAAAGTTTCAGAGATCCCTGAGGTCCCTTTGCAAACTCCTCTCAAAGAATCAGTTGCAATCAGTTGGCTTTATTGTGCAAGAATCAAAATATTGAATGTGGCATGAATGTAAAATGTAAGGAGAGAAGAGCTGAATCTGTGAAAATCACATTTTCAATTGACTGAAGGTGGACAAATGACTGAAGGAGTGTGAAGTAGTCGTTTGGTTTCAGCAAGTCCTATAAAAAATAAAGATAGTTTAGAAATTTATTCATAGTGTGTTAACAGTTCTCATGATACATATTTATTTAGCTTCCATAATTTTTCTTTTTTGTCTGTATCCCATAAGTTAATGAGATTAAATATTTAAATTTAAATATTTAAAATAGGCATATAGTAAACTGAAAATAATAGACATGTAATATTTACAGAAAAACTGTCTTTTACATGTTTCTTTACATTTTGCATCAGTAAAATATGTAACTACTTATTAAATAACTTGCTTTCATGTGGTCTTTAATAAAATTTTCTTATTTTGTTCTCAAAAATAGGATAAGCCAGCTGTCTAACCAGCTCTTATTCTCTTTTTCTTAACAGATATCCTGTTGAACAGCAACTAAACAACACACTTTACCCATACGCTAGTCTAAGGAAATCACAGTGTATTTTTCCTGGTTTTTGGCAAGTTAGCCCGTATAAAAATAAATGACATAGTAATTAAGCCCCACTGTCTGATATTAAACAGGTTTGGTTTGCCTCCCATTTGCATGTTCTAGCTGTGATAATTTACTTAATGTCCTCAGTCCTACTGGTTTTTATCCCTAAATTTGAGATAGGAATAGTATCTGTTTCATATAGTCACTATGGGAATCAACAGACATAATTATGCACAGTTTTTATCATTTGGTGGAGACTTAGGATATTGGTTAAAAATAAATGTTAATATTTATTAATTTTACTTTATCTTTTCCAATACATGACATTTTACAGATCGATCAGTTTTTAAAATCCTTTCACATGTGCATTCTCACTTGAGTCTCATAGCAACCAGAAATGAGAAAATAAAAATTCAGAGAAAGTAATGACCAGCCTATGGTCATTAGGCAAGAAGATGAAAGAAGCAACCTTTTCTGGGCTAATAGTAGTCCCATGATATCGCAGACCATTGTCTGGTATTTTAGATCATAAAACATGTAAATATCTGATGGACTGAAAATATTTGTTGCAAAGAAACTCAAAATTTTGCAATTTTCTCCCCAAAGTGTGTTTTTAATTTTTAAATTTTTTATTTTTTTTGAGTCGGAGTCTCGCTCTGTTGCCCAGGCTGGAGTGCAGTGGCGCGATCTCGGCTCACTGCAAGCTCTGCCTCCTGGGTTCATGCCATTCTCCTGCTTCACCTCCTGAGTAGCTGGAACTACAGGCGCCCGCCACCAAGCCCGGCTAATTTTTTGTATTTTTAGTAGAGAAGGGGTTTCACCATGTTAGCCAGGATGGTCTCGATCTCCTGATCTTGTGATCCACCCGCCTCGGCCTCCCAAAGTGTTATGATTACAGGCGTGAGTCACCACGCCCAGCCTCCCCAAAGTATTTTACACTCTTTGGATATTTTTCACTTTGTTAATCATTCTATTTGTTTAAATTCTTCTCATAAGTTTCAGATTATTTTAAACTCTACCATTATCCATTGGTCCAAGTAATAAATAGTAACATTTTGCATCACATTCAGTGTTCTGAAAGTATCCTTTTAATATTTATGTTTTTCAAGTTAAGCATTATAATTCTTCCATGGGTTTATCTTAGAATAGGAGAAATATGAGAGGCTTAACTTCATGAATCATTTGGAAATGATGTCTGAAATAAAGAAATGCATGGAAACATATCGTTCCTTTCACTCTTCATACTACAATGAGAGTGCAAGAGAATTGTTACAGAATTAAAATTTACTTAAACCCATATTCTATATAACTTCTTCTAAAATTACTTTTGAAATAAAAATCATGAAAGTGTTACTTGCTGTTTTACTCTACTGTCATAGTTTGTGTGTGAATAAGGATGAAATAAAACTATTAGATTCTAAGAGTGTCCCAATTGTCATAAAAAAGTTTGATAATAAAGTTGCCAATTATTTTCACTTTGTCAAATAAAATTATTTTAAATTTCTAGTTGGAACAGAATCTGGTATATCAATGCTATGGGTTTACCAAGGTAAAATTGTAAGTACCCTGTTTTTTCTGCTTCTGTAATACACTTAGTTTATCTATTTGTACTATTTTAGAATTTATGGTTGTATTCATAAATCCATGCTTCTTGTCAGAATTATTCATTTTGTATATTGTTCATTTACCTGTGTTGTCTTCTTTGGTATTTCCTTGGTGTTTTCATGCCGTAGGTGTAGTAACTGAGACTGTGGTTGTCTCAGGGGTGCTCGTGATGATGGACTCTGAAAAATCTTCTGGAGTGACTACATTGTCCACCGTTGGTTCAATGGTAGGAGCTGGTGTAGGTTCAACAGTAGTGATGGTATTGATGGTAGGGATGATTATTTTATCCTGAATTTTCTTTGGGGGGATGGCAATAAATGATGGATGTAGGTTTGGGCGACGTACCACAGTGGGTAAGTGGCTATTTGGTAGGTATTGCCGCTGAGGAATTTGGGCATGTGGCCTAACTACAGCTGGGTTTGCATAATATGTGCGAGGCACATATGGATTATTAATTGCTATAGCTGGTCTATGTTGGTACAAATTGGTTCCATAATAAGGATAGCTATTTGGCACATAATACATTGGGACATATGGAGCTGTTTTCTGATAGAACCGTCTTTCACCGTTCTCATGGCACTACAAAAAAAGAATAAATTATACAGAATATTATTATTATAGACCCAAATGTAGAAATACCTTAAATCTGCATTTTTTGAAATAATATAGTATGTGCCATTGAGTAAGATATTAGAAGTAGGGAACCCAGCAACAATATTATTTTATAAGATGTTGATTTGTACATTGCCTTTCCACTTCATGATTTTCAATATTATAAATATTATTTTGATAATATCAATATAATATTTGTTTCAAAGAAATTAGATGAGTTTATTCATAATGTAAACCATATTGCCCAGAGTTTGGCATATATAGAAAGTGATCTGACATGTTAGCTATTATAGGTACAACACAGAGAAAAATCTCACTCAGAACTTTGACATGTTATATGCAAGCACAACATGCAGACACACACAAAATGGCACACACACACACATATGTATTCTCACCACATATTTGTAATTGATCTCAAATTTTATTTATTTAAAAATTAGCCTAAGAGCACATTTATTTTTCCTAAACTAATTATAGCAGAATAGTAATATAACGTGATGTGGAGTGATTCCTGGATTTGAATTTTGGATTTTTTTTTTTTGTTTAATTTTCTTCACAAAAGATTAGATAAAGAATTGTCTATATCTTAGCATGGATGGTCTTTACAATTTGGCATGTTTTTGCAGTGGCTGGTACTGGTAGTTCCTTTCCATGTTTACTGCTTCCTTCAGGAGATCTTGTAAGGCAGGCCTGGTGGTGACGAAATCTCTCAGCATTTGCTTGTCTGTAAATGATTTTATTTCTCCTTCACTTATGAAGCTTAGTTTGGCTGGATATGCAATTCTGGGTTGAAAATTCTTTTCTTTAAGAATGTTGAATATTGACCCCTACTCTATTCTGGCTTGTAGAGTTTCTGCGGAGAGATTCACTGTTAGTCTGATGGGCTTCCCTTTGTGGGTAACCCGACCTTTCACTCTGGCTGCCCTTAACATTTTTTCCTTCATTTAAACTTTGATGAATCTGACAATTATGTGTCTTGGAGTTGCTCTTCTCAATAGATGCAGAAAGGACCTTTGACAAAATTCAACAGCCCTTCATGCTAAAAACTCTCAATATTAATTAGGTATTGATGGGACACATCTCACAATAATAAGAGCTATTTATGATGAACCCACAGTCAATATCATATTAAATGGGCAAAAACTGGAAGCATTCCCTTTGAAAACTGGCGCAAGAAAGGGATGTCCTCTCTCACTGCTCCTATTCAAAATAATGTTGGAAGTTCTGGCCAGGGCAATCAGGCAGGAGAAAGAAATAACGGGTATTCAGTTAGGAGAAGAGGAAGTCAAATTGTCCCTATTAGCAGATGACATGATTGTATATTTAGAAAACCCCATGATCACAGCCCCAAATCTTCTTAAGCTGATAAGCACCTTCAGCAAAGTCTCAGGATACAAACTCAATGTGCAAAAATCACAAGCATTCTTATACACCAATAACAGACAAACAGAGAGCCAAATCATGAATGAACTCCCATTCACAATAGCTTCAAAGAGAATAAAATACCTAGGAATCCAACTTACAAGGGATGTGAAGGACCTATTCAAGGAGAACTAAAATCCACTGCTCAACAAAATAAAAGAGGACACAAACAAATGGAAGAACATTCCATGCTCATGGATAGGAAGAATCAATGTTGTGAAAATGGCCATACTGCCCAAGGTAATTTATAGATTCACTGCCATCCCCATCAAGCTACCAATGACTTTCTTCACAGAATTGAAAAAAAACTACTTTAAAGTTGATATGGACTTGAAAAAGACCCCACATTGCCAAGACAATCCTCAGTGAAAAGAACAAAGCTGGAGGCATCAGGCTACCTGACTTCAAATTATACTACAAGGCTACAGTAACGAAAACAGCATTGTACTGGTACCAAAACAGAGATATAGACCAGTGGAACAGAACAGAGACCTCAGAAATAACACAACACATCTACAACCATCTGATTTTTGACAAATCTGACAAAAACAAGAAATGAGGAACGGACTCCCTATTTAATAAATGGTGCTGGGAAAATTGGCTAACGATATGTAGAAAGCTGAAACTGGATCCCTTCCTTACACCTTGTACAAAAATTAATTCAAAATGGATTAAAGACTTAAATGTTAGACCTAAAACCATGAAAACCCCAGAAGAAAACCTAGGCAATACCATTCAGAACATAGACATCGGCAAGGACTTCATGTCTAAAACACAAAAAGCAATGGCAACAAAAACCAAAATTGACCAATGGGATATAATTAAACTAAAGAGCTTCTGCACAGCAAAAGGAACTACCATCAGAGTGAACAGGCAACCTACAGAATGGGAGAAAATTTTTGCAATCTACTCATCTGACAAAGGGCTAATATCCAGAATCTACAAAGAACTGAAATTTACAAGAAAAAAACAACCCCATCAAAAAGTGGGCGAAGGATATGAACTTCTCAAAAGAAGACATTCATGCAGTCAACAGACACATGAAAAAAATGCTCATCATCACTGGTTATCAGAGAAATGTGAATCAAAACCACAATGAGATACCATCTCACACCGGTTAGAATGGTGATCATTGAAAAGTCGAGAAACAACAGGTGCTGGAGAGGATGTGGAAAAATAGGAACACTTTTACACTGTTGGTGGGACTGTAAACTAGTTCAACCATTGTGGAAGACAGTGTGGCAATTCCTCAAGGATCTAGAGCTAGAAATACCATTTGACCCAGTCATCCCATTGCTGGGTATATACCCAAAGGGTTATAAATCATACTGTTATAAAGACACATGCACGCGTATGTTTATTGCAGCACTATTCACAATAGCAAAGACTTGGAACCAACCCAAATATCCATCAATGATAGACTGGATTAAGAAAATGTGGCACATATACACCATGGAATACTATGCAGCCATCAAAAGGATGAGTTCATGCCCTTTGTAGGGACATGGGTGAAGGTGGAAACCATCATTCTCAGCAAACTATCACAAGGACAAAAAGCCAAACACCGTATGTTCTCACTCATAGGTGGAAATTGAACAATGAGAACACTTGGACACAGGAAGGGGAACATCACACACTGGGGACCTGTCATGGGGTGGGGGGAGGGAGGAGGGATAGCATTAGGAGATATACCTAATGTAAATGACGAGTTAATAGATGCAGCACACCAACATGGCACATGTATACATATGTAACAAATCTGCATGCTGTGCACATGTACCCTAGAGCTTAGGGTATGTTTAAAAAAAAGAATTGTCTATAACTACGTGCCTCTATTTAAAAATTTGTCATAAAAATTCATTGGGAGACCTTTCCGTATAAATAGAAATAAATCAGCAAAATTATACTACAAAGCAAACTCCTAAAATGAGATATATTTAATGTATTCAAACATATGTGGGGAACAAAAGGGGAAGTAAATATAGATGTATGAGAAGTATTCTAGGAGGGGTCAGAGAAGGACCTTTCCTTGTCTTAAAAAGTGGAAAGGGGAAATATTAAGCTTTACTTATGTTTTCATTTTTTTCCAATATGAAATGCTGAAAGAGTTTTCTCATATTGTGAAATATACCTGAAAACCAAAGATACATGACAGGTTATATAAGAAAACAAAACTTTCAGCTAGAACGTCAATGTTGATTCATATCACCTTTTGCTGAAATGAATTTTGGAAATATTATTAGATTATTTAATGAGATGAAATATTTAAGTTTTAGACAGAAGGCATCTGTAGTATGACTGACCTTTACAGAATATATTTTGCAGTTCATGCCTCTAATAGAAATAATTGAAATAGACTTACTGCTGGTTGTTTCTGGTTTTGAACCTCTGCAGCCTAGGGAGTTCCAGAAGAAGTAAGAAAAAAAAAGGAAGACTTAAATCAGTTAAATAAAATTTTGCATTAAAGGCAAAATATGTTTTTTTTTTTATTTTTTAAAACATTTTTCATGATTGATCTATGAGGCTTGTTGGACTACTTAAGAAGCAACAGTAGTGTAACTGATTAGTAATAATAAACTTCATGTTTATATTGTCTTTAAATATAACCACCTAGAATGAAAAAGTCACTGTGGGAAAAATCTATTCATCTGACCGCTGTGCCAGCAAATACACAATACACTTAAATGAAAAGTATGAATAATTTCTATTCAGTTTTTATTAAATATACATTGTTAAAAATTAGAGGAGTATTGAGCCTTTTTTCCTTTCTCTGCTCTCATACTAAGATGATTCATAAGGTTTACTTAGAAGATTTAAAATATTGCCTCTTGCATAACCTTAACATATAAATATGTGTTTTAAATACCATCTTTCATTTGTTTTTATAGTGCTTTTCTTAGTTTTGAATTGTGACATATTTAGAGAATCAGGAGTGAGAACACAATTTTATGGACATGTATTTATAAAACTAAAAACTCTAAAGCTTTTAGAAACTTTTGAAGGGAGGTATAATATTAAATAGTTTTAAATTGGCAGTTCTGGTTTAGGACATTACACATGTATTCGTTGGGTATAAAATGACTCTAGAAACCTTTTGGAAGGTGTGAGTATAGAAAATCAGAAATTTGAGAAGGTAATAAAGTTTCCTTGCTTTAAGACAAAGACTTGCTTTTCTTTAAATATATTAAATCATTAGTTTAAAATGTAAAGAAGTAATATGAGTCTGGGCATGGTGTCTCACTGTGTAATCCCAGCACCTTGGGAGGCAGAGGTGGGTGGATCATCTGAGGTCAGGAGTTCAAGACCAGCTTGGCCAACATGGTGAAACCCTGCCTCTACTAAAAATACAAAAATAAACTGGGCATGGTGGCGGGAGCTTGTAGTCCCAGCTACTCAGGAGGCTGAGGCAGGAGAATTGCTTGATCCTGGGAGGCAGAGGTTGCAGTAAGCCAAGATCGTACCACTGCACTCCAGCCTGGGTGACAGAGTGAGACTCTGTCTCAAAAAAAAAAAAAAAAAAAAAAAAAAAAAGTAATATGAATATTATAGAAAGTATACTTTAAAAAATTCTGACAATCTGGATACCTTAATGCAATATCAACCTATGCTATGTATTCCTGGTATATGCTTGTCTAAAAAGTATCCTGCATTTTTATAAGAAATGTGGTATCTCATTTTTTAAAATTTATATCATAGGTTTCATACCTACATTTTTATAGTTGATAACTAAGTTGTCAATGATTATGTCATGAAATGTTTATTTCTTATTGTTATCTATTAAGATAAAATTTTAATTATAAACAGACAGATGATTAACATCTGTATACCAGTGGCCTTTTTAATAATTTCCATTAATACCTTAAAAAGATTTTTCACAAATGTCATTAGTTTTCAGCGATTCTTTGATAGAAATTATCAAATTGTGGTACAGAAAATTTGTGCCAAATTAAAATGTCACCAATAGGCTATGTATTTATGCAGTTTAGTACATAATTGCTAGTAAAATATTATCTAACTATTTTCATTTTGGGGGAAGGGATAAAATAGTACATAAAAGATGGTATCACATTGATGTTTTAATTTGTATAAATTTGACTGCTCATAAGATTGAATGGTAAAAATCAATAAACTTAAATTATTTTTTTCTGTATATTTGTTCATGTCCCTGAGGCCTGAAGCCTTTGTGAAAATGGGAAGGAATGTTTGAAAGACAAATCCGGCTCAGGTAGCTCAGGAACAGGTTGCTATGCAGCAGGGATTTGTGGATCATTTTATGATTTAAACTTTAAGCCCTATTACTCAAAGAGAAAACCTAAGTTCTAAATGTTCAGGTGGCCACAAAGTATCTGAGTTGTAGAACTCAAAGTTTTAAAAGGTAATTTTGACTCCAAGAATTGACCTAATAGAGTTAATAGACATGTTATACATAGGCACAACATGCAGATAATAGAATTAATTAATAGATGTTAACTTAAAAGCAAGTCTAAACTTAATAATAAATAAATATTACAGAGATTTACAGAACAAGGACTAGTGCTCCCCAAAATTTTACAATCCAGGAGGTGGACATATACCATTATTATGCTTGCCTCCTTTGTGAGTGCCTAGAATCCCCAGATGAACATGAAAATAAAAAGAGGCAATAGCCAAAACAACAATAAAAACAAGTCAAAAAATTAAAAGACAAAAACAGAACTTTTTCTAGGTCCAGTAGCCTTAAAACATTGCATATAATTCAAGATAATGCCTGCAAACCTTCAAGCTGTTTATGGCCACGGATCCCTGGAAAGGGGTCAGTCAATTGACATAATGGAGAAGAATGTAGCAAAAGATAATGATTCGAATATTAAAGGCAGAAGTATCAAGGTCTTTGAAACTTGTGAAAAAGCTTAACCAAAGTTGACCTTTGAAGGATTTTGTTTCCATAAAGACATTGGAGTCTGGGTGAGATACGAACTTAATTAAAATAATTTCTGATTCCCGGACTATGATTTCTGTAGTTATTCTTTCTGAATTATCTTTAATGCACTTATAATTTTAAAATGTTTTCAGTATTGTTTTCCCCACAGAATGTATTTTCTCTATAGTATGAGAATTTTAAAAGTTTCCTATATATGATTAACTATGATTTCTTAATTCACAGAACTAAATGGATATCCAAAAGAACATGACTTTGATTTTATAATAGAAATAATATTTAAAAAATTAACCTTAAAATATAACAAGTTTGTAGATATTTTGGTCTATGAGGTATAACTGTATTAAGAAATTTGAATAGTTAGAGCCCTTAAATAAAAATTTCTTAAAGTCAGTACAAACTGGTTAGATGAAATTAACTTACCAAAAAAGGCAGGGTTAATGCCAGGACATTCACAACTAGAAGAAAACTCTTCATTATTGCACCTAAAGATACATTTAAAAAATTAATTTAGAAGAATTTGTTACTAGAATTTTAGGAGTGACTTGAATACAATGTTTGCTTTGATTAAGAAAAAAAGCCAGATTTACAGGTAGATTTAGCCAATGTGAAAAATTTATTTTAACAAAAGAATGTAAAAACTCAAACTTGGAGTAAAAAAATTTCTGAATTTAATTTTTGACAGCATTAATGGAATTATAAAATTATCATTACTATGTCAAATGTTGAGATTATCAAGGTAAATATGATGCAATGAGTAGCATCAATTTTAGGAAGAGTGTTGAAATATACATGAATAACTGTAAGAGGGAAAAAAGTAGAAAATGCCACAAAAGTGGTTTTCTACTAAAAAAAGTTTCAGTTAAGAGAAGCAGCAGTCTTTGTGTGGGAAAATGACATACAGGTGAGGCTTGCCTATGCAGGGTTTAATAGGGAGAGAAGTATTTCAAGTAGAGGAGAAAGTCTTGAGAATCACCATGAACATTTGATTGGAATCTTGTATGAGAAGAGAATTACAAGATTGGAAGGAAAGTTTAGAGCAGAAAAAGTAAACACCTTTAAGTTAATGATGGGTGAAAAAGCTAGGCATGACTTTATAAACAACAGAAAACAATTGATTGTTTTCGGACTAGAAAGTGTATGACTATACATTTTTTGGAGGACTGAGTTCTAGACCAGAGTTCTCTACCTCTGCAACTTTGATCAAGTGATTTCCCTTTCCTGGGCTTTACATTTTTTTACCTGTAAAACTAGGGTTTGAACTTAGAGATTTCTAAAATTCTGTAATTCCATGATCAATCCAACAGAAGTATGTAGGATGGAACGGGAAGTGGAGGGTTATGAAACTGTTTCCTTTATGACATGCTTCTCTAATAATCATAACCGATATGATTAACTCGAGTGTTTTAATAGGAAATATAGAGATGATAGAGTGGCTTTGACTAAAATATTTAAAGAAATAAATAAACCTTATTTTTCTAAAAGAGTATATACAGTGTCATACCTTCTTATTTGATTTTTAATAAATCATCTTTTTAGACAATAATAATATATGATACCCCAAACTTTTTATATTTAAGTATATATTATGTTTAGGAAGTAATTACTAACTTCATCTTGTTGCAGCTATTGTTATTGATATACTCATATAAACTTAAATCACCACAAACTTGAACTTTACAAAAAAGATTCACAGAATTAAAGTCTCAGATAGGGGATAGAAAGCACATTGTACTCCATTAGCGTCTGATTCTCAGGCAATAATGATTAGGAAGGCTGTCTACTGAAGTGACTTCAAAACTGCCCATACGATGTCATCCAATTTCCGTTCGATGGAACTCATTTGTAATCAATTTGAACAATCTAAGAAAACTCGTATTTCTTTAAGTGGGATGAAGCTCCTTATTAATGCTTCACTTGCTAGTGATCTTTTAGGATTATAGACTGAAAATATTTTCATGATGAATCACAGACCCCTTATCAATTCACACAGTAAAATGATATGTAAACAAAAGAAAATATTCTATAAAATGATAGTAATTTGTTTTTGGCACAAACTAAAATTACAGAGATAAGACCATACTTTGCATATCAGCTACATTTGCATTTGCCCTCATCACTTGGTAAGAAGAAATAGTTTGTGAAATGGTAGAGTTATACAGCTTTCATGAGTATTTGAAAGGCATGTTTTAAAAAAATTATTCCATAACACATAAAATTATGACTTTTATAGAAATAAAATTTGAAAGTTATTAAGGGATCAATTGCGATTATTATCATGAGTCCAACTTCCTGAGGAATTAACTCTCAACGTTTGTCTGTAGGAATATGTTAAACGCCTTTTTTGTTCGTAATTCACAATGTCTACTATGATTTAGCTGGTGTCAGAATTCGACTGGAACCCAGATTAAAGTTAAAAATAAATTTGATCATAACACCATTCAGAACTTAGGTTTAGGTTAGAAATTAATTTTAAAGTGATGCTAGGTCATATTCAAGCTTAACAATAACTAAAAGGAAGAAAATGTGATTCTGAAATAACTATGGTGATGTCCAAACTAACTACTGTGAATATAATCACTTTCTTTTCTCAGGTGTTTCAGCAGCATTACCTTTCCTCGTGCCAGTCAGGTCTTGGTTGGCAGTAGGTTGAGTTGGCTTGTCAGCTGCAGAGAAGACCCAAGATAAATAACTGAAGACCAGACCAATGAAAGGATATTAGTACCTTGAGTCACGCTATTCTGTTTCCCTCCTACTTTTTACCCAATAAGATGATGACAGAAAGGAAAGATTTGATGACAGCAGGGTCACTTTTGGGTCAATCCTTTTTAATGAAATGCGGAGAAGGATGTAAAGTCATCACTCATAAAGCTTGAAAAAAGAGTATTCATATCTTTTTAAATAATCTTTTTTGTTTTATAAAGAAATATAGAAGAATTTTAAAAAATATTAATTGTATTCTTATTCAACTTATCCTATGTATTTGAACTTAAAACTGCTGTTGAAATGAAAAATAGTCACAATACTTTCACATTTTAATTGTTTCTTTTAGTTTAAGAACCTGAATTTCAAGTGATACTGCATTTGGTATAGACTGTGGTTGGTCTTCTTCCTTCCAGAATTACAATTATTGATTATTAAAAATTAAATAATTGGCCATCTCACACATACCCAAGAGCACCTCCTTATAAAGGTAAAACCCGTATATGAAACATTTTAATCGGTGTAAAGTGGGGAACTATTTGCATTTGAGCTGCAGCACATTTTGTCCCATATGCATTGACTACATACTTAGTGATTTATTATTTTCTCATGAATAAACATTTTTAAGATTTTAAATTTCATTAATATAGGTGAACCATTTTGAAAAAACATTATTAAATTATTGAATTGGAGATATTTGTTCTGTTTTAAGGAAAGTCATTTTGACTTAGAGCATACATCACAAACCCACTGACATTATGAATATTTTGGCAAAAAATAGCTAAACAAAAATTTTGTTTAGATAATTCAGGAAAGAATTATTTTCTTTTACTTGTTTTTCTCAAGAAATAATGTTAACTGTGACTTCATTTTGGCTGTGAAGAACTGACCAGATTGAGGAACTTACAGGAATTAATGTAAGACTGCCAGAACACAAATAAGAAATAATATCAGCATTGTAATTATGTCTATGTTCCTATCTGTTTCTTAGAACTGTTGCATGTCTTAGAAAGTTAGGAACAATATTCTAAACCGTAGAATACTTATTTGGATTACACAGAGTAAAATGAGATTTTCTGTTTCTCAGAATAGTTGGTTTTTGCAGTTCAAAAAGAGATGACAGAATTTAAAATTGCTAAACCAAGTTGCTAAAGTAATAACACCAGCCATTCTATCTGAACTATTTAGTCACAGTGTTTTCCTTTGATTCTCAGGGTCCATGGTTGAAAGACTATGATCTGGTCATTCCTAAATTTTGAAGGTGTTCTATTTCACATAGTAATTTCTCAGCCATTGATTTAAAATCATGAGTGTTAATGATTTTTCAGTTGAGTATTGAATTATTTAACTTACAAGTAGCAGACACTCAGAACACTTCTGAAGACATTGTTTTCACAGGAAAATATATTTTAAGAACACCTGAGAGTGCTAATAATCTTTTCTCCCACTAAGATAAAAACATGTTTACCATGGTATCATCCATTCACTTCAAACACTAATGTAGCTTTTGTGGGGCTTTGCAAAACTGGACATTATTATTTGAGCACACACATTATTTTAGGTACTGGACATTATTCTTTGAGCACATACTTTATTTCAGGTACTGTTTCAGGCAGTAGGGATAAATTAGTACCAAAGCAGGTAAACATCTCTGTTCTTGTGGAGCTCGTAGTCTAAAATTTACTTGAATACTGGTAACATTGGGTATTTCCCATATCTACTGATCTAAGGCAATCTTAGTGAAAGTGTTTTGAGTGACTGGAGTAGATGAACTAGGTGGATTCTATAATGGAGCTATCCAATGCTCTTGTGTTTTCCAAAGAGAAGCAAAAGGAGGATCAGAACTCTCCTGATCTGAAATCTCCAAGGAAGCTGCAATAGTGCTGAACAAGGCCTCCAAACTGAGAGTGTTTATAATTTGGAACGAATCCATCAGTCTTTATCTAGTTATGCATCCATCAATAGGGGGCATGGCCTGATGCTGGAATATCCCTGGATTATGGGAAGAGAACCAACAGGCTTCTCAGTCCAGCTGCAACTTCCCTTTGTTTAGGTCCTGATAATCAGTGTATATTCATACCACCATTCACACAGTGGGACTGGGTAAGAGGCTATTGTGGGTACATAAGTTCACATTTTAAGCATTATAAACAAAAACATTTTGCAATAAGTGACATGATGATTATTGACTCATATACACTCTTTTATTAGTAACAACTTCTTGTTACTCTGTTAATGTTTCTTACATTTGAAATGTACATCATGTCTATTTTATCTTCCTTTGAAGGTATTTATGTGCATGTAGTTTTATTTTTTCTGTCTCATTTTATTTATCGGCCACTTCATTAGTACCAGGCTGACCTCAACACTCTATTTTGTTCTTGAAGTACAATAATGTCTGTAACAGTAGCTGCAATGTAAATGACAAACACAGCTTTCCATAGGATTAGTAAGGCATCTGAAAATTGATACTTTAGTGTAGAAATTTGTATGCTTCAACAATCTTTGCTATATGTAAAAACCATGGAAAAAATAGCGTACGATGCTCTTAAAAATGGTCAACAAACTAGAGCAAAGTGGAATATCAAAATTTTACTCTCCTGTAGCCACTTCTGTTAAACAAACAATGCACATACAAACTGTTTGTATTAGAAATAAAGTACTTTTGGGAGTATAATAGACAGCCACAATCTCTGTTTGAGGAGATTTTCTAAGGAGATAGTGTTTTCTCCTGAACACTTACAGAAAGACTATTTTGAGATTGTGAGGAGACATTGTATGTCATCTGGAGCCTAAAGTGAGTGTCATTATGACTTTAGCATTAACACACACATTAATTTATTCCTCAGTGAGTTTTAGGGTGCAAAGATTTCTGAAACCATTAAAATATAAAGATTTAAAAATACAAAGGATAATCAATTTATGTAAAGTGTTATTTCTCCAACATGATCCCAAGGCCCCTATAATCCTGTCCTATGTTTACTTCATTCTTGTCATTCTTGTTACCATTCAAAATAAACAGCCAGATCAACGACGATCTCTGTGTAGCCAAATCTAATGGGAGCTGTTAGATATTTTTCCCACTCAATATTTTAGCAACTCTTGGCATGGTGATTCATTTTTCTGACTGGTAAAACTTTTTGACTTTTCCTTCCTTTTTTTTCCCCTCGAATCACTTAAAGCTGCTCTTAATTTTCATTTTGGTTCCTCTTATTTTCCTCAAACTCTAAATTTAGGAGAACTTTTAAAAATTCTTCCAGCATCCACCACCACTCTATCTTTTCTCCCTCTATCTTTAATGTCTTTCTAGTTGATGTACTCAATTCCTGTAACCTTAAGTATCATCAATAGGCTATTGCCTTCACTGAAATCTAGATTCAAGTATCCAATAGCTATTTTAAAATCTCCATTAGAATGTAAAATAGACATCTCCAAATTATCATGAACAAAGCAGAATCTTTTATTTCCAAACATACCCTGTTTCACTAGTTCTCCACTAATCTCTTTTCTCCTTTAGTAAACAGAGCCATGATACTACTAGTGACTGAAGGGCCATCTAGTGACTCCTATAGGTCATCTTTTCTCTCATCCCTGCAACAACCTGTTAGAAGAATTATTAGTTCTATCTCAACAATATACCCCAAATCTGATACCACTTTCTAATCTGACCTTTGTTGCTTTAGTCCCAACCACTGGTGTGTCACACCTGAACCATCCTAATATTTCTGTTTTTGGTCTCTTTACTTTCACTCTTATCACCCTATAATCATTTTTTACACAGTTATAAAAGTGTTTTTAACATATATCTGACATGATAATTATTCTACTTAAATTCTCAATGGATTCCTAGGCACTTACAATACATTCAAACTTTTTTACCACGGACCATTTCTAAATAATTTGGTCTCTCTTTATCCATCTCACCTTAACTTCTACCCCTTTTACTCTCACTGTGTGCTGGTTTCAATGACCTTTCTGTTCCTAAATGTGCCAAATTCTTTCCTAAATCAGGAACTTCCACTTATATTCATGGTCCCTGGAATGTTCTTACCTCAATTCTCAGAAATGTTCCCTGTATTATTTGGGATTCACCTCAAATGTCTTCATTTCAGAGAGGCTTTCTTTGGCACTTTGTCTAAATACTTCTTCATCATTTTATTATTTTACCTTTTATTTTCCTCATATTACAATATAAATTTTTTTTTACTTATACGTGTTCATTTACTATTTCCTGTCCTTTTACACTAGAAAATAATGGTCCCAGTCTCTAAACCTTTGCTTGGCACATGTTAGACACATACTCGTTGAGCAAATGATTAACTCTCTGTACTACTTGTTTAAGTTGCAAATTCCTGCCTAACCCCACAACACAGAGTCAAGATTTTCAGAGCAGGAATGTTCCTAGAAATCTGAATAACAAATAAGAAACTGAATAATTTTTTATGCAGATCAATGTTTTGGAATTACTACTTTCCTCTGGATGAGGCCAGAACCTAGTCAAGAAGAATGTCTAAAATGGGCAGGCATATTATCTGTTTTCCCCTTGAATTCTAACTTCATAGAAGAGTTAGAACATGTAGATGAAGAATGGATTTTTTTGGGCTCTGTTTTCCTGTGAGTGTATTAGAACTGACCTTCCCCTGAGTGTTGGGGAGGCTGGTCTCTAGCTGGGCTCTCATTTAGAGTGACCACAGTTAGAATTCAGTGTGTCTCTCTGCTCTTATTTCATTCCTGTGCTAAAGTCTTGGATACTTGAGGGGAAAGTGGATGCTTCCTTAAGCAATTGTGGGGAGGATCCAATAGGTGGTCCATGCCTTGCTGTTTGCCTTGCTGTATTGCTGTTAGTGTCCTTCAGCTACCTTGGTTTGATGCCCATGGCTTTGGCCAGGGTTTCAACCCTGCCCGGGCATTATTGAATTGACATAGAATCCTAAATAAATACTGTCTCCTAGATATATTAGCTGTTTTCATAAGGAAATAACTCATGAGGTTATCTTTACTCTGTATCTGCATGAAAAATTGATAGAAATGTTATTTAGTGAACAAGAATATTATTAAGATGTTTATCTTTTGCTTCTCAGGTTAGAGGTTGTTCCTAAGATTAATAGAACTTTATATATTTATTAGAAATATGTTTTAAAGTATTTTACTCCCATCTTTTGCTCTTTTATCTTTGTCTAATGAAAATAAACATCATTAAAAATACTCATTTTCAATAAAATATAAAACAAAAAGAAAACGAAAGCGACAAACAAAAATATCAATTTGAGTGTAGAGCTTATCTAGTAAATGTCTATTGAGCATCGAATTTGTTCCTGTTTCCCCGTCAGTAACCTATTTATCCATTAAAGTTCAACTCAAAGTCACCTGTGGGACCTTTCCTAATTTGTGTAGGCAGAGCTAGTTTCTCCTCTGCTTTAAAACAAAAAGCTCTGTACTTTTTTTGAGCATTTATTACATTTCTTGAAATTTTGTATATGTTTATCTCCCCTATCTAACCTGTAAGATCATTAAAGAGAATCTTTTTTCTTAATCTCCAGTATTTAGCACAACAATATTTTCTCCAAATCTCCGGTATTTAGCACAACAATTGACAAAAAGTAAGTATAGTCATGTGCTGTATAACAATGTTTTGGTCAATGCCTAACTATCTATGATGGTGATCTCATAAGGTTATAATGGAGCTGAAAAACTCTGTTGCTAGGAATGTCTTGATAATCCTGGCCCTGTTTAGGCATAAGCTAATATGTATGTTTGTGTCTTGGTTTTAAACAAAAAAGTTTAAAAGTAAAAAAAGTATTTAACAGTAGAAAAAACTTATAGAATAAAGATATAAAGAATAAAAATGTATTTGTATCTTTTGTTGTATCTTTATACTCTAAAGATATTTTTATACCTTAATTCATTATTGAAGAAAGAAAAATATGTTTTCATGAATTTAGTGTAGCCTAAGTTTGCAGTATTTATAAGGTTCACAGTAGTGTACATTTATGTCCTGGGCCTTCACATTTAATCACCACTCACTTACTGACTCACCCAGAGCAAATTCCAGGTGTCTAGGTTCCACTCATGGTAAGTATCCTATATAGTTGTACCATTTTTAAAATCTTTTATACCATATTTTACTGTATTTTTCTATGTGTAAATATACAAATATTCCCTGTTGTTTTATATTTACCTATAGTATTCAAGAATAATGCCCAAATTCACTGGGTGGGGGAAATAGTTAATTAATTTTAATAGAAACAAATCTAGCAGTTAAAGTAGATGACAGAGTTGTTTTTTCTTCAGAAAGTTGTTATGACACAAAATGAGGCAGATGAAATAAAAGCTCTGAGAGTTAAGACGAGATGTCAAGGACTTTTAATGAAACAAAAAACTGGGATAGATTAGATTAGATAGTAGATTAGTGGCACAGTAGATTACTTGCAGAGCTGAGTCTTCCACATTTCAGAGCAACCATTTGTCTTTGGCCCCTCTTCAGGGCTCTGATTGCCTTTGTCTCTCTGCCCCTCTATCTTATTTTCCCATGACTCTCTCTCCCTGGTCATGCAGTTGCCTCCAATCTGTCAGCTGTGAAGTTAGGAAACAATGCCTATAAAATTAATTTACCAAATTGTATTGACGACTGTTTGGTTTTCTTGTTGTCTTTCCCATATTTCAATTGGGATCACTGACTTTAATACCAAGAAATATTTAAATGTTTGAGGTACCTGTAATCCCTGAAAGTGATCAAGGGAGTCAGCCATTTCCCTAGTCAAGTGCCAAGTGGCTCATTAGGCTGACTTTGATTTGTAGCCAGTTATGGATGAATGATGGCAGAATTTCCATTGTTGATGCTAAGGGTCTCAGCTATGAACAATTTAAACTTAAGGTGAAGAAACACAATCTTTATTCAAAGAGAATTTTTCTAATTTCCTGATAATCAGCTTGTGGAGACAAAGGCAGTCATTGTGACCCACTGAAAGGCTTATTGTGCAAGTAGAATCTTGTTGGATGACTTTTGTCACATGCTGTAGGACAGTTTGTTATTATCACCATCTGCCACCTCTTCCTTCTTCAAGATATTGCTGAAGATTGAAAACAAATCAAGTACTTATCATGGAATTTGTGGAAATTAAGAAACCAAGACCTTTGCTTTCATGTTTATTAAAGAAGATCACTAAAGATATTGAATAGAGAATGCTGTGTGCTATTTCAATTACATTTGTTATTCTTTCATTAACAGGAATTTTGATTCTTCAAAGAAGTGGCTCACATTTAATTTTAGGTGACCTGAAATAAATAACAGACATAAGGTTATTAATTCCAATGGGTTATTTTTTTGGAAACATGTACATTTTCTGCATTTTAATGACAACTATTGGCTTAAAAATATATCTAGTTCAAGGACTGGGAAACCATCTGCTCAAGAACACTGAGTAGATGTAAAAAGAAAGCAAAGGTCTTTAGTGGTAAGTATTATCTGAAATATTTTGTTTCCTAGAACAGTCCTCTGGGTTCTAATTTAATCTTAGATAAGACTATTTTATATATATTAAATTTTAAATTATTATAGTGGATTAGATCTATAGTCTATGGTATAGACTATATTCCCTCAATTTATCTAGTAATTGACACATCATCCACTTTGTTTTTGATGTGATGAAATGACAGGGGTCACTGTTATAGGTGAAGCATGAAGCCTTTAAAATTTTTTACTATAATGTGACATTCGGAAGCTAAGTTTGGAATTTTAGTATTAGAAAAATTACATGGTTCTCTAAGGAATAAGCTGAAGTCTACTTTAAACTCTAGGCCCATAAATTCATCTACTATGATCTCCACCTTGGTTACTCTGATTCAGTCCAAAATGCAGTTACTGACAATAGTATAAAGAGTTACAAACACTTTGTAAACAATATTTTAATAACATAGGGATTGTTTCTGTTACATCACAACAAAGGAGGGATTGAAAGTGCTGTGCTGATTAGATCATGGAAGGGCACATATGTGTATCTGAGTGGACACACATGACGGTATCTACCAGAGAAAAACATTAAAACAAATTGAAACTTAAAGGGGCCAACTGGGGACATAGTTAACATTTCTTTTTCCTTGAAATTATGGATTCCAATCTGCAAACTTAAAGTATGATTGTAACTATGTGTACTTACCACATATTTCATCTTCAATTTTATTGTGACTTCTCATTCTTGTTTACTTTTCGCTAGGAAGGGGAGTTGTAGGGACAGATTCAGGTATTGGAACAGGAAAACTACGTCCAAACCTTGGAAATCTTGGATATGGAATTGGTGGAAATGGGCGAAATGGATATGGGTAAGGGAACGCAAGAAACCCTGAAAAAAATTCATCGCTGTCACTGACCTGTTGAAAGAAAGAAGTTAAAGGGTTTATTTTACTTTTTACAAAGAAGAGAAATTGAACAGCTTTGTTTTTTTAAATAATGGGCCTTTATTTTTAGGAAGAGGCTTTAGAAGCTCTAAAATCCTTTATCCTTTCTGTGTGTACTATGGACAGGGAGTTTATTAATTTGCATCATTTAAAAATTATTTAGAAAGGTATGTTCTTGTATCTTTCCACCTTGTATCTTGCCACAAAATAAAGACAAATTTTTCTGGCAATTACTTCTTTACCTACAAGGCCAAGATGAATGTGGTGTTGTAGTACCATAAAATTTCTCCCTTTGCCTTCATACAAGTTCTTTACCCAAACCACATGTGGGAAACAACCTCTCTCTTTCAGTATCTCAGTTCCTTCTTCCTGCTTTCTCTCTCAATTATCTGTCTGTATCTCTATTAGTTTTTGTATTCTTAGCTCTCTGTAGTTTTTGCGATAAAATCATGCTTTCCAGATAATAGGATTTCCATAAATAAAAACAAATCTTTAAATAAGGCTTTCCCTCTTCGAATTTTATTTTCTTTTTATTAAACAATTTTAGTTAACTGTTTAGACTCAAATAATCCATGAGCGAATTTGCCACTGGGAGGATCATCAAAGCCGGCCCACATCTCTTAATGCTCAGGTTTCATTTTTTACTTTTTTTGAAATGAGTTTCATAGAGCTAAGGCCTCTGCCTTAGCTTATGGAGGCCTGAGTTATTAGGCTAGATAAATCTAGAAAAAAATATTGTAACCCAAATCGTCACAGAATGATTTGGATTTCAATCCAATTCTTACCGTGATATGAGATATGGAGATAATTTCCTTTCTATGGGCAGAGCTCACATCCCTGAAGTCTAAACCTCTGTTGAGTGCTAATACCAAAATCTCTTTATGAATCTCTCCACAGTTTGGGAGGTTTAGGTAAATCAATATCTTTAACAACAGTTATGAATATTTCACACATAAAACTTACATGTAAAAAAGAGAAAAGGTAACTTACACTTCTTTTTTCTCGTTCCTGGTCTTGAGAGACCTAATGGTCAAACAGTGAAGTTAATTAAACTCATGCTCATGAAAACACACAAATAAATATATACATATGCATGAGGGAAATAATTTGACAATCTATTACCTAATATTGTTTCATAATAACCATTTTTTTAAAATACCCAGAATTTGTCTAGAAAATGTAGAAATGATTTTCCTGAAAAGTCTTAATATGTATTCTCAATTGGCTCAGATTCACCACTATACCAAAGATATGTGGAACTGAATTATGCACTGAATGGTATATGGTTTATAATATTTTCTGGAGTGTAATGATAAAAGGGCATGTGTGTTAGGTATTCTTACAGAATACAGCATGTGAAGGAGAAAAAACCCTGAAGATTCATGAATCAAGACAAAATATACAGTCATGCATTGCCTAACAGCAGAGATAAGTTCTGAGAAATGGGTAGTTCAATGATTTCATCATACAAACATCATAGAGTGTACTTACACAAAACTAGATGGTATAGCCTACTACATACCTAGGCTAGATAGTATAGTCTCTTGCTCCTAGCCTACAAAACTGTATGGCTTATTACTATCCTGAATACTGTAGGCAGTTGTAACACAATGGTAAGTATTCATGTATCTAAAAATATCTAAGACATATCTAAACATAGAAAAGGTACAGTAAAAAATATAGTATAAAAGATGGAAAATGGTACACTTTATACCTATACACTTATATAGGTTACGTGCCATAAATAAAGCTTTCAGGACTGGAAGTTGCTCTGTGTGAGTTAGTGAGTGAGTTATTGCATATGAAGGCCTAGGATATTACTGTTTACTCCTGTGGACTTTGTAAACACTGTACACTTATGCTACACTAACCTCATAAAAACGTATTTTTCTTCCTTTGATAATAAATTAACCTTAGCTTACTATAACTATTTTACTTTAACTCTTTTGTAATAACACTTAGCTTAAAACAAACACATTTTACAGCTGTACAAAAATACTTTCACTCTTTATATCCTTACTCTATATGCTTTTTTTTTTTTACTTTTAAACTATTTTGTTTAAAACTGAGACACAAACATATACATTTGCCTAGGCTTCCACAGGGTCAGGGTCATCAATATCACTGCTTTCCACCTCCCCATCTTGTCCTACTGGAAGGTCTTCAGGGGCAGTTAGACACGTGGAACATTCATCTCCTATGATAATAATGCTTTCTTATGAATACCTCCTGAAGGACGTGTCTGAGGCTGTTTTACAGTTAATGTTAAAAAAATAGTAGAAGGAGTAAACTCTAAATAATGATAAAAGCATAGTACAATAAATACACAAACCATAGTACAATAAATACACAATAATGTTTATTATTTTATTATGAACTGTGCTTAATTTTTTGTGCTCTACTCTTATGTGACTGACAGAGGGTAGGTTTGTTTACATCAGCATCATCACAAACACGTGAACACATGACTAATGCATTGCCCTATGACATAATGATGGCTACGGTATCATTAGGTGGTAGGAGTTTTTCAGCTTCATCATGATTTTTTTTTCTTTTTTATTTTTTTAAGAGAGGTAGGATTGCTATGTTGCCCAGGCTGCTTTTGAACTTATGGGCTCAAGTGATTCTTCTGCCTTGACCTCCCAAATTACAGGGAATACAGGCATAAGCCACTGTACTTTGTAGCTCTGTTATAATCTTATGGGACCATCCTTGTATATACGGTTCCTGGTTGACGGAAATATGTGGTACATGGTTATACATAAATATTTTGGAATGTAGAAATCGATACTTACTGGGAAACCAACAGCCACTGCCAGGATGGCTGTGATCAGGAGAACTTTCTTCATCTGCAAAATGGAATAAATAAAATAAAAAATAAGAAGAACTTTCATTTTATTCATAAATATCCTAGAAGTCAACAAAAAGACTGAATTCAAAAGATCCAGTTAAAGTACGAATTATTCGACAAATAGCTCTTTGAGTTTGAGCAAGTTA
Source organism: Macaca nemestrina (assembly GCF_043159975.1). Lineage (NCBI taxonomy): Eukaryota > Metazoa > Chordata > Mammalia > Primates > Cercopithecidae > Macaca > Macaca nemestrina. Next base: position 132,859,450 of record NC_092127.1, on the reverse strand, counting down.
CTTACAATCATAGAGAATCAATCTATTTGTTAATAAAGAACTTTTTTAAGGTCAAATAAAAGGAGCTTTGTAATTTCATAACTACATTACACCGGTTGCTTTAAAAATAAGCATTCACATATTATTTAAGAATAATAATTCCTACGTAACAAACCTACACATGTATCCCTGAACTTAAAATAACAAATAAAAGAATAATACTTCTATGTACTTGTAAAGTACATAGTTCCTGGAAGAAATAATGCATTGGTTTATACAGAGAATGTTAGCTTTGGAAGTAAGAATGTTAATTTGGAAGTAAGAAGTAAGTTTGAATTTAGTGATCTCAGAAAGTTCAACATTCCTTATACTAATGTCCATGAAAGTAATGTAGCTGACAGATTTATTTGCACTGGTTCCAGGCAACCCCAAAAAGTCCATGATGTGAAGAAGGATCTGTTTTCATGCCTGCTAATACAAAATCCATCCTGCAGTCCATGTATCAAAAAGTAATTTTGACTTTCAAGTTTTATTATTTAATAAATAATAAAGGACTTTTCCAAAGCATTTTATTGTATTTTCATTTTCACTGTAGATTCCTCATCATATCACACACTGTTAAAATGTATCAATTACAATATCATTAATATTACATTTGAGAAAACTGAGCTAAATTAAAGATTTATTCAATAATTTTATAATGGAGTACACAATGAAACATAGAACATTTGCATTTATAAATATTTGTCATTAATACAATAAATGTGCATATTACTGGATTTCAAATAATAATGGGAAATTTTCTGTATTGGATGGTATCATTAGGCATTAATCCTCTTCTTTGTCATGGTGTGAATGCCATATATGCTAGAGAACATGTGGGGGGTTCTGGGAAAGGCAATCAAGTTGAAAATGTGGATTGGCTATGGGACTTTTCTTGAAGTTTGCCTCATATTTGTTAATTTATTAGTTTATAAAGTTTTTCTTGATAACTGATTAAGTATGAGATGTTATTCTAGGTGTTGTGTATGTACAGGCACACCTCATTTTATTTTATTTTATTTTATTTTTTATTTTTTATTTTTATTTTTATTTTTTTTTTTTGAGATGGAGTCTCGCTCTGTCGCCCAGGCTGGAGTGCAGTGGCTCAATCTCGGCTCACTGCAAGCTCCGCCTCCCGGGTTCACGCCATTCTCCTGCCTCAGCCTCCCGAGTAGCTGGGACTACAGGCGCCCGCCCCTGCGCCCGGCTAATTTTTTCTATTTTTAGTAGAGACGGGGTTTCACCATGGTCTCGATCTCCTGACCTTGTGATCCGCCCACCTCGGCCTCCCAAAGTGCTGGGATTACAGGCGTGAGCCACCACGCCCGGCCGCACACCTCATTTTATTGCACTTTATACATATCTTTTTTTTTTACAAATTGAGTGGCAATTTGTGGCAATCCGGCATCGAGCAAGTCTATCAGCACCATTTTCCCAACAGCACGTGCTCACTGCGTGTCTCTGTGTCATATTTTGGTAATCTTAGCAATATTTTGTAGTTTTTAGTATTATAACATATTTTAATATCTATAAGATATTATAAATATGTAATAAGATTTTATTATATCTTTTCTGGTGATCTGTGATGAGTGATCTTTGGTGGTGTTACTTTGATCCAATTATTTGGGGCTGTTATGGGAAAAATAAGTGGCAAACTTATTTGACAAATGTTGTGAATGTTTTGATTGCTTCACTCACTGGCCATGCCCCCAGTTATCTCTTCCTCTCCTCAGGCTTTTCTATTTCCTGAGATATGAGAATATTAAATTTGGGCCAGTTAATAACCCTACAATACCCTCTAAGTGTTCTAATGAAAGGAAGAGTCACATGTCTCCTACTTTACATCAAAAGGTAAAAACGATTTAGTGAAGAAGGAATGTCAAAAGCCAAGATAAGATGAAAGGGAGGATCTTGCAACAACTAGTTAGCCAAGTTGTGAATGCAAAGGAAAAGTTTAGAAGGACGTTAAAAGTGCTACTACAATGAACGCAGGAATGACAAGAAAGCGAGAATCTTGTTTCCAATAAGGAGAAAGTTTTAGTTGTCTGGATAGATCAAACCAGACAGCACATTTTCTTAAGCAGAAGCTTAATCTAGAACAAGGTCCCTATGCTCTTTAATTATACAAAGCCCTAGAGATGTGAAGAAACTGCAGAAGAAAAGTCAGAAGCCAGCAGAGATTGGCTATAACATAAAAGTGCAAGATAAAGCAGCAAGTGTTGATATAGAGGCTGCAGCGTTATCCAGAAAATCCAAGAACACTGATGAAGGTGTCTACAATAAGTAATAGATTTTTATTGTGGATGAAACAGTCTTATTTTGGAAAAAGATGCCATCTAGAACTTTCATAGCTAAAGAGAAGAAAACAATGCCTGGCTTCAAAGCTTCAAAGGACAGGCTGACTCTTTTTAAGGGATATAGCTGGTTTCCTAAATTGAAGCCAATGCTCATTTATCATTTCAAAAATCCTAGTGCCATTAAGAATTATACTAAATCTACTCTTCCTGTGCTCTATGGATGGAACAACAAAGCCTGGATGACAGTACATCTAGCAGAGCATGGGTTACTAAATGTTTTCAGCTCACTTCTTAGGAAAAAATATTTTTTTCAAAATATGGTTGTTCATTGAAAATGCATCTGAGCCCCCAAGAACTCTGAAGCAGATGTTCAAAGAGATGAATGTCGTTTTCATGCCTGATAACACAACATCCATTCTGCAGCCCATGGATCAAAGAGGAAATTTGATGTTCAGGTTTCATTATTGAATAAATACATTTTGTTAGACTATAGCTGGCACAGGTAATGATTTCTTCGATGGACCTGGGCAAAGTAAATTAAAAACCTTCTGTAAAATATTCACCACTCCAGATGCCATTAAGACCATTTGTGATTCATAGGAGGAGGCCAAAATATCAACATTACAGGAGTTTGGGAGAAGTTGATTCCAACTCTTGTGGATGACTTTGAGGGATTCAAGACTTCAGTGAAGGAAGTAATGTGCAGATGTGGTGGAAATAGCAAGAGAGCTAGAAGTGAAGCTTGAACAAGTGACTTAATTGCTTCAATGTAACGGTAAAACTTGAGTGAATGAAAAGTTGCTTCTTATGGATGAGCAAAGGAAGTGGTTTCTTGAGATCGAATCTACTCCTGGTGGAGATGCTGTGAAATATTTTTCAAATGACAGTAAATGATTTAAAAACATAAACTTAATGGGTAAAGCAGTGGCAGGGTTTTCAAGGGTTGAGTCCAATTTTGAAAGAAATATTGTGGGCAAAATGCTTCATGTGCTCCAAAATGCTACAGCATCGCATGCTACTGAGAAATCTTTTGTGAAACGAAGAGTCAATCCGTGTGTCAAACTTCATTGTTGACTTATTTTAAGAAATTGCCACAGCCACCTTAGCCGTCAGGAATCATCACCCTGATCAGTCAGTAGCCATCAACATCAAGGCAAGACCCTCCACCAGCAAAAAGATTATGACTCAGTGAAGACTGAGATAATTGTTAGTACTTTTGAGCAATAAAGTATGTTTTAATTAAGATTTTTATGTTGTTTTTCTAGACATACTGCTATTACACTTAACATATAATGCTATAGTGTAATCATAACTTTTATGTACATTGGGAATCCAAGAAATTCATTTGACCTGCCTAACTGTGATACTCATTCTGTGGTGGTGGTTAAGAACTGAACCTGCAGTATCTCTGAAGTTTACCTGTAATATCAGTTTGGAAAGTCCCTGATTTATGGATCCTTTAAGCTCACTGTTACATTGTTATAGGTAAATGCATTACAAAGTTTTCTAAAGATTATTTAATATTTTACATTGAGGAAAATGTCAATTTTTAATGTCATTATCATTTTGAAGTACCTTTGAGATAGTGGAGATTCTAGGGAAATTTTATCACCTTTTGATGTTTCCTATATATCTATGAGACAAAAGAACACAGTGTAAAAAATGTAGCAATGTTTTGATCTCTGCCTTTATTTTCTGATATTAATCAAAATTTGAATTCAAATTCAAAAAAGTACCAGATAATGTAATAATTTTGAGAAGACAAGAATGTAAAATTCCAGTCAAGTTCAGACTTCTACAGGCAGATTGTTAATGTAGGAAATCAAGAGTAAAAAATTATACAAGCACTCACATGCATACACTCACGCATTCTCACAGACACACACATACATATACATATACATAGTCTACTTTCCATGTGCAAAGCATTGTGGTGGGTGCTTTCAGGGATACAATGAGAAAGCATAATTTCTTCCATATGAGACTTCCACATGGAAGACAGTTACAGATATTTCTATAATGCAATACAAAGTGTGATATATACCATATGTAGAAATTGCAAAATATTGGGAGTATTTAGAAGAAGAAAGAGACAGGTTGAGGAAATAGTTTTGGAGAGGATAGAATTCAAGCAGGGCCTTTACAATTTCTTTCAACGGGTTTCAAGAATTATTTAAAACTACATTAAGCAAAGAAGTAAATAAACCATAACACAGACTCTTCCAGATCATATCTTAGAGTCAGGACATAGCATAATTACCAGTTATCTCCTTTTATTTTTATACTTATCAAGTCATGATACCCATGGCAGTTTATTGCTGTGTGCTATAGAATAACTGATACCCCAGATAAATTAGATGCATCTTCCTAGAAAATTAATTTTATTCAAGAATTTATGGGAAAGACAAATGACTTTTATATTAAAATCAACATAAAATGTTAAGGAATGGAATGTAAGTACTGCATATATTTTAAAGAAAAAAGAGGAGGCCAAAGAAATTGGCTCTTGCTCAGACGTTAGAGAATCTTTGGCGGTGCATGTTCCCTTTCTTTGCTGACCTGATGGCCACAAAGTTAAAAATAAACCTGAGGCTCTGTTGTCTCACTCTGTCTGCATTCTCCCCAACCAGCGTTCCGCTCCTACAAAGATTCATTTATGGTCACTCTAAAATAAATATTTACTACAACAAGATAGTGATTTAAAAAAATAAGTTTTGCAAACAGAATACTAAAAGTGATTTTCTAATTACTAAGTACAAATTCAAGCAACCATTACATGACAGTCTCAATAATCTAAATTTTTATGATTTAAAGAAAAATATATGGAGAGATGCTATATATCTATATTTACAAAATAGATACACAATGTTAGTTTACAATGATATTTAAGACCTTTCTTACCTCAAACGTTTCAGTCAGTTCTTTGTCTCCGACGCTGTTAGAAAGGGCGAGTGTCTGGCCCTGGAATATTGCAGCTGTTTTATATACTCGAAGGTATAATGGAGTGGAGAAATCTGTGGCTTAAAGGCTTCTCCCATAGGATCAGTTATTACTCATCAACTATCACAATATGTTGAAATTGGGGAATAACCAATGTTTAGTTTCATAGAAACTACCAAATACCAAAATCTTTTGTGGTTTGTATCTCCAAATTTTGTGTCTTGTATATTTGAAGCTTATCACTTTACATGTTGTTGTTCCATTGTCTACTCTCACAATTTTTTTCCTTCACTTCCCACAATTTAAAATACCTCCAAGCATTTTACTGGTATTGATTATAATCTATTGCAAAGCATATTTGATAGTGCTGGAATCTTAAGAAAATAAAAAATCTAAAAATCGTTAAAGATGGGATTAAAATCTTTTGCATGATTCTGCGTTCAGCTTCTTCATTTTATTATCAGGATTAGAGCTTCATAGATGAGTGAATTGTATTTTTGGAGCACCACAGCATCTTGTTTACCTTATGGAACACTATTACTCTGTTTCTCAACTAAAAATTCACTTGCAACAGAAAGGGTATCATCATTAAGTGCTGGACTAGAAACTAGAGCCCACAAAACATTCAAGAATTACCTTAAATATGCATGCATATTGGATATGCCATTTTCAAGAGTCATAAAATTTGAGCTTTAACTCATTTGAGAGCTTTCAAGAATATTCTATTATTGAGTTCAAGTTCTACTTCAAAAGAGGTTATATAGTCCAGATTGTAGTAGTAGTGCATCAAAGTCCCTTTTCTTCTTTTTATTTTTTCTAGAAATCAGTTCTCAAGGGAACTCAGAAAAATAATAACAGCTAAGTTTTTTGAGAACTTCAAGTGCTGAAGCACAAATTTAAATGCTTTATATATATAATATAATTAAATCCCCCAAACCACTTTAAGAGGAAAGTACTATGATCAACACCATCCCATTCTGAGACTGAGAAGCGAGAATATTAGTAATCAGTTTGGGTATTATAACTAGTCTCTGTCAGATACTGAATTGAGCACCAGCCATTTGGTTCTAAAACCCACATTTATAACTAGTGCCTTATACTGTCACTGTAACAGAAGGTGAGAAAAATCAGCACAATTTCAGAGAAACATTAAACTTCCTTTACCTCTAACTTAACGTTTAATCTTATCTCAATGATTTAAAGAAAACTGCCTGAATCAGAAACTTAACATATCAAACCTGGTATGTTATTGTATATTGTTTTCTAGTTTGACCAATTTGGGGCTCACAGTACATTTCCCCAGGGCTGGGGATGACAGGTGTGTGTGTGTGTGTGTGTGTGTGTGTGTGTGTCTGTGTGTGTGTATGTGTATTATCCATTTCCTTGCCTAAAACCTATCTTTCAATGTATTTTACTTCAATTTCTTTTATCTGAAATTGCTCTAATGGAGGTTGGCAATTGCCACTGAATTGTGAAAACCATATATGATTTTCTGTCCTTGTGTTACTTCAATTCTTTTGACATTTAACTGTGACTATTCCCATCTAGAAATCTATTTTTCTCTTCCTTGGATTCTTTAAGCCAATTTTTCATGTTCTTTTTCTTTTAGTAGCAGCCATAGGTCTTATTTACTGATTATTTTTCTTTGGTCTATTATACTTGACAATTTGTTTTCTTACTCTTCACTTTCTCTTGTAATATAATCTACTTCTGACTCCTTAAGCTCTGCCTTCAGCTAAAACTCTTCTCTAATTACCCACAGTCTTGTATCCAACTGAATAAGCATCAAAGCATCAAACTCAACCTATTCAAAACCTAGCTTACTATTTTTCCCTCTTAATATGATCCTCACGTTTATGTAATCTCTCAGCTGATGATCATCAATCACTCAGTTATCCAAGCAATCAATCTAAGACTCATCCTGTTTTTTTCTTGTGCCTTTTCTTCCACATCAAATAGTCATTAACTTTTTCCTTCTTATAATGCTCTGGAATAAATCTCTTCCATCTTTGTCTTTTCCTTCGTTTGGTTTCTCATTCTCTCCTAGAGTGTTATAGTAGCCTCTTATATAGAGTCCCTGTCACCAGTATTTTCCTCTTCAAGCTATCCTCCACAGCAATGGTATAATGATCCTTAAAGCGGCTTTCAAAGTTTTAAAAATAAAAGCCACAGTAAAAAATGCATTATATGTCATAACTCAGTCTGCACAAACACACATATACACACAACTAGGACAAGGATTTAACAAAATAATTTTTACCTTGTTTACATGAGGAACATACTGAAATTTTCAATTTTTTCAGGTATGTTCTAATCTAGTTTCTTACATGTCTTTCATTCTATTCTAATTTATATCTCTTAAATTCTAGTAGTGACCCACAAAATTCATTTCTCAATGGAAAGAGAAGGATTTAAATTGTGGCAGAATAATAACAATCTAGAAAACGAAATAAACTGCTCATTGTATTATTCTTACTCACTTGAAGGTTTAAATTTTTAAAAATACAATATTGGGGAAAATTATTTTACTGAAACATTCTCTTCCTCATTGGCTTCTAAGCTCCATTAGGGCAAGGATGATGCATTTTAAATTCTTAGGTGTTGGATACCTAGCATAATGATTGCCCCATAATAGGTAATTAATAAATATTTGTTGTGCAAAAATATGCATTTGACTAGTTCCTAATATACTTGGAAAAACAAGAAGGAATTGTGTTTTGAAAGGTATAAGATCAGAGGACTCCATTCTAGAAAAAGAAAGGCTAATTTGTATGAACAATTGAAAGTTGTTATAATGGAGTTCACCGGACAACTACCCAATACTTTCTGTTGCTATTGTTTGTAATATAATTTTGCCCCAATGGATAAAAATATGACTTAATATGAAAATATCCCAGGATTTTGTATGAAAAGCATTCTTTTTTCAGTTACATTAAAAAAAAAGAGTTTTCAGAAATTAAGGTCGATCCTTATCCACGTGCAAACATGTAGGCAATCCACGAGACTCAGTTTTCATACCTTTGGTGTATAACTAAAGGTATTTTAAATATTTAATTTAATATGTTGACTTCATAATATTAAATGTTGTGTCATGCACATTGCAGATAGCAAATAATTGTCAGCTGTATTGCAGGAATATTCCTCTCTTAGTCATGTTTTTACCTTCAAAGAAAATAAAAATTGCTAGTTTTTCAGGACAATCTCCCTTTACAGATTATTTTAACAGTGAATTTGAGTAACTGAGGAAGAGAATAAACAGTTTTCATTGAACATTCCCTAGTTATTAGTTACACTTGAAATGACCTTTGCGGTTCATTTTCAAGGTGAAGCTGTCGGCTCTGGATTTGTGGAAGGTTTGTATTATTTTCCTCAGAAAAGTACTTTGATAGAAAAATCCAACAAAAAAGAAGCTATACATTTCTTATGTTGGTTCATCTTTCCTGTATAGAACTGGATTCCAGTGAGCATTTTTTCCTTTCTTGATCTTTGTCTCCTATCTGTGTTGGCCCACAGATAGTTCTGATCAAGCCAAGAGGTTGTTGCCTAAATCTGTGACTATGCTGTTGCTAAAATTCTAGCCACCATGAGGCAGTAGGAATAATGAAGTCAAGGATGGATAGCTCCAAGCTAAATGAGTTAGGAAGAACTAGAGATTTCACAGATAAGACTGTGTTTAGATATTTAAATCTTCCTCTTTATTAGTTGTAAGTGGACAAATCAGGCTTTCTGAGTCTCAATTTTCATCTCTAAAGGGAATTGTCTCTGGAATTGAGAATACAATGAAATGAAAGGTATAAAAGCACTAATCATGCGTCTGACATCATTAATGGTGGTTTCTGCAGCATCAGAGGCATTGGCTCAGGATATCCTTTAAGTGTAGCTTTCAGTAGACCTGACTTCTTGCTGCCACCCATTTTCAGGGGTCCTCAGATACGTAGGTTCGCTGGCTAATCTGAAGGTGTATGACAGCCACTTAAGTAGTAACTGGAATAAGATAGGCGCTTATTATGTTAATTAAATCTGAATGTAAGTAGGCGAAGTCCAAACCAAGCAGTGTCAGGTAGGGGTAATTATTCTTTCTGGTTGGCGATCTGGTTATGTGACCTCCACACAACCTCCCAGTATTGTCTAACTAACTGTAATCCTGGCTGAATTTATGCAGTACAAGCTGCTGTTGTTTTCTTGTGTGAATCTTAATTCAATTGGCAAGAATGCAAAATATAGAAAAGTCTAACAATGTAAAAGTTATAGCTACAAAAATCCCCTCTGCAAATTCTTCAGCACATGATTGTCCTTAAAAGGCAAGGGCAATTGAAGGAACAGCAACCAGGATGTTTTACTGGAAAGAAAAGTTGTGAGTGGCTTCATAGGAAAGAGGTTAGACATGTTATATGAAAAAGTCATAGGTTTATTTGGAGGGATTCAGATGGAAGAAGTAAAAACTAATTTATCAAGGTGTTAAATTACTCTATAAGAAACACTTTTTAAAGAATGAAAACATCCATCTATGCAGATATTCAAGGAGTGGATAGATGACGAGAGGCTGAATTACAGCAGAGGGGATTTTTGTATAGTCATTGGAATTTATTAAATGAACTCTCTGTAATTCCCCTTTCAACCATAATATCCTCAGACTGGGTGTTACAGGGATGAGAATTATCTACTGGAAGAGGTTAAGCAACTTACTAAATACAAAGGCACCATTATCATTAAAGGATTAGACATTAGTACTAGGGAAATGCCCCCTATGGGAAGTCTTAGCAGTGGACTAACTCACTATTATATCAATAAGAGAGCAGAAATATTTTATTTCATGTCTTTTGGCCTCTAGATTTTGAAAAATTCAAAGTATGCATACCTTTTAGGCAATCATCCTTCTCTGCTGTGATTTGGAAACCATGATAAATGATCTGACCTTTACCAGGCTCGCATATATGTCAATACTAAGGAGCAATTTTTAATTTTAAAAAGCCTGTGAGAGACTTTCTAAGAGAATAAACACAAATTAATCCATGAATTCTCATTAAAGCCTCTCCTAACATTATGCGTTCAACTAAAAGTCAACTTAGCATCTGTGGATTCCTACAAAATAATTAGAACCCTGTGTGTCAATGTTGTAGAATCTGAAGAGGTGTCAATTCCTGAATCTCTAGGGCATACTTGGCCCCAGCTGTAAAAAGGGAAGTAGTTGCAGAGTTCTCATGCCCAGATTTCTTACTAACCACTGCCAGAGCCACTACCAGACAGCCCTATGTCCACCGTACTGCTCACTGAAATGCGCTCGGCTTACGTTGGCACCAACTATGTGCTTCATAAATATTGAGTGAAGGATTTAAGCTCCTCAGTACCTGTCTTGGACATTTCTTAGTGCTTTTTTTTTTTTCATTTATATCATAGCTTGAAGCCTGAAGAGCAACAGTTGAGAAGCCCTGCTTATTAACTGTCCCCCACAATCATAACATATGATTTTACCAGTATTATTTGAATGTATATCGTTTTATTAATAATTTTATATACCTCATATGGCTTAAGTGGTAGGAAGGTCTATATTTTGCATATATTACAAATTGCCTATGTAACCTTTTCCTAAACTTCTCTTTGCAAAATATATAATATCTCCATTTAAAACTAATATTGCTTTAAATATAAATCCACCAAAAATTAAAGACCCCTTTCTATACACTATCATATATATTTTCTATAATGTTTGACTAGACCATAAGTATTTTGATATAAAACATGGTTTACTGTACTGGTGCCATGTCTGTATTACACAGAGCTCTGTCGACAGTCTTCCTGTGACTCCACTGAGTAGATATTTTTCCCAGTTACAAGCTTCTTTTGCAGAGTTTAAGAGAGAGGCCTGAGGAGTCATGCATATGGATCTGAATCATGCCCATCTAGATTTAACTTGGACAAATCTCTTAACCTTTTACAATCATTTATTTTATTATTTATTTTTTTTGAGAAGGATTCTCACTCCGTTGCCCAGGCTGGAGTGTTGTGGCATGATCTCAGCTCACTGCAACCTTTGCCTCCTGGTATTAAGCAATTCTCTGTCTCAGCTTCCAGAGTAGCTGGGATTACAGGCGTCTGCCACCATGCCCAGCTAATTTTTGTGTTTTTAGTAGAGATGGAGTTTCACCATCTTGGCCAGGCTGGTCTTGAACTCTTGACCTCATGGTCCACCCACCTCGGCCTCCCAAAGTGCTAGAATTACAGATGTGAGCCAGCATGCCCGGCGAAACATTTAGTTTTTTCCACATTAAAATGACAATAACATGTTTTCCTATTTGCCACACAGCAGCAACAATTTAAAAAAAAATGATGCTTTCTATATGGCAGTGTGTTGACGTCAAAAGTACAAACTTCAACTGCTAGTCTCCTTTGGGTATATATCTGATCTCACCACATTAATTATCCAAACTTTTAAGTTTTTGTCCCATTGTTTTTATCTTTGAATTATCTAAGTATGAGAAGTCTTTTTTTTGCATTTAACAAAGATTCTAATTACACTAAATCCTAAGGGATTCATATAATTAGATAATGACCTGCTAGGTGTACATTATTTAAGGTAACATTGTCAAAATTCTTATGAAATCGACAAGCACTTTTTTATATACACACCCCTCCCCCACACACAAACAAGTGTATATGTACATGCACACACATTCACCATAGATGTACATAGGATAAATTATAAAATTGCCCCATTTTACAGGTGAAGAAAATGTGCTTAGGAAGTTAGGTATTTAAGATTACAAATCTGTAAACTGTGTAACTGGAATTCAGAATTAATCAGTTTCTAACCACAAAACACAGAACATGAAATGAGTTAGGGGAAAGTCCACTTAGTGAATCACAGAGGGATGGCAAAAATTTTAAATAATTTCATTAGCTATTATTTTAAAAACAATTTTTATAATGAAAGAGAGTTTTCATTCAAATATATTTAAACAAAAGACTAGTTGACAACGTAGTTTTTTAGTTTTATATGCTTTAAATAATAACTATATATTTTAAAAGGTGGTACTTTTTGATTGAGACAAGTGAAGTTTTGAAACCAACCAATTTTTTATTTTTTTATTTTTATTTTTTAGATGAAGTCTCGCTCTGTCACTGGGCTGGAGTGCAGTGGTGCGATCTTGGCTCACTGCAGCCTCCGCCTCCTGGATTCAAGCGATTCTCCTGCCTCAGCCTCCCGAATAGCTGGGACTGGAAGTGTCCACCACCACGCCCCCCAGCTAATTTTTGTATTTTTAGTAGATACCAGTTTTCACCGTGTTCGCCAGGATGATTTCAATCTCTTGACCACATGATCTGCTCGGCTCGGCTTCCCACCACAATTCTTAATAAAATTTGATATGATATAGAAATTGTTTTGGTAGACTTTTCATGTCTTATGATTTGTAAGACTTATAAATTAGTTCGTGACTGGCCAGCTGTTGACCTTTGCCATTTAAGTTTCGAAATTATGGATAGAATCAGATTGTTTCCAAAGTAGTTTATATTTGTTAATTCATTAAACATTTATCGTGTTTTAATTATATGCCAGGCACTAGGCATAGCACTGTAATACAGTATTCAGGGAAGACATCGTCCTTACCTTCCTAGAGCCATAAGAGGCTATAAAGTTTCTTAGACAAATTGAACAAAAATAACAATAGAATTTCTATGTGAAATGACTGAGGAAGTTCAGTACCATAGAAATACACAAAAGTAAAGATGTGAAAGTCAATGAGGCATCAGCCAAATTAAGAGGATCAAGAGCAATGCTCCAGATAGAGGGAACAGAGTGTGAAATTTTAGAGATCATAGGTACAAGGCATATTCCACAGAGCATAAAGGAATTTACTTTGGCTAGAGTGTAATAATCAACAAAGGTAAATGACAGACCATTTATCACCAGGACCAAGTGATTATGGACCTTTTAAGCCAAATAAAACAGTTTGAAATTTAAACAGAAACCAATTGGAAGATATTGAATGGTTTTAATGAAGGGAGGAACATGGTTAGGCTTCCGTTTCTGAATGGATCATTCTATGTTAGAAGACTGAACATGAAAGCATTGTGTATCCTGATCCTCCCAAGCAAAGAGGGTGACCTTTAGGAGAGTTGTGACAATGAAGACAAAGAGAAAGAGATTGAAGAGATACTCATGAGAGAAAACCTTCAGAATATAGACTTGCATCCTTTGGTAATGACGAAGCTTATATTGACCTAAAACTTTCTGTTACTAATAATGATAAACTCTGGACAAAATATGAAAAAAAAAAAACACTTTGAAGGCATTGAACAGTGACGGAATACAGGCAGAAACTCAAGGAAATTGATTTTTGAGAGAAATGTCAGATAAACATTTATTTGTGTTTCCCTTTGTAGGCATTTCCCAACTTCAGAGTGTGAGGGCAGAAACTTCAAGAAGGAAGTCACAGTCTTTTTAGCCTGAGGCATCAAAAGAGAGAGTTTGGGAATGGCTGAGGGAGAAAGTCCCATAAAGGTGAGAACTTCTGTATTAGGAGCCTTGAAATCTGTGTATGTATTTCTTCCAAATCCTTGGCTGACCCATAAATTATGCACATGCAAGACAAGATATTAAGGATCCCAGGGGAAACCAATAGCTGGAAAACTAAAAAAAACCTGAGCAGTCATTTCAGCAGTTCCTTTTGCAGTGGAGATGAGCAAGCAGTTAGAATCCTACCTAACTGGAGGAAACTGATAAGCATTCCTGGCTTTTTATTGAACCTGATAAGCATCCTTGGCTTTTTATTGAATCTGATAAACATCCCTGGCTTTTTACCAGAAAAGCAACCTTGTAACTGCAAACACCATGTTGATAGAATTGAGTTTTGCCCTAGCACTAAGGGTAAAAGTTAAATAAGAATATGAATAAGTAAAATAAACTGCAGGCCATTTTCTTAAGTGAAGCAACTCAGAAACAGAAAATGAAATACCACATGTCCTCACCTATTAGTAGAAGCTAAATAATGTGTACACATGGGCATAGAGTACGGAATAAGAATTCACGGATTGTTTTGTGTTTATTCTCTTAGAAAGTCTCTCAAATCCTTTTTAAAATTAAAAATTGCTGCTTAGTATTGACATATATGCGAGCCTGGTAAAGGTCAGATCATTTATCATGGTTTCCAATTCACAGCAGAGAAGGATGATTGCCTAAAAGGTATGCATGCTTTGAATTTTTCAAAATCTATAGGCCAAAAGACATGAAATAAAATATTTCTGCTCTCTTATTGATATAATAGTGAGTTAGTCCACTGCTAAGACTTCCCATAGGGGGCATTTCCCTAGTACTAATGTCTAATCCTTTAATGATAATGGTGCCTTTGTATTTAGTAAGTTGCTTAACCTCTTCCAGTAGATAATTCTCATCCCTGTAACACCCAGTCTGAGGATATTATGGTTGAAAGGGGAATTACAGAGAGTTCGTTTAATAAATTCCAATGACTATACAAAAATCCCCTCTGCTGTAATTCAGCCTCTCGTCATCTATCCACTCCTTGAATATCTGCATAGATGGATGTTTTCATTCTTTAAAAAGTGTTTCTTATAGAGTAATTTAACACCTTGATAAATTAGTTTTTACTTCTTCCATCTGAATCCCTCCAAATAAACCTATGACTTTTTCATATAACATGTCTAACCTCTTTCCTATGAAGCCACTCACAACTTTTCTTTCCAGTAAAACATCCTGGTTGCTGTTCCTTCAATTGCCCTTGCCTTTTAAGGACAATCATGTGCTGAAGAATTTGCAGAGGGGATTTTTGTAGCTATAACTTTTACATTGTTAGACTTTTCTATATTTTGCATTCTTGCCAATTGAATTAAGATTCACACAAGAAAACAACAGCAGCTTGCACTACATAAATTCAGCCAGGATTACAGTTAGTTAGACAATACTGGGAGGTTGTGTGGAGGTCACATAACCAGATCGCCAACCAGAAAGAATAATTACCCCTACCTGACACTGCTTGATTTCAGAATTCGCCTACTTACATTCAGATTTAATTAACATATTAATCCCCTATCTTATTCCAGTTACTACTTAAGTGGCTGTCATACACCTTCAGATTAGCCAGCGAACCTAACTGAGGACCCCTGAAAATGGGTGGCAGCAAGAAGTCTGATCTACTGAAAGCTACACTTAAAAGATATCCTGAGCCAATGCCTCTGATGCTGCAGAAACCACCATTAATGATGTCAGACACATGATTAGTGCCTTTATACCTTTCGTTTCACTGTATTCTCAATTCCAGAGACAATTCCTTTTAGAGATGAAAATTGAGACTCAGAAAGCCTGATTTGTCCACTTACAACTAATAAAGGGGAGGATCTACATATCTAAACACAGTCTTATCTGTGAAATCTCTAGTTCTTCCTAACTCATTTAGCTTGGAGCTATCCATCCTTGACTTCATTATTCCTACTGCCTCGTCGTGGCTAGAATTTTAGTAACAGGATAGTCACAGATTTATGCAACAACCTCCTGGCTTGATCAGAACTACCTGTGAGCCAACACAAATGAGAGCCAAAGATCAAGAAAGCAAAAGTATTCACTAGACTCCAGTTCTGTGCAGGAAAGAAGAATCAACATAAGAAATATATAGCTTCTTTTTGTTGGGTTTTTCTACCAAAGTACTTTCCTGAAGAAAATAATACAAACCTTCCACAAATCCAGAGCCGACAGCTTCACCTTGAAATGAACTACAAAGGTTATTTCAAACGTATCTGATAACTTGAGAATGTTCAATGAAAATTGTTTATTCTCTTCCTCAGTTACTCAAATTCACTGTTAAAATAATCTGTAAAGGGAGATTGTCCTGAAAAACTAGCAATTTTTATTTCTTTGAAGGTAAAAACATGACTAAGAGAGGAATATTCCTGCAATACAGCTGACAATTATTTACTATCTGCAATGTGCACGACACAACATTTAATATTATGAAGTCAACATATTAAACTGAATATTTAAAATACATTTAGTTATACACCAAAGGTATGAAAACTGAGTCTCGTGGTTTGCCTACATGTTTGCACGTGGATAAAGATTGGCTTTAATTTCTGAAAACTGTATTTTTTTATGTAACTGAAAAAGAATGCTTTTCATACCAAATTCTGGCATAAATATTTTCATATTAAGTCATATTTTTATCCATTAGTGCAAAAGTATATTATAAACAATAGTAACATAAGGTATTGGGCAGTTGTCCAGTGAACTTCATTATAACAACTTTCAATTGTTCATACAAAGTAGCCTTTCTTTTTCTAGAGTGGTGTCCTCTGATCTTATTCCTTTCAAAACAGAATTCTTTCTTGTTTTCCCAAATATATTAGGAACTAGTCAAATGGATATTCTTTGAAAAACAAGTATTTATTGATTACCTATTATAGAGCAATCGTTATGCTAGGTGTCCAACACCTAAGAATTTAAAATGCATCATCCTTGCTCTAATGGAGCTTAGGAGCCAATGAGGAAGAAAATGTTTCAGAAAAATAATTTTCCTCAATATTTTATTTTAAAATATTTTAAACCTTCAAATGAGTAAGAATAATACACTGAGCAGTTCATTTCATTTTCTAGATTGTTATTATTCTGCTACTATTTAAGTCTTTCTCTTTTCATTGAGGTATGAATTTTTTGGGTAACTACTTGAATTTAAGAGACATAAATTAGAGTAGAATGAAAGACATGTAAAAAACTAGTTAAAATATAACATCCCTGAAATAAAATTGAAAATTTCAGTATGTTCCTCATGTAAACAAGATAAAAATCATTTTATTAAACTCTTGTTTCAGTGTGTGTGTGTGTGTGCAGACTGATTTATGGTATATAATGTATTTTTTTTTTTTACTGTGGCTTTTTTTTTTTTTAAAGTTTGAAAGCTACTTTAAAGAGCATTATAGGGTGACTGAGGGAGATATCTTGAAGAGGAAAAATACTGGGAATAAGGACTCTAAGTAAGAGGCTACTGTAACACTCTAGGAGAATGAGAAACGAAACTAAGGAAAAGGCAAAGAAGTGAAAGATATTTATTCAAGGACATTACAAGAAGGAAAAAGTAAATGACCATTTGATGTGGAAGAGAAGGCACAAGAAACAAATAGGATGAGTCTTAGATTGATTGCTTGGATAACTGAGTGATTGATGATCATCAGCTGAGGGATTAAATAAATGTGAGGAGCATATAAAGAGGGATAAATAAGTTTGGTTTTTAATAGGTTGGGTTTGATGTACCATCAAACTTCTAAATGGATTATTCAGTTGGATACAGAAGCAGAAAATGAAATATCACATGTCCTCACTTACTAGTGGAAGCTAAATAATGTGTATACAAGGACATAGAGTATGGAATAATACTCAGAAAAGTGGGATTGTGGGAGAGGGCTGAGGGGTGAGAACTGACTTAATGGTCACATTGTACTTTATTTGGCTGATAGTTACACTAAAAGTCCAGAATTATCACTACACAATATATATTCATGTAGCAAAAGAGCTCTGGTGGTACTTAAAAATATGCAAATAATTTTTTTTTAAAAAACATAATACAAAACAAAACAAAACAAAAACCTCCACAAGAACAATATGAGCAATGCAACACTCTTCAGAGGAAGATGAAAGAATACAGGGTTTCTATCTAATCATTTACAAAGTCAAACATACAGTCCAAAGTAAAACTAAAACAAAACAAAAACCCTACATATATGACAGAAGCAAGTGAATGTGACCTGTACTTGAGAGCAAAAATCATTCAGTATAGATCCATAGACAACCTACATATTGAAATCAGCCGATAAAAACTTCATCCAGGCTCCAATCTTTCCAAGATGGCTGAATAGGAAGAGCTCTGGTTTGTAGCTCCCAGCATGATTGACACAGAAGACTGGTGATTTCTGCATTTCCAACTGAGGTACCTGGTTTGTCTCATTCAGACTGATTGGACAGTGGGTTCAGCCCATGGAGGGTGAACTGAAGCAGGGTGGGTCATTGCCTCACCCAGAAATGCAAGGGGTCTGGGAATTTCCCTTTCCTTGTCAAGGAAAGCTATAACAGACTACCTGGAAAAATGGGACTCCCTGCTCAAATACTGTGCTTTTCCCAAGGTCCTAGCAACCGGTAGACAAGATGATTATCTCCCATGCCTGGCTTGATGGCTCTGATGCCCACAGAGCCTAGCTCACTGCTAGCGCAGCAGTCTAGGATGGATCTGTGAGACTGCAGCCTGGCTGGGGGAGGGGTGTCTGCCATTGTTGAGGCTTGAGTAGGTAAACAAATGTCTGGGAAGCTTGAACTGGGTGGAGCCCACCACAGCTCAACCAGGCCTACTGCCTCTAGACTCCACCTCTGTGGGCAGGGCATAGTTGAACAAAAGGCAGCAGACAACTTCTGCAGACTTAAACATCCCTGTCCAACAGCTCTGAAGAGAGCAGTGGTTCTCCTAGCACCACATTTGAGCTCTGAGAATGGACAGACTGCCTCCACAAGTGGATCCCTGACCCCCATGTAGCCTAACTAGGAGACACCTCCCAGTAGGAGCCGACAGACACCTCATGTAGGCGGCTGCCCCTTTGGGATGAAGCTTCCAGAGGAAGGATCAGGCAGCAATATTTGCTGTTCTGCAATATTTGCTGTTTTGCAGCCTCCGCCAGTGATACCCAGGCAAACAGTGTCTGGAGTGGACCTGCAGCAAAATCCAACAGACCTGCAACAGAGGGACCTGTCTGTTAGAAGGAAAATTAATAAACAGAAAGGAATAGCATCAACATCAACAAAAGGTCATCTACACCAAAACCCCATCTGTAGGTTACCAACATCAAAGACCAAAGGTAGATAAAACCACAAAGATGGGGAGAAATCAGAGCTGAAAAGGTGAAAATTCTAAAAATCGGAGCACCTCTTTTCCTCCAAAGGATTACAGCTCCTTGCCAGCAACAGAACAAAGTTGGATGGAGAATGACTTTGATGAGTTGACAGAAGTAGGCTACAGAAGTTCGGTACTAACAAACTTCTCTGAGCTAAAGGAAGATGTTCAAACCCATTGCAAGGAAGCTAAAAACCTTGAAAAAAGATTAGACAAATGGCTAACTAGAATAAACAGTGTAGAGAAGACCTTAAATGACCTGATGGAGCTTAAAATCATGGCATGAGAACTTTGTGATGCATGCACAAGCTTCAATAGCTGATTCAATCAAGTGGAAGAAAGGATATCAGTGACTGAAGATCAAATTAATGAAATAAAGTGAGAAGACAAGGTTAGAGAAAAAAAGAGTAAAAAGAAATGAGCAAAGCCTCCAAGAAATATGGGACTATGTGAAAAGACCAAATCTACATTTGATTGGTGTACCTAAAAGTGATGGGGAGAATGGAACCACGTTGGAAAACACTCTTCAGGTTATTATCCAGAAGAACTTCCCCAACCTAGCAAGGCAGGCTAATGTTCAAATTCAGGAAATACAGAGAACACAACAAAGATACTTCTCGAGAAGAGCAACCCCAAGCGACCTAACTGTCAGATAATCCAAGGTTAAAATGAAGGAAAAAGTGTTAAGAGAAGCCAGAGAGAAAGGTCGAGTTACCCACAAAGGGAAGCCCATCAGACAAACAGCAGATCTCTCAGCAGAAACCATCCAAGCCAGAGAGAGTGTGGGCCAATATTCAACATTCTTAAAGAAAAGAATTTTCAACCCAGAATTTCATATCCAGCCAAACTAAGCTTCATAGTGAAGGAGAAATAAAATCCTTTACAGACAAGCAAAAGCTGTGAGATTTTGTCACCACCAGGCCTGCCTTACAAGAGCTTCTGAAGGTAGCACTAAACATGGAAAGAAAGAAGCAGTACCATCCACTGCAAAAACATGCCAAATTGTAAAGACCATCGATGCTATGAAGAAACTGCATCAATTAACAGGCAAAATAACCAGCAGACATCAAAATGACAGGATAAAATTAACACATAACAATATTAACCTTAAATGTAAATGGGCTAAATGCCCCAATTAAAAGACACAGACTGGCAAATTGGATGAAGAGTCAAGACACATCAATGTGCTGTGTTCAGGAGACCCATCTCATGTGCAAAGACACATATAGGCTCAAAATAAAGGGATGGAGGAATATCTACCAAGCAAATGGAAAACAAAACAAAACAAAACAAAAAATGCAGGGGTTGCAATCCTAGTCTCTGATAAAAGAGACTTTAAACCAACACAGATCAAAAAAGACAAAGAAGGCCGTTACATATGGTAAAGGGATCAATTCAACAAGAAGAGCTAACTATCCTAAATTTATATGCACACAATACAGGAGCACCCAGATTCATAAAGCAAGTCCTTAGAGACTTACAAAGAGACTTAGACTCCCATACAATAATAATGGGAGATTTTAACACCCCACTGTCAACATTAGACAGATCAATGAGACAGAAGGTTAACAAGGATATCAAGGACCTGAACTCAGCTCTGGACCAAGTGGACCTAATAGACATCTACAGAACTCTCCACCTCAAATCAACAGAATATACATTCTTCTCAGCACCACATCACACTTATTCTAAAATTGACCACATAATTGGAAGTAAAGCACTCCTCAGCAAATGTGAAAGAACAGAAACCACAACAAAATGTCCCTCAGACCACAGTGCAATCAAATTAGAACTCAGGATTAAGAAACTCACTCAAAACCGCACAATTACATGGAAACTGAACAACTTACTCCTGAATGACTACTGGGTAAATAACAAAATGAAGGAAGAAATAAGGATGTTCTTTGAAACCAATGAGAACAAAGACAAAGACAAATGACAAAGACAATGACAAACGACAAAGACAAAGTCAAATGGGATGCATTTAGAGCAGTGTGTAGAGGGAAATTTACAGCACTAAATCCCTGCAAGAGAAAACAGGAGAGATCTGAAATGGACACCCTAACCTCACAATTAAAAGAAGTAGAGAAGTAAGAGCAAACAAATTCAAAAGTTAGCAGAAGGAAAGAAATAACTAAGATCAGAGCAGAACCAAATAGAGAGAGACACAAAAAACCCTTCAAAAAATTAATGAATCCGGGAGCTGGTTTTTTTTAAAAGATCAACAAAATTGATAGACCGCTTGCAAGACTAGTAAAGAAGAAAAGAGAGAAGAATCAGGTAGACACAATAAAAAATGATAAAGAGGATATCACCATTGATCCCGCAGAAATATAAACTACCATCAGAGAATACTATAAACACCTCTATGCAAATAAACTGGAAAATCTAGAATAAATGGATAAATTCCTGGACACATACACTCTCCCAAGACTAAACCAGGAAGAAGTTGAATCTCCGAATAGATCAATAACAGGCTCTGAAATTGAGGCAATGATTAGTAGCCCACTAACCAAAAAAAGTCCAGCACCAGACTGATTCACAGCCGAATTCTACCAGAGTTACAAAGAGGAACTGGTACCATTCTTCTGAAACTATTCCAATCAATAGAAAAAGAGGGAATCCTCCCTAACTCATTTTATGAGCCCAATATCATCCTGATACTGAAGCCTAGCAGAGACAGAACAAAAAAAGAGAATTTTAGACCAATATGCCTGATGAAAATTGATGCAAAAATCCTCAATAAAATACTGACAAACTGAATCCAGCAGTACATGCAAAAGCATATCCACCACAATCAAGTCGGCTTTGTCCCTGGGATGCAAGTCTCGTTCAACATACACAAATCAATAAACATAATACATCACATAAACAAAACCAATCACAAAAACCATGTGATAATCTCAATAGATGCAGAAAAGGCCTTCGACAAAATTCAACACCCTTTCATGCTAAAAACTCTCAATAAACTAGGTATTAATAGAATGTATCTCAAAATTACGAGAACTATTTATGATAAACCCACAACCAATATCATACTGAATGGGAAAAACTGGAAGCATTCCCTTTGAAAACTGGCAGAAGACAAGGATGCCCTCTCTCACCACTCCTATTCAACATAGGAGTGTTGGAAGTTCTGGCCAGGGGAATCAGGCAAGAGAAAGAAATAAAAGGTATTCAATTAGGAAAAGAAGAAGTTAAATTGTCCCTGTTTGCAGATGACATGATTGTATATTTAGAAAACACCATCGTCACAGCCCCAAATCTCCTTAAGCTGCTAAGCAACATCAGCAAAGTCTCAAGGTACAAAATCAATGTGCAAAAATCACAAGCATTCTTATACACCAAGAACAGACAAACAGAGAGCCAAATCATGAGTGAACTCCCATTCACAATTGCTACAAAGAGAATAAACTATCTAGGAATCCAAATTACAAGGGATGTGAAGGAACTCTTCAAGGAGAACTACAAACCACTGCTCAATGAAATAAAAGAGGACACAAACAAATGGAAGAATATCCCATGCTCATGGATAGGAAGAATTAATATCGTGAAAATGGCCATACTGCCCAAAGTAATTTATAGATTCAATGCCATCCCCATTAAACTACCAATGATTTTCTTCACAGAATTGCAAAAAACTATTTTAAAGTTGATATGGACTCAAAAAAGAGCCCGCATGGCCATGACAATCCTAACCCAAAAGAACAAAGCTGGAGGCATCATGCTACCTGACTTCAAACTATATTGCAAGGCTACAGTAACCAAAACAGCATGGTACTCCTACTCATACAGATATATAGACCAACAGAACAGAACAGAGCCCTCAGAAATAATATAACACATCTACAACTGTCTTATCTTTGACAAACCTGACAAAAACAAGAAATGGGGAAAGGATTCCCTATTTAATAAATGGTGCTGGGAAAACTGGCTAGCCACATGTAGAAAGCTGAAACTGAATCCCTTCCTTACACCTAATACAAAAATTAATTCAAGATGGATTAAAGACTTAAGTGTTAGACCTAAAACCATAAGAACCCTAGAAGAAAACCTAGGCAATACCATTCAGGACATAGGCACGGGCGAGGACTTCATGACTACAACACCAAAAGCAATGGCAACAAAAGCTAAAATAGACAAATGGGATCTAATTAAACTAAAGAGCTTCTGCATGGCAAAAGAAACTACCATTGGAGTGAACAGGCAACCTACAGAACAGAAGAAAATTTTTGCAATCTACTCTTCCTACAGAGCGCTAATATCCAGAATCTACAAAGAACTCAAACAAATTTACAAGAGAAAGACAACCTCATCAAAAAGTGGGCAAAGGATAGAAATAGACACTTCTCAAAAGAAGACATCTATGCAGCCAACAGGCACATGAAAAAATGTTCATCATCACTTGATCATCAGAGAAATGCAAATCAAAACCACAATGAGATACCATCTCACGCCAGTTAGAATGGCAATCATCAAAAAGTCAGGAAACGGCAGGTGCTGGAGAGGATGTGGAGAAATAGGAACGCTTTTACACTGTTGGTGGAACTGTAAACTAGTTCAAGCATTGTGGAAAACAGTGTGGCGATTCCTCAAGGATCTAGAGCTAGAAATACCATTTGACTAGTCATCCCATTACTGGGTATATACCCAAAGGATTATAAATCATGCTACTATAAAGACACATGCACTCGTATGTTTATTACGACACTATTCACAATAGCAAAGACTTTGAACCAACCCGAATGTCCATCAGTGATAGACTGGATTAAGAAAATACGGCACATAAACACCATGGAATACTATGCAGCCATAAAAAAGGATGATTTCATGTCCTTTGCAGGGACTTGGATAAAACTGGAAACCATCTTTCTCAGCAAACTATTGCAAGGACAGAAAACCAAACACTGTGTGTTCTCACTCATAGGTGGGAATTGAACAATGAGATCACTTGGACACAGGGTGGGGAACATCACCCACCAGGGCCTGTCAGGGGGTGGGAGGCTGGTGGAGGGATAGCATTAGGAGTAATTCCTAATGTAAATGGTGAGTTGATGAGTGCAGCAAACCAACGTGGCACTTGTATACCTATTTGTCAAAACTGCACATTGTGCACATGTACCTAGAACTTAAATTGTAATAATAATAAAAAGACACTTCAAATAGAATAAACATGCTAAAAGATTGATAGGGATATGCTGAGTATATCGAGTGATGAGTTAGAAAATTTCTGGAACTGTAAGAAAAGTGTCAAAAATTAAATAAAAAAATCCTAAACTTAAAATTTTTAAAAACTGGATGTATTTATTCGATGGTATCAGTAGCAGAAGCAGATTGGCTCTAATAAAAGAAAGAATATGTGAAGCTGAAGGTAAATGGAAATTTTCAAACTGAAGTGCTCAGAAAATATAAATCAACAAAGGCTCAATGACCTAAGAAATAGTATCAATTAATCCAATATACATGTAATTGGAGTTGTAAGAATGAGAGAAGAGAAAAAAAATGAAACAGAAAAATAGTCAAAGAAGTACTGATGAAACTTTTCCAATTTGTATCAAAATCAATTCACAGATTCAGAAAGCAAAGTGCACACCTAATATGATTCCTACAAAATTAGCCACAGTTAAGTCTCCTAGAGTCAAACAGCTGAACACCAAAGAGACAGAGAAAGTCATAAAAGCAGCTCTAGAAAAAGATACACTGCATACAGGGGAACATCAATATGAATGCCAGGTGATTTTTTATCCAAACCAATAGAGGCCAGAAGATAATGTTAGAACAACTTTAAAGTGTGGAAAGAAAAAAAATCAGTCAACTTAGAATTCTATATTTTAAAAAAATCTACAAAATGTGGGCATAATAAAGGCATTTTTTGATAAATAAAAAATGGGGAAATTTATGACCATCAGATACAAACCAAATAAATTTTGGAGACATTTCTTGATATAAAAGGGAAATTATAGTGGATGAAAACTCAGACCTATAGGAAGGAAGAGCACTGAAATTGGTAAACATGTAAGTAAATATATTTTTTCTTTTAAAAATTATTTAAAAACTATATGCAGAAGTAGTACACTTCAAAGAACATGTTATACTAATGACTGATAAGCATAGAAACAAATATAACACAATTAGTCATCAGGATAATGCAAATTAAAACCATGAGATGCCTCTTTGAACATTTTAAAATAAAACACAGAATCCAGAACTATTTAATATATGAGACTGTAAATATGCTGAGATACAGATTTAGGAGCCTGTACCTTTTTATAAATCCTATTAAAGTCAAAATGGAAATATTCATGCAGCAATTTTTTAAAATTATACTTTATGTTCTAGGGTACATGTGAACAACCTGCAGGTTTGTTACACATGTATACATGTGTCATGTTGGTGTGCTGCACCCATTAACTCCTCATTTACATTAGGTATATCTCCCAATGCTATCCCTCCCCCCTCCCCCCACCCCACAACAGGCCCCGGTGTGTGATGTTCCCCTTCCTGATCTCATTGTTCAGTTCCCACCTATGAGTGAGAACATGTGGTGTTTGGTTTTCTGTTCTTGCGATAGTTTGCTGAGAATTATGGTTTCCAGCCATGCAGCAATTTTTTAAAACATCTATGCAGTGATTTTTTGAGAGAGAGGAGAAAAGAGGACTGAGGTCAACCTCTTTGAAGGTTAACATTTAAGGGATGTGTGACAAAAGAGGAATTTATAAAAACAATTTTAAGAAAAGACAATTCTATAATAATTGTGCATCAGAAATTAGAGGAACTGGAATTCTTATACACTCCTAATAAGGGTATAAAATGGTAGAGCCACATTAGAAACTATTTAACAGTCTCTCATAACATATACATATCCTTTGAGTCAGAGCTATGTCTTGGTATTTACTTAAGAGATAAAAACATGTGTTTACAAAAAAGTGTACAAGAATGTTCATCACAGCTTTATTTCTGATATCCAATAATTGGAAACAACTCAAATGTTCAATAATAGGAGAATGGATAAAGAAAATGACATATATTAATGCAATGCAATATACCACTTAAGCAATAACATGAATGAATCATGAAGCCAGACACGAAAGAATACATAATGTATGATTTAATTTATATAAAAACTCAGAATAGGCTAAATTAATATATGTTGATTGAAATATGAAAATGGTTGCTTGGCCTGAGAGTGGGGAGACTAGATTGATTAGAGAAGACTATGAAAGAAGTTTATGGGGTGTTGGAGATGTTCTGTATCTTGACGGGGTGATGTTTACAAAATATATACATTTTTCACACTATACACTTAAAATGAAAGTATTACTCTATTAGGCTATGTTAATAGATTGAATATAGATGTAATGGAGGAGGTGAAGTCATGCCTGGATTCCATATTTCATTCTTTTTTAAAAATTTTACTTTAAGTTCTGTGATACATGTGCAGAGCATGCAGGTTTGTTGCATAGGTGTACATGTGCCATGGTGGTTTGCTGCACCTATCAACCTGTCATCTAAGTTTTAAGCCCCACATGCATTAGACATTTGTCCTAATGCTCTCGCCTCTCCTTGCTTCCCACCCCCAAGAGGCCTCTGTGTGTGATGTTCCCCTCCCTGTGTCCATGTGTTCTCATTATTCAACTCCCCCTTATGAGTGAGAACATGTGGTGTTTGGTTTTCTGTTCCTGTATTAGTCTATATTTCATTCTTGAACTAATGCTGTTTTATTTAGATAGGAAACATCCAGTGGAGAATTATTCGTAGGGAAAGTTTTCAGAATTACCAAATGTAAGCAAAGCTGATTTTAGAGAAATTTTCTATATAAAACTTTTCTAGTCAAAACCTGTTCAAAATCTAACAGCTTTTCCTGCTTTGCCCTTTTCTTATAAGGCTGGGAGTAAGCTGATATTGGGACGCCAGGGGTAAAAGAAATGAAAACTACAGTTCTCTGCATGTATTCTGATGATGTTTCATTAAACTTCATGCTCTGTCTAACTTTGTCAAAAAATGATAGAATTTAAAGTTCCTTTATATAATATTTTGAAAATGTGGAATATTTCACTGATGGGTGATTGCAGTATTCAGGTATTTAAACTGGTGGTTGCAGTTGAACAGCCAAACAAAAGTTAACATCTTTCTGTAACAGATTGGTTACTGAATAGTTACAGATTAGGTAATTTATTTTCAAGTCTTGAGTCATTCAATTGGATCAGAGTAATATAAAACTATACAGAGTAATAAAGTCCTATTAATATTGCCTGGAAAAAAGAAAGAAAATTAGTATGTTTGGTTGGACATTAATTTTTTTCTTCTTCTTTTTTTAGTGATGGGGTGTTGCTATGTTGTCCAGGATGGTCTCCAAATCCTGGCCTTACAAAGTCCTCCCACCTTGGCCTCCCAAAGCACTAGGATTTTAGGCGTGCACCACTGTACCTAGCCAACATTCATGTTAATGTTTATTGTTGCATTACTTTAGTTATGTAGTATTTATCTACTTTATGCTCTTGTATATGTAATATTACATTTATATAATCTCCATAATATCAGTCAGTATTCTTCAGAGAAACAAAACCAATAAGATATACAGGTATACCTGATTTTATTATGCTTTGCTTTGTGTTTCACAGATTTTATGTTCTATAAAATTATTATGATTTTATCTATTTTTTTTTTTTTAAGACAGAGTCTCACTCCGTCACTCAGGCTGGAAGGTAGTGGTGTGATCACAGTTCACTGCAGTCTTGAACTCTTGGACTCAAGGGCATTTTCGTTTGTTTGAGAGAGACATTTTTTTGCTCTCTTGCCCAGGGTGGTCTTGAACTCTTGGCCTCAAGCAATCATTCTGCCTCATCCTCCCAAGTCACTGGAATTACGGGTGTAAACCACCATGCCTGGCTGCAGATTTTGTGTTTTTTACATATTGAATGTTTGCGGCAAGTAAGTGCTCACTTCACTAGCATTCTTAGTAACAAAATATTTTAATTAAGGTATATATACTGTGGCTTTATACATAATGCTATTTCATACTTAAGAGACTATAATGTAGTATAAACACAACTTTTATAAGCACTGGGAAGCCAACAAATTCATATGACTTGCTTTATTGTGATATTCACTTTGTAGTGTTCTGAAACCAAAGCCACAATATCACTGAGGTATACTTTGATGTGGATATATAGAAAGAAATCTATTATGAAAGATTTGCTTATATGATTATGGAGGCTGAGAAGTCCCAGGATCTGCCACATGCAAGCTGGAGGCCCAGGAAAGCCAGTGAAATTGTTCCAGTCCAAATCCAAAGTAAATTCTGGGTCCAATCTAAAGGCCGGAGACCAGGAGCTACAACGTCTGAGGCAGGAGAAGATGGATGTCCCAGCTCAAGCAGAGAGAGCAAATTTGCCTTTCCTCTGCCTTTTTCTTCCATTTTGGCCTCAGTGGATTAGATGATTCCCACCCACATTGATGAAGATGATCTTCTTTTCTCAGTCTACTAACTGAAATGCTATCTTCCAGAAACATCCTCATAGACACACCCAAAATAATGTTTTACCAGCTATTTGATCATCCTTTAGCCAAGCCAAGTAGACACGTAAAATTATCACATCTTTTTCAAAGTATTTATTATCATACCCCCTCATACTGCCAAACTTTTGAGTTTCTTATAACTCGATACTTAGTTTTATAGTTTTTTTCAGAGTTCTTCACTGTTCCCTCTTGAACTGAATTATTATGTTGCACTTATCTTTCCTCTTTAGTCTCTGATCACTCCTTTTATTCTCCTCATTAAAGAGAAAAGCTGAGTATTCACTATGTTCCAGGATTTATTCTAAGATTTTAGTATGAATCACCTCTTGTATTTTTTTCCTTGATCCTGTAAACTATTGGAATTTTGTGTACAAGGTTCATAGCTTCAGAATACCTGATTTTTTTTTTACCAGACATATTATTGTTTGACTCTCTCTGTCATTTCTAATATTAAGATATCAGTCAATTACCCAGAATTATATTCATTCAGTACATAAATTTAGGGAAAAAGGATGCAGAATAAAATGAAAGTAGAATGGATGAGTATTGGGTTACTCTTCCGAAAAGCAAGTAGTAGATTCTAGGGTCATAACATTACTAAATGCTGAAACAGGTAAGATTCTAGGAATTGTGATCTACTTTAAAGCCTGGAATGCTCACCAAGTTTATTGGAAACCACCTAATACATATTCATTCATTCATTTATTCATTCACTTAACTCATTCATTTTTTTTGTTTTACATACACTTACTCAAACACATCAACACACACATCTATATTATATTGAATACCAATTTTCCTATTTTCTAAAAATTTCAGCTGATAGTCTAAAGTTGAAAAAATAAGTTAAACATACAAATACTTTCATATTCACATGTGAAGGGAAAAATATAACATTTTTATGAGTGAGGTATATTCATGTGTTAGTTCATGTAGTTCTTTCAGAAATTGTAAAAGGTGTTATCTTCAATTTATACCTAAAAATGGTGACACTCATACAAGTGAAGTGACTTGCTGAAGATTAAAAGCTAGATTGAAAGCCAGATCTGATGAAACCCACAATCTCTACCTTAGTCTCTACAGGATGCTGCCTCCCCCAAACAATCATACGCTTTCCTACCCTTTTGAGTAAGGACAGACACCTCTCTATGTAACTGTGTCATATTGGGAATAAGCACTTTGTGATATCTGCCACTGAATAATTTTGATTGTCATGAGAATGTCTCAGAAGGAAGCTGACTGAATGGACCTGAGGGAAATAAACAGATGACGTGTCAAATCTAGATACATATTTTACTTCATCAGTTCCAAACACAACACTCATCATCCATCCAATGACAATATACTTATTTTCATGGGAACTACCATTTTCCAGAGGCATCATTTACTAATGCAATTATCCAATTAATTTAATGATACTAGCTTTATTCTCAGTGTTATTATATTCCAGCTTATACAATGATAGGATATTTGAAAATACATATAATTTTGTAAAACAAGACTCATTACATGATTTTATTATTTTCTATGACATATTTAAAGAGTTTAATAACATTTATAAGTAAAAACAAATTTAGGAGAAGAATCAAGATATTTCATGTATTCCAAAGAACTGATACTAGCATTAGCTAATAGCCTAAAATTATATCCAAGACACGGCCACATCTTTTTCCCTGAAAAATATAATAGAGAAGCATGTTAATATCATTGGACTGCTTTGCATAAAATGTCTTAGATACCTTACGAATTGTTTATTAAAGAAATAGAAAGCTGTTCTTTCACTGACTTTCATACACACAGAAAAAAGGCCATAAAAATACTGAAATCTCTTTAGTATTTCTTACTGAATAACTTGATTTGCCTTGTACAATATTGTACATTAGTAAGGAGGCTTTCCTAAAGAGGTATTATTACTATTCACTCAGTTGTATTTTTATAAATATTTTTCATCTGAAGAATGCTGAGTGCTCATTTTTATGGAAGGAGAGATCAAAAGAGGCTCATGGCAGCAGGGAGGAGATTTCAAAAACTTTGTCTTTTAGTTTGCCTTTCAGGTTAAATTGTTTGCTTTTCAGTGTACGTTTTTACTTTTTGGTGCTGTTCCCATACTGCCCTTCTATCAAACTCCTATTGTAGCCTCATAGCCAACCAAGCTGATTAAAACAGGTAATTAGTTCAAGATTATGTCTGATATAAAAGTCATGGAATTTGAAGTTTTCTTTTCATTGTACAATTTCTTTATCATTTTGAGATTTTTATTTTATTTCAAACTAATACACATATTGGAATTATTACAATGTTTAGCTTGCAAATTGAAATGATGATTTGGGATAATTGAGTCTGTATAGAGTATCTATAGAATGTCTTTTATAATCGACCTAGCATATCTAGCATTCGTGTTTTCAGAGAGTATACCAAACTTACAGTATAGGCAGACACGATTCTCAAAATTTAATTTTGTTTTTAAAAACTGTTGAAGTCCATATTCACTATTAATTTTATAAGTATATATAGCTAACTTATTTTTATAACTACTTTGGTAAGAACTCCATTAGCTCCTCTGACAACTTTTATCTTTTGTCTTCTTATGTAGGAATTGTCATGGCACCTAATGCATGACTTTGGTAAATACCTACCCAAATCTCTGAATGATTAGGGCAACTTCTCATGGTTCCCTTAGACTATCAGTCTTGGCCTAGTGAGAAAAGGACATTCATAAGAAGCTCTTATTAAATTCAAATTAAATTATATTCTGATTAATTGATTATCAAAAATAACTTTTGGCCAGCTTATTCAGAGTTAAGACCACATATTTTTCATTAGTTATCTTCTTAATTTCATGACTAAGTCCTATAAATTAAAGCACTAATTTTAGCACTGTATTTTTTCATTAGACAATATTTTTTACATAAAATGAAGTTTTCATAACTCTACCTTCTCTTCTGGGAACTTTGCGGTAATAGTTCGGTCTATAGCAGAAGTGAAAACATTGGTTGTGCTGGGTTTTGGTGAAGTCGAGGGCATGAGAACTCCTGCACTGTCATGTCTAAAGTTTATCACTTCTTTTTGTAAATATGGTATCTCTTCTCCTGTTGACTATAGGGAATGAGAATGAAAACAAAGTTGTCATAAGTTCAACAAGAAGGCCAAAATTGGGAAGAATGTAAAGCAACAGGACTGAGATGCGACACAAACATTACATTAAAAAGATAAGTTCTATTATTAGGTTTTTTGAATTGTAAGCTACATAAAAGACCATGAATATATACCAGCAAACATTAATTGTCTCTTAATATCTGCTTTTAAATAAAGGTGCATGAAAGAGTATCTGGTATAGCATACTCAAAAATATTGATGAACTGAGTAAGAGTAAACTGAATCTTCACTGGCGAAATATTGTAAGAAGAAGAAGAAGCAAAAATTATTGATGGAATTATAACAGAGATGATATTAAAATGAGCGTTAGTGCAGTAAGTTGTCAAATGTTGATTTCCAGTAGCTGGCAAAGTGTTGTAAGGAATCTTACCATCACAGCAATTTCAGGAGCTGTGCCTAGTTGGGGATCAAAAGCTAGTTGCTGCTGTCCTCCTGGTATAGCCTAAAAACAAAAAAGTTTTAAAAGTCTAAATCAGTGATCTAGGAAAATATGCTCTTTGGCCACCCAGAGTACCCGAGTAGTAAAACACTCCCAAACTTATTAAATTATTTTGCTAAAAACAGAAATAATAGTTTAATTCTTGCTATTAGAGAAACGGCTTGACATCTCACCTCTGCGTCTGTTCTGGAAGTGCTACTTTCTAACATTCTCTACTAGGACCAGGTGCTCACCTGTTGAGCATAAACAATTCTACAGAACACCAACATCAGTCGGGGTGGAAAAAACCAAGACAACTTCAAAATTTTGTCTAAAGTAAGGTCACCATACAAGTCACGAAAATACCAGGTGTTCTCACATCTTGGCTAATATGAGCGACTGATGCTTCTTTACCCATTAAAGCTTTCGCCTTGCTCCACTATCCTTGCCTTAGAGGAATGAGCTTTTAAAATAATCACAGAGTTACCCTACTTTTGAAAATAGCTACACCAGAGTGAATCACCACTTCTTTGCAATCTTCCCCAAATTACCTAAAAGAAGCCCAAATCGTGTGAGAAGTCATTCTAATACTTTCCTATTAAGACACCCAAGACTCCCCACATGTGTGTTCTCCTCCTTGTATTGAGTGGATATACAGTTTTGTTCAATTAGAGGTGCTCTTCTGGTCATCATTGGCTGAAGCGCATTTATATATTTAGTAAACAATGAAGCAAGTAGTTTCAAAATTTTTTTTTTAATGAAAAATATGCATTTACTTACAGGTTCTGCTAGTTGTGGAATGTATCCAAATTGATCATAGAATGGTATCTGTCAGATTTTTTAAAAAAGTATCATATTTTCTGTGATTATTCTTGTCACAAGTTTACAGTAAATGATTAAACTTATATATCTTTTTATATAAATTAAAAGCATTTTTAAAGTTTATATGTTCCAGTAAGTAAAAATTAATTATTTTTAAATTAGCAAAAATCTTTTAAATACCATATCATTTCTAGGATAAAACTGTCTCTTTCCCTTTAAAGCAACATGACAATTACAATTAATACTACCAGTTTTTAAAAGCATAATTCTGAGTTTTCTGTAATTTGTAATGCCAGGTTTTAGAGTTACGATTAAACTATATAAAAGACACTTTCATTCTAACAGGAAGGATGTTAATTATATATGAGCCACCTGAATTTATGTTAGAATTCAAAAAAATTTATTGCAGTTTCACAAAATTCAATATAATGGTATCTAATTGTATCTCAAAATCCAGTAATCAAATATACCTTTCATCAAGGTAGCTAATATTTTTGTCATTTATTATTTTTAAATAGTAACCACTCACACATATGTGGAAAGGTGGATGATAGTAAATTTTAGTGAGAAAACTTCACTTTTCAAGGTTATTCAGCTTTTTGACCTTAATTCTATTGAAGTCCACTTACTGACGTCATTGGTTAAAAATCCAGCCTTGGAATATTACCAAATATGTTTACACAAATGATTTATAGCAGAGAACACTGTATCTACCCTCTTATGCCCGTTTCATGCTATTGAGTGTTCACATTAAATATATTCAGAAACTTTTTTCTATGGTAACATACCTTATTTGCTCTATTTTCAAGTGGAACTAGTAAGATTAAAATAAAACGTTTGCAGTACCTGCTCCTCATACTGCTGCTGTCTTGTTTGTTGAGGTGACCTAGGAACTGTTTGCTGAGGTTGTTCCCAGGGTAGGAGCATGTAAACTGGATAGTATTCAAACATCTACTTGTAAAAAGAGAAGGATACAAGAAATTCCATTACATCAGCATAGGACATACTTTTTATCTTCTAATGTCAATTTTATTCAAAAGCTGTTTTATGTCTAGCAGCTTTATATGATTAAATACAGAGCAAATAGATGAAGCATCCCTTTCCAAACTTTGGAAACAGCTTGTATCCCAGGTAATGTTGGACTTGGTTTTTAAGGTTGCTCGGTCAAACACACTTAGGAAATAGTGGGTTGAAGAAAGCAAAAGAGCTTTTTTTTTTTCCGACATCTCGGAAACTTTATATACAAATTACTTTGCAAATACCTAAGTGAAAGATAGCCTATGCAGCACTTTCCCTATATTTTTGAGAATCATCATTCTGCAGAATGTGGTATTAGACATTCTGCCATATTAAATGAAATGCTATGAATGTATTGACTTTAAGAATTGCCACTTTATTGAAATAATCCATATATATTTTAGGATATTTGGTAAATCAAGACATAGACAAGTAACAAACAAAATCATCTGAAACTTCACCACCTACGTTACCTTGTGGCTTCCATTTATATTATTGCCTTCTACTTATATGTCTGTGTCTGTTTATATGTGTATATGTTCATAGAAAATGAAAATCTTAGTACATATGTTAATTTTTGTATGCTGTTTTGTTTATTTGCATAAAGTAAGAGACTGTTTTAGACATGAGAGTTAAATAAAATAGCTAGGGTTTCAGAAGGATTATATTTTGTACAAGCATTCTTAATCCTGGCTAAGAATCAAAATCACATTTGAGCATTTTAGAAGATGACCAATTCATGGGGTATTGATTCATCGGGATAGGGTTCAGACATTTGTAATTTTCAAAATTACCAGCAGAGATTATAATGTAAAACCAGGGTGGAGAGCTATTGGTTTAGTGGTTAAAGAAGGAGACAGAAGGGGAGGACAATTACATTCCAACTCAGCTATTTACTTTCAATGGGATCGGGAAATTGATCTCATTAAGACTAGATTTCTTGATTCTTAAGATGAAGTAATTCTAGTTATACATCTAATTCTCTAAATGCTTATGTCATAGAATGAGATAATGTCTAGAGGTAACTTTTGTTTTGTAATGGGAGTGGATGTGGGACAAAGTTATATAGTTATAATTACAGTAGAGCCAAACACTGTAACTTTTTATGAAAAGGCCAATATTCTGCTGATGAATAATATAATTTATTTATAATACTGTTTCTTTGAACCCAGAATATTATAAAATTAATAATCCTGATATTTATAGGGTTTTCCCTATTAATGTGATGATTATACTAGTTTGCATTCACTTTTAAAAGATTCTCCTATTTAATGGAAATAATTACCAGTTGATTGTAATATGGATTCAAACTGGAAATGTACAAGAAGCCTAAAATATTTTGAGCAGAATTTCGTAACTGCCAAATAACATAGGCAAGTGTTTCTTATCTCTACATCATATCATATATTATCAGCTTAATGCATCTCCTTCATTAGCAAAATTTAAAGTTGGATAAAGTCAGTCCATGGTATTTCTCTTGGGTTTTTCCCAACTTCCAGCACTTTGGATGCAGAGAGGACATGACCTGGGGCTTATTGAGCTGTTTTTCTCTCAACATAGCAATGCCCTGGAAATTCAGGGGTCCTGGAGACTCCTCTTAGCTGCCTGTTCTTAAGGAGTTGTTAAGTGAGCCCAACATCAACAAACTGATACTGGCCCAGCAATGATGTTATCTAGACAGTGGTATCATTATATAGGTTTTAGAGCCCTGCTATAGGAGTCAGAGCTAGAAATAAAAAGCGCTGTGGAGAGTGTATGTAGCCATCTCTATGGGCAGTGTTGTTACATCCATTTACCTGTCCTTGCTCTTGAGGCATTTTGAAGGAGAACACATAGGGCATCACCTGCCAAAAAAAGAATTATATAAAAATGTATGTTTGACTTTGTTATTTAAAATCTCTGAGCTGCTTTTCATAGAGCTAGTCATATAAATTTATCATTTGTTAGCAAGTTTCCACGACAAAACGTCATGTGTTACATGTGCTGTCAGCAACATAAACTGCCTTTTATTGAAGTTTTCCTATCTTATCCTAGACTTGTTTTTAACTTTTTTGGTTTGTTGCTGTATCCTAGAGTAGCTGATTTAAATATTTTTCATCTTAGAAATCAGATAAAAAAGAACTTACAGTGATGGTAGAAACATATTATGAGAAAAAATATTGTTCAAAAACCCCTTCCTATTTCAAAGCTGATTCATATTCATTGTCAAATTCAACATGCAGTTCTCTCTCCTCAGAACAAAATCAGAGAGGCCTGACTTACGTGATTGGGGCCTGGTTGTGTCTGAGGCGGTGTTTGAGCCTGTGAGGGGTCAACTTGGCCTGCCTGGGCTCCTTGGGCAAAACTGGCCTGTCCTGGGAAGGGTATCTGATTTGGGAACAGTCCGGCAAACTGGTCTAGAGCTGATAAAGAGAATTGGGCGAGTCCTGGAATTTGAGCCTGCTGCTGCTGTTGTAAAACTCCAGAGAAAGGTGGAATCCATGAATTAAGTGGGCCCTAAAAAGACACAAAGGCAAGAAAGCATGTTCCCTTCATGCCAAAAAGAATTTAAAGGTCAGTCCTGAGCAAGAAAGAGACAAAATACAAACAATTTCTATACCTCCAATGTTGCAATATAAAAAAGGACAGGATCTTGATTCATTTTGAACCAAACAAATAATGTGAAGCAAATGCTAAATTCCCGACGGCCATGAGAAATATGGGGCAGGACAAGGTTGATAAAAGAGCACAACATCTGCATATGCCAGACTTGTTTTAAACCTTGTGTATTTTCCCCTACCTTAACCCTAAGCCCCCCCAACCTGCTGTTACTGGTTAACTGGGCATGACTTTGTGTGAAATAATTACTTTTAACTATCTCATAGTTGTGAGAATTAGTGCCTGGCATATACCAAGTTCTAAATAAATAAGTGTTAATCAAATTACAGTTTTTACTTTAACCTTCAAACAAATGGTCACTAGAATATATGAGACAAATTCATAACATTAAAAATTGAGATTTCAGAAATAGGATCAGGAAACATTTTGTTTTCATACAAAATAACATAAGAAATGAGCAATAGAAAAATGTTCCCCATAAAGTAATTATTGAAATGGAGGTACCTGAAGTCGTAGTGGCAAAAGTTGACCATTATTAAGATTAAGAAGTAGCTAAAAAAGGAAAAATAATATGAAATCAAGATTACTACACACTAAAATGAGTAAGAACAATGTTTACTATAAATATAGCACAAGTCACAGCTGGTTGCTCAATTTCTTGTTAGAAGTGAGACACTTTCTCACTAGGCTTACATTGAATTACAGTGATTAGAAGTTAGATTTAAAACAAGGTTTGGATTTAGCAACCTCTCCCCTGTTGGGTCTGAGATTGTACAACGTTAGCTCATTCCAGTGGTTTAGTCATTTTATGCTTTTAAACACCTATATACACCTGTATTAGGTGTTATTAGAACAAAAAGATATAAACAATATTGTATGTGCCTTTGGAGAATTAACACTCAAGCAAGGGAAGTAGAATAATATTTTAGAGGTAACCTATTATACAATCAAACATGAACATTAGAAATGTGCTTGGATATACATAAAAGCTAGTGGAGAGGAACACAGTATAAACCAAATGACGACATTTATCTCTTCCCACTTGATTTCCATTAAAAAGAAAGGAGGAGATTGTTTAACTCTTTAAACTAACCTCATTGCTATTGCTGGCAGACATAAGACGCTGTGGGATAAGCTAAAAGTAAAAATGAAAAAGAAATCAGAAATAGTAAAAAGAAGGGATTGTTGAAGGTTTAACACAATGAGATCAGTAGTGCCATAAAATCACTTACTGGGGCTGACAATGTGGCTCCCAGGAATCCAAGAAGAATTATAATTTTCATTTTTGTATGATATATCTAGAAAATAAGTTGTGATCTTTAGCTTTATAAAGACTTTACTTAAAATTCATGACAAAATAATTAGTATTGTTCAATCAAAGGAATAGTTGGGTGAATTCTATAGTATTTACTTACATTTTGGAATTTAAAATTAAAAAAGTTATATTTGTAAATTTCTACAATATAACTATTTTCTCTCAGACAAGCTGTTTATAAAAAACAAAATTGTTTGCTTGTCCTTTTAGCTTGAACAAAAAACTCATTTGGAGACATATGATGTGGTTGAATGCATTAACGAACAAGATGATCTCCTGGTGCTGCCCTACAAGGAGAGGAGCAGGCCCTTCAGACCATGGGAGGTCATGACTAGGGCTAACCAACTAGGGACTTCTTATTATAACAACTTTAATGTCTATGTTGAAAGTACTTCAATAGAGATTTGACAATACCAGTCCAAAACCAGATAATTTCCACTTAGTAGTCTAAGAATAACATATTAGAACTAAGCAACTGAGTCAATGTTTTTGTAATTTACGGAAATAGAGTATAAAATTAAAGTGTGATGTTGATTTATGGTGTAACCTGTTTAAGTATATTTCTCTTATCCTCTAGATGTGAAACTTTCTTCCCTGGTTCAAATCATTGACCTAATCAAGCATTTAGGGTGAACTTGATAATCTATCCTGCAGAGTTCACTGATTTTGGTTCTTCAAATTATAAAAGCAAAGATTTGATATCTTACCTTACTCCTGGACCTATAAAGAAAAATCTGAACCATGCAAGATCTGTGTTCTTTTCCTCTCTCAGCTCTGCTCCTTAGTGCTTCTCTTAAATTTTAAAACTCATCTTTAGAAAAAAAGGACCAATCATTGTTCAAAAGGACCAGTGATTCAGTGGGTTTCAGACAATGGCTTAGCTAATAACCTCTTTCCTAATCATTTAGGTGGTATATGGATTCCCACACTTTCAGTAATGTTATTAAATTATCCCCTGAGAAATGTTTTCCTGTGATCATTTCTGGCTTCTGGTTTGGTTATGAGTAACTCTCCTAGGATAACTCTCCTAGAATAATTCTATTATACTCTTTCTTTTATAATTCTTAAACTGGATACCCTAATTGAATAAAACTGGATACCCTAACTGAATAAAAGTTAATATCTTTAGTAAAGTCAAGGATAAATGGGTGATCATTTTTACTTCAAGGGCGAAATACAGAATTGTTAGAAGACACAGGTCTGAAAAGCAAAACTCCAAAGCCTACTTAGCAGAATTCTTTGTTTCTTCAATACTGGGCTAAGTAAATGTGGGTTAGTTTCCTTTAGGTTTGACCTTGAAAACATCAGTTGATCTCCCTGTACTTACTGAATGCAATCCATAAAAAATTGCTACATTTCCATGTGTCTACGAAATGTATTTGTATATGATCATGTTGCTTGAAATAAGTAATTTAATAAATATAAAGCATGATGTCCCACATTTTAAAAAAATAGTGGTGAATACGTTTTTATTTAAAAATGTTTTTGTTATATATTTTAATATTCAAAATACAAGTACGTATTACTATTTCCACATTGTTATTATTTAAATTTCCTTCATAATGGGAGTTTTGCATTTATTTGTAGTTTTTTTTTGTTGTTAATATTGACTCCCCTCTAATAGATAGTTCAGGATCACAAGTGTTTTGACAATGTATTATCAATTAATTTTTATTATGGAAGAGTTCTTTTTAGCTAACTTAATCTTGAGCAACTCATGATAATCTTATACAGGAAAACAAAATTATTGCCTTTTAGTAAATTTGTCTTTTTTGGTAGGATGAGACAGAGTTTGCATGGTTCGTTAATACTAAAGTAATTATACTATTTGTTATTTATCTAGTGAAAAAAATCCAAGTACATAAATCATTAGTTAGAAAAAAAGGACATTTTTCTTTGGTAAAGAAGAAAACCCACCATTAGGACTTTCTATCTATTAGAATGTATTAAATTGAATTAAGTTTAGCCTAAAGCTGCCTTCATACGTATTTTAAGTTTGACCTAAAGCTTTCTTATACTAGTGAACTGTAACCTAATGATGTTAAACAATCT
This sequence comes from Macaca nemestrina, assembly GCF_043159975.1. Lineage (NCBI taxonomy): Eukaryota > Metazoa > Chordata > Mammalia > Primates > Cercopithecidae > Macaca > Macaca nemestrina. The sequence continues at coordinate 132,819,418 of NC_092127.1, read as the reverse complement.
GTAACCTACTATTTTAACAAGAAGCTGAGTGACAGTCAATCACAAGCAGCCAACTGTTCAAATGTGTTCAAATAAGGTAATTGCAGAGCTGCAACTGGTACCAACTCACTGTTTCTGTAATTCATTTCCATTTTCTGTACATTGTTTTCCTTTTCTGTCCATAAATGTTATTTGACCACGTGGCAGCCCCAGAGTCACTCTGAATGTATTTTTGTTCCAGGCTGCATGATTTGCAAATTATTCTTTACTCAATTAAATTCTGTTAAATTTAATTTGATGAAATTTTTTCCTTTAGCAAAAGTAACTTTCCTAAGATTTGTGATAGTGGTCTTCTTAGATTAACTAAAAAATTAGACAACCCCAGATGTTAATGGCAGATTTAACTAAAGTTTAAACATAAAGGTGGTTAATGTAACCAATTGCTGCCTGGAAAATGCAGTAGATTTGTTGAATGAGTGAACTAGGAGGAAGGTTCTGTATTGCATGATGCTATGTATTTACAATTAATGATTTTGGTCTATTCTGAATATTGTCAAATGAAATATACCATAAGCTCTCAGACTCTTGAGAGACTATTTTCTATTGCAGGCTGCAGGGTCTTAATCAGCAAACCCCACTACTAATCCAGAAAATTGTCAAGACCAAGCACTGAAAAGGTCAGCAACTGGATTATACAGTGAAAAACACAGTCAATTTAAAAATTATTCTGATGATGAATTGTTTATCTAACTATATTTCTCAACTCTGAAGAAAATTGGAAGACTTCTGTCATTGTGTTTTTTTTTATTTTTCATTACATGAATATTTAATGAAAAGCAATTGAAACTCTCCAGATGTTCAGCAGTTGACATGAAAAAAGAACAGGCCATGCTTTATTATCTGATAACTTTCAAGAACCTACGTCATTGGAGGCAAAGTTATCTCTAGGTAGGAGGGGAAGTAGCAAGGGACTCTAGTTCTCATCACGTTGTAGTGTGGATATTGTATATGTCTGTTTCTCCCATTCAACTAGTTTGAACATACTCATTATCTATTCCTGTGTCGGTCACCAAATAGGTATTCCACCAAGTTTTGTTAAATAAATTATTTCTTCATTCAGGGAAGAAAAAAAGGTGGTATGATTCCAGAGCAATGTGAGTCTGTATGGATTAAGTTGCAGGGACATAAGATGAGGAAATCCGGAACCGGTATCGTCATCATAACTTCATTATTTTGGTTTAGTTCAATTACCAGAACACCAGACAACCCTCCATTCAAATAAAAGTACAAAAACATATTCTAATGCCAAGTACACATGACTGTTGAATTATGTACCATCTATATCTTGTTCTGTTCCAGTAACATAGATGATGAAAAGTAAACAACAATGGTTTATAAATCAGTGCTTTCAAAATGTTATCCCTGCTTTATTTTCCTTCAGCTATCCTGAAAAATCAATCAAGGCTTACAGAGTGCCATTGTGAAGCAGAGCAATGTTCTGTGAATCATGACAATTGAATTTAAAATTTATCACTTTTCTTAAAATAATTTTCGTCCACCTGAGTTGTAATTTTCCAGGGACTTCTAATGATGTATCAAGGTAGGCAAGATATGTATATATCACCCTCATGCTTCAGTGAGAAAACTGAAGTACAGAAGGTTCAGTGACTTCATTCATTAATGAATTAGTTTATTTATACAAGAAATAGTTGTTGCACAACTTCTGTGGTCCATGTCCTTGCTAAGCATTCAAAACTTAGTGCTAATGATAATACAAATAGTTTTTGCCTTCATGGAAATTACAGTTTTTTCACACTTTCAAAAAGTACCAGACTTGTGGCTAGAATTCAGGTCTTTTGATTCTCAATTATGTAGTCCTATCTCAAAGCACCCAGATGCCTAACTAGAGAGGAGAAAGACAAAGTACCATAATAAAGACAATTAACAAAAAAAATTATAACTTGAGCAGGAAATACAGAGAATCAGCAAGCTATCAACTGAATCTCTTCTATTACATTGGGTGTTTTAACTACCATGAGGCTTTACTAAAGTAATCCCTTCTCTTTGATACTGTACATTATTGGATACTAATCATCCTATGTCCACTATGACAGGATGTCATAGGTTAGTAACTCTACCTTGATTAGATGAGTCTATCTTATTATATTTAAGATTTGTAGGTATATGCATGTGAATTATGACTATAATTTCCAGGAGTGTTGGCTTAGATATAAAGGTATTTAGAAAAATAAAAGAATATACTTCTTCCTTTTATAAGAAGGAATTCATAAATTTCAGAGTGGTTGAGAGAGGCCAGCACACAGCTAAGTTTGGGCTAGAAATGATCAACTTTCTGCGATTCCCAGAAGTGTGGCAAGTCAAGTATGCAATGGGAGACATGTCTCTCAAGTACAGCTTGTTCTGGCCTGGGTGTAAATTAACATCCACTTTCTCTGAAAGTAATTTCTTTTGTCCCTTGACCTGAAAGGGCTTCTTTCTCTACTAAACCTCTATAGTATTTATTTTGCCTTTGTTTTGTGAATTCCATCCTTGTCATTTTAATGACTCCTGCATCTGTTTCTTTGTTTGGGGCCTGCAATCAGTTTGGCCTTAACCCAGTTTTTATACTAAAACTTTTTAGAGAAAAAAACACATCACTAAACAACTCAATTTTAAACAAAATCTTATGGTTCTAGTAACTTGCCTATGATTGATGTCATGAGGGAGGAAGTCCACAACGTTTGGCCAATATCAGGCTTTCTCCTCCTTCCCAAACATCTAGCAAACCCCATGGTGTGGTGATGGGACTCTCTTGTGAATGTCCCAGTCGAGGGGAGGGGAGTAATACATCGCCCAGTCTGCCTTTGTTCTACCTCAGAATTCTGGTGATAATCTTTTTCCATTTTGTTACATTAAAAGTTTATCTCCTTAATAAGATGTTATGCTTTCTGATAGCAATGTATTTTATTCTACTCTTCAAAAAAAATTGCTATCTTGTCTTTCTTTCTTATTCTCCACTACTTTCTCCTTCTCTTTTTCCATTTGCTCTTCTTCCTTTTTCTCTTCCTCCTCTTCTTCTTCCCTTCTCTCCTATTTCAATTTTCTTCTCCTCCTTCTTCTTCTTCTTCTTCTTCTTCTTCTTCTTCTTCTTCTTCTTCTTCTTCTTCTTCTTCTTCTTCTTCTTCTTCTTCTTCTTCTTATTCTTCCTCCTCCTCCTCCTCCTCCTCCTCCTCCTCTTCTTCTTCTTCTTCTTCTTCTTCTTCTTCTTCTTCTTCTTCTTCTTCTTCTTCTTCTTCTTCTTCTTCTTCTTCTTCTTCTTCTTCTTCTTCTTCCTCTTCCTCTTCTTCTTCTTCTTCTTCTTCTTCTTCTTCTTCTTCTTCTTCTTCTTCTTCTTCTTCTTCTTCTTCTTCTTCTTCTTCTTCTTCTTCTTCTTCTTCTTCTTCTTCTTCTTCTTCTTCTTCTTCTTTATTTTTTAAACCTGGTTTGCAAAGTCCTCAGTGATCTGGTCTTTGCTTTATTCTTCCACTTCATGACTTCTCATTCTTCTCCTTATTCACTAAGCTCCAACTCCACTAGCTTTCATTCTGAGTTTTGAACATGTTAAATGCATTGCTCTGTAAGGCCTTTTTCACCTGCTGTTCCCTACACCTGGAATGCACTCCCTCCAATTAGTGAGGGGCCGGTGGATTCTTATAATTTATATCTCATTTTAGGTATCACTCCACAGAAGAATGCTCCCAGATTACTCAACGAGGGCAGCCACTTCTATCATATTACCCTGTTTAAGTTCTCTGCAAAGCATGTGTCACCATTTCATATTGATATATTCATTTGTTTTCTTTTTGAAATTTTAATTATAAAATATTCTTGAAAAAATTTAAACTATCAATTTCAAAGTATTATTCAGGAGAATCCCCTTGCTTTCACCAACACCTCTGTTCTCAAACTCTATCCTTTAGGCAGTGGTGTGTGATAAAACAGATCTCTGCCGAAAAAGAGGGCCCCGATTTATAGCATCTCCCAGTTTTTATAGCATAAATACTCCCACCAGAGCCACATGATCTTTCTTATATAATGTAATGATACTAAGACGATAATTCATCTGGGGGTTTTAAGTATTTAGAGATATGTGAATCTAGCACATGTTTAGTGCCATACATCAGATTCTTGACTGTCTTTTCTATACACACTTTCTGAATTGATCCTAAGCATATCCAAAATATCATTGTCATCATACATTGAGGAAACTGAGACTCAGAGAGGTAATTTTCCTGAGGTAGCACAGTTCTCTAGTAATAGAGCTCAGATTTGAACACAGGTCTGTTTCCAAAGAAAATATTTGTTTCAACACCATACTCTATGGGTTTTCACATAACCAAGACATTGGATAATTTTTTTGCATGCACTTTTAGGATATATTAAATAAACTTTATGACTCTCTTGATTAAACATTTTTTCTCATCATTTGTTGAAGATTCCCCAGGTTTCTTGAATGTTACTTTCAATTGCAATAACTACAACTACTTTTGCACCAATCTACTATAATCCCTGACATACATTCTGTAATAATCAGTATCTCCCAATTTCTAGATTTTCTGAGGTTTGTCTTGGATTGTTAGGACTTTTTAAAGACAGAAGTACTGAGCTACACTATTTCTGCTCCTCCAAAAGCCTTAAGAAACTCATTCTGATATGAGGAAATATATCCAGGATTGTTCCAATCCACAGGTTAAGTGCTCTAAGCTGAGATTATCAACCATGAAGGTCACCTAAGAATAGTGCTTATTGTTCAGGTCACATTTCAATGAAAGAAGTTTTATTTTGTCTATTCCTTTTCCAAGAAACTTTTCTACTTACAAAAACAATCATTTTAAACCACAAAAGCCAAGAACTTATAAACCAACGCCACAGACAACTTTCCTCATCATGACTGCTTTCAGAAATGTAGGAACATTGTGAAAATACCATATTGTATTTTAATCAAGCATATGTTTCATGGCATATTTTAGAATAAGTAATTAGAATTCATTTTACAATTACTGGTCAAATTATATTTTTATCAAATTAGAATTTTCTGTGATTTCTGATAAATGATAATATTACTTGGAAAGGATTCTACTATTTTTTGAAATTAAGTTCATGAATACATTGGAGGCCTCATCAAATTTTTAAATGTATGTACTATTGCAGAGCATATTCTTGCTCTCACATTCTCTCATTTTCCGTATATATATATATAAAGAATTACACTCAGCACCTTTTTCTGAATGATGTTAATTAGAAGAGAAATAATATATGTTTATCTAACATGTAGATTGTATCAGGTATTCTTCTAAGTGCTCTACTTACATATATCAACTCAATTGTATTAATCCTCACCACAGTCTTGAGTTTTAGATGTGATACTGATATTCTCATTTTACAGGTGAGGAACATATGGCTCATTGAGATAAAAAACTCTCCCCAAGTTTATGTGGTTAATGAGTTCCAGGATCAAGATTGGAACTGAGATGTGTTCAACTCTGAACTCTTCTACTTGACAATCATATTATGCTGAAACACATAATTTTAAAAGATCTATTTCATAACCTTCATGTTTACATTGAAAAAAAGTGTCACTTTCAAAAAAATTTACTTGGTCAAATGGTGCTCTAGCATGGTTGATGGATGTGAACCTACATTTGTATAAATGTATTTTTCTTCTCTTGTATCCTATGTATATAGGAAGAAATTTAGTCTTTACTGATAATTTATTATTAAAATATCTCGATCTTGCCTACTTTTCAATATCCTGGAAAATATTTTCTTATGTTTTTATTCATCAGGTAAAAATGAAAAAAAAATAGTGTATTGGAGACAAATCAATTAAAAGTGCTACAAAATAGTAACTCAGAAAGTATGAATGGATGTAAAAAATTACCAAGAAAGATTGGTAACTAGTATCTGTAATGCAGAATAAAATAGTCCATGAATTTATTTTATTTTTGTTGTTGTTGTGTTCTGTTTTTTTGAGACAGAGTTTCATTCTATTGCTCAGTTTCATTCTGTGCAATGGCACAATCTCAGCTCACTGCAACCTTCGCCTCCTGGGTTCAAGCGATTCTCCTGCCTTAGCCTCATTAGTAGCTGGGTTTATTGGCTTGCACTACCACGCCTGGCTAATTTTTAAATTTTCAGTAGAGATGGTGTTTTGCCATGTTGGCCAGGCTGGTCTCGAACTCCTGACCTCAAGTGATCTGCCCGCCTCAGCCTTCTAAAGTGCTGAGATTAGAGGCGTGAGCCACCACACCCAGCCTCAAATAGTCCATGAATAAACATTATGTGATGATTTTCAAGATGCCTAAGAATGGATTATCTGTCTAAGCGCAGACTCTGAATAAGTATTAGGTTGAAATGACTCTCTTAAAACCCAAGGTGAATGAGACATTTTGTGGGAAATGATTTTGAGACAACACGGTCTGTTGGATTGCAAGGACAGCAGAAACAGCTTAACTAGTTGGGCATCTTTCTTCAGTAATTACTCATCTGATTTCTTTAGAACACACAGTTTAATGAGTAGTCCTGTTAATTATTTGTTCTGGTGAAGCATGCTCACTGGGTTTTCTTATTGTTGAAATAAGCAATTTACATTTGCCTGGGTCCTTCACACACATTCTAAGCCCAGGATATGACAAATTTGGAATAAACAAGTAAACTCTCTAAGTAGAATTTTTAAAGACACTTTTATTACTTTCGTATAAAATGTGTCTGTAAAGGAGTTTAAAATCACTTTACCTTGCATTGTAGGAATAAAGTTCCTAGTTGTACATTTATAAGTACTTCAGAGAACTGACTTTTAGATTCAAAGATTAGATGAGCTTTAAGATAGAAATGCTTTTGGCATAGAGGGATACAGATTGAGTCCACAAAGGAGTAACTGTGAAGATCTGCCCTGGGGCTTATTGTGGGAATTCAGGAGAAGGTGTTTTAGAAACCTCTGGCAGTTCCATGGTGATATTGGGAAATATTTGGTAGAAGTTCCTAGAAAACAAATGCATTGCTTTTTTCCTTTAAATGATAAAAACATTAAAGAATTCAAGGACACATTCTACCCAATGATGCATGTGGGTTTAGGTAGGTACGTAAGACATGAGGTTTCTTACGCAGCACCAGGCCCAGCATAAACCTGAGACTGGCAAAAACAGCAGCTGCTCATGAAATAGGATTTCAGTAAAATTTGTGAGTTACTCTATCACCTACATAACTGATAAAGCCTGAAGTTTGTAACTTATCAGTGCTCTTTCGGTAAAAACATTGTTAGGCGAGGAGCCCTGATGAAACACGGGGCAGAGTGATTCATCAGAACAACAACTCCCATTAATGTGCGAATATAATAAATTTTCACATAAACAGTTTTCTACATCTACCTGCATTTATTGTGTAGATGGCATGGCTTCAACATCAAAAAGTCTTAGATTTGAAATCTCACTTCACGTCCTTATTGCCCATGTCACTTTGGGCAAGTTAATTATTTTCTCTGAACCTGTTCCCTTCCCTGTAAAATGACGCAAATATATACTTATCTTCAGGGTATCTACAGAATCTATGTGCCATTAAATGAGAAAATGTATTTGCTCAGTGTGGTAATAATTCTGAATAAAACATTCTAGGGGAAATTTGACACATCTTGATCCTTTAGGGAGAAGTCTCTAAGAGATAGAAGAAGTCTGAAAAAGCCTCCAAAACAGATTCACATATATGTGACTTTCCACTTTAAATAAAATTCACCAGCTTACATTACAAAAAAGTTACTTAGGAAAACAAGTTAACTTTATCAGTAAAGGGTAATACACAATCCCAAGGCACCTATGTGCCTATCCATCTGTTGTCTCACATTTTTTTCAAAACTCCCTTGGTTTACTGTAGATATTAATTTTGCTAAACCTTGATATCTCCTATTAGAATACTGATGACTTCATTTCTTCAACCAGACATTATTTATTGAGCACTAGCAATAACGCAGAGATATTGCATCCAGGGCACGTATAGTATAATAAATGAGAATTACGTATGAACAAATGAGTGTGGCACTCTTTGATGAAGATAGAAAAGAGGTAAAGCCATGGTGTGTTTGGATTAGGGATGGAGTGATCTGATAAAAGTACAGAGCAGAAAACCCCTGAGTTGAGCCCTGAAGGAAAACTAGGATTTCACCAGGCAGACATAGGGGCAAATGCGTGAGGCATAACGTAGTTTGATATTTTGTGGGATAATAACTAATTCAAGATAATTGGTACATAGGATACCTGTGGGAAATGAGGTATGGCATGTAGTTAGAGGTCACATCACAGTGGGTTTTCTAAGACAAATAAATGTGTCTGGATTTTATCCTGTCAGCAGCTGACATCAATTAAGCAAGGCACTCTATAGTGTTACTCATTAGTAATGCCTAACAAATATTTCCATTCCTCCTTGTGGGCACATGTAATGTTCCAGTTTCCAGCCCTTGAATTTAGTGACTTACTTTGACAAATTAAGTATGAACAAGAAACAGAACGTGTCACTTCTCGCTGGAAAATTTAAGATTATTCACCACTGTCTCTGTTTGCTGTGGCCACTAGCAGTGTTCCAGGTGGTAGCTTTTCCATCAACTTGAGTTTCTACAATTGGGGTCCCTGAGTAAGAACAATGTAGAGCAGAACTTTGAACTGACCCAGGGAAAATATAGTGCAAGGGAGAAATAAATCTCATAGTTTCAAGCCACTGATATTTTGGGGTTGTCACTGAAGCATAGTTTAACTTGTCTTTATTATTACATTGTCAGATTGGTATTTTTGCAAAATCTCTCTGGCAGCAGTGCCATGGACAGACTTAAGGCAAATGTGAAGGCAGGGTACCAATGCAATGGGCCACTGAGTTGGTCTGATCCTGACTGCCATTTACTACCTGTTAGATCTAGAAGTCAGTCGACATCTTTGAGAAAATTATTGATTTCATGGCAGAGGGATTTATTGATTGACTTTTCCAATTCTGACATTCAATTATACAGATTGGAGACTAGAATTTATGGACAACTAGAGTAAATATATTCTGACTATATAGAATTTAAAAAAATGGAATCAAAGATCTCAGTAAGTTTACCGATTTTTACTTTCAGCTTTTACCTTGCCACAACCCTTCCTTCTACTCCACCCAAATTATTTTTCTCCTTTAATCCTACTAAAGCTTTTTCCTAGGACTTTTCATTCCATCTTACTTTCCAGTGGAAGCAGTACATTATGTTGGCATCAGATTATTCTAATCGCTGTAATATATTACCTGTAGTACTTCAAGAGAGCTACCAAACCTTTCCATGTCCTAATGTTCTAATCTGTAAAATTAGACTAATATGTGCCTTGTGAGACCATTGTGAGAATTAAAACACATTATAAGAAGTACTTTGTGTACTGTCTGGCATAAAGTAGGTACTCATTAAATAGTAGCTATATCTATCATTATTTTTAATATTGCAATTAGGCCCACTTCATTCATCTCGACCTCTCAACTCTGAGTGCTTTGTAATGCAAGGGGCTTAATTTCTGGAACAGTAAATCAGTGACCAATCCCATTCATTCTTTGAACTTCAGGTTTTATAACTCTGATTAGGTAATAATCTCAATAGCCTGAGACATGAGGTTGTTGATATCTCAGCATTTATTTGAGCCATGCTGATTTAATGGTAGTCGTAGTACTGTCAAACCTTTACGATTTTTAATTACAGCTTCACTCTTGAAATAGTAACAGCTACTTGAGGGTTTCTATTGATGAATATAGGCTATATATGTTTTGTCAATAATTTTACTTTAGGATGCAAAATCCTCTGTTCCATGAACAATGTATAGAGCCAGTCAAGTTTACAAATTGTGTGACTTCATTTGTATATATGTACTTGACAGGGTGATGGTAGAATAAATATTACATGGTTTTGGTAAGAATGAACTACAGGTAATAGGACAAGAGAGTCCCTAAATGAAAGGATACCCCTGTGTGTGTGTGTGTGTGTGTGTGTGCATGTGGGTGTGCCTGTCTGTGGGTGTGTATGAATGAGAGAGAGAACAAGAAAGGGAGAACATACGATTGGTGATGGGCTACTGTTGTAGAATTAAGTTTTTCATTTTACCTGCCTGTTTTTGGACAATGAAGTCTTTTATATAGAAGCATTAACATTTAAAGAAAAAACAATGAAATATGACATCAGAAACTTGAAAAAATTAATCTTACTAGTTACAGTTGAATCTGATTACTTTTGAATATTTTCCCTAAATATTTCTGCGGCTAATTAAAGGAACTAAAGTTTTATCTTAAGTGCCTGTCATAACTGATTGTATGTAGCTACTTAGAATGTTGTGGTGTGTTGTATTTTCAAGGCTAAACCATGTTAATGGTTGAAATGGGTACAAGAGGGGCCCCGTGACTTCCTAAAACTTTCAGCAATAAAGCAGAGTAGGCATTTCTGTCAATGCAATGCAGTTCTGCTTGTGCATTACCACATGAGGGCGCTCTTTCCATCAGCTAGTCATATATTTAGTGTTTTTTCCCCCTTCAGTGTTACTTTTTTTCCTGATTAAAAAAAAAAAAAAAACCCGTATTTATCATGCAGCATCCTAAATTTTACAGAAATCCTAGATTTCATGCCATAGAAAATACATCTCCAAATACTGTAGATAATACAAACTTAAAATTAGCTAACTGGATTTGTTGAAAAAATCTGAAAGGCTTCAGATCCTATTGCTAAGGGAGAAATTTATGCTGGGTAGATTTGTACTTATGGTGCTTATCGGGATTCACAGATGTGTATGTATCTCAAGTAGTTTCTCTGTAAGTGAAGTTTGGAGGTGTAAAAATAAGAGAATATTCAAAGTACTTTTTCTGGAAGAGCTCTTTAGCTACAGAAATTTAATTATTAAATCTAATATGTGATGGATGGGTACTATTTGTCTGATTGTTACTGTTTATTAAGTAATACCTAAACATTATGAAATGTAAGTGGAATCCATAGTGGGAATCAATCAAAACTGGCATTTTTTAAAATTTACAGGTGTTTAAGTGTTAAATACTAATAGAAATTTAGTGCCAACTCAGAATCTTACAAAATGATTTCCCAAACCCTCATGACAACATTAGGAGATATATCCAGCTTCCGTAGGGATTCCACTAAGAAGGGCATAGACTAACATGTCATTTGTGACCACAAAGGACAAGTTCACCCAAGGCATGTACCAGGGATTAATGTTTAATACAAGGAAAATAAGTATGATGACAGAAATCAATACAGACATTCACAAACAGGAACAGAGACACTTTGTTTGCTAACCAAAGAAAAGTCACAGGAAATAAAGACAGGAGGAAAAGTCAGGAGAATTAAATTCACCTCAAGGTACCTCAGGGACAATGCAATTATTGGTGCATTCAGGCTTAAAAGGACAGACCAGAGGCAAGCCAAATGTGTGCATCCCCAAAGGCAGGATTGAACTGTATTTTTGCCAATTGTTTATGTAGTTTGGTAATTTCAAAGGCCAGATTTTTTTTCATCCATGTGTTCTGCTTATCACTTGCTCAATGATGCCAAGATTTTCCCCAGAAAAGAGTGATTTCATTTTCATGAGAGCTTTTGATCTCTGTTCAAACACAGCCGTTTTATGTTAGAGCTTTGAGCTCAGATAATGTGCTGCCTTTTCTTGAAAAGAAATGCTTAAACATTTACGTAAATGAATACGTGCCAAGGATTTAAAATTTCAAAAGGTTGAAGATGAAAGTGCAGGCTGCCCTAGAAAGAAGTGCTTTGTAAAAGGTCATTCTTATTGTTAAGTTACCTTTGAGGGGCCAGGTATAGATAGGAATAGAATAGGAAGACAATGAGAAGATATTCTGGTTGATGGGAACAGGTTTATAAACCTAAGACCATTTTATAATTATTCCCGGAGCTGGTATCATTGAAAATTGTCTTTTGTGTATTGTCATTTTCCTGACCAGTTGAGTTGTTGGAGTTAAAGAACAACTCTCCTGAAATAAGGGAACTTCTATTCTAAGTAAGTGCCAAGTATTTAGATTACTGTGTCTAGATTTGTAGTTTGAAGTGTGTGGAGGATTTATAGAAAATCTCAGGGAGATAATTAAGATAATTAAATGTCTGGGAAACAGATGTATGCATATTGGCTAAAGAATTGAGATCTTTTGACCCATTAAATAGGACTTCCAAGTGCTACATGTATTTAAAATGTATACTGTAGAAAGTTACAGTTGCGGCTTGCTCTCTTCCCCACATCACCCTCCTTCCAGTGCTGGAGGATGAAAGCTGCTCTTGAGATTTTTCTGGAGCCATCAATGGAGGGTTTGTTCTTTCTTCAAGAGGAACTGATAGAAATAGAGCTGACAAGGAGGCTGCAGATATTGAAATTCGACAACTTTTTATAAATTTTTATATGAAAATTCCTTCGTATCTGTGAATCTTTGGTGACACAATTGGAGAGAAGTGAAGACATTTTTCAGACATCATATTTGAATGTCTTTCTTCATGTGAATTATTCTGCTTTTCCATTGCTTTGTTGAAGTGGATCAGCCTCTCCTTTCCATAATTACTTGATGATTTTAGTCACAATTGAGACCTGCTCATGAGTCTCTCTTTTGTGCTTTGTGTTCAGGTACCACTAATTTCTTTGCAGAAACACTGAGTTCAATAATTGTATTGCAATTTAAAAATTTATTATGATCAATTTTTTTTACAGGAAACTATTATCTTTCACAATAATTTTAGACATTGATTGTTCTTTTCATATTGGCAAAGTTATTTCCATTCTCTGGTTCTCTGTTGGAGGAAGTTGTATAATTGACAACTATAACAGTTCAAAGAAGAAAGATACTGGTTGAAGTACATGTTGGTGTGTGTGTGTGTGTTTGTGTGTGTGTAAGAGGAGAGAGAGAGAAAGACTAAAAACAAGGGTGAGAGCAAAATCAAATACAAATAGGCCTCGTCCAAACATCATTCTGTAAGCAATTCTGCCTTACCTGGATCCAGGGATGAGGACAGTGATACTACTTAAATTGTGTGTACTCTGTTTAAGTAATTAATGGATTATGTTAACTAGAAACAATATGACGAATAGTTTAGGTTTTCTTCCTTTTTTCCTAAGGATTTTAGCCAGTTTCAGATAAACATCATTTTTTAGCACAAGTATGTCCCAAATATTGCACAGGATATACTTATCCTAAAAAGGGTCATTGTTGATTCAAAATTAAAATTTAACTTGATATCTTACCCTTTATTCGTGCTAATTCTGGCAACCTTACATATGAGCAAACACCCAGAGGAAGTGAGGCTGCAAACCATGCAGAAAATGAGCATTCCAGGCAAAGGAAATAGCAAACGCAAAGGCCTTGAGTTAGGAATAAATCCAGTGTTTTCAAAGGTTGGCCAGGAGGCCAGTATTATAGTAGAAGGAGTATTATAGTAGCAGGAAGAACATTAGGAGACATAGTCAAAGAGACGAGAGCCAACATTTAAAGGGATTCTGACTTTTATTATGACATAGGAATCTCATGGAAGGCTTTGAGCAGAAGAATGATAAAACATGGCTGATATTCTGAAATGATCGCTCTTGTAATGACATTGATTTTGAGAATAGACTCAAAATGAGAAGAATGGAAGCAAGAAGCCCAGTTTGGAGGCTACTGTGCTACTCACATGAAAAATGACAGTGGTTGTGAATAAGGCACTTGCAGTCCAGATGATGACAAGTTGCTAGATTGTGGATATTTTTAAAGGGAGTGTTATTATGACTGATTAATGATTTCCTATGTGGCATATGACAAAGGAACAAAGGATGACATCAGTGTTTTTGTTCTGAACAACTAGAATAATTTTGTCTTATTTAGTTATATATAGAAGAGAGTGTACGAGAGGCTTTGTGTGTCTATTAGACCAGAGGAGAATAGTTCAGATTTTATTTCACGAATAATATAATTTCTCTGTAATAATTCATTGAGCTGCAAAATTATAACTTGTATATTTTTGGTATGCATGTGACAACTTCATGAAATACTTAATAAATAAACGAAACAAAAATAAATCATCAGAAACAAAATAGCATGAAAGAAAACTCAAGAATGAACATTTTAGGCCGGGCGCGGTGGCTCAAGCCTGTAATCCCAGCACTTTGGGAGGCCGACACGGGCGGATCACGAGGTCAGGAGATCGAGACCAAATTGGCTAACACGGTGAAACCCCATCTCTACTAAAAAATACAAAAAATTAGCCGGGCGCGGTGGTGGGCGCCTGTAGTCCCAGCTACTCGGGAGGCTGAGGCAGGAGAATGGCGTCAACCCGGGAGGCGCAGCTTGCAGTGAGCTGAGATCCGGCCACTGCACTCCAGCCTGGGCGACAGAGCAAGACTCCCTCTCAAAAAAATAAATAAATAAATAAATAAATAAGAATGAACATTTTAAAATGTATAAGGCCTGCAAATAAGATCTGAGATCTTATTAAATATCTAACAATTAAATATGACTGCTTGTAAATTTGCCAATGAAACTGAATGCAATTCCCATTGAGTTTATGTTAATTTGAAGACTAGATTAACAACAGCTGGGATGTTGTGAGGAATGGGAAACATACCCCCTAACTAAGAGGGACAGAGTCATCATGAATAGGTTGGAGTGGTAGAAATGCACAGGAAAGATAGAACCAGAGAAATAGACAAGACTTGATCCCTACCATAATAAAGGAGGAAGGAAAAGTCATGTCTTCCTATCTTGCACTGGGACACCCCCAAGACAGTCCTGTCCTTTCCTGAGATGGGAAATGCAGATTGGGCATAGTAGAGAGTTGCAGGAAGTCAAGAGTGATCAATAGCTTCTTCTCTTCCTGCTACTTCCTGCACTTTCTCAGGAGGAAGGTTTAGGATATAAAAAAAAGAAAATCAAATAAATAAAAACAATTTATATAGTCTGTTTATGAAGTACATACATTGTCAAGAATGTTTATTGCCATTGCATATTTTAAATTCTAACAATAATCTTTAACAGCTATAGAACAATTTTTTTTTGAAAGAGAATGATCGACAATCCATATAATCATTACTTCTGTAATTAAGCTGATGAAAGAACACAATGCAAAACAAAAATATATTTTAATACATAATCAGGGGTAAAATTTTAAAAAGAAGAAAGACATTTAATATAGATTTCACTGACTTCTTCATCTGTAAAAAGAAGAATATTATTAAAATAACAGTAATATTAAGTTGGTATTTATAAAATGTATAAAGATTTACAAAAGCAAAATTGAAGTTTCTCTGGCTTTGTAATTTCAATGTTTTCTTTTTGCTGCAACTTAATATTTCTTAAAATAATCCTGTGGCAGTCAATAACCTTTTTTAAATATCAGATTTATAATAGTCATAGGCATTGGAAATAATTCAGGGTCTTTCTTTTGTATTTTAGTCATTTACATATGTGTATGCTGTGTGTGGGGATTCTGATTGTCCGATCAATATTATCTACTGGTACTGTCATTGAAAATTTTTACTTGGTGTTCTTCCTCTACTTTAT
The DNA here is from genome assembly GCF_043159975.1 of Macaca nemestrina. Lineage (NCBI taxonomy): Eukaryota > Metazoa > Chordata > Mammalia > Primates > Cercopithecidae > Macaca > Macaca nemestrina. The sequence continues at coordinate 132,803,875 of NC_092127.1, read as the reverse complement.
GTTGAAAGATCTTTCTTAAGAGACTTTTCGGAAAATTCAGAGTAAAAGAAAACTAATAATCACATTCATAAACTAAATATGAATTCTGTCTGCAAATGTTTAATAAATATTTGCTTACTGAGGACAATAAAAAATAAGAGCAAATATCATGAGTTAATGAACATTAAGCTTTTAAATTACTGAAGCAACATATGTACTTAGAAGAATTGTTACCGTTGTTTTAATTGTGAGTTTAAATTATGCACAGTTACCAATTCCTACTCAGTAGACATACTGATTTGCCAAAAGAGTCAAACAAGCCTTGCTATTTTCTTGCAATGCATAGTATATAATTAAAATTTAGACTGATTTTGGAAGGATAAAAAAATAAGAACATTGAATTATGGTGTTGATTGCTTGTGTCCCTCGATTGCCTTGCTGCACAACTGTGACTTCTAGACCAGTAGCACTGGCATCGCCTGGAATCTATTGGAAATGTAGAATTTCAGTCTCCAATGCAGACTCACTGAATCAGAATTTGCAGCCAAGCAAAGTCGCTGGGTGATTTTCCTGCCAGGAGTGAGGAGAAAGGAAGAAGGAGAGCTTGTGAATGTTTTAAGACTGTGCTGTTTTAACATATACTCTAAAATTGTGATGCAAAGACAGGGGCAAGTATGAGGGTTGTGTTTTTGCAAGTGATATGTCTATACCAACCATCCTAACTCCAATATGGTTATTCTTCTCTCAACTTTAGTAGTAATATTGTAAAATATTATATTGATAATTTTTGGGACAATTTAATTAACTTTAATTTTCTCAGTGAGTTGGTTCTTTCCAGTAGCATTATATTCATATTTTCTGGAGTATTCATGAAGAGACAATAATCACTTGTTTTCTACAATTTACTTCCTCCACATCCTATTTGCCTCCTTTACTCCTATGAAAAGACTTTACTCCTATGAAAAGGTGGAAAGTTAATTTGATTTAGACTATTTCTGGAAATGTTCACTTTTAGATTTTAGATAAGACAGGAGGCTAGGCCAGAAATGATTGTATTTGCCCGTACTTGATTGTCTGATTTTATTTACACAGAAAGGAATTTTTTTTCTGAAGAAAAAATCCCATTGATATGTAGAAGGATACAGCAATAACAGAATTTAGTGAGTGCTTAATATATTATAAATATATTACATAATCTCATATGCTACTAAAAATTATTAGTTCAGTATGCTAAGTCCTCATTTAACATTGTTGATAGGTTCTTAGAAACTGACTTTAAGTGAAATGATGTCTAAGGAAACCAATGGCTAATGGATATAAACAAGAGTTAAATTTTTATGGTATATTTCTGCTCACAAAACCATCACCTAACTTCTAAATAAAAACCAAAACACTTCTAATATTAAACACTGAAATAAATGTGAGTCATGCATACATTTAAGAAGCTTAATAAAAACAAGTAAGATAATTATTTACCCAACGATTCCAGTTCGGGGCTGCAGGTGGCCAGAACGTGCATATCACGGGAATGTGAGAGGAAACTGGAGTACCTGGAGAAATGCATGCAGACAAGGGGGAGAATGTGCAAATTCCATAGACAGTGGTTCCTATTGGATTCGATATACATTTTTTCTCACCAACATTGTTACAAAATGACTTTAACTAAATGATGTTATGTGAGGACCTGTTGTACCAGAATTTTCCCAGTGCGGTTTGAGAAAACACCAGAGCAACAATTTGCCTTGAGCTACATTCTTTTTAATTAATGAACCTTAAATTTTAATGTATTGTATCTTATTCTAGCATTAATTCAATTTTATCTGATTCCAGCTTCCATATTATTTAACCACTAAACCAACATACTCTACTATCTATTACGCATATTTTTGTCTGAGTTTATGAAATATTTTATGACAAAACAATTTAGAGCTCATTACATTCAGGGTAAATCATAAATTACCTGTATCCATTAATGGTGTTCACAAGACAGAGGTATATTGATCACCAGAAAACCAGGGATTCTATTCTATAGTCAGGTGTTTAATATGAACATTGTTTTGATCATATTTATGGCATTTAAATGACCATAATTAAATGACCATTTATGGTCATTTAAATAAGGAAAAATAGAAAAGCACAGTTTCAATTAATATATATTTTTGATTAATAATAAAAACTTTTCATAAAACTTTTTTTGCTACTTAAAAGAAATGAGAATCCAATTTTTATTTGAAATAGAAACAACAGTAAAACATTATAAGTAAAACTAGTCAATATATTTATAAAATATTAAATTCAACATTGAATGCTAATTGAATGCTAATGAAATGTTGATAGAACTATTCCAAGAGAAATATTTACACTTTCTCATAGTCAAAAGAGTTAGATACTTGGAGATGACAATTATACCATTTAATTATTCAAATAACATAATTAATTACTTTTTCTCACTAATTAATTAATTACCATTTTATTTTTATTATTTTCCCTGAAATTTTCTATTATTATTTTAAGGTTTTGAATGTGTCAGGTATGCATAAAATAATTCATGTGAAACTGTTGAAATTGAGTGGGAGGCATTAAATTGTATATATAAAGACTACTTGCTTGAAAACGACCCTCTGTTTCAATTTATTTAGAAGTGGTGGCTTATTTCTTGTTAAATAACTTAATAATAATGTTAACATGAAGAAACATTTTTGAGAGATTAAACTATGCTAAATTCTTTACAATATTCTTTCAATTCTATATATGAATTTGTAAGATTGTAAGTCATTACCTTCTTTTTTGAAGATGAGGAAATTTGAGCTTAAAGAAGTTAGGCAGAGTATTAGGATGTGGGAAATCTGGGATTAAGACCCTTATGAAGAGCAACCCATAACCTCCATATCGCATATTTATTTGGTCCTTCTATTTGGATTAAGACTAATTCTACTCTCCCTCCCTATGTCGATGGAGGTTAATTTCTCATAAATTATATGTCACTGTTCTTCATATATTTAAAATAATTTGTGAAATCATACTTTAGTTATTCATGCTGTGGGTAAGAAAAGTTTAGATCATTTTAAATCATTAATAATTCCTCTGACATCTTCCATGTATGATCTTTCTTTTACTGTTTTACTATCTTTTATGATTGGCTCAAAGGTGCTGGATTTCTTTGATCCTTAGATGCACGTTTTTCATATTTAAATATCCTCAACTCATCTATCTAATAATAGATGTCTTCTTACTGTGTTTAGATTAAATTTTAAAAATAGTGAATTTTTTGTTAAATTGACATTTAAATGTCCTGTAAAATATTACATCATATTTTGCAGTGAAACAAAAGGGACATGTAAAAAGAAAAGCACAGGAAGAGAGTGGCAGGATGTAATTTTGATTTTCGTGAGGATATATTCATTGTCCAAGTAATGAAAGCAATGCTGTACTTTCACACAATGAAAAAGATAAACATCCATAAGAAAAGAAGCTGTGCTGTTTTGTGATTGAGATGTATAGAGAAGTTGTATTTCACATGGCAAGCAATGAACAGGAAGGTGAAAAAAATAATGAAATGTTTTGGAAAAAAATACATTTCAAAGCAATGAGATATATGACCCAACCCCACAGAGACATATATATAGAAAATGTAATGCTGATACCTCTTTTGGGCTTTTGAACTTCACATTTTTCTGTGTAGTATGATAAGGAAATCTTAGATGATATTTGATATTAGCATTATCATGCACAGTGCTTGTGCTATGTATTATTTCTATAACTCCTTAACCTACTTTTCCCTTCATAAATCATTGAATTCCAATTAATCAATGGTTTATTTAAGATATAATCAGTATAACTTTCCACAAGAAACTTTATGGCCATTCTTTGAACAACTTCTTCTCCTCCAACACATATATAAAGAGAACAGAGGGAATAAAGTTATTACTGGCAAAATTACCTTATTTCCAAGATTAACGATAAGCAAAGAATTCTTCTGAAAGGATCTAATGCCTAGACTTACAGCTATATAAACCTTTGAAAAATTCAGGGCCCTGTATCTTCAATCATATCAGTCTTTTCATCTGAGCAGCACTAGTAATTTATATGGTTACTCAAAGAATTAATGGCTTTCATATCCTTCATCATTTTGAGAAGTTTATAATCTTCTCTATTATAAAAAAAGGGATCACAGCACGACAGATTTACAATGTTCTTTATAGATGTGTCCTCTTTATTTCTTTAATTTAAAAAAGACATATTCCAGACTGCTAAAAAGCAATGCTTTGTCAATATAAATACAGTGAATGTTCGCTTTGCAGAATAGTAGAATTGCTTTTGTACTTCTATTGGAAAAATAAATTTTAAATATATGATTCACTTATTTAAGTACCTTATTCTCCTCATTAAACTTGCGCATGAGACACACTGGTTCACTTGCAGAATTTCAGGAGGACAGAGATGACTCTGACATGATCCTTTTTATTGCTGTGTAGAAAATACATTAGGAGGCTGTGGAAGCCATAAGAAAGGAGAGGTTAGTAGGTGATTGTGATAATCAATGAGAGATTATGGTAGTTTGCATATGGTAGTGATAGGGAGGGATGGTAAAAAATGAATAAGACCTACTTGATAGCACAGTAGTCAGTGATAACTTAATTGTATATTTTAAAATAACTTGAAGAATGTAATTGGATTATTTGTAATTCAAAAGGTAAATGCTTGAGGGGATGCATACTCCATTCTCCATGACGTGCTTATTTCACATTGCGTGCGTGTATCAAAACATCTCACGTACCCCATAATATATACATCTACTGTGTATCCACAAAAATTCAAACAAAGAAATGTTTGGATTCTAGATATATGTTGAAGTTGGCATTTCCAAAATACATTGTCATGTCAGCTATGGGGGTTTAAAAAAAGAGTATACTCAAGAAAGACTTTTAAGTGTTTTCCTTGCACAACTGGAGGACTGAAGTTTTGAGTTACTGAGAGGAGGAAGATAGCAGTAGGGAGAGATCCAATGGGGAGGTAATCAGTAGTGGAGTATTAGACAAGCGTTATATTTAAGTTGTTTACTGAACAGCTAAGTAAAAAAGGTGTAAATATAGTAATGATTCCATGTTTAATGTTTTGACAAATTGACAAATTGACAAATTGTTTTTCAAAGCAACGAAGCAGCTGTACTATGATACATTCTCACCAGCAATGCAAGAGGGTTCTGATATCTTCAGATCCTCATCAACACTTGTTTTCTGACTATTTTATTCTAGCCATGTTTTTAGGTGTGTGAAGTGATATCTCAATATGATTTCTATTTGCATTTCCCTGATGACTAATGATGTCAAGCATCTTTTTGAACTTATTGGCGATTTGTATATCTTGTCGTGAGAAATGTCTGTTGAAATCTTTTGCCCATTTTTAAATTGTGTTATTTGTAAGAATTCTTTATATTCTGAATACAAGTCCTTTATTCAATATATGATTTGTAAATATTTTCTTTCATTATATGTGGACTGTCTTTTCATTTTCTTGATGGTGCTTTTTTGATGCACAAAAGTTTTAAAGATGTATGGAGCTCCAATTTATCTATTTTTTATTTTGCCATTTGTGTTTTTGGTGTAATATCTGAAAACTGCATAATTCATGGTTGTGAAGATTTAATCTTGTGCTTCATACTAAGAGTTTTTATAATTTTTAAATAATTTTTATAATTTTCTAATTTTCACTCTTACATTTAGGTCTATAATCCATTTTTATTAATGGTTAATAGTTAGGAGTTCAACTTAATTATTTTGCATGTAGATGTCCAATTGTCCCAGTACTATTTTTTGAAAAAAAAAAATTCTTTCCCCATTGAATTTCTTTGCATTCTTATTGAAATTCAGTTGACTATAAGTGTAAAGGCTCATTTCTAGACTCTCCATTCTAATCCAATGTTCTATATGTTTATCTTTACACCAGTACTACAGTGAAATATAGTAAACTTTGAAATTCAGAAGTGTAACTCCTCCGACTTTGTTTTTCTTCTATATGACTGTTTTGACTATTCCATACTCCTTGCATTTATACAGGAATTTCAGAAACAGCGTGTCAAATTTGCAAAAAGAGAAACTGAGGTTTTGATAGGAATTACATTAAATCTATAGTTCAATTTGTGGAGTATTGCCATCCTAAAATATTAAGTCATCTGGTCCATGAACATGAAATACCTTTTCATTTATTTAGATCTTTTATAAGTTATTCCAACAATCTCCTTAGGAATGTGCCAGGTTTATTTAGATCAAGGATAAAGCGAAGGTTTAGAGAAGAAATTTAGAATATAATATGTTTACTGGTGACTTATGAGTGTCATAGGATATAACTTAAGGGACTCAGGAGATGGGAAGTGCTTCAGACAGTTCAGAAAAATAAAATACATGGATATGTATGAAGATTAGGGTACAGAAAAAGAGGAAACATTGGGAAATCTGTGTTGTTTGTGAAGGCTAAAATAACAACGACAAAAAATAGAAATAAGAGACATGACAAGCTTAGTCCTGATGGTTGGCAGGAAGAGGGTGATTAGGTTGTGAGCTCTGGACAGAAGCTAGAAGAAAGTCATGTTTGCCAGGAGCAGATAGCATTTTGTGTCTCTCACTTAACTCTTGTGGATGAAAAGTTGAAGGCAAAAGGAAGTCTTTTCAAGTACACAGTAGTGGCTCCCTCTTAACTCTGCAGATGTAGTTTGCTAAGGTAAGGTCATACTTTGAGAGTGTCCTACTTCTTTGACTATTTCTTCCTGCTCTCTTTAGTGGATTCTTACCTCTATGCATGCCTACCAAACATTGGTGTCATCACGTATCTAAATAGTAACCCACAAGCAGTAAGAAATCTGGACTTGAGAATCAATGATATGTGAAGGCATATTTATGTGAAGTATTAGTAAGGTATTTTTTTTCTTTTCTCTCCCCATTTTTCCTTCAGGAGCCTCTCAATTTGAGCTATGAGTTATGAGGGTCTCATTGCCCTTAGAGGTTGCACATAACTGTCAAAATAGAAACACTTAAAACTGTGTATTATATATCAACTGTACCTCATTAAATCTGTTTTTTTAAGAATAATGGAACAAAATCTTAGCTTTTAAACTAAATAGTCAGGCTCTCAGATGTAATTAAAAAAAAAAAACTTTAGAAGTATATGAAATCATCAGGCCTATTAACAGACCTAAGGTGGGGAAAAGTGAGAGAGATGGAAATGCTATTAGAGAGTTAAAAACCACTTGTGAGTGAGAACATGAGGTGTTTGGTTTTGAGTGCAGCAAATCACCATGGTATGTGTATACCTATGTAACAAACCTGCACATTCTGCACATGTATCACAGAACTTAAAGTGCATATGTATATTTAAAAAGCTATTGTTTTTGATACTACATCCTGTCCCTCTCGCTTACCCACAAACAGAGCCAAGCTCCAGCCTAATGGCAGATGACACTCTTCTTTCTCAAGTGAGGTTGGGATATTCTAGTGCATTTCTTTCAGGGTCTAGACTGCGGAGATGAGCGCCCCTGCAGACTTTCCTGTGCATCTTTGTGTGTCATCTTTGTTCAAACTGGATATATGGCATGAAAGAGTGATGATTTCATACTTCCACAGACAAAATGGGGTATGGGAGAGCGTTCAAATTTTCTTCTGCACATATCATTTTCAGCCTGAAGTAGGGTACAAAAATTACCTGATATAAAGAGTGCTGGTGGCTAGGCACAGTGCCTCACACATTGGGAGGCCCCGGTGGTAGGATTCCTTGAGCCCAGGAGTTTGTGATCAGCATAGGCAACGTAGTGAGACTCCATCTCTCCTTAAAAATCAACAACAACAATTAGTTAGGCATGGTGGTGTGTGCCTGTAGTCCCAGCTACTTGGAGGCTGAGGCAGAAGCACTGCTTGAGTCCAGAAGGTTGAGGCTGCGGTGAGCCATGATTATGCCACTGCACTCTAGCCTGGGAGACAGAGTGAGACTCTATCAAAAAATAAAAAAAAAAAATTAAAAAAGAAAGAAAAGAAAGAAAGAAAAGAAAAAAAGAAAAAAGAAGTGGACACTCCGCAGGTATCAGACAAGGATGATGTGGTCCTTTTAGGCTGACCACAATGGAGTGAAATAACTAGGCCTATGGGCCAGTTGAGAACAATTACACAACTGTAAAAGCAAGAATGCAGACTTTGGCCAAAATATACACACCTTATCAGAGGCAGGATGTTACCTCAGTATCTAGTAAAAAGAGGTGATACTCAGGGAGGAGAGAAGGAGAATCCTTAATGAGTCTGAATTTTAGCTACATGTAAGTGAGGCATCCCCCAGATTGGCTGAATTTACTTGGAACAGACTAGACTAAGTTTTCTACTCTGGGAACTCAGGAAAGAAAATAAATTCAATTATAGGACATATAATAGTGGTCTTTTTCATAGCTATTGTGGTTATGGCCTTTACATCAGTGTTAAATGTATGTGGGTAGCCATGGAATTGAAATTTTGTAGAAAGTCTGTGTTTAGAAAGAAAAGAAGAGGATTGAGGATTATTCCATGATGATAAGATGTAAAATAAGATAAAGCCTTTAACATATCCATGGATTTATCAAAAAGGGGTCACTGGTGACCTTAATAAGACAGTTTCAGAGTAAGAAAAAGGTAAAAATTAGACTGTAGGGGCTGAGGAGTGAATTTTAAATGAAAAAATAATTACTGCTGGTGCAGGCTTCCTGATAAAATTTGACTATGATGGAGAAAAAATTACAATTCAAGGCTAAGAAAATCAAGGTCTTTGATATTTCTTTTTTTTTTTTTTTTTTTTTTTGAGACGGAGTCTCGCTCTGTCACCCAGGCTGGAGTACAGTGGCCGGATCTCAGCTCACTGCAAGCTCTGTCTCCCAGATTTATGCCATTCTCCTGCCTCAGCCTCCCGAGTAGCTGGGACTACAGGCGCCCGCCACCTCGCCCGGCTAGTTTTTTTGTATTTTTAGTAGAGACGGGGTTTCACCGTGTTAGCCAGGGTGGTCTCGATCTCCTGACCTCGTGATCCGCCCGTCTCGGCCTCCCAAAGTGCTGGGATTACAGGCTTGAGCCACCGCGCCCGGCTGATATTTCTTTATAGTTTATATTTTGTTAGAAAATTTAGCATGTTCAAGTGATGACAGGTGGAATAGAGATCTAGAAGTTGAAGATAGAGGATAGTAAACAGAGATGGTCCTCAAAAAGAGGGATTAATCTTACATAAAAAATAAAGGAGAGGAGTGTGTGTGGATATACAAAGTGCTACATTCTGTGATTTGGTGGTTGAATGCTTTCTTGTTCAAAACTATTTTTCTGTAAATAAGGAAGTAGGTTTGAGGGTTTGAGTAGAGTCATCTAATGTAGAGAACTGGAATTCCCTCATGGCGTTTTTTTCATAATATACTACTATATTTAATTGCTACAAAATTTTCCTAATTGCAAGTCTTTGTTATAGTTTTTCATTATAAAATATAATGCTAATACGAGAAAGTACCTTAAATATAACTATTGAGCAAACACCGATGAACCATAGGCCATCAGTTCATTAAACATAGAGCATTGCCAACATCTTCGTGTGTCTATGTTTTCTTATACCCTCCCTAATCTCTAGAGACAACTGTAATTACTATTTGTTGTCTTTATAGTTTTAACACCTCTGTTGCATCTCTGATGAACATATTTTAGCTTTGCTTATTTTTGAACGTTATATAAAGGAAATTATAATGGCTTGTATTCTTTTTTATAATTTGCTTCTTTTGATCAATATTAAAATATTAAAATTCATCCACACATTGTGTGCAGTTTATTCATAGAAACTACATACATACAGAAACATAAACATGTATATATATGTTTGGGTGTATATATATTCAAGGCGTGAGTATTTTGTTGCTTATTTGTGGCTTGTATTTTTGCTATCTTTACAGAGTATGCTGATGAACAGATATTCTTAATTTCAACACAGTCAAAATCATCACTAGTTTACTTCAGGTTAAAACTTTTCCTCTACTTAAATGTCATCAAGATATTCTGCAATGTCATATTCCAAAAGACTTTAGTTTTCTCTTTCACATTTGGGTCCATAACAACCATAGAGTTGAATTTTGACCTGATATTGAGTAGAAATCCAATTTAATTTTTTTCCATATTTATAAATAATTGGTTAACGGTATTACCATGAAAAAAAAACTGCAGCACTAACCCTTTCATAAATTGTGTCCCTATGCATGAGACTGTTTTTATGTTTGTTTTTCTGTGCCATTGTTTTTTTGTTTGTCTTTTCAATACCAGAGTTTTAATTAGTTATAGATTTATAGTAATTCTTGTTATCTTCTAGAATAGTTCCATCAAACATGCATTTGTTTATGTTTATTGATTTTTCCAGGTGATTTGATTTTATCTGACAATGTAGAAATCATATTGTCAATTTTCAATTACCGGTTTGAATTTTGGAAACATATTATTGTATCTACATTATCAAAGTTCCCAATCCATGAGCATAGGATCTGCAATTTTTTGATGTCTACTTTACTGAAGGTTTATAAATTTTCCCACAGAAGTCATGCACTTCTTTTGTGAGATTCCCCACTCCTAGATTCTTGGTAATTTTTGATGAAAAGGTACATTAAAAATGTTATTTTGGAACATTTAAAAATTTAGGTAAAATTTACGTACAGTAAAACATATACAATATCAGCATACAGCTTATTAAAATATTATATTTTTATATATCCACGTATTTGCTTAGGTCCAAGATGTAAACCAGTTCCTTTCTCCAAGATCACTGTCAGTTTTCTAAAGTGATTATGTCATCTATGCATCTACTGGTTTTAGTTCCGGTTAGTCCACAACTTTATCAACATATGGTGCCATTAGTTTTTTTGCCACTGTGACAAACGTGTAGAAGTAACTAATCGTGGTTTTAATATCCATTCTTATGGTAAGCAAACATGTAATCAGCTTCCCTTTTATTGGCCACTTAGTTATGTTCTGTGGGAAATGACAGTTCACATATTGTACCTTTTTTATTGGTCTGTCTGTAACTTTATGGTCTGTGTGGGAATTGCTTATTCTTTCCATTTTCCAAATCTGTGTGTTTTCTCCAGATACACTGGTTTCCTCCCACATCTCAAAGATGAGCAGGACAGGTGAATTGTCTTCTCTAAGCTGTCCCAGTCTGAGTGCGGGTGTGAGTGTGAGTGTGCCCTGAGTTGGGATGAAATCCTGTACAGGGCTGTTCCCACCTTGTGCCCTGAGCCGCTGGGATAGGCTCTCACCACTGAAGCTGAAATAAGTGAGTTGGAAAATGAATGAATGAATGAATGAATGAATGAAGACAAATTATTGAAAAATAAAAATTGTAAAGGATATAAAATAAAAATGGTAAAAGGTCACTTAAATGCACAACAATAAACAATGTGGTACAAAAGAGCTCAGCAAGACCATCACGTTAATTATTGTTTGTTTTGAACTGCATGGTGGTAGGAGGTGCTCCTTGCAATTTTTGTTTTGCAAAAGTTTACATTTTGATCTAACCTACCACCACCATGACTGCCATTGTTCATTGACTCACCAAAAATTGGGTAAATAATTTTCTTATTTGTTTTTATAAATCTTTCTTAAATGTATGCATAGCTCATATTTATTTCAATGTTTTTGTGACCAGAAATATGCCATGGGAAATTTATACTTTTTTCTTCTATCAATTGTCCTACAGTAAAATTGGTTTTGTTACACATCTTCTTGCTCAAAGTCGTAGTTTCCAAGAATATAACCAAGATGTTAAGTGAGGACTTGCTATATATTATTAGCTGACACTTAAATTTTGTGTTAAAGTATGTTGAAATTCCCTTGAACTATTTTCTTTTAAATTTTATTTATGTATTTATTTTAGAGACTAGGTCTTACTCTGTTGTCCAGGCTGAGTGCAGTGGAATGATCATAGCTCACCACAACCTCAAACTCCTGGGCTCAAGCCATCCTCCTGCTTCTGCCTCCCTAGTAGCTATGACTACAGGCATGTGCTACCATGCCCTGCTAATTTTTTTTTTTTTTTAACTTTTTTTAGAGAGAGTTGTTGCAGGAAGTCAGGGACCTGGAACAGAGGGACCGGCTGAAGCCTCGGCAGAAGAACATAAATTGTGAAGATTTCATGGACATTTACTAGTTCCTCAAATTAGTACTTTTATAATTTCTTACACCTGTCTTTACTGTAATCTCTGAACATAAATTGTGAAGATTTCATGGACACTTATCACATCCCCAGTCAACACCCTTGTGTTTTCCTATGCCTGTCTACTTTAATCTCTTAATCCCCTCATCTTCTTCATAAAATGAGGAGGATGAATGTCGCCTCAGGACCCTGTGATTGTGTCAACTACACAAATTGTTTGTAGAGCATGTGTGTTTGAACAATATAAAATCTGGGCATCTTAAAAAAAAGAACAGGATAACAGCGATGTTCAGGGAACAAGAGAGGTAACTTTGAACTGGCTGCCAGTGAGCCGGACGGAACAGAGCTATATTTCTCCTCTTTCATAAGCAAATAGGAGAAATATCACTGAATTCTTTTTCTCAGCAAGGTACAACCCTGAGAAAGAGAAAGTGCCCTGAGGGTAGGCCTATAAACAGCCCCTTTGGAAGTGTGTGCCCTCTTTCATGGTCGAAGCTGAAGGGATGAAATAAGCCCCAGTCTCCTATAGCCCTCCCAGGCTTATTAGGAGGAGGAAAATTCCCACCTAATAAATTTTGGTCAGACAGGTTGTCTGCTCTCAAACCCTGTTTCCTGATAAGATGTTATCAACGACAATGCGTGCCTGAAACTTCATTAGCAATTTTAATTTCGCCCCGTCCTGTGGTCCTGTGACCTCGCCCTGCCTCCACTTGCTTTGTGATATTTTATTACCTTGTGAAGTGTGTGATCTCTGTGACTGCCTCTTTGTGCACTCCCTCCCCTTTTGAAAATCGCTAATAAAAACTTGCTGGTTTTAAGGCTCAGGGAACGTGAGGGATCCTGACGACCTGTGATGTCTCCCCCGTACACCCAGTTTTAAATTTCTCTCTCTTGTGCTCTTTCCCTTAATTTCTCAACCCAGCCGAGACACTTAGGAAATGGAAAAGAACCCACGTTAAACATCAGGAGCGGGTTCTCCCGACAGTCTCACTATTTTGCTCAGGCTAGTCTCGAACTCCTGGCCTCAAGAGATCCTCCCACCTTGACCTTCCAAAGTGCTGGGATTATAGGCATGAACCACTGCACCTGGTTCCCCCAAACTCTTTTTCACAGCGCTATGTTTTAGGAGTTTTTTTTTTTTTTTTTAGCACCTGTTTTATCTTACTTTTGATTTTTTAAATTCACTTATTTTCTGCTTAATGCCACCGTAATGTAATTTCAGTGAGAGTAGACTCCTTGCTATTGTCTATGCCTAAGTTCCCAGTATGTAGAAAAGCTCCTGGCACAGAGGAAATGAAAAAGCTCTTTGTTGAAAGAATATCTTTGGAGCAGAGCTCAAGGAATAGTAAGGTAAGGTCTGATTCCTTTATATATATATTACTTAAGTCTATGACTTGTGATTTTGGGTCTTTTATTTTGCAGAATAGATTAACTGTTTTTTGATGAGTGGTAAAGGGTGTGATACCATTGGTAACACACATTTGGTAGAAACAGAGACATAACAGGCAAGCCAAAGTGAAAATAATAACCTTGACTCTTATAGGTGAGTCTTAGAAAAATGGAATAAAATGTAGCAATAAATTATATGCTTGCAAGAGAGATTTATTAGTAAAAGCAAAGCAATTCACATCCCAAAGTCATTTGTCATTCACTTCTGTTAACGTGTACATGATATAATCCACAGATGCTATCATAGTAGGACCAAACTTCTGAACAAGGAGTATTGAGTAAGATTTTGATTTGTTAGAAGTATACAAGTCAGTATTTTGAAGGGAGATGTTTCAGGGATCCATATCTGAAAATTTGAATATATACGATATATAATGACTCAAAATTTAAAGCAAAAGTTTCATTAATTTGATTTGATTGCCCTTCAAATTATCTCCACCCTCCACATACCCACAGTATTACTAATAGACACAATACTATTGTAGAGAGAGTAAGTGCTACACTTTCTCCTTTATATTTCCCAAACTTCCTTGCAGGGAGTTTGAAGGCATATGTCTAGTGCTGACCAATGGGCTGTGATAAGTTGTGTGTGCCATTTTTTGGCTATGGCAATTCAATAAGAATTTTTTCCCTATCTCTCTCTTACTCTGATATGGAACTTTGGAGGTGATGTGTTCAAGAGGTAGCACATGAAATTCATATATCATACCTGCATTAGAATATCAAGTGATGTGAAGAAGAAATAATCTTAAATTGTATATGACACTAATATTTTGAAGATTATCTATTACCATGGCATGAAGAATCTATATGAATAATACAGTGATTATTGATTTATGTTTGAATAACGGTACGTTTGGCAAACACATATGCACATAATTCTTTTTATTTATTTATTTATTTTTAATTTTTTGTCTGTCACTCTGTCACCCAGGCTGGAGTGCAGTGGCCCGATCTTGGTTCACTGCAAGCTCCGCCTCCTGGTTTCACGCCATTCTCCTGCCTCAGCCTCCTGAGTAGCTGGGACTTCAGGCACCCGCCACCAAGCCCCGCTATATATATATATATATATATATATATATATACACACATATATATATATATATTATTTTTAGTAGAGATGGGGTTTCACCATACTAGCCAGGATGATCTCGATCTCCTGACCTCGTGATCCACCTGCCTCAGCCTCCCAAAGTGCTGGGATTACAGGCATGGGCCACCGCACCTGGCCACAGATTTCTTAAAATGGGATACTAAGAACAATAATCATGTTATCCCTGGAAAGCATAATGCTGATATACATTTTTATAATGCCAGGGTACATTCATGAACTAGACATTTACTTATTTATTTGTTGCAAATATATTATCTCAATTATTACTCTATAATCTAGTAACACAAAGAGAAAATTTGGGCACCTCAACGACATGAGATACTGCAAGCAAGTTTCTGTCACCTGCTAACAATGTGATTTCAGGCAAATTAGTCCTTTGCATCTCATAAATAAAATGAGACAGACAATACTAATGACTCTTGTAAAAACTATGTCTTAAGTGGTAGTTCAGATAAGAATGCTTAGAAAACAGGAGAAAATTAATATTTGCTTTTGAGAGTTCATTTCTGCTGATAGGTGGAAGAGCAAGTTGATGTTAATATGTATCTGAAAGCATGCTGAATCTGGAATTTCATTTTTATTTATGTATTAGATTAAAGAGCTAGAATAAAAATGACTATTTCATTCTTAATTATCTTTTTTTATGGTTTTATTTATGTAATACAGAGTTTTATTAAAGGAGAAACTGCCCACTGATTTTTTAAAAACATCTTGGAACAATAATAATTGTATTTATCACACACTTACTGTTTTACTTAATTTCATATTATACTTAAACTTCTATTGGTCTATACTAGTGTTAGCTCCACTTTATAGATGAGAAAATGAAGGCATACAGAAAGTCAGTAATTTCCTTGGACTATCTTTGCCACTAAGTGTTCATCCTGGGGTATGGGCCCACTTGGTCTGAATCCAGCATCTGGTATTTTGTATCCACAACATTCTATTGACTATCACAATTATTTTGTTTGAGTTTAATAACTGTATTTATCAGGAAATTATTCCAGAATGAACCATTACATTCATAGGTAAATTTTAAGTTACCTTGTATTTAGTGAAAAGGTTTAAAAAATGACGATCTCCCATATGCCAGAGGATTCGGTGAATTTTCTTCCGAAAGTGGGTGTTCAAAATGATCATCACTTAAATCAAGGTCACTTAAGTTCTAAGGATAAAATAGGCAAATGAGAAACAAAACGCCTGTGTTGATGATGAGAACATCATTCTGACTCCTGCCTTGCTGATTTCAGTTCTGGAAGAATGTCTTCTTTCAATGCTCGCCAGGAGTGTTGCTACCAGTTCTTTCTTATATTAAGACGTGCTAAGTTTTTCATATAACCTTCCTTGCTGTACTCAGATCCCTTTATGTGTTCTATGGGCAGTGGGTAAGCAGGATAAAAACTCCCACCCTGACTTTTCCAGAAATTGGCAGGTGATGAAGACTGTGGATGAAGAAATTCTTATGAAACAGTATCTCCTATCCCTACTGAAGAATCTCTCAACTCCTCTGATACCTCTCAGAATGTTTCATGGCACTAGGTAGTATATTATATAATAATGGTATAATTGCAGAAACATCCTTGGAATAAAAATTTCTTTTTTAAATGAGGAAATTCACTAATTATCCCTGTAACTGAAAAGTAGGATATCCATGCACTTGCTTTGGAAAGGATGTCTGTATTGTTTTACACTTCTTATTGTATTTTATAATAACTTCATAGATTCATTTTAGGCTAAATAATTCAGGTAGAGGAATATATTTCCTTGTGCAGACCTGTACAAAGATTATATGACAGAGGACATCTTCTCACTGGATTGCCACAGCAAAAGTGGAGAAGTTTGGTACTTTAAAATATCACTTGTGTATTTCCACACTGCATGTACCATTGGTCCATTTTCTGGTTATATAATAAAAATAAGTAAATTAACATTTCAGTCCGGGAAAAGCATCAAAACATGAAGGTAAGATTTAGCATTCATGTCGTCCTTGCACACACTCTGATTTAAATTCCAGCCCTTAAATTACAGCAATTTACGTATTGTATTTTCTCTAGATATAGCTTAATAGGAAATGAAGGATGCTATTTTTTCACTTTATATTAAAAATTTAAAGTTAATGAAGATACTGTTAAAAATTAAAGTTAATGAAGATACTGTTAATATTACCTTAAATTTTTTGATAGTGACCATAATTATTACACCAATTTTCATAAAATAATTTTTGAGAGTTAAGAATTGGGTTACACCCATGTGGAATTAAAAAACATAAAACATTAAAACATATTTAAACGTGAGAATGTTATGGTTCTACCTCTTCCCTGAATGAATCACAGTTGCATCAAACATCTCCCCACTAAAAACAAGAAAAAAAAGTGACTTACTTCAGTTAGTTATTTCAATAATATTTTAATATTTGCTATTAGAATCCATGATTATTTCTATTCATAATGGTTAGAGAATAAGTTCTTATTGATGTCATACTCATACACGTATTTCATAACTTGTCTAAATATGTAGTCATTTAAAAAAGATTATCCATTGTGATATTGGTAGAAAATAGTATTTTCTCCTATAATTTTTTATTTCAGCTTTGATTTAAGATTTTTACTAGGTGTGCACATGCACACATATATACATACAAACATATATGCATATGATAATATAAATAATGAAACGTTTTATTCAGGCTACTTGCAAGGGCCTCAAATGAGGCCTATAACTAAATTAGTCTGCAAGTTCTACAGCATAATATAGGAAATACAGTTTACTTTTTACTCAGATAACATGTGATATATTTGATATTTCATGGCAAACATCAATTAAAGTGAAACTATTAATACATTCAAAAATATGAAAAGTCTCAGAAATATAAATGTTGAGTAAAAATAGTAAGTTGCAGAATGATATACCATTTATTATATGCCTTGTTTATGTACATTTTTAAAACTCATAAAACTCTTTTATATATTGTAAGTGCCATATAAATGCATACTAAAATTTTAGAAAAAAGCTAGGGAATCATACATACAAACTTATACCTCTTTGAGGACCTGTCTTTCTGGCCACAAAAGAAAGAAATAGAAGAAAGAATGTGTAGTGGGTCATCTGGCAATTGCTAGAGAAGTATAGCGGTCCTTGTGGTTGATACCAGTGTGAAGTAGTGAACATTTCTTTTTTTTTCTAGTCCTTTTTTTTTTATCCCCCCCTTTTTTTAAATTATACTTTATGTTCTAGGGTACATCTGCAGAACGTGCATGTTGTGCACATGTATGTTTATTGTGGCACTCTTCACAATAGCAAAGACTTGGAACCAACCCAAATGTTCATCAATGACAGACTGGATTAAGAAAATGTGGCACATATACACCAAGGAGTGAACATTCCTTAATCATAAATGAGAATAGTTACCTTTCTGTGGAAAGTAGCACTGAATAAGAATCAGACACTTTCTATAAGCAACGACATTATATCATTTTCCAGTGGCTAAATGGAACACTATACAGTAAAGAAGTATGTAAGATGGATATAAACACACATACAAAACTGCAAATGTATCTTAATATTGATCAAAAGATATAATACTCCAAATAATCTTACAGTAGCATTTTTCAATAAAAAGCTCAAAAGTCGGCAAAAGTGAACAATATTATTTTATAGAATACATTAGAGGTGGAAAAATCATTTTTAAAAGTAGAATGAGTTACCCTAATCCACTAAGTAGTCTTTAACTCTACATATAAGGAAGAGGGTGGATTGATAAAGGGGCATTAAACAATATATGCAGTGATGGAAATGTTTTATAATTTAGTGTGAAATTTCCAGATGGTGGTAGTTACATGTATGTTTTCTTTTGGATTATTTATGATAATACATACTTGTATGTAGTATTTTGAATGTGTTATAGACCTTACCAAAAATAGCCTTTAAAATATATAATTAACAACATTTTTGACTAATTGAATGTAATAAATGGAAGCCAAAGTAACTGAGGAAGTTCCCAATCTTCCGGTTTGGATGACTTTTCTGTGTCTCAAAGCTGATGTCTGTTTACTAACAACAGTTTGTTCCACAGTGGAAATTACATCAATTCAAATGTTAGTGTTTACCTTTCACTCAATCTAACTCATCTCAGTGCAGTCAGGAGGAATAAAATGAACACTAAAAACAAAATATTATTGTAGTGATAGACTTAAATTTCATACTCTCACAACTATCAGAGCAAAACATTTTACAGTACCTTGTAGTAAAAGCAAAAACTGTAAATATTGCTCATGATAAGATGTCAAGTTTATTTTAAAAATCCCAAACTTTTCTTGGAATAAATTCTTTCTCTTGCCCCATGAAAAACATAACAAATGACTACATTCTAAATGTGATACTAAATACCACATAATGTCCCATTAGCAATTATAATTTGCTAAGACTTTGTAGCCTCTTGATGTTTATATTTTGATTCATCTTCTTCACCTTCCTGTTGTTTCTTATCCAGTCATATTTACAAATTCTTCTTTAAATCCTCAATTCATACAAAAAGCCTGAATTTTGACAACATAATCATTAAACTTGAATATTATGTATGATTACAAATTTATCATTAAATATTTAGAGGTGAATATTGCATATATCTGTGAAAGACAGATACTATAATAATAGTTTCAGATTATTGGTTAAGTCAAATTAAAGTTAGCTACTACTGGACTCTAGAAGATGGAAGCAAACATCTCAAGTTAACAATTTTACTATCTAAGAAAGTTTCTCAGTTTTTGAGACCATGTCCTCATGGCTATACATAACAGTAATATTCTGATCCAAGGTAGGATATAGAGAAAAATACAAAATTATTTCAAAATAAAAATACTCTGGATGTTTGTAAAAATGTTTTCTTCCTTCACTCTTTGTTTGTTACTTCATTCTTTCCTGTTTTTTTTTTCCTTCCAAAAATATTCACTGGTCACCTAATATGTCCCAGGCATTGCTACAGGCCCTGATAAAGCGCTGAATAAGACACAGAAATGCCTGTTTTTATGGAGCATATATTTTTGTGGAGATAAGATGAGGGTAACAACAAACACAATACACAAATAAATCAAAAAGGTAAAAAGCAGTAATAGTAACTTCTACAAGGAAAAGAAGTCAGTAATAGAACGAAAAGCACTGGGTTGCAGAAGAGGGATGTATGTAGATAGAGTGTTCAGGGAAGACCATTCTGAAGCAGGATTTCTACATGAGACCCCCAAAGTAGAAAAGCACTTATTCATACATCAGGGCAAAGGTTCTTGGATAAAATCAAAACCAACATATTTGAAAAAGGAAAAAAAAAAAAAAAAGCTGCTGCACCAGGAGCATGGGGCAAGATGGAGAATGATTGGGAACGAAGTTAGAATTAGTTCGCCCAGGTAAGTCTTGCGTCCTTGGAGAGGTGTTTAGAATATATTCCATGTTAAAAGAGAAAGTATCAGAGGCTTTTCAGAGATCTTATCTGAATAGTGTTTGATTTGACGTCTGATTGTAACTGCTCAGTGGATAATGCATGTGTGTATGTGATCAGGTGGAGGAAAGGTGGAAGCAGGTAGACCGGTTAATAGGCAATTCCGGCAGGGCGCAGTGGCTCACGCCTGTAATCCCAGGACTTTGGGAGGCCGAGGCAGACACATCACGAGGTCAGAGATCAAGACCATCCTGGCTAACATAGTGAACCCCTGTCTCTACTAAAATAAAAAAAAAATTAGCCGGGCGTGGTGGCACGTGCCTATAGTCCCGACTACTCGGGAGGCTGAAGCAGGAAAATCACTTGAACCCGGGAGATGGAGGTTGCAGTGAGCCGAGTTGGCGCCCCTGCACTCCAGCTGGGCGACAGTGTGAGACTTCGCAAAAAAAAAAAAAAAAAAAAAAAGGAGGCTCTTTCTCCATTTCTGTTAGGAATAACAATAGCTAGAGTTGGCTAGATGCAGTGGAGCAGGTTAGAAGTATTAGGATTTGGGGGTATATTTTGTGAAGTAGATCAAACGACAATTGGTGATGAATTGATTGTGTGCTGGCATAAAAGAGATGAAAAACTGTAAATGTCGCATTTGAACTGCCCATTAAGTCATGGATAGCATAGTTCATTAACATGTTGTTTACCATAGGTTAAACACAGATGCTTTACTGTTTTGTGACAAAATCATCCTTGATTACAAAATATGCTTGTTCAGGAAAAAAACCTATTACATTCAAAACCAATACTAACATCATCCTGTAGTAGTTGTATAATTGGACTCCAGACTAGGCTGAATGATTGTCATTTCAGTCCTCCCTAGAGTAGTTTTCATTCAGACCTTATCACCATTAGTCTAAATTATCTATTTTATGTATTGAATTATCAATGTTATTTCAATATAAATTAAGTCCAAGGAAAAACCAACACAAACAAATCAATGTAGTGAGATGAATACTCTGAATACAACAGAATGAAATAGTCTTTGGAAAAGAAAGAAAATTTTTGTAGATTTCACTGATTTCTGCATCAGTATCTGAAAGAAGAAAATAACATATTAGTTTAGTATAATAAAATGACCAAATGACTCCCACTTAAAGCACAATTATTTTTCTTGATTTATGATTTTAATGTTATTTTAAAAAGACTATTGAATGATTTTCTACAAATTCGTGCTACAAATAAAATATACTTTTAAGAGACTCATCTTGTTTTCTTTTGTCTTCTTGAAGATTTTATGCATTCTTGCAATAATTATGTGTACCTGTAACAATTAATAATGCATTCTCATAACAATTCATTTAAAAATGTAATATGAATTCAATGTTATAATTTATTTGATTGCCTGTATACATTACACAGGATGTTTTCTGTGTGGGTGCTGATTTCAGATCAACACTATCTCCTGATATCAAATGATGTGAAGTTCCTTCTCTGCCTTAATAGACTTTTCCCAAGAGGTAGTATTTGTTTTCCTTTACCTGTTGTGAATTGGGTAATTTATATGGCAAAATACTAAATATAAATGACTACAGAATGTATGAAACTATTATATGTATCTAATACCTTGAACTAACTCACTAGCCAATTGTTCATTTTACATAAAAGTAAAATAAATGAAAACCAAACAAAATAGCAATAGTCAGGGTTTAACTAAAAATGGATATCTTTTAGTTTCTTTGGCAATGGCTGCTGTAAAGAGGTACCAACAACAACAATAACTACCATCACATTTGCTTTTCAATTCTACTTTAGCTAATGATGTCACATCAGAAATAACTTTGATTTGGCTGACAGTCAAAGCCTTGTCATTTACCTTTCTGGTAAACATTAAAATTGGAACATCTTTGAGAAGGGATGAAAGATGAGAACCTGAAATTAAGATGGCCAGATTTCTTGCTTATCCCCTGATCAGATGACTAAGGCACAGTGAGTCCAGTTGAGCTGTTTGTTTGTGCCTTTGAGTGGTGCAATGTGGGGACAGGGAGACTTCAGGTCTAAATTGTTTGTTTTCTAAAACAGTAGTTCTTAATATGGGGTAGGATGGTGGCTGAAGGGTTAGCATACAGAACAATCTGTGAGAACGTAAACAATGCCTCTTTCCATGTAGACTCCTACCCTCTTCTTCCACGTTAAAGGTTTTTACCTATATTAACTACTGTTATTTTAGAATCTTCAAGTCATAATCAATTTGGATCAATTTAAGGAGGAATTCGCTAGTTGTTGAAAAGTAGCCTGAGTTCCTTACACAAGACGTCAGTTAATAGTTTGAAAGTTTCTGAGACACAAACTACCAGTGCTTCTCTAAGCTCCACTTTCTCATTTTCATGTAGTAAAAAACATAATACATTCCAAGGTAGCTTCTGATTATGAGATTTAACCTCTTTATCTGTAATTTCTAAATTATATTATCACATATGACTTACAGAAATGAACCCATGGTACTCTTCTAGAGAATTTCACTGATTTGCCTAGAAAACATAAAAAAAGATCTTTTCATAAACAATCAAATAATCAAATGTACTTTATTTCATAGTATTGGGCTTATCTTTTCTAAATAATCTTTCTTCTCTAAGAAGTTGTGTTCTGCTGATCTCTTCTTAACATGTTTAAAATATTCTATACTGCTACTTGATTTAGCTTTCTGAAACAGAGAACTGGTTGAATCACTCCTCTCAGTGAAGGTCTCTAATAAATTGCTTTGGCTACAGGCTAAAGTCCAAAGTATTGAGTAGTGTTTCCAAGGTCCCTTCTTATCAGGTTCTATTTCTTTTTATCTTCACTTTCTATCATTTCCTTCTACTCTCATGTGAACCCTGAGCTACAGGTATATATATACAGTATCCATAATACCCCGGCAGATGGAAAGTGCTTGTGTCAAATCTACTGAATGAACATGTTTAATATGTGAAGCATTGGAGAACAAGCCTTGCTCATCATACCTTTCTAGAGAAGCTGCAAACACCATTGAATGTAACCCACTGGTGAATATCTTAAAAGAAAAAGAGTTCTTATCTCCCAGGAAACAACTACTAGAGCTTTCCAAGTGGTGGCAATGTGCTGCATAAATAATTCATTGGTGGATTTAAACTTCCATTTGTTTCCTCTCGCCAGGGTTCAGAGTATCTTCTATGTATTTCAGATTCGTGGTTTCCCTTTGGTAAAATAGTCTAATTCCTTGGGTCATATCTGCTAAAATTTAGGGACTAGGTGCTTCTTAAATTTTTTTTGTTTGAGAACAATTGTTTTTCTAAAAGTTTAGTAAACTTTGCTAAAGTTCAAGATGAATAATAGAAACTGCATTTACTCTCTTGCTCAAAACAAAAATAATGTGCAAACATGAGAAGAAAAATGAAAAGGAACAATTTTTCAAGATCTAACTATCAGGCTGTGTAAAACAGTGATCACTAAAAGACAGGAAGCAAGGTAGTTGTTCTCTATGATTGTCCTACCTTACTGCCTGGAGTGAGTTTCCACAGCTTGGTGCAAGAGAAAACACACACACACACACACATATACACACACACACACACACACACAGAGACAGAGAGAGAGAGAGAGAGAGAGAGAGAGAGAGAGAGACAGAGAGAGAGAGAGAGAGAGTGTGTGTCCCAGCAGATTCTCTGAGTTAAGTAGATGGAGCTGGGACTCCAGGAAGGTCAAGATAGCTGACATTTACAGGCAGAGTACCTGATGGGAAAACAGGGCACAAAGATGTAGATACAAAGATCTAGATATCGTGTGTTCTCACTTATAAATGGGAGTTAAGCATTGAGCACACATATATATAAATATAGGAACAATGAACACTGTGGCCTACTAGAAGGTGGTGGTTAGGGCTGGGTTATGAAACTACCTCTTGGCTAGTGTGCTCACTACCATGGAGAAGGGATTCATTCTCTAAACCTCTGCATCACAACATATCCCCATGTAACAAATCTGCATATGTACCCCATGTAACCCCTGTGTCTAAAATAAAAGTTGATTTTTTTTTTAAAACAGGATACCCTCACATTTCAACTGAGTATTGATTAATTATATGAAGATACTACCTGAGGTCAGGTAGAGAACTACCTGAAAGGACAGAATAGAACAACAATTGGTACTCACATAGGGCAGGAAAAAGTTCTTCATCCCCCCAGCCAGAGTGAAAAACCACAAAATTCACAGGACATAAGTTTGAGCACTCAGAATGGTTTGATCTCAATAAAGGAAAAATTAGCCTTGGATAAAAATATTTATCTGTTCCTGTTTAATAAAGTGTAAAAGCATACTAACTTAATAGCATTCCAGAATAAAACTCATGAATATATATGTCCATACACACACATATGTGTATACTACATATACACATTATGTACACATGGTGTATGTTATAGATATAATAATATGTGTGTACAATGTATACATGGCCCCAGGAGGAGGAGGGTATGTAGATACATATACATGTGCATGTGTGTGCGTAAAGATATGTTAAAAAACTTAATGCTTTCCCCTAATATTAGGAACAGAGCAGGGATGTCCATCTAATCACTTTTATTTGACATTGTACTGGATGTTTAAGCCATTATAGAATGCAATAAGTAAATAAATGCATCCAGTTTGGAAGCTAAAATCTGTTTAACAGATGAATGGGTACATAAATTATGGTGTATCTGTATAATAAAATAATAATCTGCAAAGAACCAAACTGTTAGTAAATACAACTTCACGGATAAATCTCTAAACGTGAATGATGTCTGACACAAGAGTACATACAATACTATTCCACTTTCATAAAATTCTAGAAAATGTAAACCAATTTGTTGTGACAAAACACAGTCCAGAGATGGGAGGATGGGGAATGTGGGATTACAGAGAAACAGGAGGAAACTTTTGACTGTGGTAGATACATTCCCCATCCTGGTAATTCTTTTCATGAGTGTATACATATGTCAAAACATATCTAAGTATACACTTTCAATATGTGTAGTTTGTGGTATGTCAATTGTATCTCAATAAAGCTATTCAAAATATCTAAGTTGATATAGGTTTGCTTGGGGAGTGTTTTTTTTTTTTTTTTCACTTCTACAAATCTCATTTATCATACTTTATAGTGGTAAGATATAAGCAACCTACCTGGTGAAGAGAGGGAGAAGGGTGAGGTTCTGGGGCAGCAGGCTTGGCTGTAGCAGGCTCAGCTGGTGAAGGTGAATCTGCAGCGGGCTCAGCTCCAACAGGTGCCTCTGCAGCAGTCTCGGCTGCAACAGGTGCCTCTGCAGCAGGCTCCGCTCCAACAGGTGCCTCTGCAGCAGTCTCGGCTGCAACAGGTGCCTCTGCAGCAGTCTCGGCTCCAACAGGTGCCTCTGCAGCAGGCTCGGCTCCAACAGGTGCCTCTGCAGCAGGCTCGGCTCCAACAGGTGCCTCTGCAGCAGTCTCGGCTGCAACAGGTGCCTCTGCAGCAGTCTCGGCTGCAACAGGTGCCTCTGCAGAGGGCTCAGCTCCAATAAGTGCCTCTGCAGCAGGCTCAGCTGCAACAGGGGCCTCTGCAGCAGGATCAGCTGCTACAGGTGTGGCTGTAGGAGGTGCAGCTGCAGCAGGCTTAGCTGCAATAGGTGGGTAAGCGGGTGCTGCAGGTGCTGAAAAAATCCTTGAAGGAGGGACAAAGGGGAAATCCCTAGGAGGGAGCGGAGGAACATTCAACCGAGTAGCTAAGGGAAAACCAGGGATGTGATAGACATAGCGGAATCCAGGAGCAGTTAGAATCCAGGGATACGGAGGTAACCGGGTGTCAGTGTAAGTATTCCCAGGGTAACTGGGGACTGTATTCACTGGGGGATAGTAAAGAGGAGGTGGCAAATTCCGTATGCCATAAGGAATATTCAGAGATGGATGAAGTGGGTGATGATAGTCATTGTAATCCTAAAGGAGAAACAAGGAAGTCGAAGTTGATTGTATTTGTCCTGTCCATATATTACTTACGGTACAACTGTGATGATATATGATAAGTAATGATATTTTGAAAGAATTCCAATCTCTTCTCTTTCTTAAGGCTACTGTATTTCCATATTTTTGAAGTAAGAAGTAATAATCTCTTAAGAAAATTGAATTAACTCCAACTGAAGAGGAAATATTTTGTGTTTAAGCAAATAAGAGTGTTATAGTCCACAGAATATGCTAACCTAGGCCAGGACAAAGATAGAATGAAAGCACTCGCACTTTTAGGATTGATAGAGGATTATGAGATTAGTAGCTCCAGGCCTTCTTCTCTGCACCCTCCATTGTCTTTCCCACTGCCCTCAGCACTCTCTGGGTCTCTAAAGTGTCCACAGAAGCCTCTGGTTCATTATTCCTCTTCCAGGTGTCCCATATTCCAGACTTATCTTTCTCAACTTCCTACCTCTCTTTATCAATGCTTCTCTTCCTTTAACACTGTGCATCTTAAATTTTCATTAAGAGGGTCAGCAGATTGGGAGGCTGAGGCAGGAGGATCACGAGGTCAAGAGATCGAGACCATCCTGGCCAACATGGTGAAACTCCGTCTCTACTAAAAATACAAAAAAAGTGACTGGGTGTGGTGGCGGGCACCTGTAGTCCCAGCTACTTGGGAGGCAGAAACAGGAGAATTGCTTGAACCTGGGAGCCAGAGGTTGCAGTGAGCTGAGATCAGGCCACTGCACTCCAGTCTGGCAACAGAGCGAGACTCTGTCTTAAAAAAAAAAAAAATAAAAATAAATAAATAAATAAATAAATAAATAAATAAGACGGTGAGCAGACTGGATGTAGATGTTGTTAATGTTATTGTATATAATATTATTATTATATATAGTAATATACAATACTGAGAAGTTTCCCAATAAATGTAGGTTGTTTCTCAGGGTCTTTGAGATATTTTAAGGTTCTTCTTGATGGAAGTTCGATGATTTATTTTTTAAAGTATAAAATAAGTACCTTCTCTGTGCCGTCTCTGTGCTAGGTATTGGGATCCTACATACTGGAAAAACAGTCAAGGTTTCTTTCTTCTTATGTCTGGGATGCTGCATTCCCCAGCCAGTCAAGCGTCTTAATTAACATTTAATTTTTTTCCAATTTTAGGTAGGTTTCCTGAATTACTGAGTTAAATTTTTCTCACGAGTCATATTGCCAGAGACCCTTGAGGTATGATATACATACATAATTAATGTATGTATGTCCCCAGGTGTTCATAGAGGCAAATATCAATTATTTGTATTGTGGATAATAGAACCCTAGAATTTGCAGACTTAAATATTAACTCATAAGAAATTCAAAATAAGATCTAACACAGTTTCTATTTTAAAACACTATTTTCAAAAGATTTCCACTCCTTTGTTATATGTCTGATCATTGTTGGTCAAAAGTGTGCACATCACAGATTATGTCTCTTGGGCTTTCTTTGCTAGAGTGTCATGTTGATTTATGGCATACTTGTGGATAGGTATAAGTGTAATTTTCTTAGTACTCTTCCATTACCAGAAATTGAGGCACAAGTAACAAAGAACTGAAAAAAAATCTAACGTCAGTTAATCAGTATGTTCTTTGGTCTCATAGGGATAATTTATGGGTATTTCCTGCAGAGAAATCATCTAACTCATTGGGATATACTCGTCCTGCTAGTGGTTCACACCTGAATATATGGCTGGCCCACTACTTCATGCTTTCTTTTGCTCTAACCCTTCATGCAGACAGAGCATCTCCAGATTCATCACTAACTTTGTTCAAGTAAACTTAGGACATATCGATAATGTATTTTAGAGGCATGAGGGGAAAACCTTGTCATAGCAAAAATTTTCTTACGCTGCAAAGGGAGTGCACTTAATGCTTCTGCTCATTAAAAAGACTAAAGACCTTTTGCTAAATATGTTGAGCACAAACACATTCCATAAAATTTTCTATCAAATCAGAAGAGTTTAATAGCACTATTATTTTAAGAGCAATAGCAGTCATTAAATTTCATTGTAAAGGAATCAGAGAGTTTTAAAATGTAAAATATATTTTAAGATAAAAACAAATATACTTGCATGTAAAGAAAAAAAAAAGTTTTACCTCATCGTTGAAGGGGAACAGTCTCTAAAAGAAAGGAAAATATATTTTAATGTGGTTATGTATTTGAAAACATCTGTACCCACATTTCCATATTGCTGAAAAATTTGCAAAGTTTAACAATACTTATAGTTAATTTTCTTGACATTTGAGTCACTGGATTGAATGTTTTTAATAATCATCATCATTATCATTATATGGTTTTGACTTAAACAATTTCCTCAGGGAGTTTTACTTTGGCTGGATGGATTTTGGTTTGTAATATTCAACATGTACATAAATCTTTATTATCTGAAAGATCATTCAGCTCTCATTCATATATCTGATTTTGCTATTCACTTTTTATCTCCCAGGTTTTGTCCGTAGTGTGTGTGTGTGTGTGTGTGTGTGTGTGTGTGTGTGTGTGCGCGTCTGTGTGGTAAAGAGTGCTTTGCGCCGGGCGTGGTGGCTCACGCCTGTAAACCCAGCACTTTGGGAGGCCAACGCGGGCAGATCACAATGTCAGGAAATCGAGACCATCCTGGCTTACAAGGTGAAACCCCGTCTCTACTAAAAATACAAAAAATTAGCTGGGCTACTTGGGAGGCTGAGGCAGGAGAATGGCGTGAACCCTAAGGCTGAGTTTGCAGTGAGCCGAGATCGCGCCACTGCACTCCAGCTTGGGCGATAGAGCAGAACTCCGTCTCAAAAAAAAAAAAAAAAAAAAAAAAAAAAAAAAAAAAAAAGAGTGGTCTTTGCCGCTCATCACAGTACCAGAAGGACCATATATCCATTTGGTTTCCAATGAAGCTTCAATATGGTTTGTGAATTGACCACAGATTATGAACTACAGAATAAAAATAAAAAGCAGTACAGGAAAATCATCATTTGTTATTTTAATAATTGGAGCTTAATTTATCTAATTTTAGGGAACAAAAACAATAGTTTAACATTTGGATGGCATGGTAATAACAATAGTAAATAGTATCATGTAGCAGTTGAGTTTCTACGATACCCGAGGTACTCTGCTAAGCACTTTATATAATTATCTTATAAAATCTTTAAAACAATTTTATGGTGTAGGTGTTATTATTTTCTCCATTTAAAAAAAGATAATATTTAGCATATTCACTGGCTAGGATTAAGAATTTGCATCAGATTTCTCTTACACTAGAATTTAATCTACTTACATTACACTGAAGGCCATTACATTGCACTATATTACTTTACATTCCACTAAAGGTATGATGTGCATTTACTTCTATTCCATCAAGTATCCCTAATGTCTGTACATAAATACCTCCAGCAATGGCACTTCACAGCCATAGGAAGCCCAATCCAGCATTCTATAATTTGAAGAGATAAACTCTGTTAAGATAATCTACATGGGATCCTGCTTTTCTATAATTTTTCTGCCTCCAGCCTCCTACATTTCAGAACTCACCTCCTTTCCTTGCTGTTTATCTATTTTCAGATATTACAACTTTATTATTTTAATTTCTAAATTTTCCTTTGAAAAGTCTGACACTACAAACCTCATGTCCATCTATGTCTCTTTGCTGCTTTATTATAAACATTATAGTAACTTTATCATAAGCACAAATCCCTATCAACAATTATCTAATGGTTATACAATTGTTACAATTTTGGAAGTCCATTTACTTACCTTCCTTGCAAAAGCAGCACATACAATGCAGGCCCAAAGGAGAAGCTTCATTTTGATTGACCCTATGGATATTAATACTATAAATTTATTGTTTTAGAAAATATGCACTATATTTTTAAATTATGTTTTTCTTCTTTTAGAGAGAAACAAAAGAATACATTGCTTTTTTAGTCTGTCTAGGAAAACCCTTAACAGAATAGTTGGCCCTGCTATTTAACTATTGTCTCTATGACTTAACATGAATATCACTAAAGCCAATATATATATATATATTAGCAGATACCGTTCAACAGTTAATTGACTTCTAACTAAAATGTCTGAAAGTAAATGTCAACTCATTTAGCTCCCCAGGGACACATTTTGCAATTAATTTATCTTGGAGATCTCACCAGGAAATAAAATTGCTTAAATGTCACCATTCTATGGGTGCTTCTTCATATTTTGTTTTTATGAATTCAGTGGGAGATTGGTATCACCTACTTAGAAAAATTTGTAATCTTAAACTTGATCATAATTTTTTTTCTCTATTTCTGAAGAATAGTGGAGAAGCCATATTCTCAGGTGTGTCTTAATTAGGCTCAATTTTGCTCAAAGAACTTAAAACCATTCTCCAACGGATTGATTATTAAAGTTATGGCTTCTTCTTCAAAAACAAAATAGCTCCACTTGTACCAAAAAATTGCATATACAAGGACACTTATAGCATTATTTAGAATTTCATAATATGAAAAATATAAAATCCCAACAAGAAGTTTTATTAAGAATAATAATATTAGGTTCATGATATATTGCTAAGTGAATATTTAAATGTTAAATATTGCAAAAATAAGCCATAAAGAGAATAAAATCATGTCCTTTTCAGTAACATGAATACAGTTGGTGGCCATTGTCATAAGTAAATTAATAATGCAGGAACAGAAAACCAAATATTCGTGTTCTCCCTTATAAATGGGAGCTAAACATTAAGTACATCTGGACATAAAGATGGCAACACGAGAGACTGGGGAATACTAGTGGGGGGAGGGAGGAGAGGAAGTGGGCTGAAAAACTACCTGTTGAGTACTATGCTGAATACCTGGGTGAAGGGATGCATCCTTACCCCAAACCTCAGCATCATGCAATATACCTGTGTAACAAACCTGCACATGTAGCCCCTGAATCCAAAATAGAAGTTAAAATTATAAAACAAATAAATAAATACAAATAAATAACTAAAACAGCAAATAGACACAAGAATAATATTCCTCCTCTAGAGACTTGTAGCACTGTAAAAAGAGCACCAACTTTATATACGACAGAAAACTAATTTAAAATAAAAAATTGTGTAGTAGATAAGAACATAATTATTGGTAAAATATTTAATGAGTTATTATGAATTAGAAGATGACTTTGTTTTTATACTTATTTTTATATTTTTCTTTTATTTTCTGTAATCTATTTTTTGTGAAGTGAGAATGTATTGCTTATATGCTATGCATTTTAATAATATAATGAACTTCCAAGTTTTTTTTTTGATAAGATTGTGGATGCTTTCATAATCCTTGTCAAAATCTAGGCTGGAAAAAAATCATCATATTTCTCAAAACATATTTTTAATCTTGGCTAAGCTGCTTACCTGTTCAACATAGTTTTGACCACACACTGAGTGGCCTTTACTCTAGTGATCTTTGGTATTGTACATCAGGTTTTCACTGACACACAATTTGATAAAAAGTGTTTCATTATCCTTTTCCTTATTTTTTTCTTGAAATAGCATGTTAAGTAAGAGAGACTTACTTGACCCTATTTTTCAGTTCTTCGGAAGCACATGAGGCTTTATGAATGGAACTGATCTGTTTTTTCTAGGGTTTATGTGAACTCTTGAGTCCAGTCTGAGTGTAGGGAAAACAAATTTCTTTGCTAAGTCTCGCTTCATACAGTGTTAAAATGAGAACTCGGGTGTGAGGCGGACTAGATTTATACAGACTAGATTGTGTCATCAATCTCTGCAAATTATGAAAGAATGTAAATATGCCATGTATTTACAAGTATACTATTAAAGTCCATCTGACTGAAATCTGGTAGAGGAGTTTTTAATATGGGAACATCTTAACATAAAAAAAAAAAAAAGGATACTTTGTTTCCAGGGTGCAAACTAGTGGATGTAGCTCCTGGTTTTGATGTGGACAATGTGCCTCACTCCCTTTCTTTCCAGGGATATTTATAAGTTCCTAATTCAATGTTTACCCTTTCATTTTGAAACAAATTAGCATTGACTCTGACAAAAATAATTTAAAAACCTACGAATTTGACTGATTTGGCTGTGAATTACTTCCTTCATTTCAGAGAACCATAAAAATAGGGAAGTTTTTCCCATAAAATGACAGTAAAAGACAAATTTAGGAACTACATTAAGCTTAATTCCTAAATTCACTTTGCAAATATTCATTACTTGACTTTATTTTGGCATCAATTAGATATTATGATGAAGAAAGTTTATACTTTACTTCATTTTATGTTAAGAATGTAATAGAATAATAGCATAAATTTTTTAAAACAATGGTGTGGTTTCTCTTCCTGTAATAGCATTATAAACATAAATTAACTAATGTAAATAAATATTAGAAGCTCAAAGAGCCCTTCTATCCTGTGAATTTATTATTGATAACCTAACAGCACTAGTATCATGTTATATCAAAGAATAAATGAGGCATACTAATGATTGTCAGTGCACACGTCTTACATCAGAGTAATGTGAAGTAATTTAGCTTGATTCTTAGGTCATATACTAGGTTCAGTGTTGTTTGTCAGGAGTGACAAAATCCTTTTGTTTAAGTGTTTAGTTTCCTCTCTTGTGGACTAGATTAACACAATCCCCTGTACTAAGGCTGTCGTAGAAAGAAAGTGGGCTCATGTTTATCTAATGACTATACCGTAAATCAGGCATTCAATAAAAAATTACAAGACACACAGAAAAGTATAAACAAGGTCTGAAGATTTTTTAAAAAAACAATAATCAGAATAAGAGTCAGTTGTTACACAGATGTTGAAACTCTTGAGCAGGGGATTTAAAATAACTTTGATTATTATACTAAATATTCTGATGATAAAGATAGACAAGATTCAAGATCACATAGATAAATTCAGCACAGAGAAGGAAACTGCAACAAAGAATAACTAGAAATGCTATAAAAAATTTACTAACAGAGAAAAAGAATTCATTTGACTGGCAAATTGATAGACTTGACACAACCCAGGAAAGGATTCGAGACCCTGAGGATATGTCGTAGATCTAACATTTGTAATCCTAGGAGAAAAAATAGCAAAGCAGAAAATGTTTAAAGAAATAGTGGTCAAAAACTTTCCAAAAATATAGACAGAAACCAAAAGCATAGATAGAAGACACTCTGAGAACACCAGGAATAAATTACACACACACACACACACACACACACACACACACACACACACACAGCATATTTTATTGAAACTGCTGGGAACTAAAGACAAACAAAAAATCTTGAAGACAGCAACAGAAAAAAAAGACTGATTATCTACAGAAAAATAAGGATAAGAATTACAGTAAATTTTTTGTCAGAAATCATGCAAGAAAGAGGAAAATAATAAAATCTTAAACGTAATGAAATACTACTGTCAACACATAATTCTAGGTCCAGGAAATATATTCCTCAAAAGTGAAGGAGAAATATTTTCTCAGACAAAAATGGAGGGAGTAAACCAGTAAGAAAAAAAAAATGATTTGAACAACACTATCAACCAATTTGATCTAACTGACTTTCATAGATCACTCTACTGAACTACAATAGAATACACATTCTTCTCAAAATCACACGGAACACATGCCAAGATAGACCATATTTAGGCCCATAAAACACACCTGAACACATTTTTAAACATAGAAATAATAAGTGTTTTGTCAGTCCAATGTAATTAAGCTAGACATCAAAAACAGAAATATATCTTAAAAATTACAAAATATGAGGAAATTAAGCATCATACTTTTAGATGACCTATAAGTCAAAGAGGATGTCTCAAGGAAATTAGAAAATATTATTATTTTTGCTGTTACAACATCCAGTCAAGATGATGTTTCCTGAAGTGTCCTAGCTCTCTCCTTTACTCCTACCCTCATTGGTGAGGCTATGCCATATATTTATATATACTGTTGGATTCATTTGTCACAGGCTGTATTCCATCTTAGGTTTCTGCAACATCTTGGTTTACTTCTATTTTTAATTTGCAATTAGCAGTATTCACTCTTAAAGCTTAAGCCTTCTACGTGTTTTGGCAAATGTATGTAGTCATATATTCACCACTACTTAATCATATGTAAGGGTTCCATCATGCTAACATTTTCCATGTATTGACCCTCTGTAGTAAAAAACAAACAAACAAACGAAAAACTAACAACGTCTTTCCTTTCCATCAACTCTAGCAACCACTTAGTAGGTTTTCATTCCCATAGTTTTGCCTTTTTTTCTATTTTCTCCTTATATTCATTCCTTTCTTTGTTTTTTTCTTTTTTCCCTTCCCTCCCTTCCTTATTTTTTTTCTTGTTTTCTTCTTTTAGTCATTTAAATGATAGTTAGTGAGTACTGTTATAGACAAGGAAATATATGAGAAATGCAACCCAGCAGATAATAAGTATTAGGTTGGTGCAAAAGTAATTGCAGTTTTTGCCATTAAAAGTAATCATATAGTGACATCATTAATATAAAGCATTTGTAATGTAAAGCTCCAAAGGCACTATGGTTTTGTAAATGAAGAAGTTGAAAACCTGTGTTTAAACTTAATTGATCCCCTATTTGAGAATGAAATACTAAAAAATAGGTATTGTTAAACTCATTATTTTGTGATTAACAGGATAGGAAATCAGTAGATTATGTTCGACAGTTGAAAAAAGAACAGATGATAAGCATATGAGTAACTTCTTTTGTTAGACACAATCTCTCAGTCCGCAAACGGTAAGTGATTTTAGAAGACCGATGAACCAGAACGTGTCCTGCTTATTTGTAGTCAGGGAAATAGGGTGCCTTTTCATCCATGACGGACTGCTATGCTCTTGAAAATGTCAAGGAATTTAATTTACAAGAGAAACATTCTGCAAAGATATGTTACTAAATATGTTGCCATAAGTATGCAACTCATTGGCAAATTTTTATAACGTGTTTTTGTTTTAATATTTTCCTAATCTCCTTCAATTACAGGTAAAATCTTTAGTCATCTTTCTATACCAATGTGATAAACTTGAATCTGAAGAGTCTTTGTCAAATTGTGAATGTGTTCTAATGGCAAAAAGGAGCTGTAATAAATGCTATGTTCTAGTTTAATTTATGAAAATAAACTATTAGGCCTAAAATATATGGAATAACTTGAGAATTCATCTGAATATCAGATAATGTTTTGAGTACTGGATATTCAAAGTGGAAACAATGCTCACATTTGTTAAAAATAATAATGTGATAATAAAATAATATTCTATTTAATAATATAATAATAATGGTTACATTGATAATAGGAAATTTAATAGTAATGTTAATTGAGACAAATATGTAAATTACACTGCACGTAGCTGCTTATTCAATTATAGGCATTAAAATCATCACTTTTACTTTTGCTACAATGAACATTATCAAAAAGGATGAATCACAGAGGAACTTCTAAAAAACGTCAAAAGAGCCATTAGCTTTGAACTAAAAGAAGGTCATACATCCTTTAAAACTTGAGTGAATTAAAGTTATGTTCAGATTTAGATAAAATTATTGATGTGTCCTACTAAGAAGTGGATAGTGTTTATGCTCAATGGACTCAGTGTTGTCTATGAAGTAGAAAGGAAAATTGTTTCTGGTAAGATAAGTTTGAAGTTTAGGGAGAGTTGAAGGCAGTTAACACTAATGTCAACAAGAGTTTGATAAGATGTCTTTGGTTACCAACACAGTTTAAAAAACATAAACTTACTTTAAAATTCATCTGTTTTGTGGAATGGCAGTAGAAATCAAATTCGGAGTTTTGTGTGGTTGCGTGTTTTCCTGGTAGGGTTGGCTAAGTGTAGGGGGGGCAGAAAAATTACATGAGCTATCAAGATAATATTTAACATAATCAAGCATGAAGTCTGGGCTGTGTAAGAAAGGAAGTGAGACCAACGGAGAGTAGAAACAATGAAATGTAATCAGGATTTTAGTGGATGGGAATGAAGTGAATGGATTCTATGAAGACAAAGAAAAATTCTCTTAACTTCTACTTATATCACCTTTTCAAAATATATGTCATATGTCAACTGAAAATCCCTTAAATGTTCAGTTGAATAAGAAAGGAAGTAATGCTAAGAGGAATTGGATAGAAAGGAATACAATGGGAATTATAAAGGATTGATGTATTCTATGGGGTCAAAGATAAAGTCTTCAAAATTTAAAGTTTTTCACTCATCGATGACATATATCATATAATGTTACTCCCCAATGGAAACTCCTGTAATGTATTCCCATTACAACCAAATGCTTAACAAATAACTTTCATCCCTATCCCCTCCTTCCTGATCTGCTTTCCTTATAGCTTTCCCCATCCCTCCATCTTCTCAGGATGTGTTGACTCTCTTGGAGCCCAAGTATGCCTCAGAGCCCATGTTTGCACCCGTGTGTTTGCTTTTGCTCTTTCTTCATTTGGTGACACCATTAATGAGGAGTCTTGAGAGGTTTATAGTCTTAGCGGCTGACTCCATACTTTAGTCTGACAGGGTGGACTGAGAGAGGAGGACTGAGGGCTCTGGTGAAGGTTTGAGGTTAAAATTGTGGCAAATAATAAGCATGAATAAATCAGAAAGATGGTAGAATGATGGCTAAATAGTTCTGTGAGCCAAGCCGTGGTGGGAGAACATAAAACTTGTAGTGTTCTATGTTATTGGTTATGATAAATAAAATTGAAGCTTCCAGAAAGTGTATATAAAGCATTTTGGTGGTAGACAAGCTAGTTTAAAGTTAAGTTAAATAACTGCTTATATTAGCATCAATAGCCTCGGTGGTCAATATGAACAATAAAAATGCTGATTATACACCAATGAATCACTTGAAATTTTATTTTGAGGGGAAAAGAAATGTGTTTTTGTAACTCAGAAACAGTGGTAAAAACATCTTAAGTAGTCATCAACCTAATGAAACCACAATGCAAACCCAACATATTCAACATGAACTCATGGGAAGGGTGTACTCAATTCAGGAAATACTCTGCAGTCTTCTTTGACTCAGTATTCCTGTTTTCACAATAAGCCTGTCCAAACATGCTGGTAGTATGAAGTAATATGGTAGAGAACTGTGAAAGGTAGATTTTCCAGGCAAACCTAAAAAGAAAAAAGTAAAAAGAAAAAAAAAAAAAAAAAAAAAAAGCAATACTGGACTTATATATTACAGAAGATAGTTTTTGTTTATGTATACACACACACTTGTCCATCTTAGTCTGACAGAATGTTATTTATAACTATTACGAGTTAACATTTTCTCATGCTTAAGATAATTCATGGCACATAATATGATTTTTAATAACTGTCTGTGTTTCTGCTTGATAGAGTCAATACAGTCTATGAGGTAGAAGGAGAAATTGTTTCCTGGTGAGATAAAGTTAAAAAGTTTAATGAATAGGTTAATAGCAAGCTTATTCGATCTAGCATGCAAAAATAGCATTGTTATTTATTAATGGTACATATGTATATTTTCAGCCAATTTTAAAGGAACATTTTAATCTTATTTTCTAAGTTGCTTATTAGGCATATAAGATATTACTGCTTCCTATAATTTAAGCCTTTTGATCTAATTGGAATGTAGATTTTGGTAAAATAAAGTTTTATGTACAATGACTTTGGGGTCATATTTCAATAAATCATTTTAAGATTAAATTCTTCAAATTACACTGTACTTTTTTGGCTTCTCTGTTTCTTTTGTAATTTTTCTATCAATTCAATACCTTCTGCCTCTATTTCATCTCTGATTCATCACTTGAACTTGTTGTATTATTTTATCCTATCTCTAATTAGCAGTTAGACATTGTATTGTCATTTCTGTGTCTTTGTCAAAAAGGGCTTTAATGAAGGTAAATTTGGTATCATAATTCTGTATCTCTCAGGTCTCTCACATCATGGGACATATGATAAGCTTTTTAAAAAATGTAGAATAAGGCTGGGCGCTGTGGCTTATGCCTGTGATCCCAACACTTTGGAGGCCAAGACGGGTGGAACACCTGAGGTCAGGAGTTCAAAACCAGCCTAGCCAACAGGTTGAAACCCTGTCTATACCAAAAACAAAACAAAACAAAACAAAACAAAAAAACAACTAGCAGGGCATGGTGGCGGGTGCCTGTAATCTGAGCTATTTTGGATGCTGATACAGGAGAATTGCTTGAACCCGGGAGGCGAAGTTGTAGTGAGCCGAGATCACGCCATTTCACTCCAGCCTGGGTGACAAGAGTGAAACTCCGTCTCGGAAAAAAAAAAAAGTGGAATAAGTATGTGAATAATGACAGTAAGAAATATTACTATTTATAAAACACAACTGTATTTTTAACTCTTATCCAGAACAATTATGGTATTATTTTTGTACACATGAGATTACTTTGTGAAGCTGCCTGACACTTTTTCATTATC
The DNA here is from genome assembly GCF_043159975.1 of Macaca nemestrina. Taxonomy (NCBI): domain Eukaryota; kingdom Metazoa; phylum Chordata; class Mammalia; order Primates; family Cercopithecidae; genus Macaca; species Macaca nemestrina. The sequence goes on along the minus strand of NC_092127.1, from coordinate 132,765,363 downwards.
AGGAAGGCCAAAATAACATAATAAAGAAAATCAAGTTTGTACAATGTACTCAAAGTCAGAAAATATCCTCTCAAAAAAACCTTAACGTGGCCTTTTGGGTGCAGTTTGGCATTGGTAGTAGAGCATTTGAGTCCTAGGGCTGGAAATCTGTATTCGATTTTTTTGGGCTTTTTTATTTTCTCAGGATTATCATGAACAATTTATTTAACCTCCATTCCGCCTCAGGTTCTTCATCTCAAATCAATTGATACTTTGATTATGGCCATTCTTTCAGGAATAAGGTGGCATTGCATTGTGATTTGGATTTGCATTTCCTTGATCATTAGTGACGTTGAGCATTTTTTCATGTTTGTTGGCCATTTGTTTATCTTCTTTCTAGAACTGTCTAGCCATGTCCTTAGCCCACTTTTTGATGGGATTGTCTGTTTTTTTCTTACTGGTTTGTTTGATTTCGTTGTAGGTTCTGGATGTTAGTCTTTTGTTGGATGTATAGATTTGAAGATTTTCTCCCACTCTGTGGGTTGTCTGTTTACTCTGCTGACTGTTCCTTTTGCCGTGCAAAAGCTCCTTAGTTTAATCAGGTCCCAGCTACTTATCTTTGTTTTTATTGCATTTGCTTTTGGGTTTTTGGTCATGAAATCCTTGCCTAAGCCAATGTCTAGAAGGGTTTTTTCCCAATTTTCCAGAATTTTTATAGTTTCAGGTCTTTGGTTTAAGTCCTTAATCCATCTTGAGTTCATTTTTGTGTAAGGTGAGAGATGAGGATCAAATTTCATTCTCTCACATGTGGCCAGCCAATTATACCAGCACCATTTGTTGAAAAGCGTGTCCTTTCCCCACTTTATGTTTTCATTTGCTAATCAAAGAATCAAAAACAGTAGATATTGGCATAGATGTGGTGATCAGGAAACACTTATACACCGCTGGTGGGAATGTAAACCAGTACAGCCACTATGGAAAACAGTGTGGAGATTCCTTCAAGAACTAAAAGTAGAGCTACCATTTGATCCAGCAATCCCACTACTGGGTATCTATCTAGAGGAAAAGAAGTCATTATTAGAAAAAGATACTTGCATACACATGTTTATAGCAGCACAATTCACAATTGCAAAACCCTGGAACCAACCCAAATGCCCATCAATCAATGAGTGGATAAAGAAATTGTGGTATGTATATACAATGGAATACTACTCAACCACAAAAAAGGAATGAATTAACTGCATTTTCAAGGACGTGGATGAGATTGGAGACTATTATTCTCTGTGAAGTAACTCGGGAATGGAAAACCAAACATCATATATTCTCACTGATATGTGGGAGCTAATCTATGAGGACGCAAAGCCCTAAGAATGATACAATGGACTTTGGGGACTTGAGGGGAAGAGTGAGGTGGGGGGGATAAAAGACAACAAATACAGTGCAATGTATACTGCTCGGCTGATGCGTGCACCAGGATCTCACAAATCACCACTAAAGAACTTACTCATGTAACCAAATACCACCTGTACCCCAATAACTTATGGAAAAAAATCAGCTGATAGTATTAACTACTTGATAGGTTTTTTGTGAACGTTAAATTAGTCAATATAGGCAAAGGCTTAGAATTGTAACTGGTGCACTATATGACCTCGATAAGTTATTATTACTATTATTATTTATTGTTTTGAAACCTACTTTGTCATGGTAGAAATTTGTGTTCAGGACACATAAAAAGAACAAAGCATTTAAATTAAATGAGACAGAATTCTAGGATAGGAGATAAACCTGAATGCTGCAAGAGCAAAATAAGAAAAATAAAACATGACTGCACAAAGGGCATTATAATTTTCTTGAGTTGCCATCATGGCTCTAAAGCCATTGAATAAATTCTCAAAGAAAGAAATTTAAAAAATAAGCAAAGATTTTTGTATAAAACATTAATGTTTCCAGAGAAAATGATGCAGGAAATTTGTCTTAAATGGCTTGACTTGTGTATGAAACTCTCTTGATATTGCATATCTTTTCTCAAACCAAAGTGCCAGGTCTGAATTTCTTGGCACAACTCAAAGATGACAGGAAATCATCTGTGTGAATACTATGCCTGTGACAATTTTCACTCAGAGCCATTGCTTCTGGCTGAATGTATCATTAGCTATGGAGGAAATGTACTATAATTTATATTTCAAATATTTATGAAATATGCATACAAATTACCCAGACAACTTACATTTGTGAGTCAAAAAGATGAAAGCAAAATTTAAAATACTTTATAAACCAAAATATGATTTAATTAAAGTTGAAAGTATATTACTTAATAATGTTATTTAATATCACTTTCTTCACATAAAAGTTATTGCTTAAATTCTAGGCCTAAAGGCACTTACCAAAGTAAAGTAGAAGCAGTGAATTCAAGAATCTTAAAAATCCCTCTTTGAAGAGAAAAGACAAAAAATTGAAGAATTTTATTTAAAAAAAATGTACAGGAACAAATCTCCGTCTCATATGCAAATCACAGGTACTAAATTCTGATTTTTCTCAAATTATATGGAAGACATTTTTAAATGCTACATGCATATCTAAAAAACTAAATCGCATTTAAAAATATCCAGAGAAATGATGTGACTTGCCTAAGTTCAAAAGCCTATTTATATTAGGTCTCCCGATTCCAAAACCCATGTTGTTTATAATACATTTTAGTTCTCTGGGTTCAATGTCCTGTTCTCTCATTCATTCTTCATGTCAGAAGAAATGTTTCCTAGGTCAAATGTCTTTTTTTTTTTTGAAAAAAAAATAAGATAAAGGATAAACGTTAACTAGCACTTGGTCCAGCTACTTTTTACAATTTCAGATACTTTTGTAACATTATTTTTATTTATTAGGCTGTATTTGCATTATGACTTATTATTTGATTTCTAGCTTAGACATTTTTATTTGTTTCAGCTTCTACTTGAGTTTATTGGAATTATGTCAATTTCATGCCCCCAGCTTACTTTTAGCATAAAAGATAACAATTTTTAAGTTGCAAATAAAAAGAGAGCACTCACCAGAGCAGGGATAACTTGGTAAGCATTTGTCTTCATGTTTTTCCATGGTTCCATAATTTTGCGATATTGATATTTTACATATTGGGGCAAAGCAAACTGATAATATTGGTTGATTTTTTTCTAGAAAAAATATATAAATAATTATCTCAATGTCCCATGAATCAGAGAGATCTGAACATAACCAAATGAAACAAAACTTTATTTGGATAAATTCTACATTTTACCAAATGAATCTAATTAAAGGAAAATTGATTAATACAAAATTAACTCTATGCTTACATTTATCGAATTAACTGTAGGAGTAAGAAAATTCTTTGCTTAATTCAGACCCCAAAGCCACAGTGCTTGAGTGAAAGAAATCAAAAACAAGGAAAAATAAAATTAAAAATACATGTAAAAAGGCAAGAAGATAATTTCTTGACTAAGATAAGTGTTCCCAGTTGTGGTTTATTTTCTATTTCTGGTAGGAAAACCCTGGTCCTCAGAGTCATATAGAATGTGTGATTTAACTTAGTGGAACCTATGACACTGAGCCAGTTAATCTCTCTGAGTATTATTTGTCTTGCAGAAGTAAAAGAATTAATACGGAAAGAGTACTTTGTTTGCATAATGCCTCACATATATTTTATTATGACTACATATTTCCCTCTTCTAAGTTCTATTTATCTATATAGATTTAGCCACAGATTGTTGTAGGGATTTAAGTTGGAATTAAATACAGTGGCATCTTCTTTTAGGCTAAGTTCTCATTTTTACAAAGTGGAAAATCAATGGAATTTTAGAATTGCCATGGAATAATTGTTGGGTGGATACTTAGCAATAATGTAAGTGGTACAGTTGGCGAGTGCTTCTGTAACCAATTTTAAAAGTATAAGAAGACTTTTATACAAATTAGAACTTGGTAAACATATATTTTTTTTTTTTGGTCAAGAGGATTGCAATTTGGCAGTTTCCAAGTAAAATCTAATCGTGCTATGATTGTATGGAAAATTTACCAGATGGTTTTGGTAATTCTTTGCTTCTTCAGTCAGCTCAGTTTTCTGCTAATAACAAGAATAACTGGCCATAACATACAAAAGAAAATGTTTTGAGATTATATTTTATTAATTTTGTTTGAACAAAACTTACTTACCTCGGTGAATACTTCAGTTGATTCCTTAGGGAAAGAAAATGAATAAATAACCTCACTTGGATAACCCAATAGTAATTTTTGTCCATATCATAATAATATAGAATTAGGGCTAATTATTTTAATAATTCAGGGTCAAGCTGTTACTACCAAGAAACACAGTCCTACTTTATAGAAATCTGTTCTGAATTAAATGAATGTAAGTATACATTAAAAGGACATGTCCTGTGTCAACATAATGGTACCTGACTGAAAATACATTTTATTTCATATTTTCCATTTACCTACATTGTTCATATAATGTCAAATTTCCATGTAATTTGGGCAGATGCAAAAGAGAGAGAGAGAGAAAGAGAGAGAGGAAAAATAATTAAGCCTACTGAGGTGTGTGGCAAAATCTGCATGTTCTTTCTTGGAGGACCAATGTTTTTTAGATTAGTGTCCATAGGCCCACAGTTTGACGTGGAGAGAAAGGGTAAAGAATGTTTCCCAAGGCACTAAGAAGGAAGATATTGCTTGCTTTGGGCCCCAGGCCACAAGATCCTGTGCCACAATTCATACTTCATCTTCTCAAGACCCTTTCCAACTGTCCTCTCTCACTTGGCGCTTTCTCTCACAGCAGGTGTTCCCTGAACCTGTGATTTACATAACTTGTAACCCAGTCCAGTATTCAACTCTTAAACGATATTAAACTATAGTGAAGGCAACTGACAGAATCCTGATTTGACTGTCTTATTTTAAAAATTCATTTTTTCTAATGTAACAGAGGTCAGACATATATTATATGAAAGTGTGTGATAGAACAGCTACTCTTGACCGTGTAGATGGTTCATTCCAGACCTCTAACATGACTTGGAGTCTGTGTATGTTTTACAAGGGTTTTCCTTTGTTTCCATTCGATATGTCAATAGCATAACACCTAATTTTCTTAAAATAATCAGTCAACAGCAAGACACAGAGTATTTCTCAATGAACTGGTTAATTGTTTGATTTTTAAATTATCATTTTCCTCCCTAGAGATAACCTACTAGAACATTATTTGAGAAATAAAAAGTCTAATAATCAAAATTTTAGAATCAGGGCAATTAAATACTTAGCAATATATTCTTAATATTTGTGGACAAAAGATCTTTTTTATATTACAGCAAAGGTATTATTATGATAGGTGAAAAAGACTAATTGCAATAAAATTTTCAGTTCAAAAAATGGTAGAAATCTGTTTTTTAAAAAAAGAAAGCAGCAGCAAAAAACATAGAATACTTAGGCTATGTGGAGAGCTCTTGCTAACATGGAAGATCTTGACTGAAAAAAATTTAGGTCAATTGAGAAAATCACAGTTAAGGAGTAAAGAGGATTTTTATGTAAACTAAAATATTACTCAAATTTATTAAAAGAGGAGAATTTCAGGAGTATTAATATTTTAATGTTTAGTTTTTAGAAATATGAATCAAATACAGCTTCATATAGAAACAATACTTTACCATATTAACAGTCTTTTTTGGTGTTTCCTTAAAGGAAGAAAACAAGAATTAGACACATTGTTCTCAGTGTATTGATTATACATAATTTCCTCTTGGATGTATGGAGAAAAACTACTCTTTTGTAAAGAAGAAAAATAAAAATAAATTTATTTGTAATGCTTCTTTTAATCACTTTTTTTATCTCTAAGATCTGGAAACATGTAAGGGACATGGTATTTGCTAAATACAATATTTCTTAAATAAATAATAATTGAATGAATGAATTTTTCGTAAGAGTAATTTAGGAGGCACATACTTTTAGGCAACTCATTTAAATGATTTTGATAATTGCATGTTTATTTAAAACATATATGTAATCAAACTTGTGAGTTAAGTATATATAACGTTTCTTTTATTTTTATTTGTATTTTTTAAATTTTTGAGACAGAGTCTCTCTCTTGTCGCCCAGGCTGGAGTGCAATCATACTCTCTTGGCTCACTTCTACCTCCGCCTCCTGGGTTCAAGTGATTCTCCTGCTTCAGCCTCCCTAGTAGTTTGGATTACAGGCACCCGCCACCATACCTGGCTACTTTTTGTATTTTTTTTAGTAGAGATGGGGTTTCACCATATTGGCCAGGCTAGTCTCAAACTCCTGACCTCAGGTGATCCACCCGCCTTGGCCTCCCAAAGTGTGTGAGCCACCGTGCCCGGCCTAACATTTCTTATTATTAGCAATAACAAGTTTTGAAAAAGCATAATTTCAGGAAAAAATATTATATAAATAATAGCTTGGCTAGAGAACAGGTAAGGGGAAAAAACAAATTGGCAAGTTTAAAAGTTTACAAGAATGAAAACTTACAGGAAAGCAAAAAACTAATTTAGAAGATTCCCTTCCCAGAGAGGATCTGGATTCGGAGAAGCAATGCCCTTCAGAGGATCATTAGCAACAAATCTGGATGCTGATCTCTCTTTCCCCCCCTCCTTCGTGAAATTCCCTCTTTGTCCAAGGCTAGGGCGAGGGCTGTCTCAGATACCCTGCTGCTGCTTTACTGACCACAGGCAAGATTTCTTTTTAGGGCCTGACCTCCTCCTTGCTTCTTACCTCAGTCTCAAGTCTGACTTATTTTTTACTCTGTGTCACAATGAATACCCTCAGAAGCGGAAAAATCTCTTCAATTGCCTCTGTAACAAACTCAGAGAACTATCCAAGATGAAAAATCATACTATGGAGATCTTGCCAGGTTATAAACTAAATCTATCAGCTATCTATAAACCTCCCAGGTTGGCATTGTCTGATGGGGTGGTCTTGGGTTGTCACTGCTCCCATTGAGGTCTGCCTGGAGCAGAAGTCTCCTTCTGTTCTCTCTTGCCTAATGCCCATGAATGAGTTTCTAAAACTGCTTCAAGATCTACAAGAGTGTTGCATCAGAAATGCCAACCACTCGGTCAAAAAGCTACTGTAAATTCCTATTTATTAGTGGCTGGAAAAAATTTTAGTTCACCTCAAAGAAAAACGGTTTGAAAATATCTACCAAAACTAAAAATAAATATACTAAACCTAAATAACTCAAATGCCTTCTAATTACAGGGCACTAGAGGACTGAATTGTGGAATATCATCAGCAGTGTAAATAGGTAGATTATACCTGCAAGTGACAATATGGATGAATGTGCTAGAAATCTATTGAGGGAAAAATGCAACACCAAGGAGGCTACATAAAGTATGATACTCTTTGTACATCTCAAAAACAAACCAAACTACACACAGAGAGAAACTACTTTGAAATTCAGGGTATGTATGCTTTTCAAAAGAAATGAAGCCCAATCTAAACGCTAGTATGAGTTACTTGAAGGAGATTTTCAACAGGAAATAAGGCCCTTAGGATCTTTCTGATATCATCTTGTCATATTCAGAGTCTAATGTTGACTATGAGAACTTACTGTGTGGTAAAAGCAATTTATTACTTAATATATTAACTTTATTAAAAGTTATGTTATTGTCTAAAATGAATGTTCTAAAGAGAAATAAACACAAGCAAAACAAAATCGTGTTTAGGATCATATATGTATGAAATAAAACTGTTATAAAATATAGAACTATAAGTATTAATTACAATACTCATAATTTATAGTGACATATGTGTTACTTATTAATTTGTGGTATTAAAGTTTGTGACAAAAATATTATACAAATTTCATGTACATATCCTCTAACCCCAAAATTTCACTTTTAGGAATGTATTGTATTAATGTATTCGTATATGTATAAAATAAATTATTATAAGAATATTGTTATTTTTCTAATTAAAAAATAGAAACAACATTTATCATTAGGAAACTAATGAAGATGTATCAATGAAGATGTACACAGTGAAATTAACTGAAACAATTTTAACAAAGAATGAAAACTACTAACTGATTAGGCTTCCATTTCTCATGGGAACTGACAAATTTAGTTTGGTTAGTTGATTCATGCAAGTTTAAACCTCCTTTACTTGATTATTCATAAAATTATGACAAAAGTAGTTGTTTGTTTTCATTATCACCGGTTTCCTATGTTTTCAGTTTTTCGATGATCATCAATATTATAACATAAGGGAAAAATCAGCTTAAATATGTATTCAAAGAATGATATATAAACTTATGCATATAGATGCATATACTCTCACATGCACATCATCTGCTATGCCTCCATATTACTGGCAAAAGTGTAAAATATCTTAATTCTGATAGTGAGGATATGTCTCAGTAACTGTTTTTAAATTTTTGTGCGTTCAAACATCCCTATAAAACTTAGATAAATTCAATAATTCTTCCTTTAAGAAAAATGCAGATGTTTACAAAACAGTGAAATTTTCCTATTTCCTATTTATAAAACTCTCCATTAGTCTCAAATTAAGATCTACTACTTTCCCTTAGAAGTTATAGGCTAATATGAAAAAGGAAACTAGCTTTCCTATATCAATGGAGTAAAAAGGAAGGGAGGTAGAGCAAGATGATGTCAAGTTTGGTGTCTGTTCATTGGTATAGGAAGACTGTCCCAGGTCTTTTAACCAATTAATTCTGCAGGGCTTCCCTATATAAATAGCAGAATCTTTATGCCAAACTAAAACTGTCATGTTTTTTATATACAGAATATTTTTAATTTATATTCTAACAATGAAATAATAATCTATATTAGCAATGACAAATTTAAGTTAATATAGTAAATAAATTTAAAGAATACAGAAAATCTTGTTATTTATTAAATGAGTTGATATTATATACTGTTTCCAAATATGCTTGACTATTGGTTTTTCTCAAATACACTGTCATTAAATTGTTTTATCTTTTAGGTTTTAGAATGAGGGGCTTTATATTCTTGGAAAGAAATAAAAAAAAAAGTATCTACTGATTCAAGAGGAATATAGTGCCAGTCTAGCATTTGATGACAAATTTGCAACCAACTGGTGATAGAAAAGTGAAGGAAAACTAACAAGAAATCTTTTCAGGACTATCTAACTTTGACAATGTGGTTCACAAATGTCACACAAGTATATTTTCTTGGGACCCTCTTGACATCCATTCATTACCTCTTTCATACTTAGATATTTAAAACGATACATATAAAGAATAAGATTGGTAAAACATAATGTACATACATCTAAGATATATCTCATCGATGAACCAGTAAATACATAAACACATTTTACCTGACTGGTATGTATAACTACTTCATTTTTCTCCTTATATTTCAACAAAATAAATAACATATTGTTATAAATGAAAAGCAAGTCATAATAGATAAATAAAAAGTAATTCTTTAAATATATTTAATATAAGCGGTTTGTACTTACTTTATGAGAGATGCTGGCAGATTCCTTAAAAAAATATAAATAGTATGTTTAATTACTTATAAACTTGTTATTTTTCCCTTTCTTTGGACTTTTAATTATTCCTGGAGATGAAATAAGGGAAATCAAACTAGGCTTTTTAGTAGGTGGCTATATTTATTGGTTCTGTAACAAGACAAAAAAGCTTTAATTTTATGATCTGATCAAAAGGCTGAGAACTTGGGTTACTTATTGCTCATGTTAGAAAAAGCTCCTTAAGACAAATCCACTTTATGAAACAAAATGGAAATGGTTACTTAGAGTTTGAGCAAGTACTTCCTTACATTTCCCCATATTACATTTCCTTTGTTAAATGAAGATACTGGTTTCTATCCTTCCCCCCTACATTAAAGAATTATTTGAAGGACCAAGTGAAATGATATATAAGCAAATACTTAGGGTATATCTGTTAGATTTAAATTAAATTAGTACTTATTTGTCACTATTGCTACTATTGTTATTTGTTATTATATTTGGACTGTCTTACTTTTTTTGTTTTGTTTTGTTTTGGTGAGACAGAGATTTACTCTTGTTGCCCAGGCTGGAATGCAATGGCTTGATCTCGGCTCACCACATCCTCCGCCTCCCAGGTTCAAGCTATTCTCCTGCCTCAGCTTCCCAAGTAGCTGGGATTACAGGCATGTGTCACCACACTAGGCTAATTTTGTATTTTTAGTAGAGACGGGGTTTCACCAAATTGCCCAGGCTGATCTCGAACTCCTGACCTCAGGTGATTTGCCCGCCTCAGCCTCTAAAAGTACTGGGATTACAGGCGTGAGCCACTGCGCCTGGCCAAGACTGTCCTACTTTTAAAGTTAGAACTTTTGGGTGCCTTTTGCCTCTAGTTACTGTACTTTTTTTTGAGAGGGAGTCTCGCTCTGTTGCCAGGCTGGAGTGCAGTGGCGGATCTTGGCTCACTGCAACCTCCTACTCCCTGGTTCAGGTGATTCTCCTGCCTCAGCCTTCCAAGTAGCTGGGATTACAGGCACGCACCGCCCCCCCCCCCAAGTTAATCTTTATATTTTTAGTAGAGACAGGGTTCACCATGTTGGCCAGGATGATCTCGAACTCCCAACCTCAGGTGATCCTCCTGCCTCAGCCTCCCAAAGTGCTAGGATTACAGACGTGAGCCACCGTACCTGGCCACTGTATATATTTTTATCCTGTACCCCTCGCCCCTTAAAAATGCAAAACTTAGTAGAGTGGGAACAAAGGGGTAGACACTTGTCTTATGCTGATCCCCTGGGTTCATAACGATATGATGTTGATAAGGAACCTGAAGAAATGGGAGGAAGTTCCACTTCTGATAAAATGGGCTGATTTTGTTCTAGAGAGAAAGGAAATTATGAATATTTATTCCACTATTTTATATCCTTAATGAATCAAAGCAAATGTTAGCAAAACTGAGTGAATTAAAACTTTAATTAGAAAATTTATAAGTTGTGGCAAATTTACTTAGAAAAAGTAATAGTTTAGATACATAAAATTTACCTTACCTGTGTCTACATTTATATCAAATTGCAGAATTGAAAAATTATCAAATTAAGTAAGACCACGGGAGAAAGTTATCTATGTAGGGAAAAAAAAGTATGTTTAAGAAAGGAAATAAAAAAAAAAAAAACCCAAAAACCAAAAAAAAAAACCCACACAATCACAAGGTGCGTGTCTCAACTTAATCCTTTTCTGTGTGTGTTGGAAGTTAGTCTGGTCTTTGGAGTCAGAACTGAACTTTAATTCTCTTTACCCAAGGCACTGGAATCCACGACCCCGATGGAATTGCTTAAACTGTCTGAGCATTACTTACCATGTAGGATTATATCTGTTAAAATATAATGAGAAATTTGCCTAGTAACTAAGTATTCTAGTAAGTTCCAGAGCCTTTGAACTGACTTTACAAAGATTGTTTTTAGGAATTAAATATAAAACCACAACAGCATTTTTTCCTCAGGAGAATTTTCTCTTAATAGAGAGTGAAAAATAAGTGTGTGTAGAAAGTCAACGGGTCTTTAGAATTGTTGGATGGTTACGTTAAGAGAGGTACAAAATGAGAATGCTACTGGAAGTATTTTGACAAAAGGTAGGAAAGATATTTATAGCAACAAAGAAGTTAGTAACGATCTAAATTCCTAAAACGACAGGTTTTATTTGGAGCATTCTATTTTTAAGTGTTCAAAAACAGATGTTTCTATTATAAAGGTTTTAGAAAGCATGCCTGTTCTGTGTTGAGATAGGTAATAATTGTCAATTTTTTAGATGAATTTACTGTGTTCCAAGCAATTTTTGTAAAAATTAAATATATGTCATCTAATAAAAATTAAATATATGTCATCTAATACAATCTTGCGGGGTTAATGCAGCTCTCCGTCTTTTCAGTTAAAGAAACTGGAGCTTGGAGAGGTTAAGTAACAACTCGTGGAGCTGGAGTTGGAATACAAGTTGCCTGATACCAAAATCTATGCGCTTTCCCTACACACGCAGCAAACTTCTCTAGTCCGCAGAGGATGGATTACATTAGGAGTCCCCAACATTTTTGACATCAAGGACCGGTTTTGTGGAAAACAGTTTTTTCCACGGATGGGGCGGGGGTATGGTTTGGGGATAAAACTGTTGTACCGCAGATCATCAGGCATTAGAAAGATTCTAGATCCCTTGCATGCGCAGTTCACAACAGGGTTCACTCTCCTGAGAATCTAACGCCAGAGCAGATCTGACAGGAGGCCGAGCTCAGGCTAATGTTACTTTGCCTGCAGCTCACTTCCTGCTGTGCTGCGTGGTTCCTAACAGGCCAAGGACCCGTACGGGAACCCCCTGTGATTTGGGGACTCCTTGATTATATGACCTCCTGTACCTTGAGAATGTTTACACTTCAGATATTGGGGATAAATTTCTCTCTCTCTCTCTCTCTCTCTCGACGGAATCTCGCTAGTTCGCAAGGATAGAGTGCAGTGGCGTGATCTCGGCTCACTGCAAATTCCGCTTCCCGGGTTCAAGCGATTCTCCTGCCTCAGCCCTATGAATAGCTGGGATTACAGGCGCCCCCCACCACGCCCAGCTAATTTTTGTATTTTTAGTAGAGACGGTTTTTCACCATGTTGGCCAGGATGGTCTCGATCTCTTGACCTCTTGATCTGCCCGCCTCGGCCTCCCAAAGTGCTGGGATTACAGGCGTGAGCCACCGAGCCTGCGGATACATTTCTTAATGGGATAGAATGAATTGTGTGAATATTTGAGAGAAGAAACAGCCAAAATAAGATGTTTTACTTGAAATTATCATTTATATGAGAAATTTGTCAGTTGTTTTACATAGTGCTTCTGGTACACAGTACGCTTAATTTCCTGGTAAGAAAAAAAAAAAAATTCTCTAAAAATACACAAAAAGAAAATCCTACTAAGTGGTATTAATTTTATTTTATTTGAATAAAAATTACCCCTGTGAAAACTTCTGCAGATTCCTTTTAGGGGAAGAAAAGAAGAATTAACATTACTTTCATGATTAAGCTTTGGAGTCATGCTAGAATATTAGGGGTAATTAGTTAAATACTCAGAGCCCAAGCCACTACTACTTAAAAATTATGTCATTTATTAGGAATTTAATACATTAATTAAAAATTAAAACATTTATCATCAGAGTCATCACTATCAAAATAGCACATGAATAAAAATGTTTTATTTTAAATTTTTATGAATTTTTTATTATTCATACAATATCAAATGCCTACAGAAGGTGACAAGGGACACAAAATATTATGACACAGGCCTGGTGAGGTATGTGGCAAACCAAGTCCCACATACCCTTTCTGGAGGACACAAATGTTATCTTTAAGTGACTGTCAACTGTCCATTTGAAGGTGATACTTACAGCTAGGAAGAAGAGTAAAGTATGTTTCCTAGTCCCTGACTAGGAAGAGTGCAGGCTGCACCTAAGGCCACAAGGTTTGTGGTGCCACCATGCTTCTTCCTTTCCCAGTTACTTTTTCCCATCACGTTTATTGTTTGGGTATTTCTACCATGGCAGGTGTACCATTGATGTACACAACTTCTAATCTAATCCTTTATTCGGCCTCTTATTTTTAAACAAAAGAATCTCAAATTTTAAAGTGCACCAGAATATAATGTTGATGCTGCTAGCTGAGGGGCAACACTTTAGAACCTCTGCTCTAAGAGATATTGAGAGGTTTTTCAGTATAAAACTATGTTGAAGGCAAATGGCAGCCTCTTGATTTAACCCTGGCTTCCTTTAAAATTCAATTTCCTCTGAAATCAGATGTCTGATACACACTGTCAAAGTGCACAAAACAGGAAACCAATGTTCAGATAGTTTCAATCTCCCTTAAATACCATTGAGTTTGGGTTACAATTTGATGAACAATCTAATTGCTAAAAATCTGCCACATCTTGGTGAAGCTGCTTTTTGATGTTAAAAGAAAATATCTCTTACCTCACTGGAAGAGCTGCTAGAAGGTTGCTTGAGAAATAATATTAATAATCAAAGTTTAGTGACCAGAAGAAATCCCCAGCATGATTTCTTTAATTATACCGGTTGTTTTAGATAGACCTCAAATTACCTATGTAATCATTAGTATGGTAGATTGAAAGTATTGGAATAAAAACAACACATTAGGTTTCTCAACTGTTCATCATTGTTTACCTTTGGAAAATAAATAAGAGATAAAAATCACCTTATTATTGAATGGAAATGTCTCAAGAGAATATAGCGCAATTTAGGTGAGTACTATTAAGGTGGGAAGGGAGAAATTGTTATTTTAAATAAATTCATACATCTCTTTTTAGTTTACTGAGAGAGGAAATTTACAGATATTTCCACATGCCATTGATATTGTAATATTACCGTTAAAAATATGAACAAAAATTTTTCAAGAAAATAAACATTTCTCACCATTTCATTCATGTTTCTTGTGGTTTCCTTAAATACAGAAGAAAAATAATTAGACTTATTTTCTCCACAGCTTTGTTTATAAAGTATTTTCTCCAGAACAGAAAGGGAAAATTTTCTTTCCCATAAGGAGAATCATAACAATAGAGTCACTTTTATTATATAAGTTTTGTATAGATTATATTAGAATTTCCCATTTAGTAATAAATATACAAGCAGTGGTAAACCGGAATGTGAGAACAATGAGAGGAGGATTTTGCCTGCTGTATTCAGAGTATGCCTCGAGTCTAAGATAGTCTTCTCCAATACATGTTTGTCTAATAAATGAATAAACACACTATTATAATAATTTAGGCATTGCATTGATAAACTTCATTTTACTCATCATGATTCATTAGAAAAAATATATCTCCAGGCAAACTACTATGTTTTTGGTAATGAATATATAACATTTCTGTTATGAAAATATTGATTTAAATTTAAATGAGTCAATTTTAAGAAAAAAATTGCGTATCAATCTAAATAGGAGATTAATTTTTTAAGAATAATAATGAAAATTGGGGAATTTTTTGGAATGAAGACCACTAAGTGACAAGTTCTTCACTCCTCATGAGATCTTAGAATTAAGTATATTAGTTGATTTATGCAAAAAATATATATTTTTCAGCTATTATTATTCACAGAATTTTAAAAAGAGAAGATAACTTTGGTCTCATTCTTTATAAATAGCTTTGGTTTTCAAATATGATTCCTTGGGAAATCCAGGTTAATTTCAATTTGGGTTAAAGTATCACAATATTTTTTGTTTCCTATTTTGCTATAGATGTGCTATCAATATATACCTTACAGGAAGAAGAACAAATGTCCTCCTGAAAAGAAAGGAAAACGAAGAGGGAATATATAATTCTCTGAAATGAGTATAACATAATTTCACATAAATGGATAGCAAAGGAAACACAACATTGTGAGCAAAAGAATGCAGATAACCATTAAGAATAAATTATTTCAAAGATATCTGTTTTAATAATATAACAACTAAATCTTTTACTAAGACCTTTTTCATATTGCTCCACTGCATTTTGGCAAATCAATGAAAACATCACCATTTTAACAATCATAGCTAAAAGCCTCATTTTTGGTGAGAAAATGACCTATGTTTGATGGAAAAAGAGATGTTATCAAAGATTAATACATTAAAATAATTATATTTTACCTCATTGGGGAAAATGGCCATATTCTTGATCTACAAACTAAATAAATTTCTTTTATAACCTTCATCAAATAAAAAAGTTAAAATATATTTAATTTAAGGAGTTAGGACTTACTTCCTGGGAGATGATGACAGATTACTTAGAAAAGGAAAAAACAATAATCACTTGCCTAAATTATATTTGTACTAGCTATAAGGTATCAGTTTACACTCAACATCCAGTGGTAAATAACATATTTATATTTTTCTGAAGTATAGGATGAAGTTGACAAAAGTTTTACTCCCCACACAACTAATTTATCATATTTTAAATAACTAACTTATTTTGATATTGTGTTTTGAGCTATTAATAACTGTAACAAAATTTTCCAAAATATGAACCACAAAGAAGAAAAGAAGTTTTTCTATTTCTTCTACATAATTTTAAATTTTCTTCTGTTTTTTAAAGGGGTTAAGCACATTGCAGGAAAAAAAAGGAAAACCATCAGGCAACACTAAAAATGTCTTTTATGCACCCCTGCCCAGAAAAATCATTTGGGAATTAACATTTAATATGGACCCAGATGAATATGATTCCTTATTTCAGAAATGTAGAATGATTTCCTGTCACTCTTCTCCCAAGATGCAGAATTTTCACCATAGTTTCTGAGCTAATATCTTTATCATTGGGAACTATTTAAAGGAAAAAATGCACAAATTTAATCTGGATAATTTGAACGCGTAGATTTTTGGTCTTATCACATATAAAGACTTAGTTTAGGGCATATCATGTGTTTACTAAGTGGAAGAATTAAAATGTCTTACCTCTCTGGAGGAGTGATGCTCCATATGCTATATAAAAAACAAAAAGTCATACAAGTTTCACTTTTATCACTTATTTGAAATGTAAATCTGTCTTTCCATTTTGTTTCTTTTGTTTCTTGGTGGCAAGGGAATTTTAGTCACTGATTCTAGGAACCTTTAGCTGTATAAATTTTCTTTGCAAAATTCTCTTGGTTTCCTATAATGTTAATGAACAAATCATTATATACCTCAAGTGAATTCTTGTCATGGTTTAATATATTTCTTTTAGGAAGTAGGTAGGTTCTTAGTTTTTGAGTATTAACTGTTACACAGTTTGAAATATAATTCTATTCGTAAATGTGCCACCAAATCTTAAAGTGTTAAGCCTCTGGTGTAATATTTTATTTTACTTCACTTATAGTGTTAGAATTAAAAATATTGGGCGAGTGCTTCTGTCAAGTGGCATAAATAGTTGAAGATTAATTTTTAAAGTATGAAAACCTGTCATACAAGCTCAATTTTGTACTTATGTTCTCAACAGATTGTGACAAAGTTAGCTTTTAATATCTGTGGTCTGTCACTTGCTAGTGAAGCCACCATATTAGTTGAACAAAATTGTTTTATTTAAATAAAAGATCGAAGGCAGTTATTGACTAGAGAGAACAGGTGCAAAGTCAGAGTAGATCATAAGAACAATCAAGCTTGGTGGGTGTGAGATTCCCAAAGTATTACTATTATTTTTTTATTTACCTAACTAGAATTTTTATCTAGCTTTGCCCATGAATTGGCTCTAAATTTAAGAAATAACAAAAACTTGTCAAGATTTATGTGAGAGATATGAAGACATAGATGAAGCAAAGAACTCTGATCACCCTAAATAAATGGTGTGCTTATGAGGAGTAAGATGCTGAGTATGGGAAAGGTATGGATGGTGCCAGCTGCAGGGTAAGGAAAAAAAACTGAGTTACTTCTCAGGAAGTGAATAGAGTAAATGTGTGTGTGCGTGCTTGCGTGCGTGCGTGTGTGTGTGTTTTCAAAGTACTTCACTCAGAGTAATATTGCCATCCTTATCATTTTTTGATGTGAATATTAGTATATATTCTCTCAAGAAAAATATAATGCTTTGAGAAGTTGAGGAATTGTTTTGCATTAGGTTATTTTGCAAGTAATTTACAAAGTCACCCTGGTTTCCTGTCTAATCTTCCTAGATTCTGAACTAATGTAATCAAGAATGGAGAAACTCTATGACTCATTTGAGAGATGGTTTTGGAGTCTACATTTTATCTGTGGCTTTTCTGCACTTTCAAAGAGATTTGCCACAGGAATGAAAACAGTTGCCTGGTGAATGCAAACAGACGGAGATGGAAGTAAAGGCCGTTTAACCTGTAAGTAAAAAATCTCCACAGAACTATAAGAATACATCAAAGTGTGTCCACTTTCATATCTTATATAAGGGAGGTCCAATGCTGTTTTTGATTATAGGTTTAAAAGTTCACACACTTAATTTTCTTGTTGCCTACCTCTGCCTTCATTTGTATAAAATATTTACCCTTATATTTAAATTAGAATAGATACTTATAAATGTTTCATTATACTTACATGCTTTGCAAGAGCAATGGCCAAAAGGCAAGTAAAGATGAAGAACTTCATGTTTATTGAGTCCTATGAAACAGGTATGTAGCAAATCAATAATAATTTAACTCTCTAAAATCACACATTTCCTCATTAACTCTGTTTTAATTTATCATCACAGATAACTGGGAAATAGAAATGATCGATAAAAGTAGATTCATTTGAGAAACATGGGTATGAATATGACAAGCTTTTTACTTTGATACATTTTTAAGATAAAATTTATTAATAGAACATAATATAAAATAATGGTTTCTAAAATATAAAACATATTTTCAGGAATAGAAAATTAGTAGGAATATTGGTCCTATGTAGAATTGGTTAATTTATTTATTAATTTGCTCATTCAATAAATAATTGCTACCACATGCCAGGCACTATTCTAGACATGAAGATATGTTGATACACATAGCAGGGGTAATCTACCAGGCCATATTATTTACAATTCTTCAAACTTGTGGAGAACAATCACTAGAAATGCAAAATAGAACAGAGACTCATTTGCAGCTTTTTTCTAGGTGTGCCGAAAATACAGTATGGCAAGAAGTAGCAGGTAGAAATAATACTGTGGGTGCATCTGACTTCCTACTTGTCCTAGCTTGACCTGGGACTGGCTACTGAAGCTTAGCAAGTCACTGAACATCTCTGCCCCTCCTTTCAGACATTTTAAGTAGTGAAAGACTTTACATGATTGCTTTGACATAAATCAATTTCTAATAGTATGATACATATAAATCCATGGATTTTCCAACCACATATCAACTCAACTTTTCCTGTGATTAAACAAAGAAATGAAAAATAAAGTTACGTTACTCAGTATCTTGTTCATTATATCTTACAAATATTGAATTATTTTTAAAAACAATTTTTTCACACAGTTTTAAATATGCCAATGAGCCGTAAATATGCAAATCTAAAGAATGTGCACACATAGGTATTATTTTATGTCATATACAGAGATTTGCATTATCTGCTTGTTATTAATTTCCTTTTTTTAAAAAATTTATTTATTATTATTATACTTTAAGTTGTAGGGTACATGTGCATAACGTGCAGGTTTGTTACATATGTATACTTGTGCCATGTTGCTGTGCTGCACCCATCAACTTGTCATTTACATCAGGTATAACTCCCAATGCAATCCCTCCCCCCTCCCCCCTCCCCATGACAGGCCCCGGTGTGTGATGTTCCCCTTCCTGAGTCCAAGTGATCTCATTGTTCAGTTCCCACCTATGAGTGAGAACATGCGGTGTTTGGTTTTCTTTTCTTGTGATAGTTTGCTAAGAATGATGGTTTCCAGCTGCATCCATGTCCCTACAAAGGACACAAACTCATCCTTTTTTATGGCTGCATAGTATTCCATGGTGTATATGTGCCACATTTTCTTAATCCAATCTGTCACTGATGGACATTTGGGTTGATTCCAAGTCTTTGCTATTGTGAATAGTGCCTCAATGAACATATGTGTGCATGTGTCTTTATAGCAGCATGATTTATAATCCTTTGGGTATATACCCAGTAATGGGATGGCTGGGTCATATGGCATTTCTAGTTCTAGATCCTTGAGGAATCGCCATACTGTTTTCCATAATGGTTGAACTAGTTTACAATCCCACCAACAGTGTAAAAGTGTTCCTATTTCTCCACATCCTCTCCAGCACCTGTTGTTTCCTGACTTTTTAATGATCGCCATTCTAACTGGTGTGAGATGGTATCTCATTGTGGTTTTGATTTGCATTTCTCTGATGGCCAGTGATGATGAGCATTTTTTCATGTGTCTGTTGGCTGTATGAATGTCTTCTTTTGAGAAATGTCTGTTCATATCCTTTGCCCACTTTTTGATGGGGTTGTTCGTTTTTTTCTTGTAAATTTGTTTGAGTTCTTTGTAGGTTCTGGATATTAGCCCTTTGTCAGATGAGTAGATTGCAAAAATTTTCTCCCATTCTGTAGGTTGCCTGTTCACTCTGATGGTAGTTTCTTTTGCTGTGCAGAAGCTCTTTAGTTTAATGAGATCCCATTTGTCAATTTTGGCTTTTGCTGCTGTTGCTTTTGGTGTTTTAGACATGAAGTCTTTGCCCATGCCTATGTCCTGAATGGTACTACCTAGGTTTTCCTCTAGGATTTTTATGGTATTAGGTCTAACATTTAAGTCTCTAATCCATCTTGAATTAATTTTCGTATAAGGAGTAAGGAAAGGATCCAGTTTCAGCTTTCTACTTATGGCTAGCCAATTTTCCCAGCACCATTTATTAAATAGGGAATCCTTTCCCCATTTCTTGTTTCTCTCAGGTTTGTCAAAGATCAGATGGCTGTAGATGTGTGGTATTATTTCTGAGGACTCTGTTCTGTTCCATTGGTCTATATCTCTGTTTTGGTACCAGTACATGCTGTTTTGGTTACTGTAGCCTTGTAGTATAGTTTGAAGTCAGGTAGCGTGATGCCTCCAGCTTTGTTCTTTTGACTTAGGATTGTCTTGGAGATGCGGGCTCTTTTTTGGTTCCATATGAACTTTAAAGCAGTTTTTTCCAATTCTGTGAAGAAACTCATTGGTAGCTTGATGGGGATGGCATTGAATCTATAAATTACCTTGGGCAGTATGGCCATTTTCACAATATTGATTCTTCCTATCCATGAGCATGGTATGTTCTTCCATTTGTTTGTGTCCTCTTTTATTTCACTGAGCAGTGGTTTGTAGTTCTCCTTGAAGAGGTCCTTTACATCCCTTGTAAGTTGGATTCCTAGGTATTTGATTCTCTTTGAAGCAATTGTGAATGGAAGTTCATTCCTGATTTGGCTCTCTGTTTGTCTCAAATCGACGCAATTAAAAATGATAAAGGGGATATCACCACCGACCCCACAGAAATACAAACTACCATCAGAGAATACTATAAACACCTCTACGCAAATAAACTGGAAAATCTAGAAGAAATGGATAATTTCCAGGACACTTATACTCTTCCAAGACTAAATCAGGAAGAAGTTGAATCCCTGAATAGACCAATAGCAGGCTCTGAAATTGAGGCAACAATTAATAGCCTACCAACCAAAAAAAGTCCAGGACCAGATGGATTCACAGCTGAATTCTACCAGAGGTACAAGGAGGAGTTGGTACCATTCCTTCTGAAACTATTCCAATCAATAGAAAAAGAGGGAATCCTCCCTAACTCATTTTATGAGGCCAACATCATCCTGATACCAAAGCCTGGCAGAGACACAACAAAAAAAGAGAATTTTAGACCAATATCCCTGATGAACATCGATGCAAAAATCCTCAATAAAATACTGGCAAACCGGATTCAGCAACACATCAAAAAGCTTATCCACCATGATCAAGTGGGCTTCATCCCTGGGATGCAAGGCTGGTTCAACATTTGCAAATCAATAAACATAATCCAGCATATAAACAGAACCAAAGACAAGAACCACATGATTATCTCAATTGATGCAGAAAAGGCTTTTGACAAAATTCAACAGCCCTTCATGCTAAAAGTGCTCAATAAATTCGGTATTGATGGAACGTACCTCAAAATAATAAGAGCTATTTATGACAAACCCACAGCCAATATCATACTGAATGGGCAAAAACTGGAAAAATTCCCTTTGAAAACTGGCACAAGACAGGGATGCCCTCTCTCACCACTCCTATTCAACATAGTGTTGGAAGTTCTGGCTAGGGCAATCAGGCAAGAGAAAGAAATCAAGGGTATTCAGTTAGGAAAAGAAGAAGTCAAATTGTCCCTGTTTGCAGATGACATGATTGTATATTTAGAAAACCCCATTGTCTCAGCCCAAAATCTCCTTAAGCTGATAAGCAACTTCAGCAAAGTCTCAGGATACAAAATTAATGTGCAAAAATCACAAGCATTTTTATACACCAGTAAAAAATATCTTTTTAAAAATTTATGTAATAAAAGATAACGTTAAATTTTTATTTAATTTTAGTAGTTATGACTTACTTCTTGGGAGATGCTGGTAGATTCCTTAGGAAAAGAAAAGATAAGACATCTTAATTATATATCAATTCAAATACTACTTTCCACCATGCAATTTCCCACTTTTTCACAAAAGAACAAAACTAGGCAAATCATTAGGTGATATTCAGGGTATCTCTAGGCATATGTTATGCACCATTAGTAGAAATATATTTGAAGGCCGGGCGCGGTGGCTCACGCCTGTAATCCCAGCACTTTGGGAGGCCGAGACGGGCGGATCACGAGGTCAGGAGATCAAGACCATCCTGGCTAACACGGTGAAACCCCGTCTCTATTAAAAAATACAAAAAAACTAGCCGGGGAGGTGGCGGCGCCTGTAGTCCCAGCTACTCGGGAGGCTGAGGCAGGAGAATGGCGGGAACCCGGGAGGCGGAGCTTGCAGTGAGCTGAGATCCGGCCACTGCACTCCAGCACGGGCGGCAGAGCGAGACTCCGTCTATTCCTCTTATCCAGTTTACAAATTTGAGAATGGACACCATGACTCCTGAAGGAATATTGTTATTCAGTGACCGCTAGCAAAAGAAATGGTATTGAACATTTTTTTCTAGAGCCTGGTCCTGTAGAAATCTAATCTTGCTAACTTTGAATGTTACAGTTGTAGTCATCATCCACAAATTATTCTTATCATTGCTGCACTTTTTATTTCCTCTCATTCTGTAACTCTAATTTTATGCATAAAGAATAATAATTTGGAATAAAGGCAGTCTTGTATAGAATTTAATATCTGGAACTGGATGCCAAGACGTTGTCTACATGAGAAACTGCCTTGTCTCACTAGATAAATGATGCTCTTTTTTATGTATAATAACAAATATTAAAAAATTCAATTTTATGACCTAATTAAATAATCAAGTGAAATATCTGTCCCTTTCTGGAAAAAGTTTAGTTAAAATCAGTCTTTTTCTATTAAATTCTTGTAGTTTCCTACAGTAGCAACACACAAATAATTCTGTACCTATAAAAAATTACTAACTTAATTATTATATTTAAGAGTTGGCACAACTATTGGATTGTAGTTATTAAAGATGCCACATTTTAAGATGTAGAATACTATATGTGGAAATGCGCTAAAGAATACTGCAGTGTTTCCATATAGCTATATATTCCTCAGATAAGGAAACGTGTATTTAGTTTTATGATAAATGCTGAAAATTATAGTGTTGAGCAGATGTCCTCTATCAAAGAGAAGTTTTGAACATTAAAGCATTTTCTTTACATAAAAAATCGACTTTAAAATCAAAATGTGGCAAAATGTTAGTGTATTAGCCATCCACTGGTAACTATAATTTACTTTTAGCTAAGCAAAAATATTTTAGTAAGAGGAATGACTGAGGCCAATTAAAAAAGAAAAAGATAAGAGACAGATGGTTAAGTCCAGTGGAGTCTAAGGGAGAATAAACTATTGTTTCCATGTGAAAAATGGATCAAGGAAGTATCTTTCTTCTTTTTCCCTAAGTTAGATATATATAGTGTATGCAATTCAGCACCTTACCTTTACTATCTAATTGACTTTAAAGTCAAGGAGACTGCAAAATCTGCCATGGCATATACCTAAGATACAGAGATAAGTGAAGTAACAAAGACTTTGAGCACCATCGATAAATGGTGATCTTCTGAGGGCATGTACATTTGGGGAGTAAGGTGGATTGAAACTGGTAACTCTTGTTAGTAGTGCTTTTTAATAGTATTTTGGCTAATGATTTGTGGTTTATTTGTCTTCTAGAAAATATTATTTAAATTTATTTGAATTTCTACATTCAAAATGATTGGAACATTTTCTCTCTGGTTAATTTAATGTCTTCTTTCAAAAGAAAGTAAGAAAGAAGCAAACAATGCAAAGCTCACTGGAATAGGACTATTAGGATAGGTTATTGTCTTAATTTGATTCCCTGGGTTCATAACCATCTGAGATTGGTAAGAAGCCTGAAGATACTGGGGAAAGCTTAACTCTGGGTAATACTGGTTGATTTTGTTCTGTAAAGGAAGAAAATGATCAATATTTATATTAGTATTGAATCTTCTTTATGGCTCAGAGCATATCTGAGCAAAATTAAAACTTTTTAACATAATATATAAATTATGTCAGATTGACCAAGGAAAAACATTTTCAGTATAAAATTCAATATCATAGTGCTTACATTCAGAAAGTGAACTTTAGAATTAAAGAAATCATGTGGCTATTTTAGTATTTCTGTTGAAGTGAAGCTTTTTGCTGAGTGTAAAAAGCAAAAGAATGTGTGTGAAGGGAAGTGGAGGCTTATCAAGAAATTTGTCTGAGTTTTTCATTCATTTTTCCACATCCAGTTGAAGAAGCTTTGCAGTTGAAGTAGGGACATCTCAGTTTACATTCCCTTTCCCCTGGGCTGGTTGCTTTACTTCTCATAAGCATCACGTACCTTGAAGTTTTATATTGATTGAAATATGAAGAGTGGTTTTTATAGTACCTGTCACATATGTGCATCTGAAAAATTTTTCTATTATGTTTCTACTTTGATTTTGCTGTGAATACTTAACCAAAAATTCCTGTAGAAATTAAAGGTGGAATCACTTAAAATGGTATCTTCACTCTTGGAGAATTTCCAGTTCATGCAGACGATAATTAAATAGGTATGTAAAACGTGTTTTTTGTATTGCTTGGGGATAAGTGTTAAATGGACACATGATTACAACAAACAAGGGAAGAATACAATTAAATTTATTTAGGCAAAGTATAAAAAAGGTTATTAGGGCAATTAGAATTTTCTAAAAATAAAATAGTTTTATTTTAGAGATCTTGCTTTAACATGCCCAAGATTTAAAATGGATTTTTTGTCTGTGTATACATTTAATAAAAATTGCTACTTTTGGTACATCTTAGAAAATTTTCAAGCAATTGATTATATAACTTACCTGTATTATC
This sequence comes from Macaca nemestrina, assembly GCF_043159975.1. Lineage (NCBI taxonomy): Eukaryota > Metazoa > Chordata > Mammalia > Primates > Cercopithecidae > Macaca > Macaca nemestrina. Next base: position 132,740,469 of record NC_092127.1, on the reverse strand, counting down.
TAGCATCATCCTCATAAAAACCTGTAGGATTAGTATTACTAAATTCATTTTCAGTTGAGAAAAATATAAGGTCGAGAGGTTAAATAATAACTTGGAGAGCTGAAGTTGGAAGGGAAATCACTTGACTCTGAAGCCTATCCTCTTTCTTTGCACTGCACATTTCTCTAGCCCACAGAGGATGAGTTATGTGATTTCCTATGGCTTAGAATGAGAGTAGAGAAAAGCTTATAAATTCCTGTTGCTACTTCATAGAGCTGAGTGATGAATTTTGTGTTTGTTAAACTATGGTGATATCTGCATTAGATCACTTTAATTCCTTTCTTTTCTTTCTTGTTTGAGAGTTGAGGTCTTGCTGTGTTGCTTAGGCTGGTCTTGAATTCCTGGCCTAAAATAATCCTCCTTCTTCAGCCTCCCAAAGTGCTAAGATTACAGGTATGAACCACCATGAATAGCCTAATAATTTATTATTATGTTTGCAATTCTTCCAAATTTAGTTGGATTGCTCATTTTTCTTAAAGGATAACTCCAGATATATTTGTTAACATAGTATTTATGTATCACAGTAACTACAACAGGAAAAAGTAACTTTATCATAAACGTGGTGTTAAACATTTCAATGTGGTGCTAAATATTTCATTGAGAAGAAATGATGTGATCATTTGGAAGAAGAAATAATTGTAAAATATATTCCTTTACTTGAAATAATACATTGTGTGAAAAATTTACCAGCTGCTTTAAGTCGATCTTTTCTTCCTTAGTCAGTTCATTGTTCTATTAAAACCCAAAGGACATATTAGAGAAATACAAAATGAAAATGTTACTAATTATATTAATTTTTTTGCAGATTCCTAAAGGAGCAAATGATAAATAGCTTTACTTCAATTACATAGTAATAATTGTCTCTACATAATTTTAGGAGAAAGTTAGGGGTGAGTAATTATTCAGGGTCCAACCCACTAGCACTAAGATACTCTCATTTATTAAGAATTACATATGTTACATTATTTATCACCAGGACTTTTTCTGTCAACATAATAAAAGGACTAAAATATGTTTTATTTTGAATGCTTTATTAATTTAACATTTTTCAGTCAATTTCATATGACTACAGAGTACAGGCAGGTGACAAAAAATATGCAAAATAGACCTGGTGAGGTGTAGTAAACTAAACCCTACATGCTCGTTGTTGAAATGACAGACATGGCTTAAGGCTCTCAGATTGAGATCAACACTTAAAATTAAGGAAAGACTAAGGCAAGCTTCCTAAGGCACTGATTATAAAGAATTTAGGCTTTGTCCAAGGTCATGGGGCACTGGACAGTAATCCACGATGACACTGCCTGCTCTTCTAGGGTACTCTTACAACCAGGGTCTCCACCACAGAATGTTTCACGGGTTGGTGACCTACACAAACCCTAACCCAAATCTTCATTCACTCTTTTTTAAATTTATTTATTTATTTATTTATTATTATTATTATACTTTAAGTTCTAGGGTACATGTGCATAACGTGCAGGTTTGTTACATATGTATATTTGTGCCATGTGGGTGTGCTGCACCCATCAACTCGTCAGCACCCATCAACTCGTCATTTACATCAGGTATAACTCCCAATGCAATCCTTCCCCCCTCCCCCCTCCCCATGATAGGCCCTGGTGTGTGATGTTCCCCTTCCCGAGTCCAAGTGATCTCATTGATCAGTTCCCACCTATGAGTGAGAACATGCAGTGTTTGGTTTTCTTTTCTTGCGATAGTTTGCTAAGAATGATGGTTTCCAGCTGCATCCATGTCCCTACAAAGGACACAAACTCATCCTTTTTTATGGCTGCATAGTATTCCATGGTGTATTATGTGCCACATTTTCTTAATCCAGTCTGTCACTGATGGACATTTGGGTTGATTCCAAGTCTTTGCTATTGTGAATAGTGCCGCAATAAACATACGAGTGCATGTGTCTTTATAGCAGCATAATTTATAATCCTTTGGGTATATACCCAGTAATGAGATGGCTGGGTCATATGGTACATCTGGTTCCAGATCCTTGAGGAATCGCCATACTGTTTTCCATAATGGTTGAACTAGTTTACAATCCCACCAACAGTGTAAAAGTGTTCCTATTTCTCCACATCCTCTCCAGCACCTGTTTTTTCCTGACTTTTTAATGATCGCCATTCTAACTGGTGTGAGATGGTATCTCATTGTGGTTTTGATTTGCATTTCTCTGATGGCCAGCGATGATGAGCATTTTTTCATGTGTCTGTTGGCTGTATGAATGTCTTCTTTTGAGAAATGTCTGTTCATATTCTTTGCCCATTTTTTGATGTGGTTGTTCATTTTTTTCTTGTAAATTTGTTTGAGTTCTTTGTAGGTTCTGGATATTAGCCCTTTGTCAGATGAGTAGATTGCAAAAATTTTCTCCCATTCTGTAGGTTGCCTGTTCACTCTGATGGTAGTTTCTTTTGCTGTTCAGAAGCTCTTTAGTTTAATGAGATCCCATTTGTCAATTTTGGCTTTTGCTCCCGTTGCTTTTGGTGTTTTAGACATAAAGTCTTTGCCCTTGCCTATGTCCTGAATGGTACTACCTAGGTTTTCCTCTAGGGTTTTTATGGTATTAGGTCTAACATTTAAGTCTCTAATCCATCTTGAATTAATTTTTGTATAAGGAGTAAGGAAAGGATCCAGTTTCAGCTTTCTACTTATGGTTAGCCAATTTTCCCAGCACCATTTATTAAATAGGGAATCCCTTCCCCATTTCTTGTTTCTCTCAGGTTTGTCAAAGATCAGATGGCTGTAGATGTGTGGTATTATTTCTGAGGGCTTTGTTCTGTTCCATTGGTCTATATCTCTGTTTTGGTACCAGTACCATGCTGTTTTGGTTACTGTAGCCTTGTAGTATAGTTTAAAGTCAGGTAGCATGATGCCTCCAGCTTTGTTCTTTTGACTTAGGATTGTCTTGGAGATGCGGGCTCTTTTTTGGTTCCATATGAACTTTAAAGCAGTTTTTTCCAATTCTGTGAAGAAACTCATTGGTAGCTCGATCAATCTTTTTTAAAGTGGTTCTCAAAGTATTACGTGTATCAATATCCCCTAGAGGCCCTGCTAAAATACAGATTGCTTAGCTCCAAACCAGAGTTTTTGATTTAGTAAGTCAGCTTTGAGGCCTATGATTTTGTGTTTCTGTTTTCCAGGTGTGATAGTGCTACTTATCTGGGAGCTACCGTTTGAGAGCTGCTGTGCTAGACAATATTGAGAGGGTTTCCAAAGAGAAATGATGGTGAAGGAAACTGGCAAGCTCTTAATTTGCACAGGAATGCAATTTCCTGTAGAGCCATGTATGCATTTGCAGAGAGAATAGGGCAGAATAAATAATTCTTCTTCTCAAGATAGTCAATTTCAGCCACTCAAAATAATTTTGAGTCATGTATGTGATTTTTCCATTTCTCCCTTTGAGTGTTTAGATGTAAATTATCAAACTATTGTATGATACTACTAGAAAGCTGCTATTTCTTTGATTTTAAAAGAAACCATATCTTATCTCAGTAGATGAACTGCTAGAAGTTTGCTTGATAAATTGAAATGAAAATATAAATAAAATATTTTGGTAATAAGAATAAATTGAATCCTTGAATAGCAGTAGTTACCTTAGATATATTCCACATTAATTACCTAATCATTGTACTAAACACCAAAAGAAGGATCGAAATAGGTTTCATAAGTTCTTATTATGAATCACCTTTGGAAAACAAATGGGAGGGATTCACATTATCTATTATTTAAATGGAAGTATCTCCATTATGAGAATAAGGGCAAATTTAAGGGAATAAAAAGAATGGATGCAGGCTGAAATTATAATTTTTAAAAATTATGAAATTAATTTCTGGATTATTAAAAGAGAAATATTCCAGATGTTTTACAGACTATTATTAGTATTTAACATTAGGTATACATATTGTCAAATATAATTTAGATGAATAAAAATATCTCACCATTGTATCTATTTTATTTGCAGTTTCCTAGTTAAAAAAGAATTAGACATATTATTCCTGTAGCATTGTTTACAAGGTATATTCTACTGAGTGTAAAGAGAAAACCCACCTACCACAAAGAGAAGCATTCGTTTTCATTTTATGGATTTGAATGAATTATATCGAAAGTGTTCATTTCATAATAAACGTGCTAACAGTGGTAAATTCAAATGTAAGCACCATGAAGGAGGGATTTTGCTTGTTGTATTTACTTACTGTGGTGTTTCAGAGCCTTGAATATTGTTTTGGATACATGTCTTCCTCAATAATATTTGTTAAATGAATGATTGAATGCACAAAATTAATTTAGTCCATAGTTGGATAATTATTTTTAACTTTAAGTAACTGTAAACATTTTAATGTATATTTGAAATACATAATTAGGACTTAAACCTGTGATTTGCAGAGAGATTATGAAAGTTTTCATTAAAAATAAATGTATTTAATTTTAAAAGAGAAAATTTTGAGGTAAATATTAAAAATTAACTGAAGGAATTAAAAATCACAAAATTACTGGGTCTCTATTCTTTGTTGGAAATAACTCTGGAAGTGTTTAGTGGATTCCTTGATTCTTGCACAAATTAATATGCTTCAATCAAATTATTCATTGAATTAGGACAAGTGCATGCTTTTGTCCTATTTTTCAAATTTCTCTTACAACAAGTATACTTTTAATGTATGCTAATTTCAACTTTACTAAAGATTAGGTTTGAAATCAAGGTCTTATACTTGCTAGAATTTGGAGCAAATGTCCTTCCAAAAACAAAATTGGAATTGACTCAAATCCTGATTCAAGAGAGACCTAATTTTCCATAATTCTTATATAGATTTTTTAGCATAAAATAATCCTTTAAAAATACATTAAATGGTCATCCAAAAAGTCAAGAATTAGTGAGGTGAAGAGTAGATGATTGATCATAAATAACTCCATTCAAAGAGATGACACTTTGAAAAGTTGGTTCACAAATGGGCCACAAATACGTTTTCATGTGATCCTTTCACCTAATTTCATAGCAGTTAAGACAATAAAAACATCACTCACTTTACACTTGGAGATGAAAAAATAATACTCACACGGAAAATAATTTACAATGGATAAAAATACACCCCGTTAATCAAACACAACATTAACAAATGAATTTTACCTGACTGATTTGGAAGACCATATTATTGTTTGGCTTAAACTTCTGAAAAAAATAAATAATATTCATTTTATAGCTATATAAAAATGACAAATTATTTTAAAATATTTAATGTAAGGAGTTATGACTTACTTCTTGGTAGATGCTGGCAGATTCCTTAGAAAAATAAATTAATATATTTGATTACGTATTTTTGAAATATTTTATTCGTACTACCCAAATTAGTATCAATCTGTACCCATTACACAGTAGCTCAAGATAAAATACTTGGTATTTTCCTGAATTACAGAGTGAATTTGACCAAAAATTTTACTCTCCTCAGATAATTAACTTATTATTATACGCTAGTTAAATAATTTAATTTGAACTCTTAATATAGTTGTGGGATAAGCTGGATATAATATTTTTGCAAATGCTAACAGCAAACAGCAAAGGAATAATTTTATTTGTCTGCTGCACGGTTTTCTTTCCTTTGTTTTTCTCTCTTTGATTTCTAAATGAAATATATAGTAGCATAACAGGGCAATTATTTGGCCAACCTTAAAGAGCTTTGGACATCTTGTATGCAGCCATGAGCAAGAAGGCATTTAGAAATAAGCACTTAATATAGATGTAGGTGTACCTGAGCCCCTTTCTCCCTAATAATATGTAATGGACTCCTGTCAGTATGTTCACAAGATTTTGAGTCCTCACTATTACTTCCATACTAATATCACCATTATTGGATAATTACCAGAGAATCAAGTGGAAAAGTGCACAGATCTAATCTTGTTACATTTGGATGCATGCATTTTGGTGTATTCTCCCCATACGTTCAAGCAAAAATTACACTTCAAATTTTCCATAATTCTATAACTCTGCTGTTACTGATCACAAAAATGAAACTAACCAGGACATTTATGCTATTACGTGGCAGGAATTGTTTTCATAATAAAGTGCCTTGTCTCCCTGGAAGAGGAGGAGTGCCTTATCTCCTATATAAGTCACAAAAAACAAACACAAATTTAATTTAAAATACCAATGTGAATCTTTGTTTCTACTGTTTAATGGCAATAAAATATTATAACACTGCTTCTTGGAAATTTAATGAAATGAGGCCTCCTTTAACAAATTATCTCTGTTTCTAATATTGTCAATAAACAATGAAAACATTACTCTCAATTTCCCCGGAAAGCTCTGAAACAAATGTCCCTTGATTTTTAGCTGGGTATCTTTGTCTATTAAATGGAACAATTGAGGCCAACTATCTAATTTTCAAAAGTGGAGGAAAGAGAGTGGTTACATCTGGTAACCGCCAGTAGAGCATAAGATAGAAGAAATTATTGATCCTGCATATTATTGATTATTAAAGCATTGTGTTTTTTTTCCCCCTTTTAAACCAACTTGTTCATATTTAAAATGAAATTCTCACTTTAGATTTACTCAGTTGGCTACACATTTAAGAAGGCACAAATGCCTGCGTGTATATATCTCTTACATATGGGGATGTGTATTATAAAAGAGTACACTGAGCTCTGTAAAAGTAAACGGTGACTTTATGGGAAGAGTGACATGTTGGAGCGGGAATGAGATGGGCATCTGAGTATTTTTTTCCTGAGAATGAGGGTGCTAATAATGTTAAAAGATTAAAATTACCGGTAGTACAAAGTGTATATATGTATGTATATATATGTATCTATATCCATGTATGCAAAGCACTTTTATATGTATTGTCTATTACATACTTACAGTCTTGTGACATGAATATCATTATTATATCCTCACTGGGTTATTTGGCAAATAATTTACAAAGTTGCCACTGAAAGTCTAGAGCTACCTACTCCATCCTCTGTAACATGTCCTTGTGTATATTTTATCATCATGGCTTCTTAATTACTTTTATCAAGAGAGTTGAAATTCTGTTACTTCATTGCAGCTACTTTTGGAATCCCCAATTATAGTAGTGAGGCTTTCTTACACTTCTAGAAATGTGCTGCAGAGTGGAAATAATCCCTCCAGGAATTTTCAACATATTATAGAGGAAAATTCCTGCTTTTTTTCCTGTACATATAGCCTATCCAATACTATAGTGAAGTCACTTTGTAGAAAGATTATTTGCCTGAACACTCTGTTTAAGGTAGAGTCAATAATGCCATTGATCATGGATTAAAAGGTCACATATTTAGTCTCTGTTTATTACTATTAATGACTGAATCTTCTGCATATAGTAAAAAGTTCATTCTTCTTATATATTTAAATAAGAATGGATATCACTCTATGTCCCAGTATGCTTACATGCTGTGCCAGAGCAACAGCCAAAAGGCAGGTAAAGATGAAGAACTTCATAGTTGTTTGGTCCTGCAAAAACATGTATCGAAAATTAATCACGTAATTTATAATTCCAAAACTTATACATTCTTTTATTTATTTATCTATGATTATTTTTATACCACATGATTGAGAAAAGATCATGAAGACTGAAAGCATTTGCTTTTGAGAAGCTCACAAATATAAATATGAATATAATAGTTTATTTTGAAAGAGACTTTTTTTTTCAACAGGACTAATTTAAAGGCATGTTTGGTAAAATGTGGAAGATTCATTCAAATATCATTGGTTCTTGGGGTTAATCTCCAATGATAGGCATTTTGTGAAGAATGATTATCAGAAAAAAAAAAAAAAAAACAGGAACTCCTTTTAAAATCAGATTTCAGGGAGTCAACATGCAGCCTGACTCCCCAGTAGGAAATAGCAGGTGGAATTAACACTGGATTGGGAATAAGGAATCCGGCAGGTCCCAGTTTAACCCTGGACTGGCCACTAAAGCTTCAGTAAGCCACTGAACATCACCGTACCTTATTTAATGCATTTAATAAATGTGAGTTGACTACGCGATCTCTAAGCTCTCTTCCAGCTAGATTGATGTCTCATACTATTGATATAAACAAATCCACAAGGTTTTCTGAATACCCGTAAGTCAATTTCTCTTCCTTATGTTTAAATGAATAAGTAAATATTAAAGTTGTTCTAAAGTATTTTTGATATATGTAACTCTTTATAGAGTACATATTTACAATTTATTTTTAAAGGATAATTTAAAGCTTACTCAATGATAACAAAATGTGCTTATGATCTACACCTTTGTGAATACAGAGAGTGTGTTTATACAGGCACTAAGTTATGTCTTCATGTTTTTATTGCATAGTTTTTGAATAATTTCTCAATTATATAGTATAAAATATCTCACCCTTGAAGTGAATAATACCATACAGTTGATGAAATAATCATTAACAATAATACCATATAGTTGATGAAATATTTATTCTTCTAAGATGCAAATAATAAATACGTATAGAGCATATTTCTTACAGGCAAAGCTTTGTTCACAATTGTAAGGCATATTTCATTATCTTTATATCAAATATCGAAATAATATATTTTATATGGCTGTTTTCCTATCAATTTTACTTCTCAATAGTGTTTTACATAGATGAAAGAATTAAAACATGGAAAACTGTTAGTTCTTAATTAGACATATTCTTAATATTTTGGGAAAGGAAATTAAAAATAGCTGTAACTACTAAGCAACAACTATGGCAAATATTGTGCTAGACATTTTACTATTATCTGTAATCTTCAGAATAACTATGTAATGTCAGAATTTTTGCCTCTCATTTCCAGATGGAGAAAGTGGTTCAGGGGCCATATACAAACTAATTATCTTGGTCATGACTTCAGAACATAGCCTTAGTACTTATAAGACTGTGTCATAATAAGCAATTTTCAGTGTCTACGTATTAATTGTATTATTAAAAAATAACATAGAAGTTTGTAATAAATAAAAATATTTCTTAAGCAATTTATGGTATGTTGGTATTGACACCTTAAAAAAGTGCATTTTTATTGTACAGAAGAATAATAAGCTTTAAAATATTTTTTATAAACACATAATATAAGAAAAATAATATACGAAGACACTACCTTGTTTCCCAAATGGAAGACCAGTGGACTACACAGTGGATAATCTGCAGCGGGTTATTTTAATACTATTTAAATGTTGTTCCTCCATAATATGGTAATTCTGTGGTTTAAAATACCTAAAAAGGCACTTGAATTCTGAGAAGTCAGAATGGTTAGAAATTTTTTTCTTGATTTTTGTTCCACAAATTCCAAGGAGTGCTTTAGGACAGTATGATTTAGAACATGATAACACGAAATGAGGGTGCTATAAGACATAATAACTGACTGTATTTTGTATGTAGGCTCATCCATGAAATAGTTTTTTGATTTAAGATAAGTATTTTTTTATTTCCTTCTCTCCTGTTACCCAGTTTTCCATAGCAAATATTTGTGCCCCATTTCTTGCTACTCTTTATGCCTCATTCAGACCCTTTCCTGAGCATACCATGAATTCTTGTGTCTTGTGACTCCTCATTTTCTGTGACCAAGAATTTCCCTCTCTCAAATTCTCACTGAAAATGCATGATAAACTTTTGTTTTAAAACATCAGGTTAAAATTTGGACACAGCTGTGAAAATATCCTGCGATTCTCATACAAACACAATTCCTTATACAGTTGGTGTCTGGCTTTTTACATTTAATTAAAATAAAATATAAAAATTATATGTGGATAGGTGCTAATATTTAACTATATTTGACTTAAAAAGAATTACTGAGAACCTACTATGTGCCATGAACTCTTTTGAACACATAAAATAGAGCCATGAACAAAAGAAAAGTTCCAGGCTTTATGGACTTTAACTGAAAGGGAGACCAATAAACATGATACTTAAGTAATCTATAGTTGGTTTGATAGTGATAAATACTAAGGGAAAAACGGAATTGAAAAAAGAAATGAGAAGTTTCGGTAGGGACAGGGTTTTCAATATCAGATAGCAAAGCCAGGAAAACCTTCCTGAGCAAAAGAGTGAAAATGTAAAGAAATAAGTGGATAAACCAGGAAGAATGCTGTGAGAAGAGCAACCTAGTGCAGGCCTTAAAATAGGATAATGCATGGCATGTTTAAAAATAACAAGTAGAACAGTGTGGCTGCAGTTAAGTAAATCTTGTGAACCTGAGATTGGAGGAAAAAAGGGGCCAAATAATGCAGGACTTTTAGGGCCTTGTGAAAACCTCAGAACACTTTTACTCTGGAATTCAGCTTTTACCCGGAATTGCATATCAGGGACTTAACTCCTGTTTTCAGTAACTAGACAAATAACACAATATATGATACAGTAATTTTCCTGTATTATAGAATAAGAAATGCAGTATGGTGATTCCTGAGAGACGGGAAAAGAGTGAGATGAACCCTATAATTATCTCACCTTATGATGAGGAACAAATGTACAAACTGCAGCAGAGAAAGGAAGCGTTTAAAGAGAATAAGCAACTCCCTTGAGTTGAAGAGATATAGCTGAGATTGGTGGATGGAAGCCTCTAAAATTAACACCTAATACTAAAGAGGAGAAGGTTTCAGATATACGAAAGAACTGCACAGGGAAGGAATTCTGGAGATCTAGAGGGTTGTCTTCAATTAGCTGCTGAGTTTTGATTAGAAGTAATGAATGCAAGAAAACTCTATGAGTCTGGGGAAAGAACATCAGAAAGAAGCAGATGGTATAATGCCTGGAGTACCAACCAGGACTGGGAATAGACCATGTTACCATCAGCCAGAGTGGAAATATACATGGCACGGTTAGAATACTTAGAAAGGTATTGCTTGAGTAATGTGTTTTTACCTATAAATGAATGAATTCTCTGCTCTGCATTTCCTAGTAAAGCTTTAAAGTAAGTATCTAAAGTGAAAATTGTTTAAAAACAGCTTTACTATGACCTAGAACATAGCTCAATGATATTTAAAGGAATAAAATAATTCAGGGCTCAAACAAAGTAATCACAAGGTCTGTCAGCCAATAAAGAATTACCAGGCATGTAACAAAGAAAGAAAACATGACTTGCAATGAAGAAAAAAAAAAATCAATCAATATAAATACTCCTAGAAGTGATACAAATGATAGAATTAGTAAACAAGAATGTAAATATGTGTTGTAACTATATTCTATATGTTAAAATAGAGGGAAGCACGAGTATATTTAAAAATACAATATCTGAGATAAAAAGTACACAATTAACAGCATACCAGATAATAAAGAAAAAAGTTAAGAAAATTGAAAATATAGGAATAAAGCTATCCAAAATTATAGAGAAAAACTAAAAACACAACACAGGATTTCAAAGAACTGTAAAACAACCTTGAGTGTGTTAACACCTACAGATATAAATCAAAACTAAAATTGTAAGGAAGAAAATTGAAAATATAGGAATAAAAATGTCAAAAATAATAGAGAAAAACTAAGAACACAACACAGGACTTAAATGAACTGTAAAACAACCTTGAGTGTGTTAATACCTACAGGTGTAAACCAAAACTAAAATTGTAAGGCCCCTGACCATCTGAATGGACTTCTTCTCTCAGCAAGAACATTCCAAAGCTAACCTGAAAAAGTAGCTCAGGCCATGATGGGAAGCAGAGGGTTAAACATGCCTCATTATACCCTCGTCCCTTTTGGAATTACTGATAGAACAGACTCTTTAAGTCTGATATGAAACATTTACAATCTATTTTCTCCAAAGCCTGCTACATGGAAGCTTCACCTGCATGATAGAACCTTGGTCTCCACATCCCCTTATCTTAACCCAGTCTTTCCTAAGTCTTTAGACAATAACCTAACTCTTTGACTCAACTGGCAATCAGACAATTGTTGAATCTATCTATGACTTGGAAGCCCCTGCTTCCAGTTGTCCCACCTTTCTGGACAAAACAAATGTGTAACATATCTTACATGTATTTTATTAATGTCTCATGTCTCTCTAGAAGGTATAAAACTAAGCTGTACCCTGACCCGCTTGGGTACACGTTCTCGGGGTCTGCTATGGTCTGCGTCAAAGGCCATTGGTCACTCATTTTTGACTCAGAATAAATCTCTTCAAATATTTTACAGAGTTTGATTCTTTTTGTAAACAATAATTTATTGCCTGAACATGTGGGGCCTCAGAGAAGACTCAGGACCCTGAAGGAGTGGCCCAAACTTAGAGCCAGGGTACAAGTAGGGGTCCATTGAAAGCCTCCCTGACTCTGAGCTTCTCCTCTAGTGAAACTGGCAAGTCCTCCTGAGTCCCGAACGTCCCTTTGGTTGAGGGTCCTTGATTTATTCCGAGCTTCATTTTTTTTTCCTCCTAGGAAGTTGTTTCGGATCCTAATTCTATCTGAAAGGTGCATTCTTTTTTTTTCTTTCCGTTTCTTTCCTTTTTTTTTTTTTTTTTTTGAGGCGGAGTTTCACTCATTTTGCCCAGGCTGGAGTGCAATGGCACCATCTTGGTTCACGGCAACCTCCGCCTCCTGGTTCAAGAGATTCTCCTAGAGAGGTGCATGCTAAAGGATCTTTTCCATTGCCTTTTTCTAAAGACAAGGAGAATGAGCCCCTTTTGGGCAGCCTGTTTGGTTTCTAGTTCAGAGAGGTACATTCTAAAGGATCTTCTCCATTCCTTTTTCTCCCAAATGAGCACAGTTGTCTTGTCTGCAAATTTGTGTGGGGAACCGAACGGTTGTTTTCCTGGATGAGAGGCTGAGTTTTCTCAATTCCGAAGAGAAAGGGCATTTTGCTCCTCTCAGCCAAAAGGTGCGCCTGGGTGACCAGAAGCCAAGTGAGAGTGTCTGGGGGGTTGACCTCCTGTGATGTGCAGCAGCCCTACAGGGAACCCCCAACAACTTCAGTTTAAAAAGACTAATTAAGGAAATGTATATGGGAGCTGGTCACACCATGTTTTGAGCCTTCTTGGTGGTAGGAGACCTCTGAGGAGAGAAACCAAGGCATGTAAGAGGGCGGAAATGACTCAGTGGTGAAACACTATAGAGCCCCACCCACTATCAAGACAGGTCAATCCACTATACTAAACTTGTCATATAATTTAGAACCTAAGGGTATATTACATAATATATATTAGTTAAATGTCTGGGTAATTTCCAATTTTAAAAATACTGAAAAACATTTTAAAAGGTATTTTTTAATTAAGAGGTAAATACTTTTTGTCTAATTCAAAGGTTATTTAGAGGTATATAAAATGAAGTAAAAAGAGCCAGAAAATAAGAGAAATGTAAGGAAAGTTATATATATAAAAAGATACTTTTGGTAAGAAGGAAAAGGTTAATAGACATTTAATTTTATATGAGAAATGATCTTATATTATGAATTTTTTCTTCTAAAATAATATGACTGGTTGTTCAAGAAACGTTTCTTTTTGCCATTCTTCAGATGGATATCCCAGAAGTTTGGTGCTTTCTCTCTTTTGAAAAGGACTGAGATGGCAGACAACTCTCCTTCACCTTTTGTTGGCTCCTGTAACGTTTCTTTATTAATAATCTAAAGTAAGAGAATGTTTTCAAAACAGCCAAATGAAGAATCTTTTCGAATGGGCTTTGTATGTCTATTACATTTATATATTTGTATGTGTCACATGGAAGTGATATTTCACTACCAAATTATTTGAAAAAGCTCTAATCTACTGGCTTAAAGAAAAGTCAATGCTTATCAGGCTAATAGAGGCTAACTCAGATACCTTTTATTTCACATGACTTTGGTAATCTTTGGTAAGATTACTTTGGTAAATTTAATATCAAAATTCTCTCCAGAAATTTAAAATCTTAAAGTCATTGTTTGTTAAATTAAGTAACCTCAGTTTTTTCACTGGGAATTGGGTTACTAAGACCTAAAATAGTAGGAGAGTAAAAGGTGTTTCTGGTGAAGTTTATAAAAACACAAAGATGTATTTTTTTTTGCTAAAGAAAAGTGTTTTTTTTTTCTTGTTTAAAGACTATTTAAGAATCATTTTTAAATGAAGAAAAATTATACAGAAAAAAACTAAATGGATTAAGAGAAAAATGAAAAGATGGGGAAAGGGAAACCTTGACTCTTGGGTGGCCATGTGGTTGCCCATCTTCAGGAGCTGCAGCTGGGCTGCATTCAGTTACTAAAGATAAAAGTTACCAGTGGAAGTTAGAGATGGATCATACCCATACCCTCGGGGAATTAGTTCATCCAATGCATGAGGAAACTAAAACTAATAAGAAAAACGCAAAGTATTCAATCAGTTGCTTATTGTTCTCTATAAATAGCTAAAATGAAAGTAAAAGAGTGCTGGGTTGGGTCTTCAGGCTAGACTAAGCTCAGATGTGGGAATGTCTCAGCTCAGGCCACTAACCTCAAAGCTATCCAAAAGAAAACTGCTAACTCAGGGCAAGAAAAAGTCACCTCTGAGACCTGTGGTTACCAAAAGGATAGTCAATGTGGGGGAAAGGCAAAATCAAGTAAGTACAAAAATCCAGAGAGTATAATAAAAAGGAATTGTTGCATTTTGTAAATTGGTAACATCTTCTTCATGAGAAATCTTTATGATAATGGATTGTAAAAATAACTACTTTAAGGCCAGTATCCTTAATTTTAAATGCTACAGAAAGAAAAAGTATGTTTGGGTTAATGCAGACTCCACAGCTCACTATTAAAGAATTGTTGATGAGTATATGTGATCCAAATGCATAGGAGTTAATTCCAGAAAGAATGACCAGTCTAGTGGACTGGATAAATGCCATCGTAAGATCTGTTTTTCCTGAGAAGGGGACTGCCCAACTCTCCCTATAAAATGCCAAGTGCAACACCCAGGTGAAGGAGCTGATACGCTTCATATGCAAGCCATGTGGGACTGGCTTTATGATAGCTGGCATATTCACCCACTGAATATCCAGTTATGGTAAATGCTGCGATTAAGAGGGTTTGTTTTACATGGGCACTCAAGGTGACATTACTTCTGTAGCATCATACAACCGTTTGAGAAGTCTTATCATGAAGGACTTTGCTGTCCCTTATTAAGAATCTGAGTCTAACAGATTCTTAATAAAACATCAGGATATGGCTGGGCACAGTGGCTCACGCCTGTAATCCCATCACTTTGGGAGTCTGAGGTAGGCAGATCACCTGAGGTTAGGAGTTTGAGACCAACCTGGCCAACATGGTGAAACCCTGTCTCCCTGTCAAATAAAAAAAAAAAAATTAGCCAGGCGTGGTGGTGGGCACCTGTAATCCCAGCCACGCAGGAGGCTGAGGCAGGAGAATTGCCTGAACTCGGGAAGTGGAGGTTGCAGTGAGCCGAGGTCGTGGCATTGCACTCTAGCCTGAGTGACAAGAGTGAAACTCTGTCTCAAACAACAACAACAACAACAACAACAACAACAACAAGCAAGCAAACAAACAAAAAGCATTAGGATAAGAAGTAAATGCAGTAAATGGAACTTGGAACTAAAAGCCATACAAGAAATCAATGAAACCAAAAGTTAGTTTTTTCAAACGATAAATGAGATCAATAAACTGCCAGCTAGATTAATAAGAAAAAATAAAAGACAAGATTCAAATAAGAACCAACAGAAATGACAAAGATGACTTTACAACTGAGCCCACAGAATTGCAAAGATCCTCAGAGACAATTGTGAACACCTCCATGCACACAACTAGTAAACCAAGCAGAAATGAATAAGTTCTTAGACAATCTCTCAAGATTGAACCAGGAAGAAATGGATACCTGGAACAGACAAATATTGAGTTTAATTTTTGAGTCAGTAATTAAAAACCTACTAATCAAAAAAAAAAAAAAAAAGCCCCAGATCACGTGGATTCACAGCTTAATTCTACCAGACATATTGAGAGCTGGTACCAATTATACTAAAGCTTTTCCAAAAAATTGAAGAGAAGAGATTCCTCCCTAACTCATCTGTTAAGCCAGAATCACTGGAATACCAGAACCTGGCAAAGACACGCACACACACACACACACACACACACACACGAAAACTGCAGGCCAATATACTTGATGCACATAGATGCAAAATCCTCACCAAAATACTAGCAAACCAATACCAACAGCACATCGAAAAGTTAATTCACCATTGTCAAGTAGGCTTCATTCCAGAGATGCAAGATTGGTTCACCATACACAAATCAATAAATGTGATTTGTCACATCAACAGAATTAAAAGCAAAAACCATATAATCTTAACAGATGCAGAAAGAGCTTTTGATAAAACTCAACGTTCCTTCATGATAAAAACCTTTAAAGAACTAGACATCGAAGGAACGTATCTTGAAATAAGAATTAGCTGTGACAAACCCACAGCCATCATCATACTGAATGGGCAAAAACTGGAAGCATTCACCTTCAGTACTGGAGCAAGACAAGGATGTCCAATCACACCACTCCTATTCAACATAATGTTGAAAGAAATAGAAAGAGCTATCAACAAGTTACAGTAATAAAAAACAGAAAAAGTGGAAGTCAAATTCTCTCTCTTCATGAAAATTTGATTCAATACCTATAAAACCCTAAAGGCTCCACCAAAAGACTCCTGGAACTGATAAACCACTTCAGTACAGTTTCATGATACAAAATTAATGGATACAGATCAGTAGCATCTCTATTCATGAATCATATGCAAGGTGCCAAATCAAGAACACAATCGCATTTACAATAGCCACACGCACAAAAAAATAAAAACCTATAAATACATCTAACCAAGGAGATGAAAGATTTCTACAGGGAGAACTACAAAACGTTGTTGAAAGAAATCACAGAAGACACAAACAAATGGAAAACATTCCATGCTCATGGACTAGAAGAATCAATATCACTAAAATGGCTACACTGTCCAAAACAATGTTCAGATTCAATGCCACTCCTATGAATTTATCATCCTTTTACACAAGAGTGGAAAAGCTATTCTACAACTCATATGTAACCAAAAATTCACAATGGATTTGTACTTGTTATTTCTTCTGCTTGAAAATGTCTTTCTTCATGCTCACTCCCATTTTTAAATTATGTCTTTTCTAAAAGGTCACCTATACCAGAGAGGTTATTCTTGACTATCCTACTTGAGACTGCCTCTATATCCTAGTCCTGCTTTATACTTCTTCAGCACACTTATTATTACCTAAGTCATGTGTTATTTGTTTCCTTTTTGTCTGCATCTCCCAACTGCAATGTAAAAGCTCTGACAAAAGGGCTCTGTCTCTTTTTCTGTGACTGCAGCATCTAGAACAGTATCTGACAGCTGGTATCACTCAATAAATTTTTGTTCAATGGCTATATTGACAAACTAATAGAGATGGTTTGTGTTCTGAGTGCCTGCCTACTGCTGTGGAGCCACATAGGGGTTATCTTCTGGACTGCAGGGCCTGAGATAAGAAATGTGGGAATGTGCAAGGCTAAGAAATGTGCTGTGACAAAGGACACCAGAGACAAATCAAATGTTCGTATCAGTAGGTCTAGTAATCTGGATGTGATTGAGGACCATATGTTTGTAAGATAAAATGAATATAACATGCTAAATTAAAAATAATCATTTCAAAAGAGCTATGGTATAAAGTACTACAGTCAGTGCTACTCAAACTGGGAAAATGAAGTGAAGAAATAAATCTTTATATATATATAAATATAGAAAAGAGAAATAAAGAGCATACACATAATAACGTGCTTGAAATTTGTTGCTTTTGGAGAGGAATGAATTTCTATTACTCAGAAACAGCAGTGAAAATGGCTTAACAGTTTAAATTGCAAGTATCTAATCAAATGATAATTAGCAAGGTAAGTATCATGAAACACAGAATTCAGTAAATCATTGTCTTTCTTTTATTCTACATTGCCTTATGATAATTCTTCAAAAAGCAATGGTAGTTTGATGCAGTATGAGGAATAAGAATAAACCAGTAAAAAGTGAATTTGCCAGTCAAACCTGTGAAGAAAAAGAAAATAACACTTTATCTTCCAAACTGATACTCCTGTAAATACATTTATACTCTTCCTGGCAGAAAGTATGTATTTATAGATAGTTTTATTTACTATAATGCAGGGACCAAAATAATATTTGAGATAGAGTAGACAATTAAATGCTCATAAAGTGGGTATTGGGATAAGTAAAAATTATCATTGAGCATCTGCAACTTAAATTTAAATTTTTCTTAAGGTTTTCCACAATCATCTTATTTTATTCTCCCACCTAAATATAGCCTACACATTTCATCTGTCTCCCCCAAATGATATTTTAACTATATCCTCCCCTGATTAAATGTCATCAGCAATTATCTAACGTCTGGAGGATCAAGATCAGGCTTTTTCTAATATCACACAGAGCAGGAATTCAATAAGAATAAAATGTCCCAATACATTAAACAATATTTGAAATCTTTTGAACTATTTCAACTTTGAATTGTAGAAAAGTATTCTTTTATCTCCAAAATATTGCTTTATTTTGAAGTGTAATCTTTAGTATCTTATAGATTTTGGAACATTTTATGCTGTGAATATAGATAAAGAAAACTGACTTTATAAAAAGGAAATCATTACCATTTCCTATTTCCTTGAAAATTCCCATCTCCTTGTTGATGTTAGATTAGTAATTCCTATAGCAATTGCTCATTAGAGTTACTTAGGCATACAATGCAATTTTTTTATGAGTTCCCAGATGGTGGTTGTGCAGCTTCTCCAAAGATTACAGTTTAGGACAGAAAACTTCAAATAACATCCATGTACAGAGTTAGTGGCAGAGAAGCCCATGGTCGCAACCATACACCTTCCAGATCAAGGGTTTCTATGTAATATCTCTCAGTAGTCTTTCCAATTCTATAAAAACTTAAGTATTATTATAATATGTATTTGTCGGTTAGAAAACTGAGGTTTGGAGAAGACTAGGAATATCTCAAGGTCATGAAACTAGTTGTCAGGGTCAGGATACAAATGTTAGGGGTTCTCCTACCCAGAACTCAGCGTGTTAACACTAGTAAAGAGAAGCTTTCCCTCAGAGGCATTTTTATTTTATTTCATTTTATTTTTTATTTTACTTTAAGTAAAATATTTTTTACTTTATTTTACTTTAAGTAGAATACATGTGCAGAACATGCAGGTTTGTTACATACGTATATGTGTGCCATGGTGGTTTGCTGCACCTATTGATTAGTCCTTTAAGTTACCTTCCCTTACTCACTACCCTCCATCCCTGGTTTGTGTTGTCCCCTCCCCGTCTCCATGTGTTCTCACTGTTCAGCTCGCACTTATGAGTGAGACCATGTGCCGTTTCATTTCTGTTCCTGTGTGAGCTTGCTGAGAATAATGGCTTCCAGTTTCATCCATGTCCCTGCAAAGGACAGGATCTCATTCCTTTGTATGGCTGCATAGTATTCCATGGTGTATATGTACCACATTTTCTTTATCCAGTCTATCATTAATGGTCATTTGGGTTGGTTCCATGTATTTGCTATTGTAAATAGTGCTGCAATAAACATATGTAGGCATATGTCTTTATAGTAGAATGATTTATGTACCTTTGGGTATATACCCACTCATGGGATTGCTACATCAAATGGTATTTCTGGTTCTAGATCCTTGAGGAATCACCGTACTGTCTTCCACAATGGTTGAACTAATTTACATTCTCACACACAGTGTAAAAATGTTCTTGTCTCTCCACAGCCTCATCTGCATCTATTGCTTCTTGAGACTTTTTAATAATTACTATTCTGACTGGTGTGAGATGATATCTCATTGTGGTTTTGATTTGCATTTCTCTAGTCATCAGTGATGATAAGCTTTTTTTCATGTTTGTTGACTACATGAATGTCTTCTTCTGAGAACTGTCTGTTCAGGTCCTTCGCCCACTGTTAGATGGGGTTGTTTGTTTTTGTCTTGTAAATTTGTTTAAGTTCCTTGTAGATTCTGAATATTAGAGCTTGACAGATGAGTGGATTGCAAAAATTTTCTCCCATTCTCTAGGTTGCCTTTTCACTCTGATAATAGTTTCTTTTGTTGTGCAGAAGCTCCTTAGCTTAATTAGATCCCATTTGTCAATTTTGGCTTTTGTTGCAATTGCTTTTGGCATTTTTTACGTGACGTCTTTGCCAATGCCTATGTCCCGAATGGTATCACCTAAGTTTTCTTCTCAGGTTTTTATGGTTTGGAGTATTACATTTAAGTCTTTAATCCATCTTGAGTTAATTTTTGTATAAGGTGTAAGAAAGGGGTCCAGTTTCGGTTTTCTGCATATATCTACCCAGTTTTCTCAGCATCATTTATTGAACAGGAGATCCTTTCCTGATTACTTGTTTTTGTCAGGTTTGTTGAATATCAGATGGCAAGCAGAGACCCAAATCATGAATGAACTCCCATTCACAATTGCTACCAAGATAATAAAATACCTAGAAATACAGGTAATAAAGGATGTGAAGGACCTCTTTAAGGAGAACTACAAACCGCTGCTCAAGGAAATAAGAAAGGACACAAACAAATGGAAAAATATTCCATTCTCATGGATAAGAAGAATCATTATCATGAAAACAGCCATACTGACCAAAGTAATTTATAGATTCAATGCTATTCCCATCAAATGACCATTGACATTTTTCACAGACTTAGAAATAACTACTTTAAATTTCATATGGATCCAAAGAAGAGCTCATATACCCAAGACAATGGTAAGCAAAAGAACAAAGCTCAAGCCATCACGCTATCTGACTTCAAACTATACTACAAGGCTACAGTTACCAAAACAACATGGTACTGGTACCAAAGCAGAC
Organism: Macaca nemestrina; assembly: GCF_043159975.1. NCBI lineage: Eukaryota > Metazoa > Chordata > Mammalia > Primates > Cercopithecidae > Macaca > Macaca nemestrina. The sequence goes on along the minus strand of NC_092127.1, from coordinate 132,719,652 downwards.
ATATAGACCAATGGAACAGAACAGAGACCTCAGAAATAACACCACACATCTACAGCTTCAGAAGCATTTATATAAATCAATACACTTGAAGGAGCTAACCCATGCTATGTTTCTTAAACTGGAAGGGTTGTTGGCTTAATGGCTTTTTTTTTGGTTTTTTCTTGTTTTAACTGTCAGTGTTGATACTTCTAGAAAGAAAAGTAACTAGAGTCAGCTTACCTTTATAATCATGCCCCAAGATTACTGAGGATATCAATTGTAATACAGATAATTTGATCTGTAGCCTCCATATGATGGAAATTCTCAATGTGAATGATGCTTTTCCTGTATACACACAAAAGGAGATAGAGACAATGACAGTACAAGTGTTTCTCAAAAACTGTCATTAAAAGCTTAGATTGTTAAAGTTGTTAAGACCTTTTATTTTATCTACATAAATATTTTCAAACTTTTACATTTTTCTTTTTTGTCAGAAAAATGTTTAAAAGTAGGTAAAAATGATGAAGTATTTACTGTTTGTTGATATTTTTGTGACAGTAGTACAGGTGGAAACACTGATTATAGGTAACCTCTCTAACCAGGGTTTAAATCTTCTTTAAAATATCACCTCTGAGCTACTATTTTGCTAACTATTGAGTATTATGGAAAGGATTAAGTTACTGTTTCCAACTTAAGTGGTGCTTCTAAATCTCATTCTTTTAGTGATCTTACTTTGTTTTACAATGCCTACATTCTTTCATACCCAGTGCTGTTAACACAAACAGTCCTCATCCCTTTTTATGCATCTTTTTACTTGGTGCATTTCTAACGTGCATACTTGCTATGTCAGTAAGGAGAACTTTTGAACCCAGATTCGTATTGATATTATAGGTCAAAATAATATGAGACTTTATATACATACAGTGAGAAAAATGTTAGAGAAAAATGTTAGAGAAATACAACTTTCTGTCTAATTTAGCACAGTTTAATTTAAAGACTGTATCATCCTCAAAAATTAAGAAGGTAGAAACTTACCACATTACATGAGTAGCCTCTATGCTTCATTAAGCATATATTATACTTAATAGAATTAGGATTTCAACTATTCTTTAGGTCAGTGTGATTATTTACAGGACAAAGATAAGTTCTCAGAGAATAATTGACTTATTTCAGGTGGAACTGAGTTTCCATTGAAATACTGTTAGGACACAAGATATTTGTGACTTTTTGCCTTTGCATCATAAATAAATGAAATCAATGTGCACTTTAGCAATTAATGATTTACATATATTTGAGAGACAACTATTGATTCTTCTAGGAGAATATATAGAGAAGAAAACTTATTCAGAGTGCACATTATCAGAACACCACTTACATGGAATTTTCTTCTGTGCCCATGATGTTTCTGTGAAATGAAAAGAAAAGGTTAAAAATTGAATATAGGATCAGTTATCAAGTTTTCCAGTAAATGAAAAGTCTTACCCCTTTATGTGAATCAGCTCTCTTGGAAAAAAAAGAAAACGAGAAAATAATTAATATTTTAATTTTATAATTCAAGAGTAAGTATAAATATTGACTTAGTCACAATTATGATTAAACAGAATGGAGGCATTCTTTGGTTGATGACCCACTAAATTAGTTATTTTAGCTTTATGACATCTTTAAAATGAGTGAAGGGTAAACTCTATAATTATTGTGCTATATTCAAATATTAACTCATTTTGGTTGATATGTCTTTTTTATGTAAGGCAGGAAAAGTCTATCACTGATGAATAAGAGAGTGGAAACTGACAAATGAAACACTTTTATATGAATATGTTCTATGTAGCTCAAAAGCTACCAACATACGAATATTTTATTTGCTAATAGAGATAAGCATTATACTTTTCTCTGTTCTTCTTATATGTTTATTTTTCCACTTCTATCCTTTTATAATAAAATAATGTGATAAACTGTGATATCATAACCAATTCAGTTTTCAAAACATTCATTAGAATTTAGTGGATAGTTTGGAGTATTATTATTCTTTTGCGACCAATTTTCTATTAACTTCATAGAAAGAGGAGGAGGAGGAGGAAGAGAATGTGGAAGTAGAGAAGCAGAAAGAGTTCCAGAGAGGTCAAATGCTTTTCCTACTAATACACAGTAGTAAATGGCAGTACGATCTAGGAACCCATGACACTTAATAAATAACAGAGATTTGTTTTATGGTTGAAAATAGCAGCTTTATTTTAAGAAGAATTAAACAATTCTATGCTAACTTTAACAATTAGGTTGTGCAAGAAATGACTTGAAAATTCATATTTTGACACCCTGTAATACATGGGTTCCATTTAAGTGCACCTTGTTCTTTCCTCAGATCTCTAACTTTAGATGGCCTAGAGCTTTTCATATTTAAAGATACTTTCACAGTTCTCAATCCCACATATTTAAAAAGCTTGCTAAATTTTCTTTTACTTTTACGTTAAAGTAATTGTGCTTGAGTGTTTGCAGGTATGAATGAATATCTATTCCAAGTCCTTAAAAAACTTATATAAGTTAATTCAAAGAAACTCTTTATATGGAAATATTAAAGCTTATAGAGCTGTTTGTTGTTGTTGTTGTTGTTTGTTTGTTTGTTTGTTTTGAGACAGAGTCTCGCTCTGTCGCCCAGGTTGGAGTGCAGTGACCCGATCTCAGCTCACTGCAAGCTCCGCCTCCCGGGTTTACGCCATTCTCCTGCCTCAGCCTCCCGAGGAGCTGGGACTACAGGCACCCGCCACCTCACCCGGCTAGTTTTTTGTATTTTTTAGTAGAAACGGGGTTTCACTGTGTAGGCCAGAATGGTCTCGATCTCCTGACCTCGTGATCCGCCTGTCTCGGCCTCCCAAAGTGCTGGGATTACAGGCTTGAGCCACCATGCCCAGCCTATAGAGCTGTTTTGAGGTCAACATGAATATATGCAGAACACAAGGAATAAGAGACACTTGGGATTAGTACTGAGAATGAATGTATTCTTTAAAATTTCCAGATATACTTACAGTCATGGAAACCATGAGAGCCAAGATTAAAGCAAAGACAAGAAACTTCATAGTTGGCTGAGTCCTATAAAATCATACAAGAAAAATCAGTAATCATATTCTTTCTTGCATTCATTCATCAGACTTCTATTGATGACACTATGCTTCAAAGCACTGGGAGACATGCTCTGTTTTCCAGGCTGGAGTGCAGGGGCATGAACACAGATCACTGAAGCCTGGACCACTTGGGCTCAAACCATCCTCCCATCTTAGCCTCCCTAGTTCCACTTGTAGCTGGAACTACAAATGTATGGCAACATGCCCAGTGAATTTTTTCTTTTTTAGGTAGAGAATGTTTTTAGTCTCACTATCTTGCCCAGGCTGTTCTGAAACTCCTGGGCTCTAGGAATCTTCCTGCCTTGTCCTTTCAAAATGCTTGGATTACAGGTGTGAGCCCCAGGCATGGTCTCCTGAATTGATAAGTAAATGTGAGTGCTCTGATTTGGAAATATTAATATGCTAATGAAACACACAAATGAACATCTTAAACCAAGAGGATGGGAGTAAGAAGGTAACGAAGAAAGGCAAACTTTAGTTGGATAATATGGAATGAGTAAAGTGAGGTGTTGGGAGCCTATAAAGAAATAAAATGGACAGGAAAGCATGTTAAAAAAAGAAAACAGTTCAGCATGTAGGGAGGACAAAACTGGAGGAAAGATGATCACTTAGGTTCTTGTGTCATTACAGGGGACTAATATAATGACATTAAGAATGGTAATTAAGGTACAGTGTAAAGAGATATTTGGAAAGTAGAATGACAAGCAGTGGGGACTTGCTTTATAATAAAGTCAGTGAATATGAGCCAGATTTCTATTAGAGAATAGCACAGATGGTATAACCCTGAAATTAGAACATTAATGATATTGATTAGAGAAAAATGAAATGAAGAGAATTGACAGGGAATATGTTTGTAGCAACTTTGAGAAGTTGAACTGGTGAAGATTATTTAACATTTCAAATAATATTATTCAACAAAGTTAGCCTCATCTGGGACTCTGATATTCTTTCCATATACGTAATTTTATAATTATGTATATGGAAGTGAATCCAATTACTTTGCGGATGTCAAAAAGTATAGCAGATTACTTATTTCTAAATTATAAATAGGTAAACAAAAGCATTTCCATTGGAAAATACAATTACCACAAGACTTAGAATTACATGGCATTTTTACCTGTTAATTGCAGCTATAAAGTAATTCATTAATAGGTAATTTAAATATTTTTTTCTAATCTCTCTTACCTGTCACTCGTGATAGAACATTACAGTAACATTTTTCATCTAATTATAATAAAATGTCCTACTCTTAAAGAGCCCTACATCTCCATCATGGAAAGCAGAACCCATGATTTATGGCATTTACCATATTATTTATTCATTCATTTTGCTTCACTCATTTAGATGGAAACTTCTACTATAGCACTAACTATAAAAATTATGTATTTCTTGAAGTTTTTCTATTACCTAATATATAAATCCTACTACAACTCTTTTTATGAAACAAAAGGCATGAGAATTTTACTATTGTTTATGATTGTCAATTCTGTTGCAAGTACAAAATAAAAAGAAAAGTTCTAGGAAATTGGTCTTCTTTTACTAACACATAAATTAATAGATGAATGAACATCGATAATCAATATATAATTAATGGTTTTGAAAAATATATTTCCCAAGTAACACAATAATACAATAATAAAAATCTGGAACGGTAAACTCTTTCTTTTCTGCCATAACACAAATGAATGAAAATGAGTTAAATAAATTAGTAAGATTGAGATGACTAACTCTTATACAGTATATGCTTTGCATTATAACAGAACTGTTTTAAATGATGGAAAGGTCAATAAAAAAGTAATAACATAGTTTCCTATTAAGAAGAAAGTAAATTTTTAAAAATAAATTTTTATGATAATACATTTGCCAAGAGAGAATTTATCAGTATCTTCTTGTAAAATTTGAAATTCTACTTTAAGTTAAATGTAGAATTAATAATTAAGAAAGTAGATACCAGGTATCTAGGCAAGGAAATAAAAAGAGTCCATTGAGGTCCCACCATCAGAGAAGATGTCATACATTGCCATATTCCATATTAGTTATTTTGCATGATGATTGCTGGTATTAATTCATAGGAATTGAGACCTGGAAGTCATCTTCAGATCCCAATAAATTGTCATTATTTCTTTATAATAAGTTATCAATAGATAATATACATTTTTCATAAGTGAGTTACAATTGATTTTAGCAAACAAAAGCTTATGCTAAGACATTCTATTGGATTGTACTTGAACATATTACCTTTTACTCAAGAGGAGAGTCAAGAAGTCAGTGAAGCCTCAATAGATGTCCTTTCCTAGATGGCTGATGTATTCAAACACGTTGAAATTTCCCTTTTGTTTTTCTAAATAACATGAATTATGAGATCATACGATCGAGATGGAAAGTAATGCCCAAAATCTGTCTCTACAAATTCTAAAAATAAACTTAACCAGGGGATTTTTACAATAGACCATTGTGAAGACAAAGCAACCAGAAAGCAAATGGACCCATCACATGCTAATCCCAGTGTTAGTCTAGCCATGAGTGAGTCAGACAATGGAAAAGCATGCTGAGGAAACCAGGCATGGAAATGATTGCAGTGATAAAGATGTTTCCGTAGAATACCATCTACTACTTTTCAACAAATATATGTCCAAGATGGAACAACACTATGTCAAAATAATACTTACCATGTTATCAAAATTTTACACATTATCTAGTAAATAGTGATAATTGGCATAATAAAATTGGAGTCATTCTATACTTCAGAAGTTTTTCTACAAATCATTATTTATCTTGTATTTCTACCTTTATATTGACTTTGAATATTTTAAGTAATAAAGTGACTGTAGACATTTGGCAAAATTCAATCATCTTTTGGATACCATATGATTAAAAGATTCTCATATTTATTGTCAATAGATTCTAGGTCATATATCTCTCACATAAAACTGATTTCTTATGTTTAGAAATTTGAATTTACTTTCCTGGAGTTTTCAGGAGTTCATATGTCTTTATAGAGGCCATTTGTTGAAATAACTACATTAGATAGAAAGAGAAAAACAGAATTTTAATTTAATTAATAGGCAAACATATACAAACATTCACCTACTCACTACTGGTTGGATAATTTGATGTGCTAAGAACTGAGTATTCAAAACTTATTTCTAAAGTTCAGTTAAGTTATACAGCCCAGTCCATTGTTCCTCAGAGGGTGCCACATGTGACCATCATTGTGTACTTTAAAGAGAGAAAAACTACATAACAGATTTATAAATGCATTGTCTTTAGCTTGATCCCACTAATAGAAATTATGTTTTTAATTTCTGTCTGATTCAGAGAAGGAAACAACACCCACCAGGTCCTGGTGGTGGGGGAGGGAGGGACAGCATCAGGGCAAAGAGCTAATGCATGTGGGGCTTAAAACCTAGATGATGGGTTAATAGGTGCAGCAAACCACCGTGGCACATGTTTACCAATGCAACAAATCTGCATGTTCTGCATGTGTATTCCAGAACTTAAAGTAAAGTAATAAAATAAAATAAAATAAAATGAATTTATGTGTGAGTTTTGAAAGCAAATATTTATTAGATAAATCTATGCTAATTTGAACAGTCCTATTGGAAATTATGGTGTTCGATAGGTAATATACAAAAATGTAAATTATTTATTTAGGCAAATGTGTAATTCAAGTAAATTAGATTTAAATTATTATTGTTCTTTTGGCGCGGAATTTCTAAGCATCATAGATACAAGGTCTCTTCTACGCACAAAACAAATCCATTCTCTGTACATTCTCAATGAAAAAGAATTACATAGGATTCAGTGAGTATTTTTTTTTTAATAGGTTCATGGGCTGCATTCATCACCCAGGCTGGAGTGCAGTGGCGCAATCATAGTAACTGCAGTCTGGAACTACAGGGCTCAAGCAAACCTCCCCTCATACTCCTAAGTAGCTAGAGATACAGGTATGCATGACTGCCGCTGCCTAATTTTTTAATTTTATTTTTTATAGAGATGGGGTTTCACAATTTTGTCAACACAGTTCTTGAACTTTTGATCTCAAGTGATCCTAATGCCTAGGCCTTCCAGAGTGCTGGGATTATAGGCATGAGCCACTGCACCATCTCATGGGTCAGTAACTACTGAACTATGTCTGATTTAAAACATGTACCCTGGCTTAATTAATTGCAAATTGTCAAGTGATTTCCTCCTTTCTTCTTTTCTCTTCTGCCTCCTCTCATTTCTTCCCTGTGGTTTTCTTCCCTAGTTTGTTTTTCTAACAATATTAGGTACAGTTCCAGTGGATCTAAGATATTCATGTTCTTGTGCACAAAAAGCAAACTAATAGTCCAAAAGCACTACCAAACAGCAAACTAACAGGTCAGATATAATGGCAGATGTCAGTATACTCATTTAAAAACTACAATTAAACCTAAGGCATATGCATTTTATGTTGGAACACCAAAATGCAGGCATTATTTCACCCACGATTTCCTGCTTCTCCAAGTTAGGAAGTGCGGGGATTATGTATGACAGGTGAAACAAGCACGGTGGACTACAAATACAGTAATGACCTTCTCATGCTAGTTATGGTCTCACCCTCCAGGAACAGTAGGCCATTTTAGAAGACTGATGGACCAGAACATGGCTTCATATTTTATAATTAAGTAAAACAGGTATCTTGTCTTCTATAAGCAAACACCATGTTCTTTGAAAAGGCCATGCCTTTCAATTACAAGTGAGGTATCAACAACAAGCTACTGACTTGTCACAGTTGTGTCAATACACTTGTTGCTTATGGATGCTACCCATGAATGGGTATTTACAGTGATATTTATGCTGGGTTTTTATCCTCCTTCTACACCTTCCTCTGCTTCTCCTCCTCCTCCTCTTTTTCCTCTTCTTCTCTGTTCTCCTCTTCCTCCATTTTCTGCTTCTCCTCCTCCTCTTCCTTATTCTCCAAATCTCCCGTGATGAAAATATGGAACAGTTTGCTACCCAAATCTATGGTGCTTATTTAACAACAACAAAAAAAACACTTATGTTGTATCCCTGTTTGAATTACTAAAATGAAAAATACTGCTGTTGACCTATATGGAACAACATGTGACTGTCTAGTAAATAAGACAGGATCTCCTTTATTCTGGAGATACCATGTGACTAGCTTTTCTCCTATTCTTAAGGAGTTTTTCATGTAATTTGAGAGTCAGACAAGAATAAAGACTCAGAGAAATTCAAGAGAGAACTAATTACATGAGACTAAAAGTGGGAGATGAAGAGAAAGTCACACTGGAGCTGCAGACTGGGGACTTAGAAGCCTATTGACTGTAATCAAGACTGTGAAATTAGAAGAGATTATACAGAAAAGGCGCATAGAATCAGAAGAAAATAGGCTGAAGAGAGATATCCTGGTTAGCACTGATGTAACATGTGGAAGAAAATAGAAAGCTCGTGAAAATATTCATGATAGAAAAGACAGAGAAGAGACGCATTTCTAAGCAGTTTGTATAGTGCAGAAGCCAAGAAGTTGAAACATTATGAAGGAAATATTCATTTCCATATTTCCATAAACAAATGTTGCTGTGAACTTGGCAGTTGCTTAATCTCTCTAACTAAATTTTTCTTATATTTAAGGTATTACAATAAGAGTTAAAATTTAACTAAATGAGAATATACAAAAATACATTGTAAATAAAAATGCCCCAAATGCAAACATTAGGTTATATCATTATACTTCTAACCATAAAAACCTTCATTGGAAAGAATATATTAATTTTAAAAATTCTTTAAGAATAGAGAGGAAGCGTAAAACAGATAATGGTAAGAAAATATTTTTGAAATACCTGATAATCAATGATTGATCTGGGAAATTGTGAGAAATTTATATTATATGGCCTAAGTAAATCGAAGAGCAATTACTGAAAGAATCACTAGTATACTACCAACAAGGAGATATAAAAATGTCATCAATTTCTTTTTTAGAATATCAGTTTTATCTAACTATACACAACATTAAATGTTCTGAAATCTGTGTAATATTAAATATTTATCTACAAAATAAAGCAAATTTTGGGAGATTAAAGATAACTTCTACATTCATCAAAGTTGAAATATTTCATGGAATTTTAAATATTTCTCAGGGCATTGTGAGATTTTATTCTAATTGAATATCCTGTTGACATTAATGATATGGGAAACAGCCTGAACTTGATCCTCTAGGCATTCGATAGGCTTGTACATCTTCTCCAAAGATTGTATTTTAGGAGGTATAGTTTTGAACAACATTCTGAAACAGAGTTAGTGGCAGGGAAATCTGCAGTCATAACTGTACACCTTTCTAATCAAGGGATTTTACGTAAAATATTTGTTAATAGTCTTCCCAATTCTACAATGAGGTTAAGTATTATTATAATACGTATTTTGTTGATAAGAAAACTGATGTTTAGAGAAGATTAAGAAACTACTAGTTTCAAGGTTGATATGATTTGGCTGTGTCCCCACTGGAATCTCACCTTGAATTGTAATAAACCCCATGTGTCAAAGGTGGGCCAGGTGGAGATAATTGAGTGGTGGGAGCATTTTCCTCCATACTCTTCTTGTGGTAGTGAATAAGTCTCAGGAGATCTGATGGTTCTATAAATGGGAGTCCTCATGCACATGCCCTTTTGTCCGTGGCCATGTAAGAAGTTCCTTTGCCCTTCCTTCGTCTCCTGTCATGATTGTGAGGCCTCCCCAGACACGTGAAACTGTGAGTCCATTAACCCTCTTTCCTTTACAAAATACCCAGTTTCGCGTATGTCTTATCAGCAGCATGAGAATGGACTAATACAGTAAAGAAACTAGTAATTGTCAGGAACATGATACAAACTCAGGTTTCCACCCCTCCAGAGTCCAGCCTGTTAACCACGACAGGACAGAAACTTTCTCTCAGAGTTATTTGTATAAATAAATACATTTCAAGAAGGTAAATCATCCCACATCTCTTCCTGGGCCTATTGTTTGTTTGATGTCTTGTGTTTGATTTCCTCTTTTAACTATGAACATGGATATTTTTGGAAAGTAAAATATATCACTAGACCTAGTCTACTTTTATACTTATGCCCTTTGGTTACTGAGGAATACTGTAAGGCTATGGATAGGGATATAGGTAATACGCTGGATATGCTGGATATGGCCAATAGTCTGGAAATGGTTGATATTGGTTAGACCTTTCCTGCATACAGACAAAAGAACTAGAGAAAGCTGTGGACCATTGGGACAGTGACAGTGCAAGTGTTTCACAATAATGTGTTTAAAAGCGTAGTTTGTTATATCAACTGCAACTCGTATACCAACTGCAGTATCATTTTTAAACTACTAGTTAGATTTACCATTTTTATAAAACATATATGTAAAAATAGGTAAAAATCATAAAGCATTTACATTTTTACTCTTTGTTGACAGTTTTTGTTTTGTAGTACACATGTGAACACTGATTATAGGCAACCACTCCAAATGAGGATTGAACCTTTTTTTTTTTTTATATATAACACTACCTTTAAGCTACTACTTTGCCCATCATTGAGTATTACGGGGAAGAAAAATCTAATACTTCCAACTTAAGTGGAGTTTTTCCATGTTACTACTACACTCTTTAACTCTGCCTTCTCTTAACCCAAATAACTATCCTCCCCCGATGTTTATGTTTTTATTTGGTGCCATTTTATCAATGTGTTTATTATATTACTAAGAAGAATTTTTTAAACTCCATCACTTTACGATGAGAGATCAAACAATAATGACATATCAAAGATACACATTAAGAAATATATTAAAGAAATACTATATTCTGTTTTATTTAGAATAGCCAGTTTAATTGAAGACTTTATCACCATCAACAAATCAAAAGATGGGAACTTCCCATATTACCTGTGTGATTGCCAGCACATGTAATATGGCAGTATAAGCATACATTATAATTGGTAGAACTGGCTTTTAACTATTATTTATGTCAACATAATTATTTACCAAATTTATTTTAGTTCTCAGAGAATAATTGACTTCTTTAAATTGGCATTATGAATTTCCACCTAAATTCTCTAAGACATTTGGGATTTCTGCCAGTGTATCATGAATAAATGAAATTAGTATACACTTTAGCTGTTCATAATATACATATATTTCAAAAATTATCACAGATTATACCAGGAGATTAAATAATCAGAAAAGAACACTTATTTGGACTGAACAACATTATCAAGAGAATCCTTGAAAGGAATTTTCTTTTATACCCATGATATTTCTATGAAAATAAAGACAAGATTAAGAATTCAATATGTGTTTGATTATTAAGTTTTCCTGTGAATGGAGGTAACGTATTTCTTCAGATACATTAGCTCTCTTGGAAAAATGAAAAATGAGAGAATAGTGAGTATCTTAATTTTATAATTAAAGATTGAATATAAGAGTTTTCTCACTTCTATCCTTTTGTACAAAAACAATATTATAAATTCTGATCTCATACGTAGGTTGTTTTTTGAAACATCCCTTAGAACTTAGTGGACAAGTCCCGCTCCCCTCCTCGCCGCTTAGGCCCCGCGGCCTCCAAGCTGTAGCTATGACTGCGCGCGGGACTCCTAGCCGCTTCTTGGCCAGTGTTCTGCACAACTGACTGGGTTGCTACGTGCAGCAGCTGCAGCGTCTGAGCTTCAGCGTCAGCCGTGACGGCGCCTAGTCTCGCGGCGCCAGGGAGTTCGGGGAGCGGGAGGTGATCGACTTCGCCCGACGGAACCCAGGGGGTCGTAATATATGTGAATTCGCATCCGTGCTGCGTGCCCAGAGTAGTGACCGAATACCTTAACGGGGTATGCGCGAGGAGAGCATCCACTGCAAGTCGGTCGAGGAGATCTCGACGCTGGTGCAGAAGCTGGCCAACCAGTCGGGTTTGGACGTGATCCGCATCCGCAAGCCCTTCCACACCGACTATCCTAGCATCCAAGGCCAGTGGCACCCCTTCACCAACAAGCCGACCACTTTCCGCGGGCTATGCCCCCGAGAGGTTCAGGATCCTGCCCCAGCCCAGGTGCAAGCACAGTGAAGAGTTGCTCCACCAACTCCAACCCCAGGCTTTGGACTGTTTCTCCAGTAAAGGTGGTTCTTCCCCTTTGGGATTCCAAGCCCAGGTGAATGGAACCCATCAATGGGCAAGTCGACAGAGGTTCTGCTTGGGATAAAGAAGAGCTGCCTGTTTCTTTCCAGTGCCTGCTTCTAGGGGCAGTGTGACCTTGTGAACCCCTAATTTTTATCAGTTAGCATCCCTAAAACCTGAGATGAGGAAGACTTAAAGGGTTTTACAGGGCCCTTGTTTTTTAAATCCAAATTGATAATAATGATCTCAAAACACAATGAGAGGTCTGAAGGCTGGCTTCTGAAGAATCCCTAATGTCTTATTGGTACAACCGCTGAGCTATGGAGAGCTCTGCTGTGATGGGCTAGGCACTTTATGTGAATGTGTGTGTGTACAGATTTATAAAACTGAGGTTAATAAACTTATCCAAAGTCACATTTCAGGTCTGTCTTCAAAATGTGTGCATATGTTCAGCACAAGCCTCAGTTTTCATTATTTTAAAACTAGACGCAGAACATATAACAACCGTCAGGTGATTAGTATTAAAGGCCAAGTGATTAATCTAGGCCTGACCCCTGAAAGGGAGAGGGGAGTTATTCCCTGGCTAACAAGCTTTCTGTGGTCTTAGCTATATATCTCCTTCCCCCCACGTCCCTCTTTGTGCAGAAATAAAATCCATGTCCCTTAAGCCAGCTGGTGGGGGATGCTGAGAACCTTGGGGAAGGGCAGGAAGGCTGATTAATATTTTCTAGTCTTAGTTTAAAAAGGGGGGATGGTGGGGAAATGAGAGCCAGAAAATAAAAATCTAGAAATCCTCGTAAGAAAAAACAAACCAACAAACAAAAAAACTTAGTGGACAAATAGAAGTGTCTACCTGTCTGTATAAATCCAGTGTATAATATATCTTACATGTATTTGATTGATGCCTCATGTCTCCCTAAAAGGTATAAAACTAAGCTGTACCCTAGACATTTTTGGGGACATGTTCTCAGGGTCTCGTATGGTCTGTGCCAAAGGCCATTGGTCACTCACTTTTGACTCAGAATAAATCTCTTCAAATATTTTACAGAGTTTGATTCTTTTTGTGAACAATAATTTGTTGCCTGAACATGTGGGGCCTCAGAGAAGACTCAGGACTCTGAATAAGCTTCCCAAACTTAGAGCCAGGGTACAAGTAGGGGCCCGTGGAAAGCCTCCCTGACTCTGAGCTTCTCCTCTAGTGAAACTGGCAAGTCCTCCTGAGCCCTGAACTTCCCTTTGGTTGCGGGTTCTTGATTTATGCTGAGCTGCTTTTTTTTTTTTTTCCTCCTAGGAAGTTGTTTAGGATCCTAATTCTATTTGAGAGGTGCATTAAAACGGATCTTTTCCATTGCCTATTTCTAAAGACAAGGAGAATGGCCCCTTTTTGGGCAACCTGTTTGGTTTCTAGTTCTGAGAGGCATATTCTAAAGGGACTTCTCCATTGCTTTTTCTCCCTAAATTAAGCACAATTGGCTTGTCTGCACATTTGTATGAAGAACTGAATTGTTGTTTCCGTAGATAAATGAGAGACTAAGTTTTCTCACTCTGAAGAGAAAGGACATTTTGCCTCTCCCAGGCAAACGGTGCTGCTGGGTAACCAGAAGCCAGGTGAAAATGTCTGGGGGCTTGACCCCCTGCGATGTACAGCAGCCCTACAGGGAACCCCCAACAAAAGTAGTTATTAAGTAAATGCATGTGGGAGCTGGTTACTCTATCTTTTGAGCCTTCTTGGAGGTGCCAGACCTCTGAAGGGAGAAACCAAGGCATGTAAGAGGGCGGAAATGACTCAGGGATGAAACACTGTGGAGACGCACCCACTACCAGGATGCTTCAATCCACTATACTAAACTTGTCATATAATTTATAATCTGAGGTTATATTAAATAATAGATATTAATTAAATGTCTGAGTAGTTTCCAATTTAAAAAATACAGAGAAACATGTTAAAAAGTATTTTTTTAATTAAAAGGTAAATGTTTTCCATCTAATTCAAAGATTATTTAGAGGTATATAAAATGAAGTAAAAGGAAACAGAAAATAAGAAAAATGTAAGGGAAGTTATAGATATAAAAAGGTACCGTTGGTAAACAAAAAGGATAATAGAAATTTAATTTTATATGAGAAAGAATCTTATATTGTGATTTTTTTCATCTAAAATAATATGACTGCTTGTTCAAGAAACGTTTCTTTTTCTAATTATTCAGATTGATATCTCTGAAGTTTGGTGTGTTCCTCTTTTGAAAAGGCCAGAGATTGTAATTCTCTCCTTCACCTTTTGTTGGCTCCTGTAACGTTTATTAAGGTTCTAAAGTAAGGGAGCAAGTTTTTTCAAAACAGCCAAATGAAAAATCTTCTGGACCTGCCTTTTTATGTCTGTTATATTTATATAATTGTATGTGTCACATGGAAGTGGTATTTCACTACCAAGTTATTTGAAAGATCTCTAATCTATTGGCTTAAAGAAAAGTCAGTGCTTATCAGACTAATAGAGGCTAACTCAGATGCCTTTATGTCACATGAATTTGGTAATCTTTGGGAAGATTACTTTGGTGGTGGGCTGGCTTCCAAGATGGCCAAATAAGAACAGCTCCAGTCTGCAGCTCCCAGGGAGATGGATGCAGAAGACTGGTAATTTCTACATTTTGAACTGAGGTACCTGGGTCATCTCACTGGGACTGGTTGGACAGTGGGTGCAGCCCATGGAGGATGAACCGAAGCAGCACGTGGCATTGCCTCACCCAGGAAGCATATGGGGTCAGGGGCTTTCCCCTTCCTAGCCAAGGGAAGCCGTGACATACCGTACCTGGAGAAATGATACACTCCTGAACAAATACTGTGCTTTCCCATAGTCTTAGCAAACAGCAGACCAGGAGATACCCTCATGTGCCTGGCTCGGTGGGTCCCACACCCACGGAGCCTTGCTCACTGCTAGTGCAGCAGTCTGAGTTCTACCTGCGAGGCTGCAGCCTGGCTGGAGGAGGGGTGTCTGCCATTGCTGAGGCTTGAGTAACTCAGGCTTAAGTAGCTCACAGTATAAACAAAGAGGCCAAGAAGCATGAACTGGGTGGAGCCCACCATAGCTCAGCAAGGCCTACTGCCTCTATAGATTCCACCTCAGGGGACAGGGCATATTAGAACAAAAGGTAGCAGACAGCTTCTGCAGACTTAAACTTCCCTGTGTGACAGATCTGAAGAGAGCAGCGGTTCTTTGAGCACTGTGTTCGAGCTCTGAGAATGAACAGACTGCCTCCTCAAGCAGGTCCCTGACTCCTGTGTAGCCTGACTGGGTAACACCTCCCAATAGGGGCAGACAGACACCTCAAACAGGTGGGTGCCCCTCTTGGACGATGCTTCTAGAGGAAGGATCAGGCAGCAATATTTGCTGTTCTGCAGCCTCCGCTGGTGATACCCAGGGAAACAGTGTCTGGAATGACCTCCAGCAAACTCCAACAGACCTGCAGCTGAGAGGTCTGTTAGAAGGAAAACTAACAAACAGAAAGGAATACCATCAACATCAACAAAAAGGACATCCACACCAAAACCCCATCTGTAGGTCATTAACATCAAAGACTAAAGGTAGATAAAACCACAAAGATGGGGAGAAACCAGAGCAGAAAAGCTGAAAATTCCAAAAAACAGAGCACCTCTTCTCCTCCAAATGAATCGTAGCTCCTTGCCAGCAAGGGAACAAAACTGGATGGAGAATGAGCTTGACGAGTTGACAAGTAGTCTTCAGAAGGTTGGTAATAACAAACTTCTCGAAGCAAAAGGTTCATGTTCTAACTCATTGCAAGGAAGCTAAAAACCTTGAAAAAAAGATTAGACAAATGGCTAACTAGAATAAACAGTGTAGAGGAGACCTTAAATTACCAGATGGAGCTGAAAACCATGGCACAAGAACTTCGTGACACTTGCACAAGCTTCAATAGCCAATTTGATCAAGTGGAAGAAAGGATATTAGTGATTGAAGATTGAATTAATGAAATAAAGTGAGAAGACAAGATTAGAGAAAAAAGAGTGAAAAGAAATGAACAAAGCCTCCAAGAAATTTGAGACTATGTGAAAAGACCAAATATACCTTTGATTGGTGTGCCAGAAAGTGACAGGGAGAATGGAACCAAGTTAGAAAACACTCTTCAGGATATTATCCAGGAGAACTTCCCTAACCTAGCAAGGCAGGCCAACATTCAAATTCAGGAAATACAGAGAACACCACAAAGATAAATTAGTAATTAATAAGTTAGTTTGACCATTGTGGAAAACAGTGTGGCAATTCCTCAAGGATCAACAGTCCCATCTGACCCAGCAATCCCATTACTGGGCATATACCCAAAGGATTATCAATCATTCTACTATATAGACATGTGCACATGTATGTTTACTACAGCACCATTCACAATAGCAAAGACTTGGAACCAACCCATATGCCCATCAATGATAGACTGGATAAAGAAAATGTGACAGATATACACCATGGAATACTATGCAGCCATGAAAAAGGATGAGTTCATGTCCATTGCAGGGACATGGATGAAGCTGGAAACCATCATTCTCAGCAAACTAACAGAGGAACAGAAAACCAAGCACTGCATGTTCTCACTCATAAGTGGGAGTTGAACATTGAGAACACACGGACACAGCAGGGGGAACATCACACATCGGGGCCTGTTGTGGGGTGGGGGCTAAGGGGAGGAATAGCATTAGGAGAAATGCCTAATGTAGATGATGGGTTGATGCGTGCAGCAAACCACCATGGTACTTATGTAACAAACC